>NC_045569.1:21324006-21928510 GCF_009819795.1 Aythya fuligula | reverse complement strand
CTAACCCTAACCCTAACCCTAACCCTAACCCTAACCCTAACCCTAACCCTAACCCTAACCCTAACCCTAACCCTAACCCTAACCCTAACCCTAACCCTAACCCTAACCCTAACCCTAACCCTAACCCTAACCCTAACCCTAACCCTAACCCTAACCCTAACCCTAACCCTAACCCTAACCCTAACCCTAACCCTAACCCTAACCCTAACCCTAACCCTAACCCTAACCCTAACCCTAACCCTAACCCTAACCCTAACCCTAACCCTAACCCTAACCCTAACCCTAACCCTAACCCTAACCCTAACCCTAACCCTAACCCTAACCCTAACCCTAACCCTAACCCTAACCCTAACCCTAACCCTAACCCTAACCCTAACCCTAACCCTAACCCTAACCCTAACCCTAACCCTAACCCTAACCCTAACCCTAACCCTAACCCTAACCCTAACCCTAACCCTAACCCTAACCCTAACCCTAACCCTAACCCTAACCCTAACCCTAACCCTAACCCTAACCCTAACCCTAACCCTAACCCTAACCCTAACCCTAACCCTAACCCTAACCCTAACCCTAACCCTAACCCTAACCCTAACCCTAACCCTAACCCTAACCCTAACCCTAACCCTAACCCTAACCCTAACCCTAACCCTAACCCTAACCCTAACCCTAACCCTAACCCTAACCCTAACCCTAACCCTAACCCTAACCCTAACCCTAACCCTAACCCTAACCCTAACCCTAACCCTAACCCTAACCCTAACCCTAACCCTAACCCTAACCCTAACCCTAACCCTAACCCTAACCCTAACCCTAACCCTAACCCTAACCCTAACCCTAACCCTAACCCTAACCCTAACCCTAACCCTAACCCTAACCCTAACCCTAACCCTAACCCTAACCCTAACCCTAACCCTAACCCTAACCCTAACCCTAACCCTAACCCTAACCCTAACCCTAACCCTAACCCTAACCCTAACCCTAACCCTAACCCTAACCCTAACCCTAACCCTAACCCTAACCCTAACCCTAACCCTAACCCTAACCCTAACCCTAACCCTAACCCTAACCCTAACCCTAACCCTAACCCTAACCCTAACCCTAACCCTAACCCTAACCCTAACCCTAACCCTAACCCTAACCCTAACCCTAACCCTAACCCTAACCCTAACCCTAACCCTAACCCTAACCCTAACCCTAACCCTAACCCTAACCCTAACCCTAACCCTAACCCTAACCCTAACCCTAACCCTAACCCTAACCCTAACCCTAACCCTAACCCTAACCCTAACCCTAACCCTAACCCTAACCCTAACCCTAACCCTAACCCTAACCCTAACCCTAACCCTAACCCTAACCCTAACCCTAACCCTAACCCTAACCCTAACCCTAACCCTAACCCTAACCCTAACCCTAACCCTAACCCTAACCCTAACCCTAACCCTAACCCTAACCCTAACCCTAACCCTAACCCTAACCCTAACCCTAACCCTAACCCTAACCCTAACCCTAACCCTAACCCTAACCCTAACCCTAACCCTAACCCTAACCCTAACCCTAACCCTAACCCTAACCCTAACCCTAACCCTAACCCTAACCCTAACCCTAACCCTAACCCTAACCCTAACCCTAACCCTAACCCTAACCCTAACCCTAACCCTAACCCTAACCCTAACCCTAACCCTAACCCTAACCCTAACCCTAACCCTAACCCTAACCCTAACCCTAACCCTAACCCTAACCCTAACCCTAACCCTAACCCTAACCCTAACCCTAACCCTAACCCTAACCCTAACCCTAACCCTAACCCTAACCCTAACCCTAACCCTAACCCTAACCCTAACCCTAACCCTAACCCTAACCCTAACCCTAACCCTAACCCTAACCCTAACCCTAACCCTAACCCTAACCCTAACCCTAACCCTAACCCTAACCCTAACCCTAACCCTAACCCTAACCCTAACCCTAACCCTAACCCTAACCCTAACCCTAACCCTAACCCTAACCCTAACCCTAACCCTAACCCTAACCCTAACCCTAACCCTAACCCTAACCCTAACCCTAACCCTAACCCTAACCCTAACCCTAACCCTAACCCTAACCCTAACCCTAACCCTAACCCTAACCCTAACCCTAACCCTAACCCTAACCCTAACCCTAACCCTAACCCTAACCCTAACCCTAACCCTAACCCTAACCCTAACCCTAACCCTAACCCTAACCCTAACCCTAACCCTAACCCTAACCCTAACCCTAACCCTAACCCTAACCCTAACCCTAACCCTAACCCTAACCCTAACCCTAACCCTAACCCTAACCCTAACCCTAACCCTAACCCTAACCCTAACCCTAACCCTAACCCTAACCCTAACCCTAACCCTAACCCTAACCCTAACCCTAACCCTAACCCTAACCCTAACCCTAACCCTAACCCTAACCCTAACCCTAACCCTAACCCTAACCCTAACCCTAACCCTAACCCTAACCCTAACCCTAACCCTAACCCTAACCCTAACCCTAACCCTAACCCTAACCCTAACCCTAACCCTAACCCTAACCCTAACCCTAACCCTAACCCTAACCCTAACCCTAACCCTAACCCTAACCCTAACCCTAACCCTAACCCTAACCCTAACCCTAACCCTAACCCTAACCCTAACCCTAACCCTAACCCTAACCCTAACCCTAACCCTAACCCTAACCCTAACCCTAACCCTAACCCTAACCCTAACCCTAACCCTAACCCTAACCCTAACCCTAACCCTAACCCTAACCCTAACCCTAACCCTAACCCTAACCCTAACCCTAACCCTAACCCTAACCCTAACCCTAACCCTAACCCTAACCCTAACCCTAACCCTAACCCTAACCCTAACCCTAACCCTAACCCTAACCCTAACCCTAACCCTAACCCTAACCCTAACCCTAACCCTAACCCTAACCCTAACCCTAACCCTAACCCTAACCCTAACCCTAACCCTAACCCTAACCCTAACCCTAACCCTAACCCTAACCCTAACCCTAACCCTAACCCTAACCCTAACCCTAACCCTAACCCTAACCCTAACCCTAACCCTAACCCTAACCCTAACCCTAACCCTAACCCTAACCCTAACCCTAACCCTAACCCTAACCCTAACCCTAACCCTAACCCTAACCCTAACCCTAACCCTAACCCTAACCCTAACCCTAACCCTAACCCTAACCCTAACCCTAACCCTAACCCTAACCCTAACCCTAACCCTAACCCTAACCCTAACCCTAACCCTAACCCTAACCCTAACCCTAACCCTAACCCTAACCCTAACCCTAACCCTAACCCTAACCCTAACCCTAACCCTAACCCTAACCCTAACCCTAACCCTAACCCTAACCCTAACCCTAACCCTAACCCTAACCCTAACCCTAACCCTAACCCTAACCCTAACCCTAACCCTAACCCTAACCCTAACCCTAACCCTAACCCTAACCCTAACCCTAACCCTAACCCTAACCCTAACCCTAACCCTAACCCTAACCCTAACCCTAACCCTAACCCTAACCCTAACCCTAACCCTAACCCTAACCCTAACCCTAACCCTAACCCTAACCCTAACCCTAACCCTAACCCTAACCCTAACCCTAACCCTAACCCTAACCCTAACCCTAACCCTAACCCTAACCCTAACCCTAACCCTAACCCTAACCCTAACCCTAACCCTAACCCTAACCCTAACCCTAACCCTAACCCTAACCCTAACCCTAACCCTAACCCTAACCCTAACCCTAACCCTAACCCTAACCCTAACCCTAACCCTAACCCTAACCCTAACCCTAACCCTAACCCTAACCCTAACCCTAACCCTAACCCTAACCCTAACCCTAACCCTAACCCTAACCCTAACCCTAACCCTAACCCTAACCCTAACCCTAACCCTAACCCTAACCCTAACCCTAACCCTAACCCTAACCCTAACCCTAACCCTAACCCTAACCCTAACCCTAACCCTAACCCTAACCCTAACCCTAACCCTAACCCTAACCCTAACCCTAACCCTAACCCTAACCCTAACCCTAACCCTAACCCTAACCCTAACCCTAACCCTAACCCTAACCCTAACCCTAACCCTAACCCTAACCCTAACCCTAACCCTAACCCTAACCCTAACCCTAACCCTAACCCTAACCCTAACCCTAACCCTAACCCTAACCCTAACCCTAACCCTAACCCTAACCCTAACCCTAACCCTAACCCTAACCCTAACCCTAACCCTAACCCTAACCCTAACCCTAACCCTAACCCTAACCCTAACCCTAACCCTAACCCTAACCCTAACCCTAACCCTAACCCTAACCCTAACCCTAACCCTAACCCTAACCCTAACCCTAACCCTAACCCTAACCCTAACCCTAACCCTAACCCTAACCCTAACCCTAACCCTAACCCTAACCCTAACCCTAACCCTAACCCTAACCCTAACCCTAACCCTAACCCTAACCCTAACCCTAACCCTAACCCTAACCCTAACCCTAACCCTAACCCTAACCCTAACCCTAACCCTAACCCTAACCCTAACCCTAACCCTAACCCTAACCCTAACCCTAACCCTAACCCTAACCCTAACCCTAACCCTAACCCTAACCCTAACCCTAACCCTAACCCTAACCCTAACCCTAACCCTAACCCTAACCCTAACCCTAACCCTAACCCTAACCCTAACCCTAACCCTAACCCTAACCCTAACCCTAACCCTAACCCTAACCCTAACCCTAACCCTAACCCTAACCCTAACCCTAACCCTAACCCTAACCCTAACCCTAACCCTAACCCTAACCCTAACCCTAACCCTAACCCTAACCCTAACCCTAACCCTAACCCTAACCCTAACCCTAACCCTAACCCTAACCCTAACCCTAACCCTAACCCTAACCCTAACCCTAACCCTAACCCTAACCCTAACCCTAACCCTAACCCTAACCCTAACCCTAACCCTAACCCTAACCCTAACCCTAACCCTAACCCTAACCCTAACCCTAACCCTAACCCTAACCCTAACCCTAACCCTAACCCTAACCCTAACCCTAACCCTAACCCTAACCCTAACCCTAACCCTAACCCTAACCCTAACCCTAACCCTAACCCTAACCCTAACCCTAACCCTAACCCTAACCCTAACCCTAACCCTAACCCTAACCCTAACCCTAACCCTAACCCTAACCCTAACCCTAACCCTAACCCTAACCCTAACCCTAACCCTAACCCTAACCCTAACCCTAACCCTAACCCTAACCCTAACCCTAACCCTAACCCTAACCCTAACCCTAACCCTAACCCTAACCCTAACCCTAACCCTAACCCTAACCCTAACCCTAACCCTAACCCTAACCCTAACCCTAACCCTAACCCTAACCCTAACCCTAACCCTAACCCTAACCCTAACCCTAACCCTAACCCTAACCCTAACCCTAACCCTAACCCTAACCCTAACCCTAACCCTAACCCTAACCCTAACCCTAACCCTAACCCTAACCCTAACCCTAACCCTAACCCTAACCCTAACCCTAACCCTAACCCTAACCCTAACCCTAACCCTAACCCTAACCCTAACCCTAACCCTAACCCTAACCCTAACCCTAACCCTAACCCTAACCCTAACCCTAACCCTAACCCTAACCCTAACCCTAACCCTAACCCTAACCCTAACCCTAACCCTAACCCTAACCCTAACCCTAACCCTAACCCTAACCCTAACCCTAACCCTAACCCTAACCCTAACCCTAACCCTAACCCTAACCCTAACCCTAACCCTAACCCTAACCCTAACCCTAACCCTAACCCTAACCCTAACCCTAACCCTAACCCTAACCCTAACCCTAACCCTAACCCTAACCCTAACCCTAACCCTAACCCTAACCCTAACCCTAACCCTAACCCTAACCCTAACCCTAACCCTAACCCTAACCCTAACCCTAACCCTAACCCTAACCCTAACCCTAACCCTAACCCTAACCCTAACCCTAACCCTAACCCTAACCCTAACCCTAACCCTAACCCTAACCCTAACCCTAACCCTAACCCTAACCCTAACCCTAACCCTAACCCTAACCCTAACCCTAACCCTAACCCTAACCCTAACCCTAACCCTAACCCTAACCCTAACCCTAACCCTAACCCTAACCCTAACCCTAACCCTAACCCTAACCCTAACCCTAACCCTAACCCTAACCCTAACCCTAACCCTAACCCTAACCCTAACCCTAACCCTAACCCTAACCCTAACCCTAACCCCTAACCCCTAACCCTAACCCTAACCCTAACCCTAACCCTAACCCTAACCCTAACCCTAACCCTAACCCTAACCCTAACCCTAACCCTAACCCTAACCCTAACCCTAACCCTAACCCTAACCCTAACCCCTAACCCCTAACCCCTAACCCCTAACCCCTAACCCTAACCCTAACCCTAACCCTAACCCTAACCCTAACCCTAACCCTAACCCTAACCCTAACCCTAACCCTAACCCTAACCCTAACCCTAACCCTAACCCTAACCCTAACCCTAACCCTAACCCTAACCCTAACCCTAACCCTAACCCTAACCCTAACCCTAACCCTAACCCTAACCCTAACCCTAACCCTAACCCTAACCCTAACCCTAACCCTAACCCTAACCCTAACCCTAACCCCTAACCCCTAACCCTAACCCTAACCCTAACCCTAACCCTAACCCTAACCCTAACCCTAACCTAACCCTAACCCTAACCCTAACCCTAACCCTAACCCTAACCCTAACCCTAACCCTAACCCTAACCCTAACCCTAATGGCGGATCTAACCCTAACCCTAACCCTAACCCTAACCCTAACCCTAACCCTTACCCTAACCCTAACCCTAACCCTAACCCTTACCCTAACCCTAACGGCGGATCTAACCCTAACCCTAACCCTAACCCTAACCCTAACCCTAACCCTCTAACCCTAACCCTAACCCTAACCCTAAACCCTAACCCTAACCCTAACCCTAATGACGGATCTAACCCTAACCCTAACCCTAACCCTAACCCTAACCCCAACCCTAACCCTAGCCCTAGCCCCAGCCCTAACCCTAACGGACCCTAACCCTAACCCTCTAACCCTAAGGGACCCTAACCCTAAGGGACCCTAACCCTAACGGATCTAACCCTAACGCCCCTAACCCTAACTTTAACCCCTAACCCTAACGGATCTAACCCTAACCCTAACCCCTAACCCTAACGGCCCGCGGATCTAACCCTAAACCCTAACGACCCTAACCCTAACCCTAACGGCGGATCTAACCCTAACCCTACCCCCCACCCCTAACCCTAAGCCCGCTCTGCGCCCTAACCCTCTAACCCTAACCCGCGGACCCTAACCCGCGGATCTAACCCTAAGGACCCTAAGGACCCTAACCCTAACGGCGGATCTAACCCTAAGGACCCTAAGGACCCTAACCCTAACGGCGGATCTAACCCTAAGGACCCTAACCCTAACCCCAACCCCAACCCTAGACCCTAACCCAACCCTAACGGCGGATCTAACCCTAACCCCCCTAACCCCAATGGCCCTAACCCTAAAGGCCCTAACCCCTAACCCTAAGACCCTAACCCAACCTCTAACCCTAACCACTAACCCTAACCCTAGTTCCCGAGAACTACATTTCCCGGTATGCTCTGGGCACCCAACATGGCCTCCCGGAAGTCCAGAGTCCGAGAACTTCATTTCCCGGTATGCTCTGGGCACCCAACATGGCCTCCCGGAAGTCCAGAGTCCGAGAACTTCATTTCCCGGTGTGCTCTGGGCACCCAACATGGCCTCCCGGAAGTCCAGAGTCCGAGAACTTCATTTCCCGGTATGCTCTGGGCACCCAACATGGCCTCCCGGAAGTCCAGAGTCCGAGAACTTCATTTCCCGGTATGCTCTGGGCACCCAACATGGCCTCCCGGAAGTCCAGAGTCCGAGAACTTCATTTCCCGGTATGCTCTGGGCACCCAACATGGCCTCCCGGAAGTTCAGAGTCCAAAAGCTACACCTCCCACCATGCTTTGGGCACTCAACATGGCCTCCCGGAAGTCCAGAGTCCGAGAACTACATCTCCCGGCATACTCTGGGTAAATAACATGGCCTCCCGGAAGCCCGGTGCCGGAAAACTACGCCTACCAGCATTCCCCAGGCAGCTGGCTTGACCAATCACAGGCCGAGTGTTCGAGAAATACATTTACCGGCACTCACTGTAACCCAAGCACTTACCGGCCTTTCAAAAAAGCCTCAACCCGTAACACTAAAAAACTTTGAAACCCCTACAGGCATAACCCAAGCTATTTACCACACTAAACCCCTGAAGTACTATGCCTAAAAGCCCTAACCCAAACACTTAAGACGCTCAAAACCCAAACCCAAAACATTAGGATTCTCAAAGCCCTAAACAACAAAATTAGAACGCTTGAAGCCTTAACCCCAAAATTAAGATGCACAAAACCCAAAGCCACCCCAAAACAGTAGGATGCTCAAAACCGTAACTCTAAACATTAGGACGCTCAAAACACAAACCAAAACCCAAAACTTTAGGACGCTCTAAGCACAAACTGAAAACATGAAGACACACAAAACTTTAACCCAAAAATTAGGATGCTTAAAACCCAAAGCCCTAACACAAAACATTAGGATGCTCAACACCATAACCCAAAAAACTAGGATGCTCAAAACCCTAACCCTGGAGAACCTAACCTGAAAAAAAAAAAAAAAAAAAAAAAAAAAAAAAAAAGGATCTTAACACACTAACCCTAAGTAACTGACCAAAAATAAAACCCTAGGACCCTAACCCTAAAAAACATAGCAACACTCCATCCCAAGAAAAAAAAAAACACCACCAACAACAAAAAAAACTCTAAAACACTAAAACACTAACCCTGAAACCATTAAAACCCTGTTAAAACTCCAACCCAGTTATACACCAGTTACCTCCCTTAAGGGATATAGAGGAGCTCTCTCAGATACGGCAGTACTACTTCTCGTGCATGCAGCCGGTGGTCGGTCTCATTCTCGTGCTGATGGTGTTGAAAGCTGGGGCAATGGTGGTACTGCTGGAGATACCACAGCCACCGGAGGTGGATTGTTAGGATATGGAGATGGTAGGTTATCCAACGGCTCCCGTTTATTATCTTTTCCTTTTTCCTGTTCTTGTTCTTCTTCAAATTTCTTATCTGCTTTTAGTGTAAATATTGAGGCTGGAAAAGGACATGAAGTCCTCCTGATCCATAATCCTGCATAATCACTTTCTTCCCAGCAAAAAGGTTCCCTCGAATTGACATGTGTATTTAAGGCCTGACAAATACAGTCTTCAAAGGATCCAAAAGCAGGCTGAAAGATATGTGGTGTTAAAGGCTCCTTTGGCCATTCTATCACACAATACTGGACCGTTTTTTATTTACTTTTTCCTTTTCTGGGGCCCCTCTCATTCCAATTTCTAACCGTTATTCCTAATGGACTTTCTGGTGGTATGTCTGGTAATTTGCTCCCTTTCTTCTGGTCCCTGGTCTTCGATTTTGTCTGACCCATCTAGGAATGTTACTGTGGCAATTCCCACAGCCCTTGGTTACCTTAATAAGAGTGTCTTACGGAGGATTTAAGATCTATCACCCACCCACAAATCCTATAGGAATCCCTTCGTTCCTTCACTGGCCAAGTCCCTAGCAGGAGATTGGAACCGTGGTTAGAAGACCTCCACAATCGCTTCGGAACTGAATTCCGTCTCAGTCACACTCTTACACACACAGGCAACCGAAACCCACCCAACAGAACAGTATACGCTTTAAACGCTTATGACTCCATTGTCTTCATTCAGATCTTCACACGCAGAATTACGGGCAAAATATAGTGCTGCAGCCAGCAAGGGAACTGAAAAAAAAATCAAAACCTTTGCTTACCTTTATTCAGGTTCAAGATGCCATTAGTCCCGACCTGACTCGAACAGCAGCCACCAAATGGTGGGGCGCCTCTCCTAGATAAAGTAAGAATTCAGGAACCAAAGCCCTCCCGGACAAGCCCCCAGTTGTCATACATGACTGGGTCCCAAATTGGATTGCAATTAAATTTTACAATTTATTAAATGAATAGAGGTAAACAAGCAGTTGTGCGCAAACAGATATACTGTGACAGCTGCCCTTCAGCACATGCCCAGAGGCAGACTGGATGTCTTTGCCTAAACAGTCCGGACAATGTATTAGTACACCCATGCACTGCCACGTTAGCTGTCATCACTAACTGCCAGGCAGGACAGCTCCAGACCAAACACATACACACACAGGCACGCCACAAACACTAAAACAAAACACACAACACAAGGCACAAGAAAAAGTGAGCCCCAGAGGGAAGCCCTATGGCAACAGCAAGTCAGAACAGGTGCTCTGCAGCAGACCCCAGGAGAGACTCAACAATCAGTCGCATCGCACCCGAAGGCTGCCGCACACTCTGAGAAACCAAACCTACCAGTCCTGAGCAGCTCCCCACCTCCTCCTGCCAACCACGCTCAGCACACACACTATTTGCCCCTAAAAAAAACAAAACCTTAGAACATACACACACGAAAAAAAAAAACATCTGAGATCCATAAATGCCAAAAAGACGTGCACGCACAGCAGCCCCTGCAGAGGTAATTACAGACTTACCCTTTGCAGAGGAAAGAGCAGACTCTGATAGAACCCTGCTCAGGCTCTTGGTAACACTGCATCTAAACTGCCAAGCCACATGTAGCATGAAATGAAGCTGGTTTTAGTCCCCTGGAAAATTACACAAGTAGGTTTGTACATCTAGAGATTAAAATATAGCTCAAAAAACAGAAGCGTATCCCACCATCGCAAAGAACAGTGAGCCAGCAACCTCTACTAAATATCCCTCTGTTAAGTGAATTCCAAGGACTTAGAAATCCAGAAATCCATAGACTCCAGCCTGCCTAGAGAACCCTGCAGCTGACTGAAGGAAAACAAAGCACTTACCCCAAAGAGCAGCCCAGGCAGAAGGAGCTCTCTGATGCCATGCCTGGGGCTCATATACCATTTGGCCCTGCCCAGCACCCAAACCCAATCACATTGTAAAGGGGAGGGACAAAGCACAAGGAAGTAGGAGCAGAGCAGGAGCAGCAGATTTTCATTTTCTTTTTTCTTTTTTCTTTTTTTTTTTAAATCTGCTTTACCTGAACAACATGCAGAGGACAAGAGACCTGGGGTGTTTCTAGAAGCAACAATCCCCATGCTTTTGCTGCAGCTTTTAATATTAAAAGGACAACACAACCAGTCAAGTAACTGGAACTTTTTCAAATGGAATTACGTCAAACAGGTTCATCATCACTTACAAAAACAGAGAACCAGCATTCACTAGCATGCCAGAGCTAATACCCACCTCCTGCACAACGCTCACTACTACTAATGCAACATATCATTGTGCAATACCTCTCTGTTCCTGGTTCCTTTAACTCACCTGCTCAGTAGCTCCAACTGAGAAATGTGCCCGGTCAGCGCCGCGCTGAAATGTGCCCGAACAGACTTATTCTTCAGTGATGAAGAAGGTGACCCTGCTCAGTCTCTTGGCAGTACTGCACTTATGTGGTCAAGAAACCGTACCCCACGGTTTCCCAAAAACAACGTACCTGGCAACCCCTCATAAACATACCTCAAATATGTGAATTCCATGCACATAAAGCCTAGAAGGCTTTATGGTCTAAAGACTCGACAGACAGCAAACACACAGGCAAAAGCTCCAGAAATATAACAAACCGCCCCTAACCCTGAGAAAGGCCACTGCTTATATGCCCAATGCTGCCATTTTCAGATACATGCTCACACAGGGAGCCTCCATGATACATTTCTCCTAAACCCTGCTCCATCACTTTGCCACCAAGGTTGTGACTTTCATAAGATTTGACATATAGGCAAAGACTCACAAAAAGCCCTGTAATTCTGCAAAAATCATAAGGGACCCAGAAACACAAAGCAAACACACAAAATAACATCGCCATACTATCCGTAAAACTGCTGTAATAACTACTCACCTGAGGAAGAGCTGCATGCAATACAGGCACCTACTACTTAGATTGCTTTACTATGACAGATCCTACCAGTTGCCACCTCGAAAAGATATGCGTACCGGTTTCTACTTGAAAATGCATCAGTCCATAGACTCTGACCCACCTAAAGAACCCTGCAACTGACTGAAGGAAAAACAAAGCACTTACCCCAAAGAGCAGCCCAGGCAGAAGCAGCTCTCTGATGGCACACCTGCAACTCAGTTACTATTAGGTCCCACCTGGAACCTGAAGCCAATGACCTGGGAAAGTGCAGGGGGAAAGCACAAAAAAAGCAGAAAGAAGAGGAACAGCAGCTGTGGTTTTATTACCTTATTTATATGGCTTAGCTCAACAGCATGCAGAGTGCAGACATGAGAACTGGGGTGTTTCTAGAAGCTACAATCTGTTGTCGACGGAAGGAAGACACAGACGCTCAATATGAGTGAACAGTGAACTTCAACTTTAATGGATAGCTCAGTCGCCTTTTATCTAGTTTGAACATAATCAACTCATACATATTGCAAAAACTAAGCTCAGGATTGGCTAACACTTTCCTATCTTGTCAGTTAGTTCCTCCCTCTTTTAGCTACCGTCCCGCCTTAGGGACTTTCCCAACCACACAAGGGCATCGTGTCCTTGGGCCTGATTGGTTCTCAACCGGCTGCGCACGTGCCCAGGCTCATATGAGTTGAGAACGGTACCTCCCCTAGCCCATGACCTCCTAACTGCTCAACATCCACATGTCCTACCTCACTTAACCATTCCTCCACAATTCCCCCGTTTTTATTTTGTGCTACAAATACCTTCTCTGTGAGTTGCTCTAGTTTCTTAGTTAGGCAGTTAAAGGTTACATATGCAGCAATTATAATCAATATAATTATAAGTAGAAAGCAAAGTCCCTCTTTAACTAACAAAACCCATCCACCCATGTTCCCAAAAACAGATTTAAGCCAACCTTCAAACCAACTATCTTGTACTACAATTTTTTGTGTATGATCCCTTAACCATTTCAACTGGTCGTGAATTGACTGACCATGGTCGGAAAGATTGAAGCAACACATTCCTTCTACATCTTCACACCCATGTCCCTGAGCCAAGAACAAGAAATCAATACCGGCCCTATTTTGCAGCACAGCGTGCCTTAGGCTTTCCGTGTCTTGCGACATTTCAGAAAGAACTTGTGTGGTTACATTTGACTGTTTAACAGCCCAACAAGCAAGCTTATTTATGCTAGCCAAAGCGTGTGCAGTTCCTACAGTCAGAAAAAGATCCATTAAGCAGAGTAATACGGGCAGAGTATGGTGCTAACATTTCACTCAGTTCCTTTGGATCCCCTATCGGGACCCCAAACAAGCATGTTCTGAAAGGGTACATAACATAACACAACTATACAACTTAACCCTAATAACACTACAATTACTGTAAGCACTTAATGGTAACACAATTAATAGTAAGTAACACAACTTAGTAGTAACACACTTAAACCTAATCACTTGATGGTGATCAAAGGCTGTTCTTGATAGTCGTCGAGGTGTCACAGCCCACGTCATTGTCAGAATGATTATCAGGAACCTCTTCCTGGTCGTCTTCGGCGTGTGCAGATTCTAAAGCTGCTTCAGTCCACTTTGCAGTGATCCACTGGGTACCTGTTTCTGGCACCACTTCAAAATCTCTATAACAGTTTATAACATTTTTGCAAGTAACTCTTTAACCACATTTATCACAATACTACATGCAATGATGATTGACACCACAGTGAACAAAATCCTTAATCCCTCTGACTAATCCCAGTAACCATCTATGCATTGTTTCAAACAAATCAGTGAACCATTGATTGAAAGGATTGATACCATATTGACTCTTTCTCATGTGCTCTTTCAAGAAAGTAATGGATTTGTGAATTGACTCATTACGATCAAAAAGTTTTAAACAGTACGTTCCCTTAAGTTTCTCCAAGTGGCTACTTCGCACAATGACTCCATACTTGTGAAACATGATTTTGCTCGACCAGTACTAATTTCCTATGATTTCAGCCTGCACTATGGCAATAAATGCGTTCTCACTAACACAGTACACAGCACACTCACACACCCAGAGGCCTCTGGCACATCTCACTCTCAATCATACCACAACCTCAATCATACCACACGAATATAATTTAGAATGATAAGCAAACAAACAAGTATTGCCTCTCATTGTGTTCCTCGTGAAGTGACTTGCAACACTTTGTTTTAAAACCTTACCCTTACACAAATACTTTCAACACAAAATACCTGGACATTTAAGAATAACACATACAATTATTAACACTCCAGTTAGTATCCCTCCAGCAGCTGAAAACATACTGTTTGTCTGCAGCTTCAGGAGATCTTTGCTCCTGTGGTGAGCAGCTGAGAGTGGAGTCCCCTCCGAGCAAAAACGCTCAGGGTGCACCTAGGGGCGTCCACGCCGCAGCCGATCCCCGCAGCCGAGCAGTGTCTCCTCAAGTCTGCCGGTGGTCATTTGGCAGTGTAATCTGCATCTCTGCACTCCTGCCCCGCAATAGAGCTAAGTCGTCATTACTAATCCATAGAATGTGGCAACCCCACGGAATCTTATCCAGAAACATAGTTATAACACCGATCTGGGGACGAATAGTCTTTTTTGCATTGCAAGATAAACCTCTTATAAAATGAATGCCAGAGAGAAGCAGCACAGCCGCCGCTGCTTCCATGGTTACGTCAGACAGTCTGCAGGGTCCTGATGTCCACCCCTCTGCTCTGTGCCAACTCGCCACACAGTGAGGGTCGGCTGCCGTTGTCCACTGATGCCTCTGGTCTACTGTAGCAACCCGATCTCGGATGTCCCACATCGCACCGCGATTACTTCAATTTCCCGTGTCCCTCCGCAATTCCTTTTTCCGCATCCCTCCGCAATTCCTTTTTACAGTCTATACCCTGCGTGCTCCGCTTTTCTAAAAAGCACTTGAGCAGATCATACGTCGCTTGTCTCTCCATACCTTTGTTTACGTCAGCACTGTTGCAGCCTTTGCAAGACCTCGGCGACGCGTGGCCGGCGGGACCCTCTATAGGTGCTCCCGGGTGCGAGGATTTAGCATTTTCGTCCCTTCCACCTCCTGAGCTGCATTGCAGGACCTGTTTCCTTCCCTTATTCCGTCGATCCGTGGCTCGCAGGTTCACCGCCAGCGGGCTCCGTGTTCGGGCGCCATTTGTTGTCAACGGAAGGAAGACAGGGATACTCAATATGAGTGATCAGCAAGCTTCAATTTATTGGATAGCTCAGACGCCTTTTATTCCTTCACATATAATTAGCTCATACATATTACAAAAGTTAAGCTCATGATTGGTCCCCCTACGTCCTTATCTTATCAGCTTCTTCCTCATCCTTTCGACCGAAATAACAGTTGGTACTTTCCCAAACTGCAAACGAATATTGTGTCCTTGTGTCTGATTGGCTCAGACAAGTTGTGTGCAATGTTTGTCCAAATCGTGAAGATTCAGCTGTTTTATGTCTACGTGACCTATCTCAGTTAACCATCCCTCTACACCAGAGCTAATACCCACCTCCTGCACAACACTCGCTACTGCTAATGCAATATACAGTTGTGCAATACCTCTCTGTTCCCAACTCCTTTATCTCACCTGCTCAGTAGCTCCACCTGAGAAATGGGCCCGGGCGGCGCCGCGCCGAAATGGGCCCGGGCGGCGCCGCGCCGAAATGGGCCCGGGCGGCGCCGCGCCGAAATGGGCCCGGGCGGCGCCGCGCCGAAATGGGCCCGGGCGGCGCCGCGCCGAAATGGGCCCGGGCGGCGCCGCGCCGAAATGGGCCCGGGCGGCGCCGCGCCGAAATGGGCCCGGGCGGCGCCGCGCCGAAATGGGCCCGGGCGGCGCCGCGCCGAAATGGGCCCGGGCGGCGCCGCGCCGAAATGGGCCCGGGCGGCGCCGCGCCGAAATGGGCCCGGGCGGCGCCGCGCCGAAATGGGCCCGGGCGGCGCCGCGCCGAAATGGGCCCGGGCGGCGCCGCGCCGAAATGGGCCCGGGCGGCGCCGCGCCGAAATGGGCCCGGGCGGCGCCGCGCCGAAATGGGCCCGGGCGGCGCCGCGCCGAAATGGGCCCGGGCGGCGCCGCGCCGAAATGGGCCCGGGCGGCGCCGCGCCGAAATGGGCCCGGGCGGCGCCGCGCCGAAATGGGCCCGGGCGGCGCCGCGCCGAAATGGGCCCCAACAAACGTATTCTTTAGACATGAAGCAGGTGACCCTGCTCAGTCTCTAGGCACTACTGCACTTATGCGGTCAAGAAACCGTACCCCACGGTTTCCCAAAAACAACGTACCTGGCAACCCCTCATAAACATACCTCAAATATGTGAATTCCATGCACATAAAGCCTAGAAGGCTTTATGGTCTAAAGACTCGACAGACAGCAAACACACAGGCAAAAGCTCCAGAAATATAACAAACTGTCCCTAAACCTGAAACAGAATACCCCTTACATGCCCAATGCTGCCATTTTCAGATACATGCTCACACAGGGAGCCTCCATGATACATTTCTCCTAAACCACGCTCCATCACTTTGCCACCAAGGTTGTGACTTTGATAAGATTTGACATATAGGCAAAGTCTCACAAAAAGCCCCGTAATTCTGCAAAAATCATAAGGGACCCAGAAACACAAAACAAACACACAAAGTAACCTCACCATACTATCCATAAAACTGATATAACAACTACTCACCTGAGGAAGAGCTGCATGCAATACAGGCACCTACTACTACATTGCTTTACAATGACAGATCCTACCAGTTGCCACCTCAAAAAGATATGAGTACTGGTTTCTACTTGAAAATGCATCAGTCCATAGACTCTGACCCACCTAAAGAACCCTCCACACAACTGAAGGAAAACCAAAGCACTTACCCCAAAGAGCAGCCCAGGCAGAAGGAGCTCTCTGTTGGTATACCTGCAACTCAGTTACTATTAGGTCCAAAATGGAACCTGAAGCCAATCACCTGGGAAAGGGGAGGGGCAAAGCACAAAATAGCAGAAAGAGGACATGACAATCCACAAAACAGTCTATACCCACTCCTTTCCTCCCCTGCTGCAACAGCCAAGAAGCCCCAGAGCCACGTGCTCCAACGCAGTACCACCGCTTCGCTCACCTAACATCCCAAGGAGATGCATCATGCTCCCAGCTCCTCTTGTGCTCTGAGCATCTCCAGCATTTCAGGAATGGGAACCGCTGACGTCTGGCACGTGTCAGAAACGTGGCAGGAGACGTACTCTGCTGTCGCAAGGCACTTGCAAAGCCGGCCCGACAGCTGAAGCAGACTCACACAGTCCACCGACCAACTCGGGGCCCCCACTGCTGTCCACTCACCCTCATGCTTCGTTCAAGCTTCCGTGCCTACGCCCTGAGCTACAAGAAACAAAGAGAGAAGGTCACATCCACAATGGATACGCAAACAGTGCGGCACATGCAGAGGACTCAAACACAGAGACCAGAGCCAGACAAATAAAAAAAAAAATGAAGTCCACAAATGCCACAAGGCCATGAATGCATAGCAGCCCTGGCAGGGGTAATGACAGACATACCCTTTGCAGATGAAAAAGGTGACCCTGCTCAGTCTCTTGGTAATACTGCACCAACGCGGTCAAGCCTCTTCTAGCATGTAATCAAGCTGGTTTTAGTCCTCTGGAGAGTTACACAAGTGGGTTGATTCATCTAGAGATTAAAATACAGATCAAACACAGGAGCGTATCCCAACCATCCCAAAAAACAGTGAGCCAGCAGCCTCTACTAAATATCCCTCTATTAAGTGAATTCCAAGCACTTAGAATTCCAGAAATCCATAGACTCCAGCCTGCCTAGAGAACCCGGCAACTGACTGAAGGAAAAACAAAGCACTTACCCCAAAGAGCAGCCCAGGCAGAAGGAGCTCTCTGACGGCATACTTGGGGCTCATATACCTTTTGGTCCCACCCAGCACCCAAACCCAATCACCTAGGAAAGGGGAGGGGCAAAGCACATGAAAGTAGAAAGAGGAGGAGCGGCAGCTGTGGTTTATTTACTTATTTATAAGGCTTAGCTCAACAGCATGCAGAGGGCAGACAAGAGAACTGGGGTGTTTCTAGAAGCAACAATCCCCATGCTTTCGCTGCAGCTTTGAATGTTGGAAGGACATTACCACCAAGCAAGTAACTGAAGCTTTTTGAAGCTTTTCCTGCTGGAATTAACTCAAACTTTTATTTATGTAGAAAGAAAAATCTAGGAGCAGAATAGATTGCACACCAAAAAAAAGTCAATTCCATTCCACTCACAGGAAAAATCACTTACATCAGCAGGCTATCTGAGAACTAAAAGGCTATGCTGATGGGTCAAAACACACTACAGGACACTGGGGCTGGGACCTCCGCTGCACCCACTTAAAACCCATCCCTACACTCACCAAGGTGCAACCCCAACCCAAACACAGACGCAGCATTTCAGCCTCAACACAGTTTTGGGAACTGATAGAAAGGACACCTCATCCTCAGGGAGGCATGCTCAAGCTACACAGGACAGGGCTTCGGGCAACTCTTTGCCTACCAAAGACGACCGCCATCAGCACCTGCTTTGTTCAGATTCTAAAGACTAACATCACAGCCCACATTGCCTGGGATACCTGATAAACAGAAGAGAAAGCGACCATACCATTTTCAAGCCATCCCTGCACATGTCACTCCTCGATGATCTGCAACTTCTTCTCAAATCCTCAACTGCTTCTGTGGAGAGCCTGCCATGGCACCTGCAAAGCAAGATGGATACCCTTCGCAGTCACCTTGTGCTACTTGGCAGTTCTGCTCCAATCCAGCTCACAAACAGCCCGCCCTTCTCGTGCTGCTCTTCAGAGTGCAGCTTGGCCCCACTCAGCCTGTGCAAGACACCTGCAAAAGAAAAAGAAAAGCATAGGCTGAAGCAGCATCCAAAGACACAGCACAGCTAGGACAGTTACTCTCATCTGCTCCCTTACCTCTGCTCCCTCACCTGCCCTCGAGGCAGGTGCTTCCATCTGCTCTCTTAGGCCAGCTACAACACCCCTGAAATATAAACAGGATTTTTACTGTATTTTGTGCAGTTAAGTAACTGCAGTGACAACTGCACCCCTAAAGTGCCTGCTACATCTGTTCATCGCTCACCTTGCCAAAAGCAGCTCTGGTCAAGTCCTGTGTTGTACACTGTTTCACCTTAAACAAATGAGAACAGTCACAAGATAACGATTCAGCTACCAGCATTAGTACCCATCCCTCAACAACACAAGGAACCCCGTTTACAAGATTATAATTTCTAAACAGCAGCCCCCTTGCCTCAGCACACCTCAGAAGTAGACCAAGCCAGTCACCGAGCTGCCTACGGAGCGCTGAACAGTTCCAGAAGGAGCTCTTTCCTGCGACAGGTTCCTCCAAAGGTTTACACTCTACTGGGGACAGGAGAGAAATAAAAATACAAAACTTTCAAAAACCCCATATCTGTAAGCTTTCAAGATTCAACAGACCTCCTCAAGCACACCATTCAAGCACTATGCAAACAGCTGCTCACAAGCAGATATACTCTCCCCCCCCCCCAACATGTGACAAACAACACTGAGATGACTGTGCCTGCTGCCCTTCAGTACGTGCCCAGATGCAGACCGGATGTCTTTGCCAAAACAGTCCAGACAATGTATTAGCACACCCATGCACTACCACGTTAGCTGTCATCACTAACTGCCAGGCAGGACAGCTCCAGACCAAACACATACACACACAGGCACACCACAAACACTACAAACAAAGCACACAACACAAGGCGCAAGAAAAAGTGACCCCCGGAGGGAAGCCCTATGGCAACAGCAAGTCAGAACAGGTGCTCTGCACCAGACCCTAGAGGAGACTCAAATGTCACGACATGAAACTGCAAGCAACTGCCAGAACTGGGATGATGGAGGCCTAAAAAGCCTGCCTTCAAGACAACAGACCAGAAGGATGGGGACTGAAAACCCCATAAGATGACACTTAGGAAATCAATTCCCAAGCAAGAGCTCCTGATGCGGCCCCGATGACTTCTGCAAGAGTGAGGATGGAAACAGACGCCATCTCAAACCGAATATGATGCACAAGACCTGAAACAGATCTGCACTTCAAGCAGCGACTGCAAGACAAGTGCTTGCATCAGCCCTACAATGATGAAACAAGCATTTAGGAACTTTGGTGCGGCTACCAAGTTGCCCATCTAATCTGTCCAGTGGAAGAAGGAAAATGTGGATATCAAGACCTGAGGAGCATGAAATATATGTTGATCATATCAAGAAACGTTTGATACAAACAAGTATTACACACACAGAAGGGATTCCTTTAAGCTCCCACTGCAAGACGAGAGGTGCTCAGCTCCCAGTTGAACATCAGCAATATTCCAATGATGTCAAGTGTTCAGTACCCTCAGGATGACTTAGCCAGGGCCTGCAGAGCACCAAGAGCAACAGCACAGTACAGCACAGACAACACAGAACACAGATGACAAGCTGGGACTGCCCTGCCTGCAATGTGTTCACACTGTACGTGACAGAACTCCCCACACATAATCTCTCTGCCTGACCTGATCAATCCTGAAAGGCCCCATCCAAAGCAATGACTTAAAAGCACAGACCCTCGCCCTATGGGTGCATTCACAACCCCAACTCAAACATAGCACTTGCCCCTCCCCCCAACTTAGCTTGGGAATGCTGGGAGGCAGGTTCCATCCTCACCAAGGAACACAAAGACTAGCCAGGACATTGCTTCAGGCACAAGGCTCCTCTTCACCTGCAGAAATGAAGTGCCATCAGGCGCCAGCACACCAGCCAAATTTCTTCCAGTGAAACAACCTCCTCAGAAACAAAACAGTAGTCAACTGACCTGCTCCGCTACTGAAATCAGATAGACGCCCTTTAAACAACTCCC
This sequence comes from Aythya fuligula, assembly GCF_009819795.1. NCBI lineage: Eukaryota > Metazoa > Chordata > Aves > Anseriformes > Anatidae > Aythya > Aythya fuligula. Next base: position 21,907,505 of record NC_045569.1, on the reverse strand, counting down.
CAACATGCAGTATTTGCCCCTGGACTTAATTCTCAGGGCTCAGAATCAACCATCAACGTGGACCACAGAGGCCAGCTAGGATGTTCCCAGGACCTTCTTCGTCCCTGAAAGAGAGGAGTCACCCAGAGATGCATCAAGAGACTTCTACACCAAAAACAATACCCGTTTTCCAACTTTTCTCCACTCACCTTCCCGATCCAGGCTTCAAGCTTCCATTCAGTGTGCCGAACCAAGGTCACGGGGCTTAGACCAGGAAGAAAGAACAGACACACATGACAATCCACAAAACAGTCTATACCCACTCCTTTCCTCCCCTGCTGCAACAGCCAAGAAGCCCCAGAGCCACGTGCTCCAACGCAGTACCACCGCTTCGCTCACCTAACATCCCAAGGAGATGCATCATGCTCCCAGCTCCTCTTGTGCTCTGAGCATCTCCAGCATTTCAGGAATGGGAACCGCTGACGTCTGGCACGTGTCAGAAACGTGGCAGGAGACGTACTCTGCTGTCGCAAGGCACTTGCAAAGCCGGCCCGACAGCTGAAGCAGACTCACACAGTCCACCGACCAACTCGGGGCCCCCACTGCTGTCCACTCACCCTCATGCTTCGTTCAAGCTTCCGTGCCTACGCCCTGAGCTACAAGAAACAAAGAGAGAAGGTCACATCCACAATGGATACGCAAACAGTGCGGCACATGCAGAGGACTCAAACACAGAGACCAGAGCCAGACAAATAAAAAAAAAAAAATGAAGTCCACAAATGCCACAAGGCCATGAATGCATAGCAGCCCTGGCAGGGGTAATGACAGACATACCCTTTGCAGATGAAAAAGGTGACCCTGCTCAGTCTCTTGGTAATACTGCACCAACGCGGTCAAGCCTCTTCTAGCATGTAATCAAGCTGGTTTTAGTCCTCTGGAGAGTTACACAAGTGGGTTGATTCATCTAGAGATTAAAATACAGATCAAACACAGGAGCGTATCCCAACCATCCCAAAAAACAGTGAGCCAGCAGCCTCTACTAAATATCCCTCTATTAAGTGAATTCCAAGCACTTAGAATTCCAGAAATCCATAGACTCCAGCCTGCCTAGAGAACCCGGCAACTGACTGAAGGAAAAACAAAGCACTTACCCCAAAGAGCAGCCCAGGCAGAAGGAGCTCTCTGACGGCATACTTGGGGCTCATATACCTTTTGGTCCCACCCAGCACCCAAACCCAATCACCTAGGAAAGGGGAGGGGCAAAGCACATGAAAGTAGAAAGAGGAGGAGCGGCAGCTGTGGTTTATTTACTTATTTATAAGGCTTAGCTCAACAGCATGCAGAGGGCAGACAAGAGAACTGGGGTGTTTCTAGAAGCAACAATCCCCATGCTTTCGCTGCAGCTTTGAATGTTAGAAGGACATTACCACCAAGCAACTAACTGAAGATTTTCCTGCTGGAATTAGCTCAAACTTTTATTTATACAGAAAGAAAAATCTAGGAGCAGAACTGATTACACACCAAAAAAAAAAGTCAATTCCATTCCACTCACAGGAGAAATCACTTACTTCAGTAGGCTAAGAACTAAAAGGCTATGCTGATAGGTCAAAACACACTACAGGACACTGGGGCCAGGCCCTCCGCTGCACCCACTTAAAATCCATCCCTACACTCACCAAGGTGCAACCCCAACCCAAACACAGACGCAGCATTTCAGCTTCAACACAGTTTTCGGAACTGCTGGAAAGCAGGCTTCATCCTCAGGGAGGTGTGCTCAGGCTGCACAGGACAGGGCTTTGGGCACCTCTTTGCCTACCAAAGAAGACCACCATCAGCACCTGCTTTGTTCAGATTCTAAAGACTAACATCACAGCCCACGTTGCCTGGGACTCCTGATAAACAGAAGAGAAAGCAGCCATACCCTTTTCAAGCCGTCCCTGCACGTGTCACTCCTCGATGATCTGCAACCTCTTCTCAAATCCTCAACCACTTCTGTGGAGAGCCTGCCATGGCACCTGCAAAGCAAGACCCTTCGCAGTCACCTCGTGCTACTTGGCAGTTCTGCTCCAATCCAGCTCACAAACAGCCTGCCCTTCTCGTGCTGCTCTTCAGAGTGCAGCTTGGCCCCACTCAGCCTGTGCGACACACCTGTGAAACAAAAAGAAAAGCATAGGCTGAAGCAGCATCCAAAGACACAGCACAGCTAGGACAGTTACTCTCATCTGCTCCCTTACCTCGGCCCCCTCACCTGCCCTCGAGGCAGATGCTTCCATCTGCTCTCTTAAGCCAGCTACAACACACCTCTAAAATATAAACAGGATTTTTACTGTACTTTGTGCAGTTAAGTAACTGCAGTGACAACTGCACCTGTAAAGTAACTGCTAGATCTGCTCATCGCTCACCTTGCTAAAAGAAGCTGTGGTCAAGACCCGTGTTGTACACTGTGTTTCAGCTTTAAGAACTGAAAACAGTCACAAGATAATCATTCAGCTGCCAGCATTAGCACCCAACCCTCAACAACACAAAGGGACCCCGTTTACAAGATTATCATTTCAAAACAGCAGCCCCCATACCTCAGCACACCTCAGAAGTAGATCAAGCCAGTCACCGAGCTGCCTACGGAGCGCTGAACAGTTCCAGAAGGAGCTCTTTCCTGCGACAGGTTCCTCCAAAGGTTTACACTCTACTGGGGACAGGAGAGAAATAAAAATAAAAGTTTCAAAACCCCTTATCTGTAAGCTCTCAAGATTCGACAGACCTCCTCAAGCACACCATTCAAGCACTATGCAAACAGCTGCTCACAAGCAGATATACTCTCCCCCCCCCCCAACATGTGACAAACAACACTGAGATGACTGTGCCTGCTGCCCTTCAGTATGTGCCCAGAGGCAGACCGGCTGTCTTTGCCAAAACAGTCCAGACAATGTATTAGTACACCCATGCACTGCCACATTAGCTGTCATCACTAACTGCCAGGCAGGACAGCTCCAGACCAAACACATACACACACAGGCACACCACAAACACTACAAATAAAACACACAACACAAGGCGCAAGAAAAAGTGACCCCCGGAGGGAAGCCCTATGGCAACAGCAAGTCAGAACAGGTGCTCTGCACCAGACCCAAGGAGAGACTCAAATGTCACGACACGCAACTGGAAGCAACTGCCAGAACTGGGATGATGGAGGCCTAAAAAGCCTGCCTTCAAGACAGACCAGAAGGATGGGGACTGAAAACCCCATAAGATGACGCTTAGGAATTCAATTCCCAAGCAAGAGCTCCTGATGCGGCCCCGATGACTTCTGCAAGAGTGAGGATGGAAACAGACGCCATCTCAAACCGAATATGATGCACAAGACCTGAAACAGATCTGCACTTCAAGCAGTGACTGCAACACAAGAAGTGCTCAGAGCAGAGTCATGATGACAAAACAAGCACTGAGGCCCTTCAGCACCGCTACCAAGTCGCCTGTCTGGTCAGTCCAGTGTAAAAAGCTAGAAGGATATCAAGACCTAAGAAGCACAGAACAGACATTGCAGAAGCAGCACTACAGGACAGACGAACAGAAGGAAACTGTCCTGCCTGGCTCACCCACTCACGCTACAAAATAATCCCGCTGCTTCTATTAGCCTGGTGACCCAGCCACAAGCAGCCTGAACGTGACCCAGCCTGAACCACCCTCACCGTGGCACCAAGTCTAGTCAGCCAGCAGGCACCATGCTCCTCTGGCTCCCAGCTCCCATTAGCCACCCCAGATACGCAAATACCAGGTGACCCCCAACTTAGCTCTCAGGCTGTTGCATGGTATAGTCCCTCCGCCTCAAGAAATGCACAGGCACTGATCGTCATCTTAGGCAATGGCCAGGCTCATCATCAGCTGCAAAAACAGAGTACCAGCATTCACTAGCACACTGGCCCCATTGCTCACCTTCTCCACAATGCTGACTACTGCTGATGCAACATACGGTTCTGCTCACCTGTTCCTCTCCAAATCCAAGCTCCAACAGTGCAACCAGTATCATCCACACCACCTGGGAAAACAAAGGGATTAAATGATCGTTGCGTTCACAACACATCACCCAATTGTGTTTTTTTTTGGTTATTGTTGTTTTTTGTGTGTGTGTGTGTTTCCTTTATTTATTTATTTTTTAGTCTGCTTTAGCTCAACAGCATGCAGAGTGCAGACAAGAAAACCGGGGTGTTTCTAGAAACAACAATCCCCATGCTTTTGCTGCAGCTTTGAATATTAAAAGGACAATACGACCCAGCAAGTAACTGGAACTTTCTTAACTGGAATTAGCTCAAACTTTTCTTCACATTGAAAGAAAAATCTAGGAGCAGAACAGATTATACACCAACAAAATTGATTCCATTTCATCCCCAGAAATAAATCACATACTCTCATCCCCTCCTGTACCTCAGCCACTTGCCTATCCCACGTGGCACATGCTTCCATCTGTTCTCTTTACCCACTTATAGCACCTCTAAAAGGCAAACTGGAATTTTACTCTATTGGATGTAGGAAAATAACTGCAGTGAGAACTGCGCCCCAAAAACAACAGTTACCTCTGCTCATCACGCACCAGAGTCACTGCAGAGGCAGCTCGGGTCAAGACGTCCTGCACTGCGCACTGCGTTTCACCCTGAACAAAGGCAAAACACAGGCAGAAGATAAACATTCAGCTGACAGCAGTAGCACCCATCCCTCAACAACAAAAGGGACCCTGTCTTTAGTTTTAACCTTTCAAAACAGCAGGCCACTTGCCTCGGTACCTGCAAATTAGGTCCAAGCTTGCAAGGAGCGGCCAGCATCACCCACGCCACCTGGGAACACAAAAGGACAAAATGACCACTGTGCTTGCAAGCAACCACCTGCCACACTGCTCCTCTATCCCACACAGCCTCACCTCGGACCCTCACAGGGAAACACCTGAGCGTCTTCCCTTCGCTTCGGATAAGGGATGACCAGGCTGACAACACTCACCTTCCCTCAGTGTTTTGTGGCATGAGGATTTCCCTTTCCTGTCCACGACTGCACAAAGCACCTGTAGAGACAAGAAAAATAACACACTCTGAGGCACCTCGCAACCAAAGTGTACCTGCTGCAATACCTCTCTCTTCCCAGCTCCTGTAGTTCAGCTGCTCACCACCTCTAACTCAGATTCTTCGCTCACAGCGCCACAGCAAACTCTGCCCGGGCCACACAATACACGCTACACAAGCTACATTGTTTAGGACACACAAGCTGGAACGTTCCCGCCCAACAATCAGTCGCATCACACAGGAAGGATGCCGCATACTCCTAGAAACCAAACCTACCAGTCCTGAGCAGCTCCCATCCTCCTCCTACCTACCACGTTCAGGACACTGTTTACCCCTCAGAAAACCAGAAACATAGAACATACACACACACAAACAAAACAAAAAGAACAGAGCTCCACAAATGCCAAGAAGACACGCACACACAGCAACCCCGGCAGGAGTAATCACAGACTTACCCTTTGCAGATGAAAAAGGGGACTCTGATACAACCCTGCTCAGTCTCTTGGTAATGCTGCATCTACACTGCCAAGCCACATGTAGCATGTAATCAAGCTGGTGTAACTCTCCAGGGGACTAAAACAAGTGGTTTTAAACATGTAGAGTTTAAAATATAGGTCAAAAACAGGAGAATATGCGGCCATCCCAAAAAAAAGTGAGCCAGCAGCCTCTACTAAATATCCCTCTATTTCAAGCACTTAGAGATCTAGAATTCCAACCGCTTAGAAATCCAGAAATCCATAGACTCCAGCCTGCCTAGAGAACCCTGCAACTGACTGAAGGAAAAACAAAGCACTGACCCCAAAGAGCAGCCCAGGCAGAATGAGCACTCTGATGCCATGCCTGGGGCTCATATACCTTTTGGCCCCGCCCAGCACCTAAACCAAATCACCTGGGAAATGGGAGGGGCAAAGCACAAGAAAGTAGAAATAGAGCAAGAGAAGTGGCTGTTTTTCTTTTTCTTTCTTTTTTAAAAACAACTTTATCTCAAAAGCATGCCGAGAGCAGCCCAAATATTTGCAGTGATTTTAGAAGCAAAAATCGCCGTTCGCTTTTTCTGCAGGTTTTAATTTTGAATTGACAATATCACCAAGCTAATAACTGAAACTTTTTGAACTGGAATTACTTTAAACAGGCTCATCCCCATCTGTAAACGCAGAGAACCAGCATTCATTACCATGCAAGCCCTAAAACCCACCTCCTGCAAAAGCAGACTACAACTAATGCAACATACAGTTTTGCAATACCACTCTGTTCCCAACTCCTTTATCTCACCTGCTCAGTAGCTCCACCTGAGTAATGGGCCCGGGCGGCGCCGCGCCGAAATGGGCCCGGGCGGCGCCGCGCCGAAATGGGCCCGGGCGGCGCCGCGCCGAAATGGGCCCGGGCGGCGCCGCGCCGAAATGGGCCCGGGCGGCGCCGCGCCGGAATGGGCCCGGGCGGCGCCGCGCCGGAATGGGCCCGGGCGGCGCCGCGCCGGAATGGGCCCGGGCGGCGCCGCGCCGGAATGGGCCCGGGCGGCGCCGCGCCGAAATGGGCCCGGGCGGCGCCGCGCCGAAATGGGCCCGGGCGGCGCCGCGCCGAAATGGGCCCGGGCGGCGCCGCGCCGAAATGGGCCCGGGCGGCGCCGCGCCGAAATGGGCCCGGGCGGCGCCGCGCCGAAATGGGCCCGGGCGGCGCCGCGCCGAAATGGGCCCGGGCGGCGCCGCGCCGAAATGGGCCCGGGCGGCGCCGCGCCGAAATGGGCCCGGGCGGCGCCGCGCCGAAATGGGCCCGGGCGGCGCCGCGCCGAAATGGGCCCGGGCGGCGCCGCGCCGAAATGGGCCCGGGCGGCGCCGCGCCGAAATGGGCCCGGGCGGCGCCGCGCCGAAATGGGCCCGGGCGGCGCCGCGCCGAAATGGGCCCGGGCGGCGCCGCGCCGAAATGGGCCCGGGCGGCGCCGCGCCGAAATGGGCCCGAACAGACTTATTCTTCAGTGATGAAGAAGGTGACCCTGCTCAGTCTCTTGGCAGTACTGCACTTACGCGGTCAAGGAACCATGCTCAACTGTTTCCCAAATACAACTACCTAGCAACACCTCATAAACATACTTCTAATATGTCAATTCAAGGACATCAAGACTAGAAGGCTGCAAGGTCTAAAGACTCAACAGACAGCAAACACACAGGCAAAAGCTCCAGAAATACAATAAACTGTCCCTAAACCTGAAACAGAATACCCCTTACATGCCCACTGCTGCCATTTTCAGATACACGCTCACACAGGGAGCTTCAATGATACATTTCTCCTAAACCATGCTCCATCACTTTGCCACCAAGGTTGTGACTTTGATAAGATTTGACATAAAGGCAAAGACTCGCAGAAAACCCCGTAATTCTGCAAAAATCATAAGGGACCCAGAAACACAAAGCAAACACACAAAGTAACATCACCATACTATCCGTAACACTGCTATAACTACTACTCACCTGAGGAAGAGCTGCATGCAATACAGGCACCTACTACTAGATTGCTTTACAATGACAGATCCTGCCAGTTGCCACCTCAAAAAGATAGGAGTACTGGTTTCTACTTGAAAACGCATCAGTCCATAGACTGACCCACCTAAAGAACCCTCCAAACAACTGAAGGAAAACCAAAGCACTTACCCCAAAGTGCAGCCCAGGCAGCACTTTCACATTGAAAGAAAAATCTAGGAGCAGAACAGATTATACACCAACAAAATTGATTCCATTTCATCCCCAGAAATAAATCACATACTCTCATCCCCTCCTGTACCTCAGCCACTTGCCTATCCCACGTGGCACATGCTTCCATCTGTTCTCTTTACCCACTTATAGCACCTCTAAAAGGCAAACTGGAATTTTACTCTATTGGCTGTAGGAAAATAACTGCAGTGACAACCGCGCCCCAAACTGAGCCAGCAGCCCCTACTAAACATCCCTCTCCTAAGTGAATTCCAAGCACTTAAAATCCAGAAATCCATAGACTCCAGCCTGCCTAAACAACCCTGCAACGGACAGAAGGAAAAACAAAGCACTGCCCCCAAAGAGCAGCCCAGGCAGAAGGAGCTCTCTGATGCCGTGCCTGGGGCTCATATAGCATTTAGCCCCGCCCAGCACCCAAACCCAATCACCTGGGAAAGGGGAGGGGCAAAGCACATGAAAGTAGGAAGAGAGCAAAAGGAGCAGCTGTGTTTTGTTTTGTTTTTTTCCTTTGTTTTTTAAAATCTGTTTTATCTCAAAAACATTCAGAGAGCAGACAAGAGACCTGTGGTGTTTCTAGAAGCAAAAATCCCCTTTTGCTTTTGCTGCAGCTTTTAATGTTGAACTGATAACGGCACCAAGCAAGTAACTGAAACTTCTTCAACTGGAATTAGTTTAAACACGCTCACCGTCATCTGCAAACACAGAGAACCAGCATTCACTAGCCCTAACCCTAACCCCAACCCGCACCCTAAACTCTAACCCTAGCCCCAGCCCTAGTCCCTAACCCCAACCCTAGTTCCCGAGAACTTCATTTCCAGGCATGCTCTGGGCGCTCAACATGGCCTCCCGGAGGTCCGGAGTCCCAGAACTACATTTCCCGGCATGCTCTGGGCACCCAACATGGCCTCCCGGAAGTTCGGAGTCCCAGAACTACATCTCCCGGCATGCTCCGGGCAGTCAACACGGCCTACCGGAAGCCTGGTGCCGGAAAACTACACCTACCAGAACTCCCTGGACAGCCAGCACGGCCAATCAGAGGCCGAGTTTTTGAGAACTACATTTAACAGCACTCACTGTAACCCTAGCCCTTCCCGCCCTTACACAAAAAAGCCTCAAGCCCTATCCCTAAACATCCTCGAAACCCCTACAGACCTAACCCAAACTATTTACCACACTAAACCCCTGAAGTCCTATGCCTAAAACCCCCAACCCAATAAATTAAGACGCTCAAATCCCAAACCCGCAAAATTGAGATGCTCAAATCCCAAACCCAAAAAAATAGGACGCTCAAATCCCAAACCCCTTTCCAAAAAAGAAAAAGAAAAAACAAGAAAAAAAAAATCAAACAAAACAAAAACAACAAAAGGGGTAGATCTGGTGGCATCTGCCCTGTAACCCTGCAAAAATCACGAGGGACCTAGAACAACAAAGCAAACGCACAAAATAACATTGACATCCTATCCATAAATGTGCTATAACAATTAATCACCTCCAAAGAGCTTCAAGCAATAAATGCACATACTACTAGATCGGTTTCCTCTAAAAGATCGTACCAGACCCTGACCCACCAAAAGAACCCTGCATGTAGCTAACAGAAGCATCAACAAAGCACTGAACCCAAAGAGCAGCCCGGGCAGAAGGAGCTCTCTGATGCCGTGCCTGGGGCTCCTATACCATTTGGCCCCGCCCAGCACCCAAACCCAATCACCTGGGAAAGGGGAAGGGGCAAACCACAAGAAAGAGAGCAGGAGCAGCAGCAGCTGTGTTCTTTTATTAATTAATTTGTTTGGGTTTTTTTGTGCCTATTCCTAGTTTACAGCATGCAGAGTGCAGACAAGAAAACTGGGGTGTTTCTAGAAGCAAAATTTAACGTATTTATGCCTCAGCTTTGAACATAGAAAGGACAATACAACCAAGAAAGTAAATGAAATATTTTCCACGGGAATTAGCTCAAACTTTAGTGTTAGATCAGAGGTTGGACTCAATGATCTTGAGGTCTCTTCCAACCTAGAAGATCTGTGATTCTGTGTGATTTACATATGAAGAAAAATCTAGGAGCGTAGGAAATTACACAGCAAAAAAACCAACGACGTAATAAGCAACGCGCATGCACGGCCCCACGGCCGCCTGCAGTACTCGTTTTCCACCAAAAGGAGGCGGCAGAGGGCGCCCGCGGGCGTCTCCGCGCATGCGCGCCCCCCGGCAGCATGCAGTACTCGCTTTCCACCAGCAGGTGGCGGCAGAGGGCGCCCGCGGGCGTCTCTGCGCATGCGCGCCCCCTGGCCGCCTGCAGTACTCGCTTTCCACCAGCAGGTGGCGGCAGAGGGCCCCCGCGGGCGACTCCGCGCATGCGCGCCCCCCGGCTGCCTGCAGTACCCCTTTCCCATCAGCAGGTGGCGGCAGAGGGCGCCCGCGGGCCCCACCGCGCATGCGCGCCCCCCGGGCGTCTGCAGTACTCGCTTTCCACCAGCAGGTGGCGGCAGAGGGCGCCCGCGGGCGTCTCCGCGCATGCGCGCCCCGCGGCCGCCTGCAGTACCCCTTTCCCATCAGCAGGTGGCGGCAGAGGGCGCCCGCGGGCTTCACCGCGCATGCGCGCCCCCCGGCCGCCTGCAGTACTCGATTTCCACCAGCAGGTGGCGGCAGAGGGCGCCCGCGGGCGCCGCCGCGCATGCGCGCCCCCCGGCAGCCTGCAGTACTCGCTTTCCACCAGCAGGTGGCAGCAGAGGGCGCCCGCGGGCGTCTCCGCGCATGCGCGCCCCGCGGCCGCCTGCAGTACCCCTTTCCCATCAGCAGGTGGCGGCAGAGGGCGCCCGCGGGCTTCACCGCGCATGCGCGCCCCCCGGCCGCCTGCAGTACCCCTTTCCCATCAGCAGGTGGCGGCAGAGGGCGCCCGCGGGCGTCTCCGCGCATGCGCGCCCCCCGGCCGCCTGCAGTACCCTTTTCCCAGCAGCAGGTGGCGGCAGAGGGCGCCCGCGGGCTTCACTGCGCATGCGCGCCCCCCGGGCGCCTGCAGTACTCGATTGCCACCAGCAAGTGGCGGCAGAGGGCGCCCGCGGGCGCCTCCGCGCATGCGCGCCCCCCGGCAGCCTGCAGTACTCGCTTTCCACCAGCAGGTGGCAGCAGAGGGCGCCCGCAGGCGTCTCCGCGCATGCGCGCCCCGCGGCCGCCTGCAGTACCCCTTTCCCATCAGCAGGTGGCGGCAGAGGGCGCCCGCGGGCTTCACCGCGCATGCGCGCCCCCCGGCCGCCTGCAGTACCCCTTTCCCATCAGCAGGTGGCGGCAGAGGGCGCCCGCGGGCGTCTCCGCGCATGCGCGCCCCCCGGCCGCCTGCAGTACCCTTTTCCCAGCAGCAGGTGGCGGCAGAGGGCGCCCGCGGGCTTCACCGCGCATGCGCGCCCCCCGGCCGACTGCAGTACCCCTTTCCCATCAGCAGGTGGCGGCAGAGGGCGCCCGCGGGCGTCTCCGCGCATGCGCCCCCCCCCGGCCGCCTGCAGTACCCTTTTCCCAGCAGCAGGTGGCGGCAGAGGGCGCCCGCGGGCTTCACCGCGCATGCGCGCCCCACGGCAGCATGCAGTACTCGATTTCCACCAGCAGGTGGCGGCAGAGGGCGCCCGCGGGCGTCTCCGCGCATGCGCGCCCCCCGGCCGACTGCAGTACCCCTTTCCCATCAGCAGGTGGCGGCAGAGGATGCCCGCGGGCTTCACCGCGCATGCGCGCCCTCCGTCCGCCTGCAGTACCCGATTCCCACCAGCAGGTGGCGGCAGAGGGCGCTCGCGGGCGCCTCCGCGGCTCCCGGCCTCCTGCAGTACTCGTTTTCCACCAGCAGGTGGCGGCAGAGGGCGCCCGCGGACGCCACCGCGCATGCGCGCCCTCCGTCCGCCTGCAGTACCCGATTCCCACCAGCAGGTGGCGGCAGAGGGCGCTCGCGGGCGCCTCCGCGGCTCCCGGCTGCCTGCAGTACTCGTTTTCCACCAGCAGGTGGCGGCAGAGGGCGCTCGCGGGCGCCTCCGCGGCTCCCGGTCGCCTGCAGTACCCCTTTCCCACGAGCAAATGGCGGCAGAGGGCGCCCGCGGGCGCCACCGCGCATGCGCGGCGCCCTTAAACCTGCAGTACCCACTGTCCGCCAGAAGGTGGCCGCGCTAGAGCGGCAGGCACGGCTTTGCACGTTTTTCCCGACAAAGGACGAACAATTAAAGCAGAAATTTGCACCCTCGGCCGTCAGGGAGCACGTTATCTGCCTTGTTCAGTGTGCTTCTCGCGACTGGGAGCTGGGGCAATCTGAAACGCTTTTTTTTTTTTTTTCTTACCTGCAGCCCACAGCCCGAAGAGTACACTGTCTAACAGACTGCAGGACACCACACACTCTGTCCTCTAATCTTGTGTTAAACGTCGTGGACCTCCCTCTCAGCTTCCCTACCACCTCCCCCTTGCCTCCTGCCCAACTTCCCACTTTCACAGGTGCCACCTCCGGCATCACCAAGAGCAGTGCTAGGGCCTGGCCTGGCTCTCAGCCTCCCCCTCATCTTCTCCTCCTGAGTAAAAAAAAATAGCAACATTCCTTGGAAAATAGAAGTAGCCTCAGAGTGAGGAAGGAGCACAGCCCCGGGCTCCCACGCACAGGTCTGGAGCCCTGCCAGAACCAGTCCCTGTTAAGGTCCGTGGCGATTGCAGCCCTTCCTGCACTGCTCTGCCACTGTCTCACACCTGTGCCACAGGGTGAGTGGTGCCACCCAACAATGTTTAACTGTGCTCTCCCTGAGTGAGGCCTGCCTGCTGCTGGCGTGCTGCTCCCAGGGCCCAGCTCTCATGCTAGGGGGCTGCCTCCTCTGATCAAGATTGCATACAACAGCCATGGGGACAAATGACTTTTTACTTAGATGTGAGTTACAAAGGCGCTTTACTAGCAAAGAACAACAGACAGACTTGCCTTATACATGTAGCTACTTTCATCATAAATACAAGGGTGTAAAGCAAAGCTAAGCCACCAATAAATTATAAAATACATATAACTCAGTGCTGTGACTGAATCTTTTAATAGTTTTTTCTCTAGTTTGATAGTGTTAGCAAAAATGAGTAGACTCCTTCCATTTTTTTAAACTTATTTTCAAGCAACCATTTTTTTTTTTTTTCCAATTTTTGCCAATTCAAGGCAAGAGGTAAGTATTATAAGTCACCTGTTAAGGATGTTTTCCTTGATTAGAATAAGGTAACTGCTAATACCTCATTACCTTGTTCCCCAATCTGACCACACCTGTAGTTTAAAAAAAATATATTTAAAGTGTTTTATTTAGAAAAAAATGGAGGAATCAATCTCTGTGCTTCAAGAGCTTGCAGAATACAGCTGCATTTTCTTAGTAATATTTAATAATGTTCCACCATTATTCTCACCATCCCCAGATCAAAGGAATGCAATTTTTAAGTCCTTCTATGATACAGCAAATTCAGAAGCAGCTAAAGAAAAAATTAAAGAAACAAGTCAAGACCTTTATCCCATTATACATCTCTTCTTCCGATAGCAGTGGAAATCCAGTTCTGAAGTCTCCCTCTTTCAGATGATCTGCACTGTAAAGATCTACCTTCAGTTTGATATGTAAGGATGTTTTTGTTGTTGTTGTTATTGGGTTGGACCCCACATGCATCAGCATTAAAATATAGTATTTAATACAGTCTAGATGTTAGCAGGTTGAAAGACGTAATTGCTTATTAAAGAATTACAGAAAAATTATCCTCAGGAATGTAACCATCGCAAATATTGCGAGTGGCTTTTATAAGCAAAGATCTAAGCCAATGAACTAGTGCTTACATAGGTCAGAGATAAGGCAGTTCAACTTAACTCAGTAATCTGAAAGAACAGTGAAAGTGACAATTGAGTAACTTGAAATTTGCAATTAAGTGTTATGTCCCTTCTAAAAAAATTGAAATACTAAGAAGAAAACAGGGGTGGAAGAAGGGGCAGAACAAACAATTAGTTCATGATTGGATTTATTTATTTAAGAGTCTCTGTATTTTTATTGAATCTAGCAGAACAGGCAGCACCACCACTGCTGTGGTGAAAAATCCACTAAATAGTAAAACAAATGGGGACTTCGATAGAGCTAGAAAAAAATTAACTTTTTAAAGACTGACCTATTTAAGATAGTTGTCTTCCCCCAAGGGAACTTTTTGACAAGTCTGCAGGTAGAGCTTAACATTTATTGAATCAGATAAAGATATATGGAACATTGCTCTAAACTGGAAAAAAAAAAATACATTTTAAATGCTTTGCAAGCAGCACTAAAAACTAACATCTTAAGATTTTTTCAGTTTCCCCTCCCAAAAGGCTTCTTTTCATCCTTATGCAGTAATAAATGTCCTCCACAGTCCTTCTATGTAATGGGCCATCTGTAAATTATTATATAGTGTCATTAAGAGAAACAAATGAAGAAAAATAAGACACTGAAGCTGTTCTATGTGTCTATAACACATAATCGTGAGTAGTTCAGCAACCATATGACACTTAATAATTCTCCAGACCCTATGCATTCTCAGCAACTGGCTTGCTGTCATCACTGCCACAAGCTCACAAACAAATGGATTACCTGGACTTCAACAATTTTTTCATTGCAGTCATTGCTGTTAGAGAGTAACTGGAGTCTGAATAAAATCTCTAAATTTTTTCCTTCATGAGGCAAATCAATAAATCAATTGCTCTATAGTGCCAATCTTTCTCTTTGTACACATAACCAGAATACGAGACTTATAAAGAACATGATTAGGCAAATAAAGCAGCCCTAAGTTTATCCTAATAATAGTTTAATCCCCAGTGCCATATAAAAATACATTCTCAGGGGACCTTCCAAGTAGAACATAAAGGTCATAAAGGTACAAGAAGCAACGCACTACAGACTCGGTCAGCACTGTCAATTCACAAGAGGTTCTTAGTCCTTTGTCATAATACATTTGATATATTTTAGCAAGGTATGGGCATATACTGATGCATAGCTAAATCATTACAAGTCATATATGCAGGTTTCTATTTATCTCCCCTTTCACAGACTTGCCAGCAGAGGTCAGTTACTTTCCATAAAATTTCTTGTTCAGAAGAAAGATCAGAAGGTTGACATTTACTTTTGCTCTGTCAAACAACTTCATGACTGCAACGCCTTCATACTGCAGCTGCAAAAGATCCTGTCAAAGAGAATACACTTATGAGTGAGTAATCCTCAACAGCTTATGACTATACAAGACCCTGTGAAACAGTAAGCTTTTGAGGAATACCCATCACAAAGCACACGGCATAAGCTAGAAAAACAAGCAAGCTAAAGACCAAATCATCGAGCAACATATTTTGCTATTTTGCATGCGCTAAGACTTTTCAGATCTTTCATCTGTGCTTACAGAAAATAAAAATTACAAAAGGGCAGAATTAGAAAGCAATTCCAAGAAAGCTGTATTTCAGATCTGGACATCGTCAGGCTTTTCACTCGCGTAACAGCCACAAAGTTTAATTTTCAAAAAGGGTCTCACTTCCATATGCCTAATGTTATCACGTACCCATGAAACATTAAAGCATTCCACAGTATGGCTTTCTAAAATGCCTATCTGCCATAGACCTCTGTGAGGCAGTTTAAAACAGCAGTTTAAGTCAGAGAAATAAACAGCACCTCCATTAGTAATAAATACATGATGCTGATTCCAGCTCTCCAGTATTTATGCAGTATTTCTAGCTGCACTTTCCTCTTGTCTGTGACGCACCTGACAAAGCATTAAGACTACCTGCACCGATTCATCTCAGCAATGAATTTCTTTCAGCAGCTCTCACTCTTGACCACCACATACTGGAGAAGGTGTTCAGGTTGTGCTACCACGAAGAAACGTTGTGTGTTTTCTGAAATATGAACTTGCCTCCTGCAGCTGTAGAGTCTGGGTGATGCTGGAGTAAATATCAGAAAACTATTTCTGCTACTTTCTATAAAATCTTGGCAACGCAAGCAAAGCCATTGCTAATGCTGTGTTTGGAAAAGCAATGGCAGCTTCCTCATTACTCCCCTCTCAGAACATCTGCTGTTTCTGAACAGCAGTTCTACAAAGACACATCAGTACAGCAACACGTGCTTGAGGACTGAGCAACCTGAGGTAGCCACATGAACAAGAGTTTTTGACCAGCTTCAATGGATTAGAATTGGAATGAGCTACAGGTGTTCTCAGAGCACACATATGGGATATGCAAGACAGCTGTCCCTTCCAGCAGCTGATTACTGAGTGTGACACAGATTTATCTGTGCGTAGGAGCTCCCTACACAGTATAATCTGTTTCAAGATCCCTGAGACATCCACGATTAACATACCTAACGATTCCTGGGGACCAGGTTTTGGCAGACACACAGATGTAGACGGAGATGACAGACATAACAATACCAGTGCGGGAAGAAGAATGGAAACCATGCAGCACAAGTTCAGTCTGCATTCCTGTTCGGTAGCTTTGCGTAAATAAAGGTTGAGGATTCTCTAGCTAAATTAGCCAGTTGCAAGGTGGCAGAAAGACTACCCGTAAGTTACAAGTAGCTGATGTCAACACATCCAAGCCTAGCTGACTGCTGACACAGGCTCCTGATCTTTCTGCTACAGCAGAAGGCTGTTGAAAGTGCTCATGCATGTACATATATGTGCACATATATAAGCATAACTAGCAATACAGATCAAGATCAAGCTTTCATTAGTAAAGAAACAAATTAGTCTGAATACTCCATTTGCATTGCATCTGTTTCACTTGATCATCTGTTTTTGAGACAGCTTTTCACACTGTTCAGGCAGAAAGTATGTCATCATTAAACAGGATAGTTCTTACCTGATAATGTAACATAAAGGTTTCCATCTGTACCCCCATGAATTTTGCTTTTACCTCAAAATCTCCTACTTCTTCTGTTGGACTGATTTCGAATATCACATTTTTAAACCTGTATATTTGAGAAATTAAAAATCACAGTTCATTACTGAACATGCAGTTCCTAATGACATAATTATTCAAAGATAATTTTTTAAGAATTCTATTCGTAACTTCTAATTCTATCTCCATTCGGAATGAGGCCATAAAAGCCAACAAGACCAAAAAAAGCCAACAACAAATAGAAGCCTAACAGTTTTATGTCTGGGAGATCACATCTTCATGCAAGCACAACCTACTTCAGCACACGCACATCCACACCCCATTTAGTGCAGAGTACAAAATCATTCAATTCAGGGTCGAAAAAAAAATTAGTAACAGGCCACTTGTCTATAACCTGCAAAAAACAGACCAATTTCTCAAGGCTAGCTAAATGCATCTGAACAAACTCAGGCTTGCATTAAGCTGTTTTTTCAGCAGTGAGAGTTATTAACCATAGTAGCAATTCACCTAAGGAGGTACCCTTCCGTGAATGGGAGTGTGGGGCTGCAGGGGGGAAGATGGTATCATCTTTAAATCCTGTTAAACTTCTCTACCAGCGATCTGCTCCTGTTTAACCAGAAATAAGAGAACTCCTAAGTGACCAATCAATACAAGGTTTCTTGGCCCTGTGTTTTGTCTGTGTAGTCTGGCAATGTCTTCACCTTTAATAGCTAAGTCTGCCAACAATGCTAACCACTAGGCGGCCTGTCACCAACTCAGACAAATCTCAGGATGAACAGAGTGGAAAGACTCCTTGTAGCTCCAAAAAGAATTCCATTCATCAACTGCGAGCACCAAGACAAGTTATAAGAGAATGCAACAATCCCAGAAAAAGAGGGAAATGGGTAAGCTATTTAGCTCTTCTAAGTCATAAAACAACACTCACTGGTTAACTTGCAGGTCCTCAATCTCTAAAAGCACTCCCTTCTCGTGAAGTCGAGCTGCTGTATATTTTAGTGAAATCTTTTTACTACTTTTGCCTTTCATCTCCCTAGGCTTCTTCGAGACCCTGGAAAAAATTGATGTTCAGTCAAACAAATAAAGAGAAGTCAGACAGCAAACATTTAATCCTATTTGGGTGAGTAGCTAAAACCAGTATAGCTGATCAACTGTGATTAACGTGGCTGATAGATGATATATTCCTACTAGTAAGTTTATCTGCAAAGCATTTGTAGCTCTAATCAGATCTTCTGACAATTTACCAATAACTTACGCTACAGGAGCAGAAAATACAACACTTCATAGAAACAAGTATTATTTATCATTAGGCAAAAGAGAATGTTCTTATGGTTAACTGGTACTCTGAAAATGGACCGGTAAGTTACTTTGACACACACAGAAACAAAAAAAAAAAGTGCAATTAATGATAGGATCCAAGATTACACATGCTACATATATTTAAGTATGACCTGTGGCCCTGATAGATTTAGGCTGTTTTTCATCTCACCTCCTGTTCAATCTCAGTGTACTGACCACACGTTCAATGGACGAGCCATTAAAGTTGCCCATCTTGACCCATGAGACTACTCATTACCCTGCTGCCTGTCCTTTGTCACTGCACTGGAGTTAAAATTTTCTGTGTGTCTGAGAAAACAGAAAGACCTGGCCTACCTTTCATTTCACATTCTATTTTAAACAAGGGTGTCTAATGCCAGCAATTTCAGACTAAAGGGCTAATATATTTCCCTTTTTCACAAATCCGTGCTTCACACCCTTTCCAACAACAAACCACAGTCGTCCAAACCCGTATCTGAAGTTTCCTCAAAACGGGAAGTTACTTCTGCAGCATATTCAGAGGAAAAATGGGAGAAGGCAAACAAACCCAGTAATTTTAAAAAATGTTCTTAGCCTAGTAAGGACGATGCCAATCCTTGTCAACATAAAGAAAAGAAACTGGGAAAGCAGACTTTTTTTTTTTTCAGGAAAATTGAATTGTCTTGCACCACTCCCTCTGGGACAAAAAGAGGACAACTCATGATCAGTGCTGTCATTGTAAGTAACTATGCTGTTTTCATTCTCTGCTCCAAGAAAGGACGATAGGACAGACTGACTAAGCAGCATATGCATTATCTGGGCAAACCACCCCCATTCTCTCTGGCCTCTCTACACTTCCCTCACTCAAAGGGACAAAATTCTTTCAAATATGTCTTTTTGACCCCATTTGGGACACCACCACTCTCCCTGTACTCCCCACCACTGCTGAGACCCTTCCCTGGAACCCACCTTTGCAGTGAAGAGCCTAGCCAATGAGCTTTGTGCAGATGACATTACAATTCTTTTTTAGCAAGGACCTACATGTTCTTTCTGTAAGGAGCATTTCTAGGGTCACAAGCATAGTTCTGAGATACTTACTTGCCCTTGCTAGCCAGGTTATCCAGGCAGGTTTTTATGTAGCTTTTGTAATAATCCACTTGTTCCCCATAAAAGGTAGCTTTGGAATTCAAGGCACTGTATGTCTGCTGCAGCTTTACCAACTCTGCCTTTCTTCTCTGACGGTATCTACGCTGATTTCGGATATCCTACAGCACAGAGCAAGATATGCAGAGACCTACTGGTTATTGAAGCTCTCTGGCTGCTCGAGCCCAGAGCACTGAGACATACTGAGATGCACTGATCTTATTTAGCCTTCCTTCAGAATACAAGTTGTAGTAAGATTCCTCAGACACACTTGTCTCAGTTTAAGTGTCATTGCTTCTCCGTGTTGAACTAATCAACTCTACACAGCAGTTCATTCTAACCTTTTGTTGCTCTCTCAAATTTCAATGCTGTCATAGTGTATGTTAATAGTGTTATAGTATGCAATCTAAGGAAGGCAGCAATTTTTGCCTCCACCAGGTAAGAAGGGTACCTTACAAAGCAAAAACTATAACCATAACAGTGTATAGACTTCCTCATCTTTCTTTGTCAGTCAGTTATTTTTAAGCAAGTTACATGAGCAGCTGAATAAAAAACATCACATGTTCAAGTCAACTTCTGTTTTCATTTCTGATACTTAATCTGGTCTCTACGTGTGACAATTCATTCACTTTACACACATAATCTTTCCTACACAATATTTTGTCAAACGTATGATATAATAAAATGCATTATCAACATAGCAACATACAACAGCATTATCTCTCTTCCACAAGTCGTTTTGTTAACTTCCCACATCAGCATTTTAGGTATTCTTGAATGGATATATTAAAAACAAAACAAAACAAACAAAAACAATACTTAGGGTTTCTTTAGGTTATGGGCAAAAACTTCCACGCATGATAAAGTTTGTAGAGGCACTGTAACACTTTCTTAAGGTATCTCAGATTCTGGTAACACAGTCATTTGAGAAAACGTAAAATTCTCATAAAAATAAAGGAATTTTGAAATGTGAAGAGGTGGAAACACTGCAGCAAAGGGTATGCTTTGTATGTCTACCTACTGCAAAACTTACACCTCCTGAAAACTCCATGCCAGTTTCCCAACACTGCAAACTGTGGAAAAAAAAAATCAACTCTGACTAGGAAACCACCAACTGGCATACCTTTGCAATGTCATTGATTAGTTCCTGGTATTTATTTTTAGCATTCACTATCCCCAGTTCTGTCAGCTTCTTCAGGCCTGTCTTGATTTTCTCTTTTTTTCCCTGAAGATTTAAGTTGCTGTCCTCCCTTACAGACATGGATTTTTTCATCTTATCAGGAGTTCTGGCATCACGAATGGCCCGTTTCTGCATAGCTCTTTGATGCTCTGCTTCCTAGAAAAACAGGAAATTAGAAGCTCATTAGCAGATTCATTTTTTTAGGGTGACAAAGACCTAGAATCAGGTCACCTGACAACTCTGACATAACATGATAAGAATTTTACTCAGTCATTCTGGTACTGACTCTGACGAATCCATGTTTGATGAACACATTCCACGTACAGGAACCAGTAGAAATCTACCTACTGTTTGGAAGTCTTCTAGATACCTATTTTCTGGCAACTCTCAGAGGACTAAGATTGACATGTACAATTTATTTCCATTACATTCCTTCCTCGTTATTGTTACATGCTGCTCCAACATCAGCAGAGACAACTTCACTACAATACATAATGCAGACTACCAAGTATACCCACATTAATCTAGATAAAAACAATTTCTCAGTCTAAAAAGAACGCGGTGAAACAAATTCTTCATACTTGCTCTGATGTAGCTGGAGTTTCCAAGATTTCAGTCAGCGTCTCCCCTGGCTGGAAGCGGATTACATCAACAATTAAGCGTTTTGTGCTGCAGAGAAACCGAGGAGAACAGGAGATTAAAAGTTTAGGCCCGAAGACCTTCAATATTGCTCTGCAATAACAACAGTTATACTTTTTTACATTGAAGTCATATCATCACTGGATGCACTTAGCCAGATGTAAATTAGACCGGACCAGAACTCCGGTAATTGATTTACTTTTTTTGAGATTGTTATATCAGTGAAAAGTTTGGAAACTGATTCCAAAAGTGCACCTCAGTGCTTTGTAACAAGTAGCAAAAGTACTCCGTGGGACTTTTTTTTTTTCCCCCCATGTATGCTAACTGAACCAAAGTGGGTACTCGTCTCTAATTTAATAACAAACAGTCATACCTTGATCTCAGGATCAAAGATCGAGATCTGTGACTTAACCACAGCCAATGCCTAGCCTGAGACAATTCTGTCCCTGAGGCAAATGACAGTACCAAATTGTGCCTTCAGTAATTTGTAATCAGGCTAGAATTATTTCTGGCATAATGCGAAGTGCATCAACACCTTCCTTACCATTCACATCTTAGATGACTTCAGGCACGTATGTGTGATAAATCTTTACTTCTGAAATCAATGTCACCTTCTGGTGGACAGGGAAATACTGACATATCTTTCAAGAAACTGTGTTGGGTCTGTCTGAGGTGGAGTCACATTTCCCTGCAGCAGCCCACACAGTGCTGTGCTCTGCACTCGTAGCTGAAACAGCACTGGTATCACTCCAGTGTTGTGTCTATTGCTGCATAGTGCTGGCACAGCATGAGGACTCCTTCCAAGCCCCCAAGAGCCAGCAGGCTGGGGGTGAGCAAGTGATGGGGAGGGGACATCGCCAGGGCAGCTGACCTAAACCAACCAAAGGGATATTCCATAACACCTGATGTCACATTCAGCAATAAAAAGGGGGGCTCTTGTGGGGGAGGGGGCTGTTCCTCCTGAACAACCACTTTGCGTTTTGAGGCCCTGCTTCCCAGGACATGGCCGAACATCGCTCGTCGATGGGAAGTAGAGAATAATTTTTTTCCCTTCTCTCTGTGCTTCTGTGAGGACTTACTGTTTCTTTCGTTTCTTTTTCTCCCCGTTCCCTTTCCACTTTAATTAAACCTTTCTCATCTCAAACCTTGAGTTCTCTGTGTTGTATTTTCTCCCCCTTCCTCTTTGAGGAGAGGGAGAGTGAGAGAGGTGGTGGTGGAGCTCAACTGCCCACCTAAGTAAAACTACCACAGGAACCCAGGTAATTTAACGTTATTTTTTGGAGATAAAATTCTTTTCTAAGAGATCATTGCTCCATCTAGGCCAAGTGTAAGCAGATCTGCAAAATTCTCAGTTAAGCTATCTAGAATCTGAGCAGGAACGCATCAGAGGTGGTGAATGCCTAACTGCATGCCAGGTAGTTGCTCTATAAATCCCAGCAACAGGGATTTGCTTAAAACTGGCAAAGAGTCAATATTAAGTCCTCCCAATTTAAAAATAAAATAAAAAAAAATTGGCAATAATGAAATCACTGTCTATTCATTGCTCTACTTTGATCAGTCTACAAACACCTCCATTTCCCAAAAAGTTATTAGTCTTCCTCTATCAGAGTCAAGTCTGGGACAGAGAATGCAGAGGGTACAAAAGAGCATCATAAACCAAAAAAGGTGAGCGGCATCACTCATATCATAATCATAGAATGGCTCGGGTTGGAAGGGACATTAAAGATCATATAGTTCCAACCCCCCTGTCATAGGCAGGGGCATCACCCACTAGATGAGTTTGCTCAGCTACATAGACGCTATCACTGTCTTCCACTTCGCTAACAGGATAAAGACTTAGTCTACTCAAAGGCTATATAAATCAGCAAATTCCATAAGAACTAGCAATTTCAGCAGTACAGCATCACATATGCTAGGCATTCAGTTACACATAGCATTTCCTTATGTCACATGTATTCTATTGAAAAAATACACAAAGGGCATTATATAGGCAATCTTAATTTTACATCAATAAACCTCAGAGGTAAAAGTAAATTGTGATGAATGCTATGAGTTATTTACAATGAATAAATCCAACTGCTGTCATCATCACACTTGCTCACAACTGGAATATTTTCTGTTTTGGAATGTTTTCCCCTCTGAAATCATCCAAGATACGCTTTTAAAGAGTGACAAATTCTACAGTGACAAAGGACTAGCAAGAACAAGTTTAAAAGCCACAGCATTTAAACAACATGGCTACAAGTTCAATGCATTTTGAGTAACAGTACCACATTTGCTTGATTTAAACTTCAGTTCTCCTACTTTCACATGCAGATTAGCTGTGAAAATTCAGGTTCTACTCTTCCCCTTCTCTTGAGAAACATACTGGGTAGTTTATCTTTCACTTACTTCAGCAGAATTGTCCTTGCATCCATCTCTGCGTTTTCATCACCAGGAACATCAAATTTATTAGTGAGCGTGAGAGAAACCTCTGTCTTTGCTAGCATCTCCCTGTTGGGGTCATTAACGTTGCCAGACCCTTCCCCTGTCAAGCAAAAAAAGATTTTATATACTACATCATTCTTTATGTTCATGACTACTACGGCTTCACATTTTTTCCCCGACATAACAGACCTTAGAAAAACTACATTGTTTCCTTTACTGTCAAAAGTTGTTGCAATACTAGCACTTGAAAACATCTTCAATATATCAACGGACATTTTCTTCACAAATTGAGAGACTACACACACCGGAAAGGCACCACATAATCTCTAGTTTATATGCCTTAAGGGTGATGTGTATGTATTACACACTGTATCTCAGCATCTTACTCTCTACCAAGAAGAGTAGCCGGCCAAAATACTTTATAAATTAAAATATCAGTGTGTCTTTCTGACCACATCCTCACTAGAATGAATTTTCCAAGCAAAAAGCAAAGCCTTTGTTGGCAACTAAGCTTGTACTCTCCTAATAAACAAAAGTAAGCTGTCCTGTCACAATGAATTTTACCTGTTCCAACTGTAGCTGAATTTTCATCAGAACAGCTGTTAGGATGCTTTTTTGCTCCCCCTTATGCCCCCTTTTTAAAAGGCTGTAGAAATATTAAACTGAGACATTAACCACAGCAACCATACACACACAGGAGAAATGAAACGGTGAAGGAGGGTAAATTCTAGTTAAACTCAAGGTTTAGGTTCTCTCTGATAATACTTCTGTTTTGTGAGTGCTCAGAAGAAAACGTGCTAGCAATTACTCCTTTAGAAGGTTCCAAACTTCCTCAACAAGCAACTTTTTAACTATTTTTGCATCCTCTCAGAAAAACCGTGTCCATCCATCCCCAAAGCCCAGCAGACAGATTTCACGCTCCCAAAAGCTGCACCATAAAAACCAAGAGCTGCAACATTAAAAAAAAAAAAAAAAAAAAAAAGGAGAGGCTTGTGAAACTTTTCAGTTTGTTATACCATGAAGAACTGAACTGTGGCTCAGGTAGCATTTTAAAAAATTTCCACAGATTTTAACAGTGAAGTTAGTTTCTTCTTCCCTCCAGCCCAAAAAAAAGAGAAAAAAGAAAATTCTGTATCAAACGCTCAACACCATATAGAAAACACTCAATAGGATGGAAAAAAAGTTATGCCAAAGATTGCTATAGGGACACATGTTGTTTAATATATTTGTTAATCAACTCTGAAGAGGAACATAAAGATCTCCGTAACAGATGATAAATCTTTGCAAACAAGCTAGGACACACAAAGAAATGGCTCCAATGTAAGGGAACAAAAAACATTTCTAAGTTTCTGTCCATCTTCTAGAAATGGGAGTGGTGCAAGGTGACGGGATTGGGGACAAAAAGAAAGAAGAGAGATGTTTGTGTTTGTTTTTTTCCCAGGGTCACAACTTCTGCACTCAGAGGAATAAACTGGAACAAATTTGCTGCTTCTTCTTTTTTAGATTACATACTTCCAGATAACCAGTGATACCAATGGTGACTTTTTTTTTTTTTTTTTTTTTTTTTTGAAACACTGCACTTCTTCACATCATCCAAGGAGGTAATATCACACATTTCTTAGGTAAAATAAAATAGGTCACCTATTAAGGACTCAATTGTAGGAACTTCTCCAAGATCATCCAGCAACTCGTGAATTGGATCATTGTGCTCAGGAGCAATTGCATCTTGATGGTCTAAAAGCAGCTAGATGAACAGAAAAAACATTTATGTTGTTAATCATAAAACCTTTTCTAGACAGAAGAGTTACATGACTTTGCACTGGTGTATTTTAGAAAAAGATCTTACTTTGCTAAACTCCAAAGCTGCAATATCACCATTCAAAATTGTGCCATTATCACATACTCACATACTTTTGAAATAATTTTAAAAAAATTACCAAATTACTGAATTCTATAAACTTACAAGCTCTTGTACACTACAATCAAATGACAACTTTCATTTTTGTATTTGGTTACTTCAAGTTTCAACCAGAATCTTTTTTTTTTTTTGTGAGGACTACTTACAAGGAGCAACTGCAGCTAATGTATACTTACAGTGTGCGTATTGATGATTTCACCAATAGAAATATAAATAACTGGTTTAGTAAGAGTCACCAAGTCAGAATACTCATCAATATTAAATTTATCCTGCAATTCAGGGACCTCGCAGGCTGCCTGAAAAAAACGTCTTAAAAAAAAAAAAAAAAAAAGGAAGAGGAGAAAAGAAGAACAAGTCACAAGACCTATCAAGATCATCAACTCTCCCTGATAAGCCCAAATCACTCTTCTTTAAACTATGGTACAGTATAGCATCCTACAGTTGGTCAGCTTTACTTTATTACATGAAAAGTAACCTAGTAAAATTCAACTATTGTCATTGGCCATGTGGGCACTGTTTTTTTTTCAGCATCAGCAGGACAGGGCTATGGTTCTTGTGACCTTGTTCACACATCCCGTCTTTGCTGCAATTACACCCCTCACTCCCAGCAATCTCTAGTTTTCTTTCTTCCGAAAGATAAAAGGTGTAAGATGACAATTCTTGAATGAAAAGCTTCTTCTACTACATGAACGGCTAATTGCCAGCCTGCTTTATTCCTAAGCACCATTTAGTTTTCACAGGAAAGCAGGGTTCATACAGGAAAGAATGCATGTCCACTCTAGTTGCTCATGGCCACAGTGTCACAATAAACACACACAAAAAAAAACTTTATTCTAGAAACTTGCAAGTCAAAACACACCTGAGGTAGCAATCTCATTAATATACTGTGTATTGTTCATAAATTCCAGGTCCACATTTTACCTGGCACTATCACTGATGCTTATGGAAGTCTGAGGTGTAATCTCTTATTTTCAACAAACTGCATATTTGACAGGGATGGAATTTATCATATTTAATATTAATTTTCATCCCTTTTTATTTGCAACATTATCCCCGCCACCCTTCTCAACTTAAATTGGCTAAAGTCTTCTACCTGAACTTCTGGTACGACTGTGATAGATACTCATTAATGATGCTTAGATGTGCATTGTCTCCCATGAACATTTTATTGGATGCAGCATGCTGCAACATCTTTGCAATGGAACCAAGGTTTCTGCGTTGATCCGTGGTCAGCTGACCTCCAGCTGAAAGATCAATGATGTCAAACGCATCTGGAGCAACAATGGCTGGATTCATGTAGCGATAATAGAGTAAGTTGCCAACAATCTAGGAAAAGTTGAGCAGAGAAGAAACACATCAAGAAATTGGTATAGGCTCCCAGTGAATTTTACTGAAACTTCTCCAAATGAGTTTTGGCAAATTATTTTATTGTAAGCATTAGGTCCCTTCCAAGATAAATGGTATACTGTGCTGCTGTGTACAAGCATATGCTATAAAGAATCTAGCATTTATATATGAAGATGCAGTGGGACAGTCAACACAAAAACTATTAGTTCCAGGACAATACAGCTGCAGATATTTCTATGCATGAAGATTTTATATTTTAGCCTATAAAAACATATATAGGCAGACAATATTACAGACTACAATGAACTACTCATGAGCATACGATCGTCTGTCATGAGAATTAAACAATTCAGTTTAACAGAGGTCAGAACGACCGTAGTATAGAGGAACCTGGTACTGCTGTCCCATAAGGAACAAGAGCTAATTCTTAGAGATGCGTGCAGAACTGACCATCTCCAGCAAATCAAAAAGTGAAGAAGCATTGTAAACCAAGGAGTTAAACTGAGAAAATAGCAGCTACTTTCCACCCCTTCTACAAATTCCTTTTCTCTTTCAGAATAGCTTGTATAAGCCAGCAACATTTTCAGCTACAGACTACCACTTAAAATTAAGTGAGAGTAACCGAGAAATCATTTAATCCAGAGGTAAGAAACCCAGAAGTATAGAAGATGAATGGCCTTGGGCATTTCAAAATCCCATTTACCTCATTAAATGTGAGCAGCAATAAAAATAAACTTCATGGAACCAAAAATAAAGATGTCCCATTATTCATACTCTCTTACATATACTTGTAACCTGTATTTGGTATTTTGCCTAAAGTAATTACAGCAACGAAAAGGAATTAGTCCAGCATGCTGATGTAAAGCAAAAGTTCTCACACCGCATGCTCTAGTATTTTCTGGTGGTTCACATAAATTTGTAGAGGGCCAGGTCACAGAATCTTGGCTTCTCCTGCTTGACATGTGACTTGAATGCACAGTAGAGATCAGAGGACTGAAGAAAAAGCTGAAAACAGAGAAAAAGCCTCGCCATTGCTAAGCAGCCCGGGAAATTATTAACTGCTTTCAGAGTCATGTTTCTGACAACTGTTTCATGCAAGCTCCTGCTGTACTCTCCCAGATGACATCACAGGATTACAACAGTTAAACTGTTTACTACTGGTCATAAGAAAATACATCTGTGAGAGAAACCATATTAATAATATTTAAACTTACAGGGGGAGAGGAACAGTACTACATAGCTAGCTTTGGGTCCTAACAAATCTACGAGCAGTCATTGCACACAGCTGCAGTTTTGACTTTCATGTGGACCATTACATTGTTTCCACAAAGATTAATAAAAACCGCAGTTTTCCACCTAAATTTACAGATGGAAAAAATTAATTCACCTTCACAGAAAGAATCGATGCCTCAGAATGGGAAAGCACAGAACTAGAAGAGAGAAGAAAACAGCATTCAGATTGGTAATTATTCTGTAATGAAGCAGAGGCAGAGAAGCTTAAAGAGACATTGTCAAGTATTTTAAGATCCAAGCTGTTTTTTATCAACAAGCAAAGCATTCACAGGCATAAAGACCTTCAAAATTACAAAAAGCCATAAAAACAAATAAATTTCAATGAAAGCCACAAAGCTATACTCATCTGGGAGTGCCTACTGTTAGAATTTTTTTTTTTTGTTCTCCATATCTACTGAAATGCAAAATACAAAATTGACCAGACATCACGAAAAACAACACTGTATGTTGCTGCTAAAATACGCTAGAGTATCTTAGATAAGGTTAACTAGGAATAACAGATTTGCATGCAGACCTTTTAACTTGACATTGTCTCTTTAAGGAAAGAGCAGCTGGCTCTGATCATACCAGCAAAACCAAGATTTATTTTCCAGGAGCAAGAGTACCCCAAGAAACCTAAAGGACACAATGCCCAAGATACTAGAAGCAGAGCAGAAGCAGTGGGATGCCTCCTTCTGACATTATATTACATCTCAGATGACGTACACGTGAAGCTAAAAATCAAAGGCAATGTAAAACATTTTATATCCATAATAATAAATAACCTGTATATAGGTTTGCATATGCTCCTCACCACACATACACCCAACAAAGGATAAGAACAAGATGCATTTACCACAGCCAATTTGGCTGACAATTATTCACAAAATGTTCAGCTCCTCACCTTCAGAAGTTCATCCTCACCAGCATCAGGAAACTTCTCATACAGGGAATCTTTCAGTACCTTGGCAATGAAACGCATTCCATAACTTCAAAGGAAAGAAAAGGCAATTAAGACTGCTGCAAGCATGAAGCTACCACCAATAACTTCTACAGGATAAAACTATGGTACAGCAGACTTACGGGATTTTGTCGACTGAACTAACAATGGCAGACAGGAACTTGTCTGTCACCGTCCTCATATTTCTGATTGAGGCATCCAGGCGGGTCCTTACCTCTTCATGATTTAGAGCTTGTTCAGGTGTAACATCATATGGCAGTTTGCTATTTGAAAAAGTCAAATGTGAAGGTGAGTAGTCCTCACATTAGCCTATTTCTGTTAGTGCTACGCAGAATTTCTCACTTGACACAGAAACAAGCCTACATTCACTGTCTGTCAAGAGCTGTGCATTACCTTCAATTAACAGTCCAGGCACTGGAAGAGCTAAGGATTTTTTGTTTTCATTTCCTCTGCTCTCCTTGCAATAGCCATTGTGAGAAAAAGCCCAGCTAACTCAGAACTGTCCCTTGTTGTCCAGCATACCAACATGCACACTAGGCCAAAAAAAGTGCCTTCTGTGACAAAGTAGCGTCTCAGGTTGCAAATAAATTGGTGAAAGAGCAAGCTGCACATTTCAACACTAAGATGATAAAAAAAATCATGCAGTGTGGTGTGTTGAGAGTTGGCTTTTACTTTGTATGCTTTTTTCCCCTTTCTTTTAAAGTACGTTAAAAAAAAGAAAGAACAAAGACTGACATCGAACTGATTCTCAATTAATTTTTCTTCCTATGATTTCTTCCAGCTTAAAAGGCATCTCATAGCTAATTATCGATTCAAAACAGGCAAAAAAAAAATTTCTCCTTCCATCTTCAGGATATTCCCTTCCAATACTCTCAGCACCACCAGTACGTGATCTTTACAACTTTCAGAAGAAAGCCGTCTTGAGGAGATTGAAAAGACAGCATCAGCTGGACAGATGCACACAGTGAAGCCATGGATGATTAACAGAAATGATTAACAGAGCAATGCACAGCAGCTGGACAACGCTTAGAAAAACATAGTAGTAACAGTTCCCATACCTGGCTTCACCAGTCTGAGATTCCATCTGGTTAACCCAAGACTTGTAAATATCCACCGGATCAGTTTTGATATTGAGTGATTTGTCATCGATGATTTCCTTCACAACTGGTGCCAGGATCTGCCTTAGTGCATTCTGACCACGGGCACCACGGTTGAAACTTACCACCATTTTAATAACAGTAGGATTCCCAGTCACAATTTCATGTATTTGGTCTACTTTTGATCTGAAGAAGAAAGAATCAATATTAAGTACAAGGTATGCGTAATTCTACTGGCTTTCGGTATGCTTCTTAGCACCACCATCAGGAAACAGATGATGATGGTTTTGTATTAAAATCTCAATACATCAATAAACTGCAACACTATGTAAGAATAATACTGCAACAATTCTCAAGACAGACTAGGCGAGGAACCTTATGACCACCACCTGGGAATTCCAACATGACTCGTCAGTAGGCACGTCAATGACAATTACTGTAAATCCAATTGTATGCTCTATTAGAGAACAGTGCAAAAATATAGATGAAATAAAGGGTGTTTTACATAGACAGAAGAAAAAGACCTGCAGGCTTCTTTCAGTATTTAAAAATAAGCACGTAACAGAAGCCATACCTAGTATATAACTATTGTAAATACACCGAAAGATAATAGAGCATCAGCGTTTTCCTAAACAACTACTCTCAACATGACCTAACTTAAAGAAGTTTGTTTGTTTGTTTTTTTTGTGCTGTTTCAGGTCACATGCCATCTTCATATTTAAAAAAAACTTTTAAAATGCTTAAAAAGTAATCTCCTCCAGTACTTCATGTGCATTCTTCTTCACAGCAAGCTGTGCAACTCTGCATCATAAAGAACTTAAGTCACGTAATACCAAGCTCCTGAGGCTCAAATGACCAACCAAAATATGCCTGAGGGCAGCCAGAGTCCCTAAGTCAATAAAAATGCCAACAATAAAGCTTCTCATTTTCAGCCTTCTCATAAGTGTTTTGAAAATCCAGAGAGCTTAGCATTACGCTCTGTCTCTGGCTTGTAAAGCCTGAGTTTGCAGTTTGTTCGAAGTTTTTGTAAGCAGACATTAAAGAATTCAGATTAGAATGAATTTTAGGAAGATTTTGCATTGGATAAAAAATAGCTGCCTTGTTGAGAAGTGAAATCTTGACTAAAAGATTTCACTTGTAGTGAAATGGCTTCATTCCTAATGGACAAGCTTCTTTCTAGACTACAAAAATGAATAATGTGAAATGGAAAGAGCAGAATGCAGGGACAGCTCAGCATTATCTGCACAGTAGCATGAGACACCATGTGAAAACTGCCTCAGTTCTAGAAACTGCAAAAACTGATTCGACAGCAAGGCCATGCCATATGCTACCACATACTTGATCTCTTCTTGCAATGCTGTTTGAAAAAGCCGCAGTAACAGATATTCTTCTCTCTGATTGGATGCATAGTTATACAATGTGAAGATGACAGAATCCATGAACTTTGTAGATTTGTTTTGAGGCATCTGGAAAATCAGCTTGGCCAAGTAGGTTGGGTTAGTCTGTAACAAAAATAAAAAATGCTTAGTGCATGAGTCCACGAAGGCCAGTATCATGAAGAACTACAGTGGTCCAAAACAATAGTGTACAAGCAAAGACTCTGCCAAAACATGTAAGCCTCTATGACAAGACGAATGCTCTACCAGCACTAGATTCTCCATACCTGAAGTAAGTAGAACAGATGCTGATAGGCTTCCAACTTTTCTCTCTTCTCTTTGCTCAAAGCTTTCAAACCTCCCCTTTGTTTGTTCAGCATCATCATGTCAGAGAGCTGTTCCTTGTTCTTCTTGGTAAGCTTTTTGCTATGCGAAACAACATCCTGGAAGGAACAGACAGGGACAGATTCCACTCTAAATATTTAATAGCATGCAATATTGGAAAAAAAAAAATGCATCTGAGAGCCCACTTGCTTGGATGTGGAAATGCAGTGTCAAGGGCTATTGAAGCAGAGCATTATTTCCTACAGCAGTGCTTTCG
The DNA here is from genome assembly GCF_009819795.1 of Aythya fuligula. NCBI lineage: Eukaryota > Metazoa > Chordata > Aves > Anseriformes > Anatidae > Aythya > Aythya fuligula. Next base: position 21,875,656 of record NC_045569.1, on the reverse strand, counting down.
CTGTTTTGTTCCCGACTTTCTGAATTTGTTGAGAACCACAGAAGGGCTAGTCGCCCTTGGCAGCAATTACTATCAGAGCTGGTAGCATCCTAAAAATGTCTGAGAAAAATCTTTCTTTTTAAATTGGGCTTTAATCCTCAAAGTCCTGTTTTATATTTAGCTACCTCTACATACTCAGAGAGCAATGACGCTTTCTGCTGCAGGCACAGGCCCAAGAACTGGAGCCTCCTTCAGACATGAGTTTTACTACCATGATTCAGACTTCAAACTGGGACACGGCTAGCATCATGCCATTCAGGACCAAATGAAAAGCCGACTGGAACTTCATCTTGAATAAAAGGCACTGCTGTATCAGGGAGACTTTTTTTTTTTTTTTTTGCATGAAATTAATTATCAGCAAAGTGACAGAGGGGACCTCCTTTAATAAAAAGCTCCAAGTGGCATAAGCATATTTTCAGCCTCTGAAATCACCTCCCTCTCTGCTATAGCATCCAAAGTAAGAGAAACTAAAATACGTAAGCTAGTGTGCAACCAATTTAATGAAAAATGAGCAACAAAACAGGTCTGAAAACCTTCAAACATACAATCTGTTGCTTTCATTGGGTCAGTGTAGTCTGGTGTGGGTTTTCTTTTCTTTGTGTTTTTTTTTTGCCTTTTTTTTTTTTTTTTTTTTTTTTGTAATGCTTCAGGTCTTGTTTCTTCTTCTACAGATGTCCTTCTAGGGATACATACTAAGTAAGTGGAATGGAGTAAGAACTTACTGGGAGTAAAATCTGTAAGTCTGGGGCAATATTTTCCGCTGGGTCAGAGCAACTGAGACCCAAGGCCAGGAGCTCTCCATGCTAACTGCCGCTGGGCTCAGTTCATTCTGTAGTTGGTCTCCCATCAGCACATTTCCTACCTGCAGTGTAATTTTGTTTTTCACTAGCAGCCCAATTTTGATGTCCATGAGATTGAGGTCATTTTCAAGTTGCTGATTGGATCGGATCAAGGTTACAACTTCTTCACGGAGTTTCATTAGCTCAAGCTCCTCCTGAAAATCTTGGTCACTCTGATCAAGCAAGTGGACAAATTTCCGAACCACAGCCATAGGTGGGTTTTCAGCATTAACTAAAAACAAGAAATAAAACATCAGGTCTTATCAATGTTTAAATAGCATGTCAAGAAGCAACCAAGCCAGGAAAAAATAACACCACCTGTCACCTTCTGACAACACCTGTAATTTCTTGTTTTGAGTAAATCATGACAGAATCGAACAGTAAAGAATTAAAAAGCTATCAGGCTACAGTAGTCCACATTGCTGAATTTACCTCACTAACTGTGGTTCTATTTCTCAGCAGCGGAAGCAATATCTGGAATCAAGTTTTCAAGTCTCAAGAACTACCTACTCTCTGAACTTCATCCCAATTGATCTTAACTGTCTGGAAGTCATACATCACGCTAGCAATATCCCTTGCAAACAGAGATTCAAGGCACATTACACTCTGCTCTCATGAGACCCCAACTGAAGTTCTATGTTCAGCTCCACGAACACAGTTCCATGTCCCCATCATAAGGACATGGACCTGTTGGAGCAACTCCAGAGGAGAGCTATGAGGCTGATAAGAGGGATGGAACACCTCTTCTATAAAGACAGGCTGAGGGAAATGGGGTTGTTCAGCCTGGAGAACAGAACGCTCCAGGGAGACTTTATACCAGCTCTCCAGTACCTGACGTGTGCTTACACAGGGAGACTTTATACCAGCCTTCCAGTACCTGATGTGTGCTTACAAGAAAGCTGGAGACTCTTTCCCAGGAGTGTAGCGATAGGACAAGGACTAATGGTTTTAAACTACGAGAGTAAACTTAGATAGATATAAAGAAGAAATTCTTTAGTCAGAGGGTAGTGAGGCACTGGAACAAGTTGCCCAGATAATTTGTGGATGCTCCTTTCCTGGAAGTGTTTAAGGCCAGGTTAGATGGGGCTTTGAGCAATCCGGTCTAGTGGGAGGTGCCTCTGCCCGTGGCAGGGGGATTGGAATTTAAGGTCCCTTCCACTGCAAAACATGCTATGATTATTTTTATTCTCTTAGCAATACTTACTGAGGGTTTTGTAGTCTTCTCGTGCTTTGTTTGCTCGGATAAAGGCTTGAATTTTTATAACATCATTTATCTAGGATGTAAAAAGAAACAAAATTTGAACTTTTTCAGGAAAGAGTAAAAATGTTAAATACTGAATTCATTTAACAGGACAGCCTCTTACGTGATCTCTGAAATACTGCAGACGATCTCTGTAACGCCTTCTGGCTTGATACATCCTGGTCATTGACTGAATCTATAGAAAAGTAACCAAAATAAGTCAGATACAAGACTTTTCCACAGAGATTACTACCCAAAAGGTTTCTAAATAAATAAGCGAATCAGCAGAGAGCCTTCGCTACCTTCACTACTTGGTCCTTGTGTGCTCGGAGGTAATCCAAACGGATTTGATACGCTTTCCTCTGTTTATAGCCACGCCACTGAGACTGAATACAGAAAAAACACATGCTTACTTTACTTTTCAAATTAAAGAGAAGTAACTATAATCCTAAGGTTCTTTCTGCTGCTCAGCTACCAACTTCCTTTTTGGCTAAGTAAAATGTAATGGAGACATGCTTATCATACAAGAGATATACAGTAGAAAATATACAGTGAAGCACTATCTATTTATTCCACCAACTGTAACCATGAGAGACTTACCCTATGAAGAGCCTGGGCCTTCAGAAACACAGTTAGAGAAGTATATGGTATACTAGCTGGTATATAACTAAGCAATCAAATTCACATAAACTGTTCTACATGAGGGCCAAGTGGCAGATGCTATGCTAGAAAGTAGAGTGATGTAGAATTGTAAGCCTTTAGAGTGGACTAATTACCGCTGATTCTTAGAACAGAAGTATTCTTAGAACAGAAGTTAGGCAAGGGATTGGACTAAAAGTGAGAGTGTTATTTTAATGAATTGGATTTTATTATTAAATACTTGTAAAGAGCATGTGCGCTATTTAGGCAGGAACAAACACACATACACAACTCAAAGTGTTAATAGGGTGCAAAGCATGTATTTCATTTGCACACATTTCAGTTACAACACCGGAGAAAGATTTTTTTCATTGTTCTCCTGTAAATGTGCCCAACTTCATGCTGAATCATCACACTGTCTCTTTAATGCCCTCAATTCTCCAAATCCCTGGATAAATGAGAAGAGACTCTACCCAGGTATACTGAAAGCTATGTTACTTCTCCTGAATTCATTAGGAATCACAGTAATTATTCATCCCATGGTATTATCAACATGAAGACATATGGCATACTTTGTTTTGTGCTAGTCCCAAAAAACACAACCAGATGATAAAGCAGAAAGTAAAGTTTCCTCAAACGTTTTCTCCTCTCTGCAGCTCTGCCTGAGGAGACTTTATCGCTCATATGTAAAATAGAAAAGCAAACTATACGAAGACTCTTTGGGAGGAAATGCCTTTAGATAATTTGCAAAATGAGGTTGAGATAATTTTGAGTTACAACTGTTTGAGTGAACAGAAACAGTCAATAAGTGTGTATATAGAGAGCAACTGATGAGTACTAGTTTGAAGCAGAATTAAAGGAAATCCTTACCTGGATACAAGTGATTGCTGGGACTTGTTTCTTCAAAAAATTCATTCTGGAATTGAATTCCTGGCGAACAAGATATCCTCGACAGCAAGCCTGAAGTTTTGTAATCAGGTTCTCGTTGGCCAGCCACAACTGCTCTCGGTTGTATGCCGCAGTGACACCAGATATGGTGCTCTGGTTTAGTGTTATAGTAGGAAGAGCCAGAAAGAAAGAATGGTGATACGAGAAATAGGATGTTACAGTAGCTTTCTGTACTTCGCTCAAGAGAAACTTCCAAGTTGCCTTTCAATAAACAGCAATACCACAGTCCTGTACCCCTTTACCAACAGGACAAATTTTCTGAAAAAGGACAAGGAGTTTTTACACGCAAAGGCTGGTGGTGCACAGTGAACTAAATGAGTTACAAAGCTTGTTAACATTACTACTGCATTGAAACTACCTCTTAAGAGTTGCATTAAGGACTGGAACAGTGGGAACTTCAACTTTTCAGAAAAATAGCGCATGTTTTCTACCCTACCTGTATCTCCTCCCGTGACAGTTGTGTGTCATTTTGCACAAATCCATCTGGTTCATCCCATCCTCCATCTTTGGTACGCAGGTTATGATAATAATTATAGCCTCCTCTCACCCAGAGTTTCACCCATTCACTGCCATTGCCCCCTAAAAGCAGAAACTAGTGTAAGTATCAAAACCAGACATGTCTTATCTTTCCCATACACAAATATTACAATAAGGAAATAAACACGTACAGTTGTTTCTTCCTCCAAGCAAGAGAAGGAATGTCTGCGACCCTAAGGAACTAATACAAGAACTACCTAAGCACAATGCATTCTACAAGTAGAGGATATTTCACTGTTTACTTTTTTTTTTTCTTTTTTTTTTTTAAATTTAGTTTACCAGCTAGACTCAGTTTCCTATAACACAAGACTCCAGCAACAAGACACCCATAAGACAAGACTTCTCCCTACAGGTTTTTTTTCCATCTTGTTTCCATTCTGCATGCAATGATTTTGGATTTATTGTGCTAACAATTAGCTACTTGTGATTCACCTGTTGCCGTTTTTCCGCTCTTGACTTCTGCCAGCTCTCGCTGGTACGTTTCAGCACATTCTGGAGTGACTCCATATAGCCCAACATCCGGTGAACGCAAGGTACTCAGGGTATGGCCAACATCTCCACGGTCTACTGCTTCATTAATGGCCAGAATTCCTAAGGAAACTTTGACAATACAAGGAAGCAAGTTACCTTGGCATTCAGGGGCTTAGTGACTCAGCAAAGACAAAACAACAGAATAGAGCAAGGCAACAGATGCACGCAGAAACTGTGTGTGTGTACACAAATACTCAATTGTACATATACATATATACACATACAAATTATAGATTAAAAATCTACAAGGCAACTTGTAGTATAGAGGTCTTTTTAGTATGGAGTATCCAGCTATACATGGTACAGTGCCTGACAGCCCAGGATTTTTGCACAAGTATGGTGCTGACTTATTAACAGTATTTCTCTTCAACACAGTGTTCCATCCTTCCGCTGAGCTCTACCCTGACAACAGTTTTAGTTAAGACAGCTTCCTCTGACAGAGCTCAATCACAACACCTAACTGACCCAAAAGGGGCCTTTGCTACGACTAGTACCATCTCTAGTGGGACGTAATGATAGGTGGACCAGTCCACCTGCCAGCTGCGCTAAAGAGCAAAAAGATACTTACATCTCTGGGACTCCTCTGTGTCCTTGTTGGCCCTATGAATCCCATCCTGAATTTCATCTAGCCAAAGTACAGCTGTTTCATCCTGAGTGTCCTGAAGAGAATGTGACGAGGAAAGAGTTCACAGCATGAGGAGAAAAGTATCACTGGTTTTGCAAAGTGAAATATTCTGTACTGAGCAATAGCCAATACAGTAGTTTTCAGTCTCTTAGGGAATAAGAAGCACTTAAGTATCTTTCTAACCAACTTTAGCACAGACATCATGTGCATTTGTGACTAGCAGAGACAACTAGGCTACAGCATTACCAGACTCAATACCTCCTCCTATTCAAAATTGATTACCAGGAAACAGAAGCACCCCAAAATTTTGTCAATGGTAGTTGCTCTGATAAGCAGAGGTCAGGTAAGGGAACTCAAGACAGAGGAATCTGTACTTGTTAATCCTAAAGAAATATTTGCTGAGAGGATGTGCCTTTCCAAGGAACACAAAAATAACAGAATGGTTTAGACCGGAAGGAACTTCTGGAGGTTATCTGTTCCAGTCCCCATGCTCAAGCAGGTTGCCCAAGACCTTGTCCAGACAACTTCTGAAGATCTTTACGGAAGAAGGTTCTACCACCTCTCTGGGCAACCTCTGTCAGAAGCTCAGTCACCTGTACACTGTAAGGAAGTAATTCCTGATGTTTAGATGAAACCTCTTGTGTTTCAGTTTGTGCCCACTGTCTCTTGGCAACAGGTGCCACTGAAAAGAGCCTGGCTCCATCTCCCTTTGAGTATTTATATACACTGATGAGATTCCCCCTCTGAACCTTCTCATCTTTATAAAGTTCCAGCACTCTCTTGAGAAGTGCTCAATATCCTTACGCATCTTGTTGGCCTTATGTTGGTCTCCCTCCGGTATGTCCATGTCTCTCCTGTACTGGGAGACCCAGAATCGGAAACAGTACTTCAGGGGCAGCCTCACCAATGATGAGTAGGGAAGAAGGATCACCTCTCTTGACCTGCTGGTAATACTTTGCCTCATACAGCCAGGAATACTCTTAGCCTTCTTAGAAGCAAGGGTGCGCTGCTGATTCACGTTCAACTTGATGTCCACCAGGACTCCTAGGTCCTTTTCTGCAAAGCTGTCTTCTAGCTGGGTGGACCTCAGCATGGACTAACACAGGTTAGTCCTTCTACAAATGAAATCTGCAAAGTATTCTTTGAGGGGGAAAAAAAAAAAAAAATGAAGGTGCCAATGCACACATATGCATAGCTGCTAGAAAGTCTCAGGTAACTAATGGTACATCAGGCTATTCTTGGCCCTGTCCATAGAAGTTTGCATGCGTGCAGGAGTAAGCCAAAAAGCATTGTACATATTGCAGCTAGGTGTGAATGCACAGTAGTAAGAGCACGTTTTGAGTCTTTGTTTTAAAAAGCTTGCTCATTATGGAGTATTGATCACACAATATCCTTTATTTTGGCTGTGATTTGAAGAAATCCAATCAACTATTACATGCAGAAACCTTAGAAGGAAAAGATAAGTGTCTACCAAGTACCAAAATATATATAATGAACAATGATCCAGCAACTTCCAAGCATAGTTTCTCCCACCCACTGGTGCTTCATGTAGGTAACCATGAAAGAAATCTTAAGAAGAAACTGCTATCACTCTAACAACTGTTGTATAAATGGAACACAGCAAACATTTACTTCTGATATAGAATAATCATCAATGTCGCACAAAAAGAGCCACTACTTACACTGTTCAAGAGTTTTAGGGCCAGACTGAAAATGAACATTTCCTTACGTACCCTCCACATTTTTTCCTCACTGTTTTGGTTTGAAACCAACATATATAATGTCACTTCCTTCTACAGAACGTCTCTTTCTCAGGCAAATTTTATCTGAAAGCTCAGACAGTCCCATGACAGCTTCAGCAACAGAGAAATTCCTACCCAGGGAGTGGGGGACGATCAAAGAACCAATTTCTGTACCTGTAATCTCTACTTGCAGAGTCACCAACCCAAAGACTATCAGAACCATCCAGTGCTTTTCTATGCATTTCCTACCACAGACTTCCAGAGGGCATGCACAGCATAATACAGAGGAGTGATGCTTTCTCTCTCTACTCATCACATGATAAATATGCATCATACAATGTGCCCCTAACACAAAAGCAACTGAAGAATGTCTTGTGGTGAGCTATCATCCCTCTCAGCCTCAAGGTTCAGAATTCATCAGTTAGTAAGAGTTGACTTAGGACAGTGATAGTGATTAATTCTCCCCACAATGTTACGTTGTAATATGATCTCAATTTCTGAAATTACTGCCATGCTGCTGGGAGGAGCTCTAAAATGAACATATGCCTAAATAAGGTAATTTCACGCCAACTGAAGTTACCAGCCAAGCCTGGCAGAAGCTTAAGTGCACAATAAAAAGAGTTTGTTATTTCATTCTGACTCAGCAGAAGGAAATGCTTCAGCACAAAATGTGTTCCTGAAGAACATTAACCCTTTCGGGGCCCTTGAGGAAGCTGCTAATGATTTTTATCACCAATGTGTAGTTTCCAGCTATTGTCATCATGTATGTTTACACCTAGTCAAAAAAAAACAAAAAAACAAACAAAAAAAAACAACCACACCACAATGTTCACCACAATATGATCTTAGTCTCTACTGTGCTAAATACTGCATTGAAATTAGAGCAATGAGCTGCACGGCAAACAAAATTAAACACTCTTAGGCCACTGGAAGCAAGCCAGTATGCTACTTCTTTGTAAGTATGGGGAGTGGGGGGAAAATCAGCATCCCATCCATACTACTCAAAAATCAGTAGCATGTATACACACACAGTCTCATGTTCTTTCCTAAACTATTAAGATCAGATCACCCTTCCTCTCTCCATTTTTACTTGGACATTACTCAGTTACTCCAAGTGGCAACTCCATACAAGTAGGCAGAAGTCCTTCGCGAGTAAGAAAAACTAGCGCTCAAAAAATCCTTAGCATTGAGGATGCTTAGCAACTGAAGTGTCACCAAGTGAATGACAGGCATCAAAATACATTTTGCTAGTAGCATGTATTTTGCTTCCCCCCCTCCCTCCCCAATTCATCACCTAACTTATTTTTTTCTTTCAGATTTTTTTTTGCCTTATGTAATATGCCTACACCCACATTTAACCAAGAATACTAAAAATATAAAAGCTTGCACGAGACTTACATTCAAAAGTTCAGACCTAATAGAATAAAGATGGTCTCCTCACAAAACGAAACAAAGGAAGATGAAGCACTGTATCTCCAAAAATGAGATACGTATCTCATTCTGGACCTGGGATTAGCTGAGCAGTTAATAGCTTTACACCTACCTCTGTAAGTTGTGAAGATTCGTGTCTTATGGCTGTATATCTCTTTCTCTAATATAGAAATATCCAAGCTGACTGGGTAAGATCAGCTGATAGCATGCAGAGTGCCCATCTCTCCATTTCCATTTTTGTTTCCTGGCTTTCAGGACAAGGAATACCCACCATACACACACTACATAGATGCAAAAGCTTTTTCAGACACGTATTTAATTGCACTTACCTGTGCTTTCTCTCTCTTGGCCCGAAGTAGGGTGTCCTGATAATGCTGAGCTACCTTTGGGGCTACACCTTCCAATTTTGCCGCAGGAATCTGTAAGGCTTGTAGAGTCTTTTTGGTGTCCCCTTCATCCAGAGCCTCATTGATAAGACCAATTGCCAAAATCCCTAGTGAGAAAGGGGTAGGGGGAGAAATAAAAAGATCCTTTTCTTTGCAATAATCATAAGCTGTGCTTCAGAAGAAAAGGGCTATTGTGCTAAACCAGATACCAGCTGAGAATCACAACATCTTTAACAGAAGATATTTTTACTGGTAAAGAAAGCAAGACTACTTTGCTTCTTTAGAAAGGAATCTTAACATGAAGCTAAAGATTTGCACAGAAGACCATTTAAAAATACAGTAACTTTGTATTTTAGAAATCATTTTTATTACACATATATTAACCGTATTATCAGAGATGTGGGTGCTCTCAAGTTAAGTTTACGTTTCAGCTAAATAAAAATAGACATACACAAATATCTTATAGTTAGCTAAATGAGAACAAAGCCTATGTCATACATGCAGTTTCTACAACAACCATCTCCTGTAAGTCACAAAATAACTTAGGTTGGAATGGACATCTACAGATTTAATTCCCTGCTCAAAGCAGTGTCAATTCAAGGCACAGTTTGATTAATGGAGAACAAAGATCTTTTAGAAGAAAGTGAAGAGCTCGGAGTGGGAATTTCCAAATTTGGTTAATGTATCCAAAGATCAAACCTTTTTCTTCTGCAATGCAGAAACAGAATCATTAAACAAAACTTTATGTGAAAAAGGGACTATTTCAGGGTAAGAGCTGCTATTTGGATGGAGCAGAAATTAAGGAAAAATACACACTGAGGACACTACAAGAACCAGGGTCACTAAAATGATGGTATAGTAAAATGATGGTATAGTTTCTGTCAAAAAGCACCATTTCAACTTGTATCTCCTTCAAGCCACAGAGCTGTTCTTTACAAAAAAGATTTCAAGAATGACACAAAGACACATATCCCAGAACTTCAAAATACATGGTCTTTATCATCAGATCTAACCATGTTTCAGATGACTTTTTACCTAGAACGTAGTCCCCATGGCAATAGGCACAAAAACAGGTAATAAACACAGAGTCAAAATCATTACTGGATACCCACTGAGACCTTTAAGGGTCAAAACCAAGAGTCTACCTAGTCTGACTAGCATTCACATTCGCTGTCTCTTTGGACATGTCTAGGGAATAATTTGATTGCAATCTTCAGTAAAATTGTGATGGATTCTGCATTATGCAGAATTCTCAGTAAGCTGATTCAAACAGTTAATAAATTATTATAATTACGTTATAATTATCTACCAGACTTGCTCAGACTTGTTCCTCGCTTTACCTTCTCTAATTTCAGTTTCCAGATTGGCATAGATTTAGTTGGGGGAAGAGATCTTTTAGAAATGCAGAACACAAACTTTCTGAACTTACTACTTTTAAGATGTCCAGCAATAATGATCAGGTTATCAAATGTTTTAGTTAACGCCAAAATGAAAGATACTTTGTTATCATCACAATATGACTATCATCTGCTTTTACCCAAACAGAACTACCTAGTATTTACTAAGTCTTCTTTTTCTGTATTACTGACAGAGCTCTAGCTTGTAGTGGACCAAAACTACCATTAGGATTCTTTCTGTTCTTAAATTGACATCCTTCTGGTTGACCCAGGCAGATTGGTACAGACTCTTTACGCCCGTCTACAACGTGTACATATACTTCAGGTACATATTCATCTTTAAAGATACTTCTCTCCCTACAGGTGCTCGGAAGGATGTGGGGGAACCCTTTCTTTAAAAAGATCACACACACGCAAGAATATTGAGACTACTTGATCACAAGAGGACAGAAGAAAAGCAGATACGGTAACTCTTTGACCTACAAGAGGGCACAGAAGATAAGCAGTAATTATCTTTGATTAGTTAGCTAATACGGGCATGACAAGACTACTCCATGGAACAATAATATGTTTTACCCCCTCACTATAAAACATTTTTGAATTTGAAACCTTCCACTATCCACATCAGGATAAGTGGAAGGGAAAAATACAAGGTTGTATGGCTTGAGGACTTTCTCAGACTAACTTCTTCACAGACATGAGACAAAAGTATCCTTGCATAAGAGCACGTATGAAACACAAACAGATGAAAGAACTGAGAAACTCCGCATGAAAACATCTTTTCCCATTACTGTATTTTTTGCACTTTTTTAATTTTTGTTGTTGTTTTACAGGGTATAGGATTGTTATAAGAAGGTTGTTGGACTACATGACCTAGAAGACCGTGAAATTAACATTTTGGTGTGTGCATACACTTGTGTGGGTCCCTGTTTGTCTAGTTTCCACGTTACTACTCATTTGACCTAAACAGGAAACACAGTGTCTATTTGGAGATCCAGGATGTAAGTTAATCAAGATAGCAGGCTCTGAAATTAAATTTTAACCCTCTCTAGATTATAGTCTTTTGAGGTGAGACAGCTCATCAACTACACAACAGACAGTGTGTAACAAACAGGGTAACTGTTTGTCTCAGTGTGCAGTGATGAACTTAATTTTCACCTCAGTGCTTGTGACAAACCTCTCCCCTCAACACATAAAGAAGGCTTTAAACTAAATATTACAAAGACGGCTTGAACATAAATGTTTTACTACTTGCAAGGTTTTCAGTACTAGTCATAACAAAAAAATCACAGTCCCTTAATGAAACTGAAAGCAATTAATAGAAAATTAAGATAGCTGCTGGTAGTGAACCTCACAAGGAGTTACCTAAGAATAAGTCTGCTTAATTGTGCTATTTTCAAAAGCTTAAGTATCTTCACTCCAGATTATAAGTCAACTAATACTTTCTTGGAGAAAGGAGAATTAATTACCCCAATTCTCTGTTTACCTGAAATTTTTGTTACACTCAGTCCCAGTCTTTTATCACTGCTAAAAGACACTTATTACCATAAGGACCATTTAAAAATAGAAACGAGGAAAACGCATAAGTTATACAAGAAATACAAGTTCGGTTAACACCCATTTACATTTCTCAATTTGTAACAGAAATTTACTTTATGAGTATTTAAGAAATCTGGTACTCATACTTGATGCAAATATTTAGAAGTTCTATGGATTCCATACAATTAGTTCATATTAAAAGGAAACTTTTTTTTTTTTTTTTTAAACAAGTCAGAAAGTAATTTATCAGTCATTTCAGGTTTTACAGTTCCTGGCTGTAACATCTATTGGTCATACACAGCCTTAACACAAAATGAAAGCTTCTAATTTCCTTACAGAACTAGATGTAAACAAAAAGCTCTTAAAAGATCAGCACACTCCATTTCAATTCTAACTTGAGATTTGGGTCGCAACATCTGGAACTTATAATTTCAATGGCAAAACTGGCTTTTTAAGCCAAAACATTTGAATAGAGATTCTGGACTAATCCTAGATACTGAGGGCAGATCACATATTTTCCTAATGAAAGGGTAAAAATTTGGATTGGAAAGATTAACATGGTGTTTGGAGACAACGGTTTTCAATACCAGAAAAACTCCTGGATGCCCAATCTCTCCATCAACAGTTCTGCTGTCAAGACCCCTTTATCACAGACCACAAAATCTGGCTCATATCTTCCTAGATATCAAATGTATTGCTCAACCATAAGCCAATCAACAACTTTCTGTATTGGCATGCCCCTACTTGTGGGGCACCTTATGATCTAGGATCAGCCTAGTATGAATCAAGGTAAACTTACGTTCATGTTCTTCGTGCACTGCTAAATTCACACGATCCACACACGACTGGATATCATTCCACGTAATAAATTCATTTCCCTCTGCACGTGTTTGAGATTTCAGCTTTAACAAATCATCGATGTATCTATCAAAGAACAAAAAACAGAACTGTCAAGTGTCATGAAAAGCTAGCCAGGGAACACACAAGACAGCATGACAGAACTGAACACAAAATGGACAGAGAACACGAGGGTTGAAACTGGAGCAAACATGAAAAAGGGGGAGGATAAAGAGGAAAGCCTGTGTGAAAGATGTCCAGCCCAAGTGTGAAATAATTGCAAAAAGCACTAAAACACTAAATGAGGGTCCAGGGCAAAAAAAAAACACTGTGGGTGAGCTAGCCTAGTGTCAGTGACAACCCAGTAGTATCAGAATGTGGCTTTAACTTGAAAGCATGAGAAAGCTTCAAGAGAGCACAGAAACAAGACTAGTAAGAAATGGTAATTTCAAAGAGAAGATACAAGTGCCAACAGAGAAGAAACCAATACTGTAGTAAGTAATGAAAGAGCCTGAAGTGTAAGAAGAAAAAAATACCACAAAATATAAGCAACATCAAGGACAGACAAGATTCTTGGAAATATCCACCTTTGAGAGTTCTCATCCTCAATGTTTGTGAGCCCTGTGACAGGACTGCTCAGTTGTTTCCACACAGTATTCACATCCCCTGAATCCAAAGCCCTATTAATCAGGGCCACAGAAGACAGCATCTCTACAGCAACAGATAATTCTGGATGTGTGAGGTTACCCTGCATACAGAGAGGACAAATTAATTCTACTTTCTCTTTGCAAACTATTGCTTGAAGAATCTTGAAGTACTAAATAGCTCAAGATTTAGGGATTAAACATCATATCAGAACAGACAAAGTATCAATACAGTTCTATGAATGCTCAAGACAGGCACATTTTAATGAAACAGACAAGGTAGATCTAGCGATGCATATCGATTTCCAGAAGTAAGAGAGAACGTTACTTACTTCATGACTCTGTTGCTGCAAGGTGGACAGCTCCCTTTGGTAAAGAGCTGCAGCAAATACATAAACTTCTGGTAGTTGGGCCTCTGGATTCATCATTTCTGCCACAGTCTTCTCAGCATCACCCATTCGAATTGCAGAATTAATTTTGGCCACTGCTGCCAGCCCTAGAAATTCCAAGAGGTAGCAAAAGGAATGAGGAAAGCAGGCAGTTGAGTCTCCAGTAATGACGGCGCTTTTATTCTACTCAATTATCAGACCCCTTTCACAAAAAAAAGTAATTCCTTTAGTGGCAGGAAATGAGTGAAGCTCTGTGATTCACTTTTCCCCAGTTAATCTTCCATTCTTGCAAACAACTAAACTATATAATGCCTTCTTTCAAATAAGGCACATTTTTAAAACAAGACTCATTTTTAAAACCAGTCCACCTTTTTGCCTGATTCTCAGAGGACTGTTTCACTAAGTCAGTCTTTCGATGAAAAGAAGTCTCATAATTGCCAATTTTTTCCATGGGTGATTAATAAGGACTTTTCCTTCCTGTGTCTATATAGGTCAAAGAAGTAACAAGCACTCGATAGCAGATGCACTTTGGCTAACTTTAAAATAGCACAAGTAGATAAGCAAATGCCAGGCTCTATGCTGAACCAGTAAGATACTTTGATGGTAGCTTCCTAGTTATTAGACATTCATTATTTTCTTGTAATCTAAATTCTCCGTACCCATGCCTTTCGTAGCCTTTTTTCTACATATTACAAATTGAACTAATTGCTCTTGCACAGCCAAAACTGAACGTTCTTCCCCATTAGAGAGCTCTACCTGATGTCAGAAGCACTGATCAAAAAACAGCCATTGTGATCTGTATATCATTTGCTACTTGGTATTTAGAAACAACTAGGCATACAAAAACAGCTGAAGTTCTGTAGCTCAAACCAAGTAAGACTTACATCAATGGTCAATAGATAACCTAGCTTTCACACCTCACGCAGTAATCCAGATTTCCTTCACAGATCCATAAAACTACATTAATACTAGCTGACTGGGAAATTTGTTCTTTAAGATGGATGCAAAAATTTCACATTGCTTAGTGTTTCAACTAATGTGCTGTTTTCTCCAGCAGTATTTTAATAGCCGGATAAAAGGCACTACAGACGGTTGTCATGATTATTTTTTACTGTTTTCAGTAGCCTTTAAGTACTTAAAGAACATTCATAATAGTCTGAAAGAAACCTGATGTATCTCCACATAAACACAAATATTATGCTCTCATCCTTCTGATGACATCCCACAGCTACTTTTTGCTGCAATAATTTCTGGTGCTCCTTACTTTGCTGATATTGTTGTGCTGCCCTGTTAGCAGCATCCACTCCCAACTGCAACTCTTCCTTTTGCACAAGACCTGTAAGGCCAGCCTGAAAAAAAACAAATTGGTAGAGTGAAACAATGTCAGCTCATTCACTTCAAAAAGTTCTGCAAAAAGAAAAAAAAAAAAAAAAAAAAAAAAAAGGCAGCTTTTCCCTTCTACAAAGAATGCCGCATGCATTCAGAAGACAAAACACTCAACAGATTCTCAGTTCCAAGCTGAAAGAGTACATGTGTACAACCTGATCCCTTTTAGAAGTGCAGTCCCATGAAAACAACGATTATTAAATGCAAGACCCCACTTCCAAATATTTTGAAATATGTAAGACAAAGGAGACAACTTTGTGGGGAAAAGATTTTCTGTATGAACTGTGTGCTGCAGGCAAGTTAGTATTTGTGTAGCTTGCCATGAACATACACATTAACTCATGTTCCATTTTACCTCCAACCAGTGAAAGAGCTATATGAATGTCAAAACCAGACAATATCCATTTTATGGCTTATATGTGATGCTTCTTGGACTATACAGTATCACATGAATAAAAACAGAAAATGAGACTGTGGAGCAGGATGGACAGAATAACTTGGGTACTACCTATACAGGCCATAACCCTTCATTATAGTTCACACAGGTAAAGATTTTTGTCCAGAAGCACCAACGACCATATTTATATATTAAGAGCTTTCAACTACTTTCTGGAAGAGCATGCAATCTGACTTTGCAGTTCAGAAAACAGCTGAATCTTGGTTTTGCTATGACTAAAACATTTGGTAAAAACCTTCCTGGTCCTATTTCATCCCTAGAGTTATCTTTGGAAAACTATGAAGAGTTTCTGCCACCCCAATGCTTGGTAGGACTTCAAAAAAGCCCAATTTTTTTCCTATCTGAAATGTAGCTCCCAAGAAACATCACTTGCAAAGTTATTTTTTTTTTTTCTTCAGAGCTAAGCGACATATCTTCTGAATAGCAGCAGCTGCTGAACTAAGTCCTATTATACCCACAGAAGAGCTTAACAGCTACACACATAACATACTTCAGTTTCATCTTTCGTGCAGAATCCCAAATAAGAAACACTAGCAAAGCATAGCAGTAGACTACTAACTGGTTGAAAGAGCATCCCAAAGCAGGACATTCACTTTAAGAAATTATTCTGAGGAACATCATTTAACTGTTCACGAAACAAAACTGGCATTTATAAAAATAAGTAACTCAAGAGTAACTACGAATTGCTGTTGTATCCCCTTTAGATCGAGGGATCCTTCTAAACACTAAAAAGCTGCTCTCCAGTAGAAAAAAAAAAAAAAAAACTTTTAACATTCTATAAAAGAGAATTATTACATACACAGGCTAATCTACTGATCACAGATTGACATTGAGGGGGTTCAAGGAACAGAACACATTAAATTAGCAGAACAGTATGTCCTAATAAACTCTGTGCAGACCCCATCCAAAGTGGGAGCATAAATCAGCTCCCATACACCTTGCACTGCAAGTGCATTCAGTCCTGCTCCTGAAAAAAATACATACATAACATAATTGTTATATGTATTATAAAATAATGAAACAATATATAAATAATATTTGATGTATCAGAGTATATAAATATTTAAAGAGAAGACGTAAAGACAAACAACATTACAACATGTGAAGATGAACTGTTTTATTTGCTACATCACCTTCCCAGAGACTGATGTGAGGCTGACAAGACCTGCAATTCCTTAGATTCTCCTTCTTGCCCTTCTTGATTACAAGAGGGACTTTCACTCCCTGTTCCTCGGGAACCACCCCCAGTCTCCATGAACTTTCAGAGACTGCTGAGACCAGCCTCACAATCACACTGGTTAGCTCACCTCAGCACTCATGAACACAGTCCACCAGCTCACCTGTCCAAGCTGTTTAAGCATTCACTACTACAACCTTTGTGTCCCCTGTCACCTGCTCAAGTTTTTCCTAGTATTCCTTTTGCTGTTGATAAATACATAGTACTTCCACAACGTACAAGTACTTCTTGTTGCCCTTCAACATCTCCTGCTCAGATTCAGCTCCAGCGGGCTTTGCCTTTAACCCTGCCTTCATGCTCAGACAGCATCGCCGTGTTTTTTCTGAGTCACGTGACCATGCTTCCATCCTCATCCTCTTGTATGCTTCCTTCTCCTGTTTGAATTTTGTCGAAGGTGCCTTGTTCATCCAGAATAGAGCCTCTTGCCTCTTTTGCTCAGCAGGACAGGCATTATCCAGTTTGGAGGAGATGAGCCTTGAAAAATCAGTAAGCTCTCCTAGATCTCTCTTTCAGGACCATGTTTGTGCTTTTCTTCCAAGCAGTTCCAAGAACAGATTATTAGGCTCTCCTGAAGACTCCAGTAAGATCACAGCTCCTCTGAAACTGCACAGACCCCTAAATGCCTCCTCTTTGTTCCTCATCCTACATGCTTTGGTATACAGGCACTTCAGAGAAGCATCCAGTCATGATGCCTTCCCAGGAAGAGGGTAAGAGCTTCCCATATAACATTCTTCTTCTGGCACTTCTGACACTAGAAATAAGCCCCCTTCAGCCCCAATTTGTTGACTGTAGGGTCTCTCTCATCCATATCACTCTACACACACCCTTTGCTTGTCAACCCTGTCCAACACATCCTCCATCCAGCCTGGCCTTGAACACTTTCAGGGATGGGGCATCCACAGCCTCTCTGGGCAACTTGTTCCAGTGCCCTCACTACCCTTACAGCAAAGAATTTCCTGCTAATGTCTGATCTAAACCTATCCTCTTTTAGTTTAAGACCGTTCCCCCTTATCCTGTTGTTATGTACCTGAGTAACGAGTCCCCCTCCATCTTTTTTTTTTTTTTTTTTTTTTTTTTTTAATAAGACCCCTTTAAGCACTGAAAGGCCGCAGTGAAGTCTCCCCTGAGCCTTCTCTTCTCCAGGCTGAACAGCCCCAGCTCCCTCAGCCCTTCTTCACAGGAGAGGTGCTGCAGCTCTCTCATCATCTTTGCGGCCCTCCTCTGGACTCGCTCTAACAGGTCCCCATCTTTCTTGTGCTGGGGTCCCCAAACCTGGGCACAGGATTCCAGGTGGGGCCTCACGAGGGCAGAGCAGAGGAGGACAGCCACCTCCCTCGACCTGCTGATCACACCTTTCTTGATGCAGCCCAGGACACAGTTGGCCTTCGGGGCTGCAAGCACACACTGCTGGCTCACATCGAGCCTTCCGTCCTCCAGAACCCCCAGGTCAACCCTGCAGAGCTGCTCAAACAGTTCTCCGAGTCCATACTCCTGTCTGGGGTTGCCCCGACCCGGGTGCAGCACCTTGCGCTTGACATGCTGAACCTCACGCGGTTCACGTGGTGGGCCCGCTTCTCCAGCCTGGCCAGATCCCTTTGGATGGCATTTCTTCTTTCTGTCGTACCAACTGCACCACTCCGCTTGGTGTCATCTGCAAACTCGTTGAGGGTGCACTTGATCCTATCGTCATGTCCTTGATGAAGATCTCGAAAAGCACCAGTCCCAAGACAGACCCCTGAGGGATACTGCTCGTCACCAGCCTCCACCTGGCCATAGAACCATTGACCACTACTCCCTAGGTATGGCCATCGAGCCAATTCCTTATCCGACGGATGGTCCACCCTTCAAATCCATATCTTTCCAATTTATAGATTAGGATGTCGTGTGGGACTGTGTCAAAAGCCTTACAGAAGTCCAGGTAGAGGACATCGGTCGGTCTTCCCTTGTCAACTGATGCAGTCACTCCATCGCAGAGGGCCACCGGATTAGTCAGGCATGATTTGCCTTTGGTGACGCCGTGCTGGCTGTCTCAGATCACCTCCTTGTCTCGCGTGTGCCTTAACACTGCCTCCAGGAAGATCTGTTCTGCGATCTTGGCTTGGAGCAGGTAATTACATATGATTACTTGATACCTGACACACAGTGTTTGCTACTTGCCCTGACAATATAAGACTTGTACTATCAATGATATCAGCTCCAGTACCTGACTATTTAGCACTTGAAAAATATAAAGCACTTATTCTCCCCAGAATTCAACATAACTGGTATGTTGTCTGTTCAAACCTGACATTTATCCAGGACCTCAGTGTAAACTGCCAGGCCCTACTACAGATTCAGATCTGTAACAGTTCTCTAACTACTTCTACTTCAAACTGTGATTCAAAGGTCTTATGAACAAATACATTTCTCCAGCCTTTTACTTTATCTACGTGTTCTGAACTTTTGGAAACTTTTTTATACTCCAACAGTGCAAAAGCTGTCTCTTTCTCTCTGATGTGTTTTCCAGCAGCCACTGTTGAGTTATATCGTAGCATTTTCTACTTATAAGTACATATGTATCCACCACAGTGCCCAAGATGTAGTTTGCTGTAACTGTACAACTGACTTGTCTGCATTTTTCCTGGATCCAAATGCATGCAATACCATGTCTACTCGGCTGTAGCTTTTCAAAAAGTAATTCACTAAAGAAATGCAGTAGTAATAACCATCTATATAGCAGCATATTTTCCCCTATTAACATGATGACACTGTAACAATTGACACAACACTTTTTTTTTTTTTTTAAATCTATTTTGTGAATTTTATAAATAAAATAAGCATAAAATAAGCCAACCTGCACCTAAAATCCACTGGAGCTGGCTTTAAGTGAAAATCTAGTATCATTTTTGGTTATGGATAGGATTTTCCATAGTGAAAGTAGAATAATGCTTATCTGGATAGGTATTTATAAAACACAAATATCCACACTATGTGATCACTGACAACAGTAAAACAAGAGGAAAGATGCATCTGTATTATACTGTTCTGTGCATACACATACAAGTGAGTATTTTCAAGTTTTGTGAAAGCATTTTAATCTTATATACCTATATATAAAGTGTTACACTGGCCTTACATATGCAGAATTAAAATTAAACAATTATGTTTACTGTATGATCTGCCTAAACAATTATGTTTACTGTATGATCTGCCTATTAGTGCTAAGTTTTTCAAAACAACACTAAACTGTAATACAGGTACATTGCAAGCAATTAGTATACTACGGACAATGGTATGTCAAAAAAAGAAGTAAAAAAAACAGCAGTGATCTAGGCTTCTCCATACCTCCTTCTTCTGCTGTCTATCACTCAAAAATTGCTTGAAATACCAGTCACAGTTTTCTCGTAGCAGTCCTCGGAGTCCCAGGGCTGGCGTTGCCAAAGCTTCATAAAGTGCTAACGCATCTCCTTGTTCCAAAGCTAGGCCAATCTTTGATATGGCTGCATGTGCTAGTGACAGTAAAGTACAATTTTTAAAGAAACGTTAAATGAGAAAGTCCCATAGGTTATATAATCTACTGCTCAGAAAGAAATACTCCTAGACATGATGTGTGGCAAGTTAGGTATGTGATCTGAGCGGTAGACTTCCAAACCAATTGCAAAACAGTATTTTAACAACGAGCTGAAGGATGGAAATAACACACATTACTCAAGATGAATTGTGGGGCAGCAGAGTGGTATGTGAGGCTCCAGAAGCAATACAGGTAATCCATCCCCTTAAGGAAGAGCAGCAGAAGTCAAAATAAATTCATCTTACGACTATGTACCAATAGCACATTTAAAAAAAAAATAAAGAAGCAAAAAACAAACAAACAAAAACAGCAAGGGAACTGCCTTCCACTTCTGCTAGCACTACAGCAGCTTTCTTCTTGTTATAGAAAGCAAGGAGGAGGAACACAGGTATCATTTTAAAGTATTCTTTTAACCAGGACTATTACTTTAGCATGATACCTACTGTTCACTTTATTGATGTTTCCCTGAATCTCAGCTTGAGTCAGAAGTTCTTCATACACATCTCTCTCTCTCTCTGAATTTTCTGAGGCAATCTGAAAATGAAATAAAAACTAGTTAGTGTTTCTATGATCTCCTTTGTCTTCAGAGATCGTTCATAATCCTTTCATGTAAATAAGTCAGTGAGCACAATTGTTCATACAGAGCTGAGATGGGTCATCTATCCATGACCTACACATGCTAAAAGCCCTAGAAGTAAACACGTGGCATAGAAACACCATATTTCAATTTATGGACTCTACCTGAACACACGGCAGAGCTCCAGGACACGGAAAGCAGAAGACATACCTAGGCATTTGATATATAGTGCAATAAGCTACCTTGAACCCTACTGGGAGGGTCAATTGGTTATGCTCACCATTTCGTTGATATAAAAGTGTATTAATATAGTTTGAAGATAGACGGATAGCATTCCCAACATATAAAGGATGACATGAATGCTGCGTCTACATATACAATGCGTAATTCAGATAGCTGAACAGTGTAAAGCAACTAACTGCCGTCTTCTACCATAGGAAGATGGGTTACTGGGTGCCATATTAGAATATCATCAGGAATAAATATTAATAACCTAACACTATATATACAGGACTGTAACACATTCTGTGAATTCCCTCACAGCTTAAGCTACAATACATAATTGAAATGCAAACAAATAGATGAATTAAAATAATTGATTTACCCTGTTTTTAGCATTCTCCATCTTGTCTTGTTTTGCTCTGTAGAGAGTGTCCTGGTAAGTGGATTCCAGCTGATCATCAAGATTTATCAGCATGGCATTAGGGTTCTTCATTGCCATAAGTGTGTCAGCTGGAACCTGGTGGTCGATTGCTTCATTAATGGCAATGACCGCAGCATGTACTGAAAAACAAGCCACAGCCTGAGAGCCACAAACACAACAGCCCTGCTAAAAATTGAGAACTTGACTGAAAATAAAAGAATTATCTGCAAGTTAACCGGAAAGCAAAACCAGCATGTTTTTGTGTTCCTGACAGAAAAGGATGTCTTACTTCTTAGTAGTGTATTCTAGCAGAAAGAATTCACATGTAAACCCTCTTCCCTCTCTTCAAAAAGACCTATAATGTCTTAAAACAAGGTGCATTAAAACTGACCCTTATTATTTAATATGCTGATTTGAATAATCACATAAGATGACTCACATGCTGCTTCATCCACAGAGAGCTCATTTGCCAGAATTCCTCCAATTTTGCTGAAGGCAGGCATCTGAATACCATACTTCTCCAGTTCAAGCCTCATATTACTGATTTCTTCCTCTAAAATGTACATTAAAAGTGTTATATAGGCTAAAATGCACTAGGAAACAGCTATGTATATCAATACATATGATAGGAAGTCAGGAAAACGCACAAATGATACTTGAGCATTCCTTTTTCCTGCAGAGAGACTGCATTGAGAAAAGGGGATATGGAGGATATGAAAGGGAAATGGAAGATATTGAGACACGCTATTGCAAAACACCACATAACTCAAAAACAGTGCTGTTAGTTTAGCCTTTTATAGGTATAATCAATAACTGGTTTGCAGGAAAATAAAGCATTTAAATCTAGTGTGTGTCCTCAGGCAGTAATTTTGAAAACGCAGAACACACAATTTGACACTCCTGTACAAATCAAGTAACTGAAATCTTGATGAGGCATAGGGCCATAAGCAGCTCTACTTTAAACTCTTAAGGGAACTCAGAACTGCTTACCAACTTGAAGATTAAAACTTCTCCCAATGGGATGAAGGCAAGCCTAAAGCATCCTACACCAACAGCGGTGAAATATTAAGCAACTGTTATTTGTGAAAGTAATGATTAGTGAACTAATGACTATTTAACTACCTGTCTTAGAAGCACTCAAAACAAATCTTTTGCTTTAACTACTGGAACTTCTCACAGCCACTAATATTGATTTTAATTTGCATTTAGGACTCCCACAGTAACAACCCTTTCACTGATCTATATAATGCCTACAACACAACATCAGCACAGTTTTTCTTTTTACCTGTAAAGTCTACCTTCCCATATAGGTCCTGAATCTGCGGGGCAAGACCCAGTTTGAACAGGTACAGGCTGCAAAAGAAAATAATCAATCAGAACTAGTAATTTTTCCTCATGGTTCTAACAATTTTAGGAAATAAAGATTTAAGGAACCATTCAGGTAAACCAGCATAATACATCACCAACAGAATGAGAGCTGACTCTCTTCTTCCTCCCTTTTCAGCTGCACGTGACTTCACTAAGCTGATCTAACTTACTAAAATGGTATTAACATATTAACTCAGTCTTTTTTCTTTAATTTCAGTGTATTGATCCAACTCACAAAGGAGCCTGACAAGAAACGGAACTGCTACTAAGGGGGGATAAATCCACACAGCTAAGGATAGCTAGGACTGGAGAAAGAGAAACAAGTTCATCCTTCTTGCCTGTCAGGCTGGCTCAGCACAGCTCATGTACCCTCTAGTAAAATATCTAATTATACAGGAACATTAAAAATAAATTATTTAAAAAAACATAACCATTCCTCAGGCTAAACTCAGTTCTGACTTGCATGGCAAAGAAAGGACAGACAATTTCACCTTTTCACATGACCTAAACTCATAAAAATCTAAATCTCCAATCTTTACAGATCTAAGCAATATTTTATTATTTTTATTAAACACAAGCACTAGGCAGAAACACCTATGACTTATGGAATGTGAACAACACAGTGTTCTACGTCTTTAACCAGAAAATAGTGGTACACAATGCCTGAAAAAATAAGAAGCTTTTTTTTTTTAAATATCCTTTTCCAAGTTTACATGTACATGGCATAACTATTTCTCTTTTGATGGTAAGCAAAATTATTTAAAAATCACAATCTTGAGAAGTCTGCCTTTGCAGAGAAACCAGCTATAGAACATTTCAGATGAAAGAGGTTGTTTTTTTTTTCCAATTAAGTAGTAAAAAGGTATTATTAAAGATTATAAATTCTTCAGCTTTAACTTAAATACTATTCAATTTCCTCCCTGAATTATTTTTCTTTTCCTAAATATGATCTAGAAAGACTTCAGCAGCAAGCCTAATTTTCTAACTAAACTTGGTTATCGTCCACCATTCTGACTGCTGTATAGGAGGAAAAAAATAGAAAATGGCCAGGCTCTAACAAGAAACATGTAACAAGAACTTGTGCTAGCCAACTCTAGGAATAAAGTAGCTATAAAGCTGCTAGCAAGGGAGAAACTTCAACAGAACTTAAACAAAAAGGAACAGATCTCTTGATAGCAGCAGCATACCCCATCACAGGTCTACACAAACTCTTGAGTAACTTATTCTACAGTGATAACTCATTTTAGATATAATCTTGAATCAAGTTCATCATTTCTATAAATAACAACTTGATCTAAAACAATCCAAATAGCATTCAGATAAATGCAAGCCATCTGTATGGATTGTGCATTGGCAACAGATCAAACAGCAGAACAAGCTGTTCTAGAGAACTGAAACTGAGCAAACAGATGAAGATCCAAATGTATGCAATCCAGCATTAAATCACCCACTATATTCTACAGAAGGAATCCTTCTTATGTAAAAATCACATCTTCCAAAAGCCATCCAAACCAGGCTGCCAGGTGCCAGGAAGGGAGGGGGAGGAGGCAGAATCGGGAAGCCTAACGTGTCATCCCATCAAATTGGGAAGTATCAACAAAGGGGCCCCTACCAGTTTCCTCAAGGATATAAATTATCATACACTGTCTATGTGAGATTTTAAAATTTAAGAGACCTTTCAGCAACAGTTACTGCTTGATCACTTACTGTGATACACATCAAGATACACATACTACGGTACATAGCTGTGATCCTACTAGATTTTGTTCAGTGTACTGACTGATCTCTGAATAGACCAGTATGTTCTTTTACACAGCTTTTAAGGCTTCAAACTTTCCTTTATGCCCCCATATTTTATTTTATTGTTAATCTCTGGCTCAGAGAGTAGAGAGGAAGGGGAGAACTGTGTTGGGAAGGTAGTAGTCACAACATACTTGATTGGTTATTTTTCTCCTCAGCATCTGAATTGGCCACTGTCTGAGACAAAATACGGGCTACGTGGATCTTTGCTCCAATCGGGTACAACAGTTCTGCTAAAGAATTTGTCCCCATCTACCCTCCAGCTCAGCTCTCCACCCCTTAGCTTTCAGCTTTTTAAACAGATTTCAGAAGCAATTAGACTTCTGCCTAGTACACCTTACCTGAGTGCATGAATACAATAGATACAGCGTGGCATGTTCTTGCGATCATAGATATCTGTAGTTTCTGGGTAGAATATCTGAAGATAAAACAAAGTTAGCAGTCTGAACAATACTCACTCTATATACCTCAATGTCATAACTGTGATAAGCCCAGGTCTTCTGCAGTACATTAATGAAGCAGCCCACCAAACAAAATTCTTTGAGCTTCTCTGCCCCTAGCTCAACATCTCTCCTATTTTAAGTGTCAATCTTTCCTTTTGTTTCTTTCACCCAAACCAAGGCTTCCTTCTCCCTGCCCAAGTTCTACACACGTGAAAGCATACAATCCTTCCTTCGTGTGCCTACCAAGATACCAGGCCATAAGATGTTAACGGGGACTTTGGTGAAAGCTAAAACGATGAAAAAATACTTGCAGTAGAAGAGAGAATGAGGATTTTGTCTGGACAAAAATACTTGTCCAGGTCCCTCTGCAGGGCTTTCCTATCCTCCAGCAGATCAACACTTCTCCCCAACTTGGTGTCATCTGCAAACTTACTGAGGGGTATTTCGATATTTCCGAATCCCAAATTTATTCCTTTAAGATCATCAAAAATCCCAACAAGGCTCAACTACTAAACCTCAACAAGTTATTTGAAAAACTTTGCCAAATATAAAATAACCAAGTTGCAAGCATATATCCAAATAAAACACAGCAGATTAAGTTATGCAACGCTTGCTTTGGTGATACCGAGTACGTTTTACAGAAAACAAACAAATAATACACTTAGAATCCATTAATGCAACTTGGTTATCAGTGCCGAACTACCACAGTTCCATATATGTTCAGACAATAGCGTTTATTGAACTCCTCTGAGGTATCAGGCCATTCTTTCCTTTAGTATAGCCAATAATTCATATTTAAGTTACACCAGGAACATATTTCAAATTAATTTAAAAATTTCATAGGCAAATCTGAAAAAATGGAGTATCTACTGTTTTCTGGTGCACTGCTTCTTTCAGTGTAGGTTTCCATAAAACTACCACAATCTAACTGTAGCTCAGAAATTGCTCGACAGAATGCAGATGGTATGCCAGACTTGTGATATGAAGGATACTGTACAGAAGAACAAATTATTTTTCTCCTAATCATTCTCTCACAGCAGAATGAAGTATGTCAGCATATTTTAGGATGGACTTTCTATAGAAATGCAAATCTAGAGAATGAAGAACCAACTATATAGAAGACTGACGATTTTAGTTAAACAGCAAATGCTTCCACAGAATGTAAAGCTTTTTGGGGATTATATACTTATCAACACATACAACATAGGAATTACCTTTGGGAGACCGATCTCAGCCATGGCATTCAGCCACTGAATTACATTATCAGTGTGCCGGAAATGAAGACCAGTTGCCTGAAATAAAAATAGGCAGAAACAAGAGGGAGGGCAGACAAAATATCACAACTGACAAGACAGATGGTGGAAACCATACTCTTACAGAAAAGGCATAAGAAGTCTTCTATGTACAATTATATTGCTTATTTATAATAGGGCAAGTTCTTTCATGAACACAAGCACAGACATAAAGCTAAGAGTCCACTCCCCTCACTTACCCAAAGTTCTAAAGTGAAGGAGGAGTTTTTCAGGTAACACTAAAATAACGTAACTTTCTGCTTATTCAGTCCGCACATCCACGTGCACGTTTTCCTATTGTAAAACTATACCTAATCCAATACCCAGACAGCAGCTCTCACCTTATATCTAGTTTGTTCCCTATCATAGATTTTCTTCACAGAAACGACTTTAGGAGAGAAAAAGTTTCCAAGTTTGGCCAGGTAGACGCCATTTCTCAAGCCTTCTTCGAGTTCTGTTGTGGGGGGCAGCTCCTCATTCAGACAGGCCTCCATCCATCTGTAAATGCAAGACGAACAAAGTAGGTCACTTAAATATAATTCCAATTTGTGAACACAACTCTATGCCAAGTAAGTGCCTTGCTGTTACCGCTATGTTACTCTCCAGCATACTATTTATTTAGCGCAGAGGCTGAAAGTCGCTATAGCACTATCGGAAAGTGTGTCATTAAGATACTAATCAGTAATGCTTCAGACAAAATATTAAGCCTCCTCATAACAACTGATTTTCTTGTTGCCTTCTGTCTCATTTAATTTAATGGTGCTATTGCAGTTCAGTCACACCACAGGAGGTTCAGACTGGGCATTAGGAACAGATTTCTTTACCACGAGGGCGGTCAAACACTGAAACAGGCTTCCTAGAGAGGTGACTGATGTCTCCCCCGTGTCCGTCAGTGTTCAAAAGGCATTCAGACAATGCCCTCAATAGTACGCTTTAACTTTTTGCTAGCCCTGAAGAGGTCAGACAGTTGGACTTGGTGATCTTCATAGGTCTCTTCCAACTGAACTACTCGATTCTACGTAAATCTGCTTCTGAATCTCCAATTTTCAGTCCAGCATTCAAGGAACGCTCAAGGGAAAGAGCTAAAAATTACATAACCTGTAACAGGTGAAAACATGACCAAAAAAAGTGATCTCTTGAGCTTGAGCAAGAAAATACGTGATGATTTCTTTGCATTAACTAAAATAAATACGTTAACAAACATTTATTTTCAATTTTGGCGATATTTTTGCACAGTTTACTCTTGATTTCAATTACAAAACACTGTCGAAGTAGCCTAAGGAGATGAGATGCTTCCGAATTCACCACGGGCATTTTTTATTCTCTCCTGAAAAGGCCAGATAAGGCAGTAAACTGCATTTCTAATTACCTAAGGCAGGTAGGCACTTGTGAAAATGGAAAATCTCACAGGCTGCAACATTTTAATGATCAAATGAAATATAACTTCGACTAGTGCAGATACAGAGTCTTAGGTAGTCTTCTTAACTGTCTTGCCTGCATTTATTTTCAGCTATTCCTAAGGCTTTCCTTCTTTTGTAAGCTACCACAGAGCCACCCTCTTCTTCTGTGACAACTCCTCCATTTTTAAGTCTGCTAACATAAACAGAATATTTGGGAAAACAAATTTCAGATAAACTGTACACCTTTGCTACTAAAACTCAAGAGGAATGCCAGTCAAGTTCTCACATCTGAATCTATTTTTTCTTGGTCTCTACTTGAAACATTAGTATACAATGTTGTCTGTCAGTGCATAAAGTAGCCTTCTGCCTTTTAAGATAAACAAGCCATTGTTCTTTAAAAGAGAAAGTATAACACTAGTGCTTTGTTCTTTGCTCAAATTCTGTGTTTGATTAAAGGTACAAGTCAAATAGAAAAAAACATCTGAGGATAAGTAAACATCATCTGTGAATTCTGTTGCCTACACCAAAGAGCATCTAGAAAATAACCATAAAGTAAATGCAGCATTAAGTCCCCACATTCTTAATTCATACCTCCTGCACTTCTGTTTGAGTTTGGGTTTTTTCTTCCTTCAAGATCTAGTCCCAGACGTTTTTTTTTCCAATTTGTGGATTCTTCAGCAGAGAGCTATTCTGACGGACTCATTATAGAAAGGATTCTCATGATTCAATATAGGTTTTATAAACAGCTTGATTTTACTGTTGTTGCTTTGGTTATTCACATTATTTTAAGTATCTGCATTTCTCTCCAGAGGGCACACACTGTGAAAACCTAATTCAAAAGGAAACTTATGAAATTTTCACAGCTGCTCATCATTAAGTACCTAGAATAAGCCACTGTTACTGTCCCCAAATCTTAGTTCTACTGATTCTTCCATCTGAATGAAAACAACTACGTAATTTTAAGGTTCTTCCTCTTTGCCCAGGAAAGCCTTTTCTTCACAGTTGACGCATCTACAGCTCCAAACAACTGAGGTGACACCTCTGAAAAGCTAACACAAGCAAGAAAAAGTGCCAAGAAGCTTTTCGATGAGCTTGCCACACTAACTGATCATAAAATCAGGACAGCAATGAGATGTCTCCAAAAGTGACAATTTCAGCAGAGCATGGAATGATGGGGAAGGGAAGGGAAACCACATTTCTCAGGAACTAGCACTCACAAAACAACATCAAGAAAACAGTTTTATGTTCCTGCTGGCAGCCCTCCCATAACAGCAATAGTTCAAGGGAGTGGTTCTCAGCAAGAAATGGACAACACACCAGAATCTTCCAGCTTCTGTCAACTTCTCATTCTCCAGCCTCCTCACCCACTTCTAGTCTTTCTCACGTTCCCAAACTTAAGTTTCTTAATAAACCATTAAAAAAAAAAAAAAACTCTTTAGAAAACGTACACCATGGCAGTTGTCGTCTCTGCTCTGAACATTCAGATTATAAAAACTCCACATGGAGGAACTTTCAATCAGGAAACAAGTAGCTGGTTGGAGTAGTTGTGACAAATTACACAAAAATGACTAGACTCGAGCACTGCTTGAAAAGTCCCTTGAAACAGGACATTGCAACACCACATCCAGAAAGGGAAACACCTTTTTCCTCCATTCCAAAAGAGTAGATACTCTAGAAATACAGAAGTTGCCTTCCATGTTCTGGAGAAGCACACAGAAGTTTTTGGAAAGATACATAAATACAACAACATTTCCAAGCCTCAAGTCTCTTACGCTTCTTGTCAGTTTTACTTGCTTTCCTAAAAAAAGAAAAAAAATTACTTGAAGTCAGAGGACTGACTTATATGACTAACTGGAAAACAAATACAACCCAAAGGTCATGTTAAGGGAGTAAGAAACTGAGTAAAAGTACGAAAATACAAATTGCAGAAAGACAAACAGTTCAACAAGTTTTGACATCGGTTTGGTATTCGATATGAACAGCTTACAAATTTTATGTAGTAAAGGGATATGAGTGCAGAAGGCATCAACTCGGGACACATACAAGTCATAGACAGAGACTACACATGAGAAAAGACAAAAACCAAAACACCCTGTCTGTATTAGAGAAACTTTCACAACGCAAAGGATGCTCAGTCTCTCTAGTACAAATTTAACAGAACTAATAATCTCAAAGTCTCAGCTACCTTCTACTTATCACATCAGATATGGTGCACTTAGATGGTAACAATTTTGAAGTGGAAAAAGTATATATATATATAGCAGGTTGCTAATTTGAGTCTAGTCTAGCATGGAAAGCAAAAGCTTTCCTGTAAGCTTCTGAACAGGCTCCGATAGTGAAAGACCATACTTTCCTTTCTGATGTGAAATAAATGCAGTACTTTGAGACTTAGACTGCTGTATTTCCTCAAGTACTTTTTAAAATTAAGAATTCAAACACTACCAAAAAGATTAAAAGCATACTAGTCACCACATCTTCTTGAACAGAATGTTCTCAAGGCTGCTTCTGCTGCAAATCAAGAATTGGGAATCAAACAGTAAGACTGGGAGAGCACCTCAAATCCCAAATGAGACATATTACACTGTGGAGGGCAGTCTGAGTCTGAGAAAAGGTGGGGCTTCCAACTGCAACCAGTATATGGAGACTGGAAAAAGCATCAAGGAATAGCATTACAAGGAAGAAAAGGTTTCTGGGAATACCTGGCCAGCTTCCATATGTGAGCTAAAAAAGGAAACTCATTTTTTTGCAACTACTAAATTCCTGCTTTTTGCTGCTTTCTTCTCAGAAACTTTATTCTTCTTCAAGTTCTAGAAAATGTGCAAAGCAACTGAATGAGTAATAGAAAAGACATGACTTAAGTTTAAAAATTCTGGCCTGTTATCCAAAAGATATTGTAAAGCAAGCTCATTACTATCATTTAAATTATGCTCTTCCCCTATCCCACAACACACAGCTGCATTTCCTGTGCTACTCAACTTTCAGAGTCTCTGAAGTTGGAAGGGTCTTCTTGAGATTATCTAGTCCAATCTCCCTATAACCAGCTCAAGCAACCATCTTTTCCCTTCCTTGTGAGTGGGACAAGAATTTTCTTTATTGTGAGTGTGACAGCACTAGAACAGGTTGCCGTGAGAGGTAGTGCAGTCTCCTTCTCTGGAGATATTCAAAACCCGCCTGGATGCCATCCTGCACAATGTGCTCTAGGTGATCCTGCTCAGCAGGTGGGTCAGACTACGTATCTTCAGAGGTCCCTTCCAATCTCGGCCATTCTGCGATTCTGCAATGTCACTTACACACCTTAGATCATTAGAGCCAAAGACTCTTGAGAGGACACTGAGTCACTTGAACCCTGGAAGAGTCCAAATGCTAATAATAAAGCTCACAATTCTCTTCTGAATAACCTTGGGAGTGGGGGGAACACTCACCTTGCTCAAAGGTAGGAAGACCTAAAAGGAAAGAGGGAGCATACAACCACCTAACTTAACACCTTACTGAAGAACACAGTTGCAGCAAGTTCTGCTTAAGCACCTCCATGAAGACAAATAATGCGTAATGAGAACATAAACTGTCTCCATGTTCTAATACCTGTTTCAACAAGTTCCTAAGTGGGTGTTAATGTAACTACAAAACCAGGGCAATTTACATATAATAATGCTCCCCCTTCTTGCAGCATAGTTTAACCCTATGCTAGACCTGAGGACAGAATGTTTTTGAAAAGCATTATGCAAAAGCGTTTATATTTAAAACTTTTTATGCTCATGTTAAAACTAATACTTATCATCCTTAAAAAAGACAAAAATAAGTGAAAGGCAAGCATTTTTCAAGTCTCATTGAAAAAAATAAACGTGGTTGATAGGCAGCAGTGTTTAGACATTAGAACACTATGCCATCAATAAGGTTTCCACAGAAACCTTGAGGTTTGTTTTTTTTTTTGTTGTTTTTTTGGTTTTTGGTTTTTTTGCTTGTTTGACTGTAGTTTAACAGCATTTATTCAGTTGCTGTATTAGGCTTATGTGGCAAAGTTTAGGTAGCAGGGGAGCTGCACGGGTGGTCTCTCTGAGGAGAGTCTAGAAGCTGCCCCACATTAGATAAGAGCCAGTTCCAGCCAGCTCCAAAAGGGGCCTGCTGTGAGTAAATGCAGAGAAAAACAATTCCACAGACACCAAGGACACTGCAGGAGGGGAGAAGGTGCGCCAGGCACTAAGGCATAATCACAGAATGGTTGAGGTTGGAAGGGATCTCTACAGATCATCCAGTTTGACCCACCTGCCAAGCAGGATCGCCTAGAGCACGTTGCACAGGATCACATCCAGACGGGTTTTGAGTATCTCCAGAGAAGCAGACTGCACAGCCCCTCTGGGCAACCTGTTCCAGTGCTGTCACCCTCACAGTAAATAAGTGCTTTCTCATATTCAGTTGGAACTTCCTCTGTTTCAGTTTATGCCTGTTGCCTCTTGTCCTGTTGTTGGGGACCACTGAAAAGAGAAAAGTTCCCCTGCAGCTTGCAGAGAGGTCCATGATGGAGCAGGCTATCCCCCTTGTGGAGAACAGTCAGATTTGTTCAGATAAGCACCAGCTTTAAGTGAAGGGGAATTAAGCAGTTTTTCTCTCTTATACAAACTTTGTGGATGGAGGTCTGCAAGCTTCATATGAGAGGCTGCTGAGGAAGGAGTCTAGTATTGGTGAGACAGCCCTATTTTGGCAGCAGAACAGAATCTTGAGGGCCCTAGTACCCTAGTGAAACCTTTTGATTCGATGTGTAAAATGAATATTGAAGTTCACACCCCTGAACATGCTAATGAGCTTAAAGAAGCATATGCTAAACAGATATGACTACAGTACTCAACTCTTCACCCAAATCATGCTAAACATCACCACAGGGAGGGAACAGATAAGGTCAGGATATAAAAGAACATTAGGAGTTAGTGTAAACGGATTAAAAAAAGAGAGAAGATGAAGTTAGAGAGAAGAAAAAGGAAAAGCTGGGGCGGAGGGAAAGGAATTGGAAACCTAGAAGAGGCTGTGACTTTCTCTTCCACCAAGACTGAGGTCAACTGCATGAAGTTCAACAAGGCCAAGTGTCGGGTCCTGCACCTGGGGCGCAATAACCCCAAGCAGAGCTACAGACTGGGAGACGAATGGTTGGAGAGCTGCCAGGCAGAGAAGGACCTGGGAGTGATGGTGGATAGTCGGCTGAATATGAGCCAGCAGTGTGCTCAGGTGGCCAAGAAGGCCAACGGCATCCTGGCTTGTATCAGGAACAGTGTGACCAGCAGGGCTAGGGAGGTGATCGTCCCCCTGTACTCAGCTCTGGTGAGGCCGCACCTCGAGTACTGTGTTCAGTTTTGGGCCCCTCGCTACAAGAAGGACATGGAGATGCTTGAGCGGGTCCAGAGAAGGGCGACGAAGCTGGTGAGGGGCCTGGAGAACAAGTCCTACGAGGAGCGGCTGAGGGAGCTGGGCTTGTTCAGCCTGGAGAAGAGGAGGCTCAGGGGCGACCTTATCGCTCTCTATGGGTACCTCAAGGGAGGCTGTAGCGAGGTGGGGGTTGGCCTGTTCTCCCACGTGCCTGGTGACAGGACGAGGGGGAATGGGCTTAAGTTGAGCCAGGGGAGTTTTAGGTTAGATGTTAGGAAGAACTTCTTCACTGAAAGGGTTGTGAGGCATTGGAACAGGCTGCCCAGGGAAGTGGTGGAGTCACCATCCCTGGAAGTCTTCAAAAGACATTTAGATGTAGAGCTTAGGGAAATGGTTTAGTGGGGACTGTTAGCGTTAGGTCAGAGGTTGGACTCGATGATCTTGAGGTCTCTTCCAACCTAGAAAATTCTGTGATTCAAGACAGGGACAACTTCTTGGTAACCTCTGCACCTCCACCCTTTGGTGAGGAATATCAGGGATAGCATTTTGCTAGCACTATTATCATATATTAGCACTACAGCGGTAAGTGTATTTATCAACAGCAATTGCAAATCTGTTATATCTGTTGCCTTATTAAATACATTCAACTTTGTGAAGCTGTTTCAGTGAAAGCTCTTAGCAGGGATCTGAAACAGGCAAATGCTGGACTCTGATAATCATCCTTTAACTCAACTCCCCTGCAGCCTATGGCATACCACAGCAAAGCAAATCTCCACACTGGAGCCTGTGGAGGTGGCGGTATAAGAACAGGCGATCTGGCAGGAGCTACCACCCAGTGGGGGTGTGGACATGACAACCCATACTGGAGCAGTATGCTCCTGAAGGAGGGACCCCGTGGTATAGACCCATATTGGAGTACTTCTTGAAGAACTGCAGCATGTGCGAAGCCCACGCAGGGTAAGTTTGAGAATAACTGCATCCCACGGAAGGCACCCCATGCTGAAGCAAAGAGATGAGAATAAGACTATGCTAGAACAGAAGAGGAAGTGTTAGAGACTGACCACAGCCTTAATTCCCCTGCACTGCTCAGAGGGAGGCAGAAAATGGGGGGGGGGGGGGGGGGGGGGGGAGGAGGAGGCGTTTTTCGTTTGCTTTTAGTTTCTCACTGCTCTAGTCTGTTATTAATAAGCACTTAATATTAGTCTCACCCCGCTCCTTTGAAGAGGGGCAATGAGAGAGAGGTGCTGCCCATCAGGGTGAAACCACTAGAGGCATTACAGTCTATAGAATTCCCACTCTGGTTCCTCCATCTCCCTAGCACAGAAACGATCATCTTTAAGCCAGAGTTAACTCTCCAATCTCATCACACAACCTCATGGGTAATGTAGGCCTTCCAATTTTACTGAAGCTTGTCCAAATTAAATACATTCACCTTTCTAGTCAGTCAGCATAACTAGTATTAAATGCATACTCCCCTCCAAGACAAGATCCTTGAGTATCTACAGGCAGCTAGTACCATTATTTGCACTTTAGAACCAGGCGTTCCTTCAGAAGACACAAAAGTAAATATCTAAACAACAGGTATTGTCAGGCAGCCAGTCTCTCAAATAACGTTATCTTCAAATTTTGAAATAAGGCATTGTTCCACTAGCAATGATTGGGGAAAAAAAAAAAGAAAAAAAAAAAAAAGCATCAGTCTCTCACCTACTGACTTATTCTCTCCCCCAGCACAGTATTATCAAGGATTGTGACATTATACGACAGAAAGAAGAGATGCCATCCAAAGGGGTCTGGACAGACTGGAGAAGTGGGCCCACATTAACCCATCAACATGATATTCATATCATTTTAGTTGCCCTTTAGGTGCCTTTATGTTCTATAAAAAATGATATAAACTACCCAGTCTGAATGGGATATTATATTGTAATATGATGGGGAGGTGGGGTAGGGATAAGATTTGTTCTTCAATCACCTCCCACTGTCTGAACAGACGTTGATGTTAGAAAATTCACCTCTTCGGCTTCTGAGAGTGTGATGTGCACTAGATACCTTGCTCCACTATTAAGTCTCCTCAGAGATATAGCTTCATATGAAAATCTCTCACTATGAAAAAAGATGAGAAACTCTCCAATCCATACCTAAAGCTGAGACACTGCCATTAGCAGCACAAGCAAAACGCTGCAGTGCCTAATTCACACATTACATCTCAGTTACACTACCGGCAAAGAAGTAAATACAGAAAATCTCAGGACAATTACATAAATTTTAAATATAATAAACTGTTTGAATTCAAGGTGTTGTTTTTTTGTTTGTTTAAGTTAAAACTCTTTTCCAGCAATGCAGCCCAAAGCCCTCTTTTTGGCTATACTAGCAGTAATTCATAACAAAAAACAAAAAAGACAATTTATAAAGACTGCTCAGTAATGAAAAACATTCTTGGAAATAGAGCATGAACTCAAGCCTGTCTGCTCTCACCTGTGTATTTTAATCACTAAACAAAGGACTCCTGATTCTTTCCTTCTGGTCATGCAATCTTTAACTCTTATGCAAAGTGGTATGGCTTCAGCTATAGGAGACAGGAATTCCCTCGCATGTGTATAGACAGCCTGTAGGCCATTAAGCAAAGTAAGTGCTCTGACTGCCAAAGTGTGAGACTGTATTACCGCTACTTGTGTTTTGAATGACACATCTGTCACTCCCTTCTTCGAAAAAGATAATGTCAACAACTAGGCTTGTCCCTGGGACAAAACAGGAAAAACATAATTCCTGACAAGGTGCAGCAAAAACAAATGCTTAACCACTCAGCCGTGTCAATGCTGAGGCAATAGCTGGAAGCAGACGCAGGACAGCCAAGAAACTTTAGTTAAAGATTATTTATCCAAAGGCTAAGTAAGTCTCCACGAATAAGCATCAGCT
Source organism: Aythya fuligula (assembly GCF_009819795.1). Lineage (NCBI taxonomy): Eukaryota > Metazoa > Chordata > Aves > Anseriformes > Anatidae > Aythya > Aythya fuligula. The sequence continues at coordinate 21,839,469 of NC_045569.1, read as the reverse complement.
TAATGAGAATATTAAAGCTGTGGCCTGTATTAGGCATTTTTGCCTAACTTTCTTGTCAAGTCTGGACAAAGAATTGAATAGAATACAAGCATCTCAGAAAGCATCCACTCTGAAGCCAATGTCTAAGTGGTTTTTCTGGGGCTCATTCAAGCATGCATGGTGACTTATAATGGCATTCATCTCTCCCTGTAGCTCAGCATTCGATCCTAAAGATTTTTTATTCAGAGGGACAGGGTGATTTTGAGATACATTTCTATCTTTCTCACTAGTCCCACCTCATCCAAGACTGCATGGAGAGAAAATTATTATCTGCTAGTACCTAAGCAACCTCTGTAGATGTGCAGTAGTGACAATTGCTATGAAGTACCTGAAAGACTATAGTATAAGCGGAGTCCTCCTAGCCCCTTCAAAAGTATTTTACAGCGGCATGAACTATTAAAATCCTGGAATGAAGTACTGAAAATGAGTCCTCCTTTATACTCTGCCAGCACTGATCTTGTACAAGATCTGTTTTCTTTCCTATAAACATGAGCCACAGTGTGCCCTGGCAGCCAAAAGGGCAAACTACATTTCGCGGTGCATTGAACAGCATAGTCAGCCAGTCAAGAAACATGACTTCCTTCCCTGCTGTATTTAGCACCGGTGCGGCCTCATATTGATTACTGTGTGCAGTTCTGGGCTCCAAAATATAAAAGGGATGTTAAGGTCCATGAAAGCAACCAGAGGAGGGCAAGAAGGCTGGTAAAAGAGCTGGAAGGCATGTCCTACAAGGACAGGCTGAGGATGCTTGGGCCATCTGGTCTGGAGAAGAGGAGATCAAGAGAGGACCTCATTGCTCCTTGCAGCTTCCTGAAAATGGGAAACACCAAAGGAGGTGCTGGTCTCCGCTCCCCAATAACCCATGACAGGACATGTAGGAACAGCAGAAAGTCACACCACAGGAGGTTCAGACTGGGCATTAGGAACAGATTTCTTTACCACGAGGGCGGTCAAACACTGAAACAGGCTTCCTAGAGAGGTGACTGATGTCCCCCCCGTGTCCGTCAGCATCCAAAAAGCATTCAAGACAATGCCCTCAATAGTATGCTTTAACTTTTTGTTAGCCCTGAAGAGGTCAGACAGTCGAACTTGGTGATCTTTGTAGGTCCCTTCCAACTGAACTACTCCATTCTATAAAACACTGCAGTGGAACACGTCTGTCTTGCTGGGGGAGACTTATACAGATGCTCCAAAATATATCACCAGTCAGAGGAAGAGAAAGTTTTCTGGCTCTTAACCTGTACCATCTTTCAAATGACAGACAGAACTATTGAGCAAATTCTAGTTAGAACACATTTTTTCATGTTCCTTACTTTTCTGCTGCAACAGAAGTTACTTTCTGTGTCATACTAGCTAGATTGCCTAGGTCTTTGTGAGAACAAAGAAACTATGTTCACAATTCGTTTCTTGACTAATTACAAAATGCAAACTGAAACACTAGCATTATTTTTAAGTCTTGTAGGAGTCACTAACAGAAACATTACCTCACCTCTTTTTCTTCAATCTTGTTCTTTAAAACTTGCCTTTAGTCACAATCTCAGTTTCAATAGTCATTAAAAATTCAAGTAAAAAAAATCAATTTATACAAAGGCATGAAAAGACATCTGTCAGGAAAGGAAACAAATAGGCAAACTGGTCTGTCTCATTCCTATTCTCCACATACAGCATATAGGATTGAATGTTTGCAAGAAAGATTTTGAGAATATTAACAATAAGACTTCACAGATTTGTTTTTAGTATTAGTTTTGTGGTTTTTTTTTCCTTTAATAGCAAATACATAGCATCTACTATCTTCTGATCATACTTTCATTTTGTATGAAGTAACACAGCATACTTTCACGCTTACTAAACATGAAGATGACATAAAAGCTACATACATGCTGGAGGCCAGGAATAAGTTCAACATTTTTTTCAACATATTAAGCAAAAAGTCAGAAAAAATAAGTTCAGTAGTAATCATTCCCCTCACCAAATATCCATTTATTTATTTTTTTATTTATTTATTTTTAAATCACCAGCAATTTCAGTCCTTCTTCTTCTTACCTCTTTGCTTCCTCCAGATGACAAAGGTATTCATATGCTACATTCTGGCGTCGTCTTTCATCCATTTCCTCTGCTGTTAATCTCTCATTATCCAAGACAGCTGCAAATAGTCAAAAACACATTGTCAGGTGGTTGAAGACTGAATGCAGCCAGACAGGCACACAAAAAAATCATATCCAACCCTTCCCCCAGGAACTCACCACACGTTTTATTTGATTCAGAAAAATGAGGGACCAAACACACCTGATCTTTGCAAGCAACAGAAGAGACCTTGTTTCCTTACCCTTCCTCCCTCATCATGTAAGTTTGATGTCTTCCCTCTGCCTGATTTCCCCATTTGATTCTGAGCCCGTTTTCTCCCCATCTTCCACTGAGCAAAGTCTTCTCTTTTCTTTCTTTCTTCTAGCTTTGCCTTCCTCTTTCTCAAAGGCACATCAGTGACCACGCATCTCTCCACCTATCTTCTGTTTTAGTACTCAAAGATTAAAGAAGGCTAACAGCATATTTTCACGTCATATAATCTCTTCTATATTGTCATACGTCATCTCTAAAAAGATGGAAATGCTCATGGACCCTTATCTGGAGGTGAACCTTTCAGATCCACAACCTGCATATCATCTTTTGATCAAGCTGAGGACCTACCTACGGGCATATGCCTAAATCTTTCAGATTCTATACATTCAAAGCCTTCGTGATATAGCCTGTCCTTTCCACTCTTACAACTAAGTACCTCATCCATGCTCTCATGAGGAGAAAAAAAAAAAAAGCACATTTTTTAGGTTTTACAGATCAACTTGACAAATAGGAAGTGTCTCATACCACAATTAATCAAAGACTAGCTTACACCTAAAATGCTTTAATAAAAACAAACAAAAACTGATGTGGTAGTAACCATAGCATTTGGGACCAAGCAAGACCTTGGTTGAAACTGCAAAGCAATTTCTCTCAGAAACCTGTCCGAAGTACCTCAGAAGCACCTTCCTGCTTCCATCAACCCCTCCCAAAGCTATAAAAACCTGCCCCAAGCCACAGAGTAACACCTAATACCACGGGAAAGTTCTCCCTCCTCCCGATTCCCCCTGCTCCGTCCTTCCTTCCGACAATACACCGAGTGCGGTGCGCCCCGCCCCGTTCGCGGGACTCTACCTGCTGCTGCCCTCCCCGCCCGCCCCAGGCCTCGCCGCGGCACGGTCGGCACCGCGCGGTCCGACCGGCCGTCGCTTACGCCATCTCCCATCCGCCTCACAGCCTCTTCCTCATCTTTACTCATTCTTGACGTGACAGCTTGCACAAGCAAGCGTACATTTCGGAACCCTTGAGCTAAAGCCTCCCTCTCTACTGTGAGCGCGTGTCCAAGGAAGTGAAGGCGTTCAACCTAAACGCTTCCGATCGCGTTTCGGACGGTACGTCAGGCACCTTTACCGGAACGAACAGGAAGGCAGACGGAAGGGTCCGCCACCGCGGCGGCTCGCCGCGCCCCTTCCCTGCCGAGACTCCGCCGCCGCCGCGCCCCGTCCCGTCCCACCAGAGGCGCCCCCGCCCTGCCGTGCTCCCCTCCCCGCGGCGGACATCTTGGGCGAGGCGCGGGACTCGCCCGCGGGAGGCGCGGGCACCCCCCGCTCCCCGACGGCAGGAGACCGCCCCAGCGCCGCGCGCCCAGCACCTTCTCCCAGCGCTCTGTAGCGCCCGGGGAAGAGACGGCGGCGAGACCCTCGGCGCCCGCCCCGTGGGAGGCGCGGCGGGCCGCGCCCAGGGGCCCTCGCACCCCGCCGGTAGGGCCCGCCGGCCAGCAGCAGAACCGAGACCCCACGCTCTCCCCGCGCCTGCGGCGCCGCAGCCTCCGCTCTCAGCACCGGTCCCCGGGAAGGCACGGGCTGCGCAAGCCGGGCTGGGCGTCGCCGGGTAGGATGTTACTTGGCGGCCCCGCCGATTCCCGGACCCGAGCCTGGGAGCCCCGGTACTCACAGCCATAATGCGGCCGGGATATGGCCAGCCCGTCCACCTCCTCCGCCGCCATGGCGCTGCGCTGGACCAGGGCCGGCCGGGACCAGGGCGCGGCCGTTCCTCTTCCTGCCGCACCGGGTGTGGCGGGGGCGGAGCCGCCGCACCGCGCTCGCTCCCTCTCTCCCCGCCCCAGCCGCCTCCGCCAGCCTCATCCGCTGCCGTGGCCGGGGTGAGAGCCTGCCCCGTCTCGGCCGCCGGCTCGCCCCTCCTGCCAGCCTTGTGGTTTCAGCCGGACTCAGCGACCGGCGCGGCCCAGTCCGCATCCTTCAGCCCTGCTGGGACTTCGGTCCGCCCACTCGCAGAGCACTGTGCTCCCGCGGGCCCCACCCTGCCTGCCTCGGGGTCCCCCTCACAGGGGACCAGACTTTGTCCCACTTGTAGCACCCTGAGATTTCCTGTCAGCCCCGCTGGCAACACTCAGCTAATCCCTGGCCTGCCAGCCCTGTTACATGGGATGCAGCCTAGGTCGAGCCAGCCAGCACTCCACAGCCACCAGGCCCAAAACTTCCAACCCTTACACACGCAGCACTGCCCTGCAAGCCCCAGTGGACAGATACACTGCAGCCAGATAAAAATCAGCCTTGACAGTTATCCCACCCCTCCCCCTTACATACACTCCGCCAGGCCAGGCTTACGTAGACTCTCTTGTGTATCTGTGTGTTTGATCTATTGCCTCTCCTGTTGCTTGTCCTTTTTTTTTTTTTTTTTTAAAATGTTGAATATTTACTAGTCAGCCTTACAAACAGCATTACAGAGATACCTATTTTTTCTTTTTTTTTTTTTTTTTTTGAAACTTTTTCAGTTTCAAAATTTCAGCTAGATTTTTTTTTAAATAGTACTTGGCCTTAATGCCTAGTCATTAGTTCTTCCCTGAGGAAATGAAGAGCTCCAAAATTCAGTCCCTTATTTAAACTACTATTATATGTTCTTTTGAAGGTGTTTATTTGTCACTTCCTTTACAAGATAGATGTCTATAAATGGTGCTGGGAGAAAGAAAAAAAAAAAAAAAAGATTTTTAGAAAACCTGAAGATTCTGAAGCTGCAATTCTATAGTCACTTCAAGACAATCTAGCTGCAGGCTATCACTGAAACAGAAGGTATCTCTAACCTCCTCTGTCCTCCTCCAAACAGTATAGTATATACAATTATTCCACCCGCCTGTGCAAAGTATTGTAAGGCCTTGCATTCCAAGAAAGACTGGGAAATAATAGCCTATTCAAACAGTTTTCCACTGAAGAATTTTTCAGACATATCCTAATTTTTAGCAAAATAAAGGCTGAAGAGGGAGTAGGATCTGCTCTATGTTCCATTTAGCACTAAGAATTCTAAGTCATCACTTACTCTCTTTGTAGTACACATGGAGCCGGCCCAGATCGCTGAAATAAAAATAACATCTAGTGCCACACCACATCTTAGCAGCCTTCATTCTGATGAATCTTCTCATCTTCATTAGTCATTTTTTCTTAACATTATTTTTTGCACCTCATGTGTTTACAGACATATGTGACCTTTCCCTTTAGACCACATTCATTCAAGATACGTTTAAATCTTATCCTCTATACCTGTACTGAGGTTTAGGTCCGTATTCGTTTTTGTTGTCTTCTCTAATTACCCAGTTTAGCTACATTCTCTGTTCTTACAGGCCCAGAATGCCCTGCATGAATCTGACAGAATTGCCTCAAATGACCCAGTGTATGTTTTAAACACACATGCATGTGTGTTATATACACACACACACTTAATGTGCACGTGCGTATATATACACATAAAATGCATGTATACAGCCGGGAGCTGCCTGGCACACAGCTCTAGATGCACACAGTCTGCAGGACTCCTCATGGAAGACTGAGAGCAAGCAACAGACAAGGAGGAACCCTAACCCTGCCCAGTCCTGCTATAGTCAGGACATGCAGCTAACACACAGCCACAGGCTGATGAAATAGCAGAGGAGCACTTACTCTTTGTAGGAAGGTGAGCAATCTCTCCATTCACAGAAACCATCATGAAAACCTCTCCTTTTCCCTGTGACAGTGCAACATGGGCAAGCTGGCAAGAACACTTCTTGAACTGCAAACACTGTGTACTTGTTTCCAAGCACCAGGTACAATTTCTTTCACTTGAAGCATCTGTAAGGTCCAGGGAAGCCCCACAGCTACCTAGAGGAAGGAAAACATGGGGCGATTCAAAATTTATTTTGTCTGTGGCACAGACATCCTCCCCTTCTTTTATTTTTTAACACCTTTTAATGTTTTTTTTTTTTTTTTTTTTTTTTCCTGTACTTGTTCTCATGTAGCCTACCTACAAAGGCACTTTGAGAACCAATAAAGTAATTTAAGTCTTAACCAGCCCACTATATTTAGTGGAGCTCAAACCCGTACCTCTCACCATCAAACAAGAAATTCCAATGACAAAAAAGCTGCCATATCTCTATTTCAAATGCTTTCATAATTAATTCTAGCTTTACTTTTAGTATGACTCACTTCCAACAAATCACTAACTTCACCTTCCCAAAAATTAGCTTCCCCCCACCCACAACTGCAATAGGCAAACGTTCCCTCTGCAGAGGGAAATGTTACATCATTTCCTTCTGCCTTGTTCTCAAGAAAGACACCTGACAGTCGCACTTTTTGTGACAGAATGCTACTATAACCTTGATTTATGGGTATAGAAGACTATTATGTTCAGATTCAAGAGTTCCCTGTCAGATTAAATTAGTATGTATTTACATAAATAAAAGCACCATGTTATTAGCAATGTACAATATACCACTAAATTATATATTCGGCATTTACAGGCAAAGCATTCTAGGGTCAAATATTGAGCCATCACTCTCCACATATTTAACTATATATAATCTTACTATAACATGATTAGCTTTATAGTCATTTAACAATCGTATTTCAATTTAGCGTTAATCATAAGCCGCCTGTTAGCACAGAACTTTGAGTCAGAAGCATGGGATTGAACCACAGCCTCTAACGAATACGGAAGGACTGTGACTGCTTTCAGCACCACAAGACTGAAGCTAACAGTGCTAGCCCTCAAATACAGCTTCCTAAAAGCAGGAGTATCACGTAGTTTTCCTGGCACAACTGCACACCGTGACATTCATGTCAATGATGAACAATTGCCTAGCTAAACTCCAGTCTTTGTTCAGCCAATAGAAGCTTTGTCAATATAAAGAGAATGGTTTGATTGTATTGATACACAATAGAACAATACTGTTGGAGCTCCCAGTATACTGCAAATATAGCTATAGGAAAATAAATGCATACATGTCAGAGAGGGTATTAAAAGACAATTTTATTTAGATAGTTAGGCTACGTACTTGAACATTTTTCTTCCCTGTAGGAACATAACATGAGAACTTTCTCCTACAAAACAGAGCACACTACGACAAACTGATCACAAACCAAACACACTTGGACAGTAAAGTTATTTATCTGTTGCAAATAGTAAACATTATGCTTAACGCTACTTTCTACTGAATGAAGACATGATGAGTAAAAACACACAGGAAGAAAAGCAATTCGGTTGTCCCTCAAGTTTCTTCTTCTCTAAGTTGAGGAAACCAAGTGACCTCAGCCGCTCCTCGCACATCTTCCTCTCCAGCCCCATCGCCACCTCTGTTGCCCACCTGCAGAGGCTAATATTTTTACGCCCTCCTTATGCTGTGACACCCACAACTGTACACAGTACTTGAGGTGAGACCAACATATAACAGGTAAGACCAAGGTCAAACTAACGTGGATAGAACAATGCCACACATCCTAAGAAAACAATAAAGAAACTTGACAAGAAATGCCAAAAACAAAGACGAGAAAACAACCTAGAAGGTTGCGAGCTTGCTGCTGTTCTGGAAGGGCCCTTCTGGACCAACACTTGCCACCACAACCACCCGAGTCACTCAGCCGTCCTCCTGCGGCCACGCCAGAGCGCCCCAGGAGCGGAGAGGAGGGCACCGGACTAGCCCGGCCCGGCCAGCTGCTCCCGGGGACTCTTCCGGAAAGCCGGCGCGCTCGCCCATCCTCCCGTTACTTCCCGGGCCCGGCGGGGAGCCGCCCGCGGAGCGCGCCCTGCCACCGGGCCGCGCGAGGCCAGCGGCAACCTCCGCCGCTCCCCGGGGCCGAGGCGCCGCCCGCGACCCCTCCGGCGGCCGCGGCGCAGACGCGCCCTTCCCGGCAGCCCTCGCGCCCCTCCCGGCAGCCCGCGCGGCGGCGCGCAGCGGGATGATCCACGAGCTGCTGCTGGCGCTGAGCGGGTACCCGGGGGCGGCCTTCACCTGGAGCAAGCGCGGCGGCCTGCAGGTACGGCGGGACCCGGCCGGCCCGCCCCCGCCCCCGCCCCCGCGCCCGCCCTCCCGCCCGCCCTCATCGCTGTCATTCCCCGCAGGTGTCCCAGGAACTGCCGTTCTTGCACCCCAGCGAGACGAGCGTCCTGAACCGGCTCTGCCGCCTCGGCACCGACTACATCCGCTTCGCCGAGTTCGTGGAGCAGTACACCGGGCACGTACAGCAGCAGGTGGGGCCGCCTGGCCGCGGTTTTCCCGGGGCGGGGCGGGGCGGGGCGGGGCGGAGCAGAGCTGGGCGGGTGCCGCTGCGCCCGAACCGCGCCGGGCACGGATGCGCCGCGGCGCCGGCCGGCACTCGTCCCAGCGACCGTGCTGCCTCGAACGGGGCTCCGGGAGGCTCCGCGCGGTGAAAGTGAAGGAGGGTCCGCGACAACCCATGTGGAAAGGTGGACGGAATGTAAAAATCTCGGTCCTGGGGAAACATAACGCGCTAATTCGCGATCGCTGCAGATTCTCCAGGGTTTGTGGCGACCCTTGCGTGCATACACAGAAGAGCTAAATGAAACTCTGCTGTTTCTTCTCTGGGCGCTTTCTGGGGGGTTGAGGTGCATTTCAAGATGCTGCGATCATTGGATGCTGGTGTAAAGCTGCACAGAAATTCCATCACTCTTTAGACCTGCACTGAGGAGCTGATGTAGATTTTATTGTTTGCTTTTAGGACCATCATGTATCTCAGCAAAACCAGGGTGGATTACATGGGATTTATTTGCGAGCTTTCTGCACAGGTCTTGATTCAGTATTGCAGCCATATCGACAGGCACTACTTGACCTTGAACAAGAGGTAAAGGAGAGAAAGTTGGAACAAGAGGCTGTCCTGCTGCTGACAGATTGTGAAAACTTGTCATTTCTGCAATTAATGGGCTATGTGGTAGGAGTTAAAGAGGCGACAAGATAGTTTTCTTTCCCCTTTAGGAATGGTTTCCAAATTATTCCTGTGAGGTGCCATTATAAATGACTGTTCATTCTAATAAGTAGTCAGTCCCTTTTTATATACAGTTCAGTAGGTGCCTCAACAGCCTCAGAGCCCATTGCTGTCTCAGACTATTGTGACTTCTGTTTTCAGTTGTGAGGGTTCTGATTAAACCCTTGGTGGCTTTGTAGCTGTTACACCTTTGTACAGTCATTGTGCAGTGGTTTCATTAAAAGTTACAGCCTAAATGGGACATGACACAAAAAAGCCGGGGGGAGGAGGGGGGAAAGCTGTCGGAACTAAGGGTATGGAATATAGAATCAAACCTGCTTTTTTACTTATCTATAACTTATTTTAATTTTCATTAATTGCTTTGTTCTTACAGTTTTTGGCTGACCCGCATCTTTCCATCTCACATGTTAATTATTCCTTGGACCAGGTATGTCATGTTAATAAACATGTAGTATTCTTCAGTTACTCTTTCCGCTCTGTGATATGTCTAATGAGAACATGGGTGGGATAAACAAAGTTTATTCTTTCATGTCATGTCACTTCTCTTTAATGCCTCCAAATTTGTAGTCCCCTGATCATGTTTAGAGGATTACTTGCACTGTAACACATATCTTAGGTTTTTCACTCTTACCCTTGCATATTCCTTGCTGCTTGTGCTTAGTCTGAACTGCAGCTGGAATGCAGTAATTTAGTGCATCTTGATCCAGGCGAGGGAGTGTATTCTTTCCGGTGATTTTCAGGTCACAGAATGGTTTCCGATTTGTGGGGAAAGCATGATGATGGCTTGGTTAAATTACTGTAATCAGGTGCTGTCCGCACTTACCCAATCACAATTTCTCTCTCCCTTGCATAGCAAACTAATTCAACATTTTGTTCCTTGTTCTGCAGTTTCAGTTACTCTTCCCATCTGTAATGGTCGTGGTGGAACAGATCAAGACTCAGAAGGTACAGCAAAATTGTAGCTAGTCTCTCTTAACAAGTTTCTTCCTTAGCTGACAAAAGTATCTTCTGACCTCACACCACAATAGAATGCTAGGAAAGAATCTGGTTTCAGTAATGGGTGCCCCATTCCTAGTACTACTGTAAGTATTGAACGTTTCACAAATCCATTTAGACTCAATTTAACTCTCTTTTCTGTTTCATTATTAGTAAGATCTCTGACAGATATTCTAATCACAGCACATTTCAAAGTACAAGATGCTGCTAACTGGACTTTCTTCTTTTCTGAGCCTGTTTTCTCTCCCACCCTCACCAGAGTTTAATAAATAAAATAAAATAAAAGGTGGAGGCTAATGTTTTCAGAGTTACGAGATGCTTATTTTTTTTGTTAAGGGAATCTTTTGAGAAAAAACTTGGGTGTGCAGCCTCACACAGGCTCACAAAGGTCATCACCTCTTTTTTCACTATATAGAGTATGTTTCATCTCTTTCTGCCAGACTTGTGCAGAAAATGCTTTTTCTAAATGCTTTTTCTTTCTGCAGATTCATGGATGTCAGATATTGGAAACCGTCCACAAACATAGCTGTGGGGGGTTGCCTCCTGTTCGCAGTGCTCTTGAAAAGTATGTAGATGCAATAAAACTTCTTAAGTAGTAACTGGAGTTAGTGTCAGTGTGTTATCTTTCTTGTAAAAGCAGATAATACTTCTCAAAATAGGACTGCATGATCTAGAAATAGGAGTAGCATGCAAGGCAAATTGTCACAGTCCCCGTTACCTATCTAAAGCAGGTTAATGGCAGGAATTAAGGCTTTCTCCATAATTTCTATTTTTGGATATCTTACTGAGGTATCAGTGCTGAGGAAAGTTCAGATCCTATGTTTATTCTTCTTTTGAAATCTACGTGAAATGTTTTCGATGTAGCAGACCTATTACTCTTTTTTTCCATCCTTCAGGAAGATGTATTTCACTGGGTGGATGTTGCTATGTTTTTGTGTCTTTGGTGAGAAAGTCAGGCCATTGGCTCTTAAGGGATGATTCTTTTCAGTGTTCACGCTGAAATAGTAATAGAGTAGAAACAGCAGAACTGGGAAGCCACTGTATATTATATATATATACAGATATATATACAAATATAGATATATTTGCTGCTTTGTTTGTTTGGTTTTGTTTGTTTGTTTGTTTGTTTTTGAGTGATCAGTTCATCTTTCTCTGATTAAAAAAATTAAAAAAAAAAAATCTGTGTTAGATATTTAACTAACTGGACTTACCAGAATGAGGTACATTGAGGTTTTGATTAGTGCATGCAGAAACTCACTGTCCTATTTCTCTTGATCTCAGGATTCTGGCTGTGTGTCATGGAGTCATGTATAAGCAGCTATCTGCCTGGATGCTACATGGATTGCTACTAGACCAACATGAAGAGTTCTTTATCAAACAGGGTCCGTCTTCTGGAAATGTCCTTGGCCAACCTGAAGATGATGATGATGACCTAGGAATTGGGGGACTTACAGGAAAACAGCTACGAGAGCTGCAGGACTTGGTAAGGCTGCAAGTCATGGCTTGGCACCTTTGTTCCGTAGGTAACTAAAGAGGAAACGTATTGCCTTGTTTCAGTGCAAACTATGCTGGACTCGTCATTATTGCGACCTGGTGTACTGGGTCTGGCAGAGATGCAGTTCACTTTCCCCACAAAACAGCACTGATATTACACCGGTGTTTTGGCAGTTGCTAAACAGTGCTAGCACAGCATCAACACTCTCTCCAGCCCCCTCAAAGCCAGGAGGCTGGGGGTGGGCAAGAGGTGTGGGGAGGAGACATTGCCAGGGCAGATGACCTAAACTGACCAAAGGCATATTCCATACCGTATGACTTCACACTTGGCAATAAAAGCTGTGGAAGGGGAAGGAGAAGGGGGGTAGGGGGAGTCTCGTTTAAATAAAAAAATAATAAAAATAAAAAAAGTTTTTTTTCTTTCTTTTTTATTTTTATTATTTTTTTATTCATTTATTTTTCTTTTCCCTCTTTTTTTCCCCTTAATTAAATTGTCCTTATCTCAACCTGTGTGCCTTTTTAATTCCTTCTTCCCCCCTCTTCCTATTAGGAGGGGAGTGAGAGAGCAGTGTGGTGGAATTCAGCTGCCCATCAGGGTGAAACCACCACAGCTGGTAGGATGGCAGATCAACAGAATATTGTCATACGTTGCAGCTAGGCATAAAGAAGAGAGACATACTGGTGGGCATAGCTGGGTAATCTGGAGGCAGAAAGCCGTATTGATAGAATCTGTGTAGACGCTGGTGTCAAGTAATTTCAAGTGTGGTACTCACCCTGCTCGACTCTTTTCTGATTCGTTAGTCAACTCTTTGATTTTCTCAACCTGGACATAGATGATAGCATGAACAATTGCAGGGGAAAGAGTGTAAGAAGCTTTGGTGTAGTTCGTTTGCACCCTTTCTGGTGGTAGCTGGCTCAGGTACTTATTTTGCACAACCATTGGTGCAAAGCAGAGTGGAAATGTTACTTAACAGGGTAATGCCATTGACACTACTGGGGAAAAAATTGCTAAGGAATAGTCAAGAGACTGCTAACATGTCCAGGGTGCTAAGTTAAGCAAGGGGACAGCCTGCCAGAATACTGGTGAAATGCATTAACTCCTCATGTAGATGGCATACCATTAAATTGCTCTTGTGCAAAGCAGATTTCCCAATGGAGTGATCTTCCACGCTTTATGCGTCTGAATATTTTTCACATCAGGTGCTAGTGAGGAACCACTCTGTAAATTCACATTCTCTAATTTACTGTGAGAAAACATTTAATGGGCATCAATGGTGTTAGTTTGTTGCATGTAACTCCAGCTGTGAATGCATAAAAGATTCATCCCCATTACAACCTGCCTTGCGTAATTATTAAGTGCCTTGTATAAACAGTCTTTGCTGAGGAAAGACTATACACAGTCATAAACAAGGAAAAACTTCAGAAGACGACAGAGAATCAGCCATTTTGCTGTATTGGATGTATGATCTATGTGAAAATTGGTAAGTCTTCTAGATCCCTGGTGGCAAATGTAGGCACATCAAGAAGATAACAAGAAAGCCTAACTAAATCTCTTGTTCAGTATTATTGACTATTGATGTTGGCTGTTCTGCTGTCACATAGTAAAATAATAAACCCTTGGTGCTGATGGGATAGACCAATTCAAAATTCTTGGGTATCTCCTCATCTAAAAGTGTCAGAAGAATCTTAAGAATTGCCAAGCTGTTAACATCCATATGCAAACTCATACTGAACTCTCCTGTTAAAATGAAGAATTCATTCCCAAAACAAACGTTCTCAAAAATTTGGTACAATAGTGTTTTTTGATTATGGTCTAACGAACCTAATTCTCCAATAACAAGAAAACCAGATGAAATAATCCGTATTGCTATGATTGCTTCTCTGAAAGAAAATATAGCATCACTACCTGGAGTTCTAATATTTACTTATACCTTCAGGAGGAAGTTAATAACATACTGTGTCTTTGAAAAACGTTTTGCAGGAAATAATTGAGAAAATTCATATACGTAAGCCTTCAGATCCTTAAGCTGTCTGTTCACTAGTGGAGGTATTTGTGTTTGTGCATCTGTACCACAAATGTTCTAGTTGTGCTAAAACATGGGAATAGGGATAAAGGAGGATTATTTTTGCTAATGCTAATTAGCATTGTTATGGCAGCGAAAAACTAATGTGATGCACTTGCAAGAATAATTCATTTTGCTGTTGTGGCATTATCCTTTGGGAGAGCCAATTTACTGCTGTTCAACAAAGGCTGCACTTCATTTTTCCCCACTACCCCCCTTTCTGATGAAAACATCTTCTGTAGAGAGATCTGCTAGTATGCCAGAAGTATCAAGAAGTTTACAGCCTTATTGAAATTAGGCAGACCAGATCTGCTACTTTTCTGGTTGCTTTTAATGTACTCTGTTTAATTTTCAAAAACTTTAAGCCTGTTTTTCTCAACCTTTTGTTTCTTTTGCCTCATGCTCTCACTTTTTTCCCTGGGGTCTCTGACAGCGCTTGATTGAGGAGGAGAACATGTTAGCTCCATCTCTAAAACAGTTTTCTCTGCGAGTGGAAATGCTGCCATCATACATTCCTGTGCGGGTTGCTGAGAAAATCTTGTTTGTAGGAGAATCTGTACAGATGTTTGAGAATCAAAATGTTAACCTGACCAGAAAAGGTGAGAAACCTCTTTCTTGTTTTCTTTGTTCACCTGTGAATGACTGACGAGTATCTTCCAAAATGTTTTATGAATGAATTCCTTAACAGTTGCTGATGATCAGCTGATACTCTTCAGAAAGTATGGATGTCTGTGCCAGGTCAGACCAGTGGTCTCAGCGTTCTGCTTCAAAGTGCTAGGGAAGGATGTAAGGAATGAATGAAAAAAAAACACTCTCCAAACATCAGTTCCAAGTTCCCAGCAACAACTCACCATGTGCTTTACTCTGAGTAAATACAGATATCGTAAATGTCATGTTGCTTTTTCAGTTTGTATCCCTGTCCCTGAAGGGTGCAAACAGGCACAGGAGCACATCTGGCTCTGAGTATGTATGTTGCAGGATGTGTCAAAGACTCGTAGAATCATTAGCGTTGGAAAAGATTCTATGACTCTCTGATCGGCCAGAGGGTAGGGAAGGCCCTGCACAGGGACCTGGACAGGCAGGATCGATGGGCAGAGGCCAATGGGATGAGTCTCAACACGGCGAAGTGCCAGATCCTGCAGTTTGGTCACAACAACCCCATGTAGCACTACAGGCTTGGGGCAAAGTGGCTGGAAAGCTGTGCAGAGGAAAAGGATTTGGGGACATTGGTCAAGCTCACCGGAACATGAGTCAGTAGTGTGCCCAGGTGGCCAAGAAAGCCAATGGCATCCTGACTTGTATCAGGAATAGTGCAGCCAGCAGGGCCAGGGAGGTGGAAGGGGTCTGCAATTTTCCAAATGGTATTCCTTAGTATTGTCCAAAACACTTTTCTTACTTGCACAGGCTCCATCCTAAAAAACCAGGAGGACACTTTTGCAGCGGAACTACACCGACTCAAGCAGCAACCACTCTTTAGTTTGGTGGACTTTGAATCTGTGGTTGACTGGATACGGAGCACTGTTGCTGAGGTAAGGATCCCAGGAAGGATAACTATACAGTCTGGGAAGCTTTAGAGTTTTGTGAATGACCAGAGGAAGGGAAGAACTTTACAATTAGTGATTAAACAGGAGCGTGGAGGCTGCAGGTAGCTTTCAGGTTCCTATGGGACTCAGAGTGTTGTGTTACTCCAAATTCTAATGATAAAAGGACACTAACAAGTACCAGTCATTTGCATGGAGAAAAGCAGGGAATTTGTACGTAACGGTTGTTTAACTCATGAAGACTTTTCATGCCATGCTTTTGATGTAACAGTTGGCCTTTTACTTAGACAAATGCTTTGCATTGGTGCTTTTTTTTTTTAATTTGGAAAAATACCAAAAACTGGAGAAGGTGGGGAGCTTAGAAAAGTGAGAATATAACTAGGATGGGAAAGAATTCATAAGATTTCACTTATTTTTTGACCTGAGGCTTCATGTTTTTTGCTGGTATGCATCAGCAGTGTTCTAATTAGTAGCATGGGTTGACTTCACAGTGTGTTCTTGTATTTTATATGGGTGCTTTTTTGTGTGAATCTAAAGTATTTTAAGACAGCTACTGATCTTAGTTAATGGGTTTAGATAAATCTGAGAAGTGGTTACTTGTGTTTTGTTTGTTTCTTCGCTAGCATCTTTGGAAACTGATGGTGGAGGAATCTGATTTACTAGGACAACTGAAGGTAATACCAATTCTAGCTTGTTCTTGCTAAAGCAGCTTAAAATTAGTGCTGTAGGTTTGTTGTTGTTGTTGTTGCTTTTTTATGGCTATTCCCCCAGTAAATTCTTTACCGTCTTAGGTTCTGCATTTTTTTATTTTAGGTAAAGCTATTTTCATTTTCCAGATCTCAAGAATGAGTGCGGTGATAGAACCTGGTCAGACAGAGTTAGAGGGTTTTGTGGTTTGCCTCTTGAAGCAAGGCCTTGTAAACCTTTTGGGCAGTGGATGAATTTCAGAGCTCTCCAGCTGTTTTGAAATGGCAGAAGTTGTCTAGTAATAAATGTTATCAGTTAGGACACCTAGTATTTGTTAGGTTTTTGATATGCTTATATACAAAAACTTATCTCCACAGATTATAAAAGACTTTTATCTTTTGGGAAGAGGTGAGCTGTTTCAGGCTTTCATTGACACTGCACAGCACATGTTAAAAACACCACCTACGGCTGTAACTGAACATGGTGAGTGCTGCTTATTCACGTACAAACTGTACTCTCTGGTATAGCAGGCAGATGGTTAGCTATGTCCAATACAGAAGAGCTCCCCATCTTATCTTCTAAATGTCTTCATTAGCTTTGAAAGAGCAGCACTTTTGAATTAAATTGTCCCACAGAGAGAGTAAAGAAAACATCTTTTAGAAACTTTCAGATGGCAGGTTTCTCTCCATATCTGTGAGTGGAACTAAATGAAAAGGGTATAAATAGTGCATCGCTGTTGTCTTTTATGTCCCTGCATAAATAATGAATGAGTGCAAAATTAACACTAGCTGCAATGTCATGAGTATTTGGTATCTGTGCTCTCTCTCTGTCAGATGTCAATGTTGCATTTCAGCAGTCTGCTCATAAAGTACTGTTAGATGACGACAACCTTCTCCCTCTGCTTCACTTGACCATTGAGTATCATGGAAAGGAGCATAAAGGTACCTACTTGCATGTTCAGTAATGAGTAAAGAAGAAACATGATGATCGTGTTTTCAAGCCTATTAATTACCCTTCTTTGGAGTTAAAAAAAAAAAATAAAAATTAAATCTGTTCCCTTCACAGCCCTCCGTGATGGCCTAGCTTGCTTTTGCTCTTCTCATTCTGTTCTCTCCCCTTTTTGTCCTTCTGTGGGCTGCCTTGATGGAGAGGAAGACTTAATTCAGTACCATATTTGTTTTCAGATACTCCTCAGGCTCGTGAAGGGCCTACCCGAGAGTTATCTCCACGTGAAGCCCCTGCATCTGGCTGGGCAGCTCTGGGTCTTTCTTACAAAGTTCAGTGGCCGCTGCACATTCTCTTTACTCCTGCTGTTTTGGAGAAGTAAGTACTAGGTGTGGTCTTTGTCTATGTCTGTAGGCTCCCTGATCTCAGACACTCATTTTTTCCCCCTTCTCCTGAGAGAAAGGTAGATCTATAACACTGTAGCTTGCTCCCTGAAACTTAAAATTACTCTTTCCACTTAGTCATATTGAAGGTACAGTTGTTGCTAGTGACAGTAAGATCCTGGCAGATCTGTCAACAAAATAGATCTGTCAAACTTTGACAGCTTTTCTCTGCTTATGGTGAAATTACTTTTTAGGTTAATAACCAATACAAATAGAAACCTGTTACTCTGCGACGGGCCATTTCCTGATCTACCCTATTGGCAAACAATCGCATCCCATTTCTTTTTCCAATCTTGCACTGTTATCTTCTCCAGTACCTGTACCCAAGGAAGAGTTCCCTCTTCAACAACTTTGTATTTTTTGAATGTAGGTACAATGTTGTGTTCAAATACCTGCTAAGCGTGCGACGGGTCCAGGCTGAGCTACAACACTGCTGGGCTCTCCAGATGCAACGCAAACACCTGAAATCTAACAGAACTGATGCCATCAAGTGGCGTCTGAGGGACCACATGGCTTTCCTTGTGGACAATCTTCAGTATTATCTGCAGGTCAGGATTATACAGAATATTAAACCCATATCAGTTAATCAGAAACTGGCAGAAACTCATGGTGGGAGCACTGAAGTCCTAAGCTAAAACTTATGAGTTCCCAGATTCAGTGCTACAATTATAGTTGTTTTTTTTTGGTTGTTTGAATCAGTAGAGTTTTTGAGTGGTAATGGAAATGCAAATGTTACGGCTCTCAAGTGCTACTAAGCATTTGTGAGAGGCCCCACTCATCCCTGAAGTTGCATCATTAAGGTACCATCCTATCTTCTTCCCTTGCCCTGTTAACTGAGTTCTAATTTCAGTTTATTTTTATCTAAGAATTGAAAGAAGCTGTACTCTTGACCTTTTGAAGTTAAAAAGAGATGTTTCAAATCTAAACACTAGTTAGTAGCAGCATAATTTTGTGAGAATCAATTTAATAGCAACAACAGCTGAATTGAGGGGGCTCGACTTTCTAGATTCTACACTAACCTGGCTGAGCTGTTGCACTGCAGCCTTTGCCCTGAGCCTCCAGATAGCATCTCCCAGTGTTCCAATTCAGAAATGAAGATAAATACCTTTGTTTACGCATTAGCTGTACATTTTTTCACTAGTTAATCTTAAAGAAAGTGACCAATTTCTTTTCTACTTCGGTAATACTTAAGCATCTATTCCCCCTCCCTTATATTATTGTACTATTGTGGTATATAGGTCTCCATTCTGGGGGCAGAGAGAAGGTGATGCTCAGCCTCTTAATCTAGGAGTAGCAATAGGGAGAGTAAGTTTCTTAAATAAAACTTGTAGCTGGTCTGAGGTACTCCTTATTCCTCATAAAGGAAGATACTAATGAGATTTTTTTACATATCCATCAGGTGGATGTACTGGAATCTCAGTTCTCACAGCTTCTCCAACAGATAAATGCCACACGAGATTTTGAGAGTATTAGACTGGCTCATGATCATTTCTTAAGCAATCTGTTGGCTCAGTCTTTCATCCTCCTAAAGCCTGTAAGTAGATCTTCACTTCTTTTCTATGAGTTCTCCAATTGCCCCAGGAAGTAGCTTTGCAAACAGATCAGACAGTCTCCTCAAAAAACAGATCAGTGGTAATCTCCTGCAGAGTATAGACTGCAATTCTAAGAATAAAGCAGGTATAAACTAGAAGAGATAAGTTAATTAAGATCACTTAAGTTACAGTTGGTGGGAGTGGTGAACAATTTGCCTTAACTTGAAAAACAAAAAATGTTGCTGTGTTTTTCTCATGGGCAATGGCATTGAAGAGGTACCAATTAGCATAGTGCTGGGAGCTGTACTCCTGAGGGACTCATAGAGAAATGCATTAGCTAGGGAAAAAAATCCCGTCTCAAACTTTAGGAGGATAAAATATTTGAGATGTTCCACAGTGGACTTCAAGAATGGTCTTGTATTGTTACTCTACTCAAAAGTATATTAAAATGTTGCTTCTGTTTTTATTAAATACGTAGCCTCACAGAAAACATCTAGAAAGATGGTTGGTGCCAATGAGACTCCGTGATATCCTGGGTCTTGTCTCTTTCATTATTTTGCTCAGTGTTTGAGGTGGTAACATACTACATTTTCCAGTCTGGAACTTACAAATATTCCAGTAGTCATGCATGTGAGGTGTTTAGGCTTTTTCTTAACATTCTTGAATGCAAATTACCTTGCCCAATTGACATAAGACATTCCGAGTTTAGCGAACAGTAGAACTAAGCCCTTGAACTATATCCCTTGCTGTTCTTTAGTCTTATTCTCAACCTTGAAGCTGCAGTGGTGGCCTGCTGGTTGGATAGGATAGCCAATGATCAACTTCTGGGCCTATGTTGATGGCTGGTAGACTGATGCCAATGACTGTTTCCCCAGTGACGTCTGCAAAATGTGGTTGTTTTGGGGGTACAGGACAAGGGGAGAAGATGTAGTGCATTGTGCAAGTCTTATTTCATTCAGGAAAAAGGCCTTAAAATGCTACAGCTGCTTTATCATCTTCCTTACTGATTGTTTAAAAACACGGTATTAGTAACATCTTAAGTTATGAACGCTGCAACTTCTTAGATACAAAAAATGTTCTCTGGGGCTGAGCTGCCTTTAACTGCTGTCTTGTACTTCTTTTTCCATGCAGGTTTTCCACTGCTTAAATGAAATTCTAGATCTTTGTCATAGTTTTTGTTCTCTGGTGAGTCAGAATCTGGGCCCATTAGATGAGCGGGGAGCTGCACAACTCAGTATTCTGGTGAAGGTGAATCTATATTTATATGTACGTGTTTGTCTCCCATGCAAACATCTGGCAAATAGTCATCTTGGCTTTAAACTTACTTTTGTTCTACAGCCGTTAAGCTGAGATGAGACTTTCTGAATGAGTGCAACAACTTTAATTAATCAATAACTCCTGGGTAGAAAAACTACATATGCACAGAAGGGAAGAATGTGGGCAGTTATGCAGAAATCACTCTATTGAGTAGAAAGGAGGTGTACATCAGATTGTACCTTTCTCCCTCCTTTTGGATACCCAACACCTAATAATTCTTGTGGCTGACAACTTACCTTATAGTGGACTGCAAGCATCAGTTCTTCTGCAGTGATTCTCTTCTTCAGGCTGTTAAATGTTTAGGCAGGACAAAGAGCCTTCCTCAGCATGCCTTGAAATGACTTCCTGTAATTTGTAGGGATTCAGTCGTCAGTCATCGCTGCTCTTCAAGATTCTCTCTAGTGTTCGAAACCACCAGATAAACTCTGACCTAGCTCAACTGCTACTACGCTTGGATTATAACAAATACTACACCCAGGCCGGAGGAACCTTGGGCAGGTAGGAGTATTTTCAGGAGTGCTCACAGCATTATTATGAGACACCTGAAACACAAAGTGATCTAAATGATCATTAAGATATTTTTATCAGTTAAGCTATAATTATTAGAAACAAAACATTGCTAATACCCATGACAGAAAAGTAACAGAGCCAGAACGATTTAACTTACAGTTTCCATGTGCTTTTTTCGCCCTGCAGAATTTTACCTGCTATTTAATGTTGGCTGAAAAATGGTGATGTGGGTTGTTGGTAGAGGGAGCTCCTTTCAATGTAGCTAATACAGTATCCTTCTCTTGCAGTTTTGGAGTTTGAACACCAAGACCTTTTCTTCAGACTGTGACCAACAGCATGACAAGCAGTGATGCCTCTGGTGCTCTTGGAATTTTTTCCTTGTAGTTGGTACTTGCCTGATGAGCCACTGTTTAAGTGGCACTTCCTGCCAATTCTGTACAATTGCCTATTGAGTGCAGAAAGCTTTTTCTTTTACTCTGAACTAGTAGAACCATGCTTTCTGCAGCTCAGCATCTACTCATAAATGCTTCTAGGGAGGCAGTCTGTGCTTCTTCTGAAAGTGGAGAAAAAACAAGAATTATGATGTCAGAATTGCAATATCTTAACTGGAGCTGGGCTATGATCCGTTGCAAGCTGGAATAGGGAGGAAGTAGTCCGTTCTCAACTATGACTGAAGTTTTGTCTGTCTTCAGAACTTTCACTTGTGCAATAAACTGACTTACAGGAGACAGTGTCTGCTAATCAAATACATACTTCTCTGTACATGAAACAACTGCAATAGCAATTTGAGGTAAATTGGGAGGATTGAAGGAATGGATTTTACTAATTTCCCTCAGCCCTCAGCTGAGTGAGGCACATAAATCCAAATAAAACAGGAGATCCAGTAGCTACCACAAGAGATTGAACATTTATTTCATGATAAAAGTTCAGCAGATAAAACTATATACAGTAATCCATGCACACTGTCCAATTACACAAACATTTAAAATCTGATTAAAACAAGCCTGCACAACAATGGAACAGGAGGGCAATGCTTCAGTTTAGTCGGGGACATAGTCATGTTTATATTTCGGATGCTTGTTGTAGCCTACTCTCTCCCCAGAAATAAGGCTCTGGATCACCCACTCCTGCGAGACAACAGGCAGATGTAATGCTTCTGCACACTTCAAGACAACAGCTGGGCAGGAAAAATCAGTCACCACCACATCATAAACACCCAAAGCAATATCTGCACAGGAGGAAAGAGGCATCGGTCAGGTTAAATAAAAGAAAAAGGATCTTTTAGCAGCAGATCAGTGTGTTTCACTACTATGGATTTCTCTACCACCCAATCTCTCTCATTCCTAGCCCATGAATTCTCTTTGTTAGAAGACATGCTCTCTAGCAACTCTGACCTTGCAGGTACATTTGCTCTAGTCCAGATAGAAATTAACAGAAAACTAGTAGCCAAGATTACTGACAGGAGTAGATAACTACAAGTCCTGACTGGAGGCTGCATTTACTAGGGCCTACATCCCGTATGGAGAAAAGACAGTTGGGTATGTACACAGGAATTCAGAAGGATATGGAAACTCAATTTTAGTGGCCTGGAGAAGGCCCAGGAGCGACTCTTGACTAAGTTTCCCCTTTTAATATAAGCTGGAGGCTGATGGTTTGTATCCTGAATCGCTGCAGCATATCTTTTCACTGGAAGGTAGATCTTCTAGATGCAAGCTTCTACATCACATTCAAGCAGCGAGCTAGTGTCAGCATTTTGCCTTCTTTTATAGACATCATTGCAAGCCATCATAAAGGTTTTAAAACCATACTAGAGACCACAGTGGCAAAGAATTCCCAACTACTAGGCCTGAGAAAGCTGATGAATACCTTTGTTGTGAGCATTTGAATAATGCTGTCTAACAGATGTTGCTCCCCCTGTCATAAGGATTTCAGACCACAGATCCAGGAAGTTCTGCTGCTGGTCTGATACCAGGAGAACCTTCAGGTTATGAAATGGATTTTCTCGTGGGTGCCTGTGGAAGAAAGGGAATTGCAGATTGCTACAAATACCTGATAATCTGAGCTTTTATTTGAAGACCGTTATCTACTTCCCCTTGTCACCTTACTGGCTCCCATATTAGTTCTTTGAGTATCTTGTATACAGTGACCTGCCCTCTTACCACCACCCCAAAACACCTGGAACAATTCTCTATTTATAGGTAATAAAAACAGAGCTAGACCACACTGGCAATGTGCATGGCAGCCTAAATTCAGAGTTAGGCTAGCCTACTCCTTGATCCTGAATCACCTTTCCTGTGCATGTCCAAAACATCTCCACTTTGACAGGGCTGAGCAAGATGATATCAGTCTCCTGCCCAAAAGCCTACGGGGATTTGAAAACTGCTTTTGTCTGTTCCTCACCTTACCTGAGAAGTTTGACCTGACATCTGTTCTCTTCGAACAGACCTTCCGGATTAAATTCCACAGAAAATACAGAACCTGACTTCAAAATGTGCCAGCTCTCCTTTGTCCATTTCTGAGCAATTAGAGAGGTCAGCCAAGTGTGTGGGAAATCTTGCCCGATTCTTCCTTAAGAGGAGACTGAAATCTTTCTTCCCAGGAGACTTTTTTGTGTATATGGCAGCCACCTTGGCATTAGAGGTAAATCTAAGGAAAGAGGTGGAAATGCTGTTTCTATCTGGAAGGGAAAACAGGGGGAGCAGTACTAGGGACACCTTCAGAACCTGCAGTATTCAAGAGCCTCCCAAGCATAACGCTTCTCTCTCCTTACTTAAATCCTCAGCCTGTGCACTCAGATCACGGTTATTACTTATGGCACTTACCATTCTAGCAGTTTTTGCTCCTGGAGGCTATAACCAGCTGGCAAAAGGTAATTCCGGTAATTTTGAAGCTGGTTAGCATGACAGCTATCATGGACCCAGATATGAGACACACAAGGGATTCCTCTGGCAAGGCACAGCAAGTATTTCCGAGTTCGACAGTGCTGGTCCGCAATTAAAAGACACTGATACGCTGCATTACACTTCAGGTGAGATAAAAAAGACATGTAAACTGGAGACAAAGTGCTTAGAAAAAAAAAAATCTGTTGAAGTTATCTTGCTGCTAAACACTAAGGAAGAAAACAATCAGAACTCTGCTTTCACAGCTATATTATGAGAAAAGCGAATTAGATAAACAGATTCTGAGATCAGAA
Source organism: Aythya fuligula (assembly GCF_009819795.1). Classification (NCBI taxonomy): domain Eukaryota; kingdom Metazoa; phylum Chordata; class Aves; order Anseriformes; family Anatidae; genus Aythya; species Aythya fuligula. Next base: position 21,815,389 of record NC_045569.1, on the reverse strand, counting down.
GTACCTATAATAACCACCTATTCAAAGCTATGGCTATGCAGTACAGGCAAAAACTACCTGGTAAAATTTGTATAACTGCCTGCTGCTTCAGATAAAGGAGGAAATTCATCATTTAAATTGTTACTCTAAGTCAGTAGAGAAGACTACATCTTCAGGCAAAATGCTCCAAGAACAGTTTACCTTTTTTATTAAAAATCTGAACCTTATTTTCTGACTTGAGAAAAAGTACGTGTATAATAAGTAAAAAAAAAAAAAACTACCATCTGCCTCAAAGTCTGGCTTTGTCTTTCTGGCTTTGTCTGCTATTTTATGTTCTCTACATAAAACTACAGGAAAAGACTTGTTCTGGAAGCCATCATTACTTGTAATTTCATCATCACTACATCATACAAAGCTTCGATACAGGTGTGCCCACATTATTCATGCCTACATGTTTCACATATTATCTAATCTGACCCATGTGCATACCAGATCCCTCTTCACAAAGAGGTCTGCTGCCTCCACAGGGCTTCAGGGATGCTACTACGAAGTGTCTGAGCATAATACAACCTTCAGACTATTACCCTCTCCTTTTTCAAGTGGGTACCAAAAACATAGCAACAGGAAGTCTAAGGTCTATCAGGAGGGACTTCAGGGTGCTGGGGAGAAAACTAAAGGACTCAGGAGCACAGATCATGTTTTCCTCAATCTTCCCATAATAACAGGGAAAGATTGGAAAAGAAAGTAAGTCCAGGTCATCAATGCTTGGCTCCAAGACTGGTGCCTCTGCAAGAATTTTGGGATTTATAATCACGGAAGAGTCTTCAAGAACAGAGGTTTGCTGGGGCCTGATGAGACCCACCTGTCTTGTTGAGGGAAATGTTTCTTGGCCCATAGCCTAGTGAGACGGATTGAGAGGGCTTTGAACTAGGATCAGTGCAGGAGGCGAATACCATTAGGAGCACTGAGGTTAAGCCAATGGATGGTGCAGCACTGTCTCCTGGTGGCAAGGCTAACAGGAGTATCTATGCTGCTCCAGGGAGCACTGTGGGTTCAGGAGCACGTCTGATACACTTGTATACCAATGCAAGCAGTATGAAGAACAAACGGGACAAGCTGGAAGCTTCTGTCCTGTCCCAGAGCTATAATATATCTGGTATTAGTGAGATTTGGCAGGACAAGACCCACAGCTGGAGTGCTGGGATGGAGGGCTATCAGAAGTTCAAGAAGGATATGCAGGACAGGTGAGGTGGAGGTGTTCTGCTGTATGTCAGGGAGAGATGAGACTATATGGCCATTGCCGTTGGGGATGATGCCATAGAGAGCCTCTGAATGAGGATTAAGGAGACAGATATCAAAGACACCGTTGTGGGTGTCTACTATCAACCACCTACCCAGGACAATGGCACAGATGAACTACTCTATAGGCAATTTGGGGAAATTTCTGGATCAGTTACCCTCATCCTTATGGGACACTCCAATTTCCTAGGCATAAACTGGCTATATCATACCACCACAGCAAGCAAGTCTGGAAAATTCCTAAAGCATCTTGAAGGTAACTTCCTGTCACAAGTACTGAGGTTGCCAACTCAGAAAATCGCACTCCTAGATCTGTTTGAAATTAGAGATCTTCTCATATATAAGCTAGCTGTTGACTAACTAATCATTCTTCAGATGGGAGGGAATACTTTCAGCTGATTCTTGAGGCCTGGTCAGATTCTGACAGAATTGTTTTTCATCATACAAGTAGTTTACCAGTTGTAAGTCCGTTGCTTTTCAGTTTCAACTGCTCTGTCTCCCATACCATATTGTAACAGGAGCTATTCTGCGCATCCCATTTTACTTGACTCCTATTTAGACTATGCAACATTTCTCAGGGAGACAACACTGAAAAATGCTGAACTGTCTCTAGTTGCCCAAATCCCCCAGGAAATGCCCTAGAATTATTACCAATAATTTACAACACACTGTATTACATGAGAAGTATAAGTTACTCTTTCCTATGAGAACTATGCTTAATTTACTCATAATTTATCTGCCATTCATCAGAAGTACCAAAAGAGAGGAAGATGAAAAAAGGGGAGATGGCTCTATAGGAGCCTTCCTGTACATCCAGTTCATCTCTTCAGCTTACTTTTACAAAGCCAAACACTGACACGCAAGAAACACTTGTATGTATGGAGAAGCGTAAACGATGCTTAGCTTCCCCACCATCTATTCTTGCCTAAAAGAATTCGGTTTTTCAACATTCTACTGAAAAACATTGTAGACGGTGCTGCTTTTCAGGAGGGACTCAACAGGCTGGAAAAATGGCCTGACAGGAATCTCATTAAATTTGACAAAGGGAAATGTTAAGTGCCACACCCAGGTAGGAGTAACTCCATCATCAGTATGTGCTGGGAACTGACCAAGTGAAAAGTAGCTTTGCAGAGAAGGACCTGGGGTTCTGGTGGAAGACAAGATGAATATGAGCTAGCAGAGTGTCTTTGCATTAAGCCAACCAGCATCCTTGTCTGCGTTAACATTAAAGCAGGTCAAGGCTGGTTATCCTGCTGCTCGCTCTGTCTATCTATCATACTGCTCTATTTGCAGCACTGGTGAGACCACATCTGCAGAACTGCATCCAGTCCTAGGTTCCACAGTATGAGAAAGACATGGACAACCTGGAGCAGACCCAGCCAAGAGCCATTAAGATGATCTAAGATTTGGAGCATCTGATCAAGAGACTGAGAGAACTGGGTGTGTTTGGCTCCAGAGGAGATGGCTTAGGTAGTCTTACCAGAGCATATTAGTAACTGACAGGAGGGTGTAGATGGAGCCAAACTATACTTCCTGGTATCCACTAAAAGGATGAGAAGATACAAACCTAAATACAGGATTTTTTTTTTTTTTATTTTTTTTTTTTAAATTGGGGGTGGTCAAACACTAGAATAAGTTGCCCTGTCAGGCTGTGGAGTCTCCACCTTCAGGGATGCTCAAAAACCAACTGGACAAGGTCCTGAGCAACTTTCTCAAGTTGATTCTGTTTTGAGCAGGGGGAGTAGACTAGATGATCTATAGAAAATTCCTTCCAATCTCAATTATTCTGTGACTATCATCCTAAACTATTACCCAAGTCCTTACCTGGGTTTCATTAAAGTCTTCCAAGATATAGCCGGCTCCTGCTCGCAGCTGTTGTGCTATATAATGTTTGTTGTATGGAGTCATATCTAAAAATTCTAGAACAGAAATAGAAGGTTAAATTTTTGGCTATAACCTGTCCATGTCCATACCCTCCTCAGTCTTCACAACTCATCCATTCTAATAAGGGATCCGCTCCCCTTTCTCCCAAGTACATCTACAAAAATTCTCAGAGGAGTCCAAAAAAAAGGACATCAGTAAAGGCAGCGCAGCAATGGCCTAATTAGCCAAGTGAGCACTTGGTGGCTTTCTTCATGCCGCAGTTAACTGCATGAAACATGACTTCAGTGAAGGTAAACTGCTGCAATCCATTCATGCTTTCAAGTCCTGTTTCTCAGCACTATCTCTTTTCTTAAAACCTTCTTTCTTATATTACACTAGTGATATATTCAGAGTCTGCTGATCCTTCTGTCATACCTTTCTTATTTTGCTGAACAGCCTTATGATCATCACTGATGTTTGCTACATTTCAGGTTGTAAATTCTCTAAGAGACTGACAGTTATCTCCTTTCTGCAAAGGATTAATGAGCAAGAGAAAAACACTCACACCAATGCCTGATCAGACAAAATCCATCCCTTTTCCCAAAGCAACAGCATTCCACTTGAAAATGTGATGGGTAAGGTTCACCTCACCTTCTTCTTCTTCACTACTCCCTGCAGGACCATCTGATGTTTTCTGGCGATTGACCAATTTGTCACTGGGTGTTGCCATGGTGAGAAGAAAGGCATAACCCAAAAAGAGTGTCTTATTGTGGGGCAATGGTCCATGATGGTCCTCCAGAACTGGGGGATCTACAGTGTCTACACCTTCACAGGTGCTCACAAACTCTCCTGCTCTCACAGCCCCTGTGGGAAGATGGAAGCACCATGAGTCTCACAAGTCAGGTTCAACACAAAGACCTGAGGAATGATTTGGGATATGTTCAATTTCAGTTGTTTTACTGGAGAAGAAAGGGAGGCAGGACTTCGTTATGATTAAGCTAGGATAGGTTGGCATCTTTTACCCGTGTAGCTGGAAAGAATCTTTAAATCAAAACCCTAGCGACTAATAGAACAATGTTTGGCAGTTTGTCAATATCCTGAAACAAAGGGACCCTTCACAGCATTAACTGTGAAGGCGTATCAGGACTGACTAAACAGGTAAGAAAGAAGAGAGGCATTACAGTCAGAACAACATGCTGCAAAGAACACTTCTAAAAGGCAGAAATGAAAAGATGGCAGACAAATACTCAGACTATGCTAAAAATATCTCTGGCTACTGAATGTATCCAGGGATAATCTATCTCAAATCCTACAGGCCAAATAAGCAAAAAGTAAGAAAGATGCTTGTGTGAAGTGAAAAGACCAACTACAATTATATATATATATTATATATCAAGGAGGAAAAAAAAAAAAAGGCTAATAAAGATTAAGAACAGAAAACAATGTTCTCACCAGGCTTCATTGTTGCTGACTTGCGGCCACGTTTAGCTGGGGATCTCTCTTCTTCAGAAGCGACAAGCTTCCTCTTACCAGACAGCACACCTGGTGGGATGCGTGGACTCTCCAGACCTTTACGAGTGGGAGTTGTGCTACTGCTGGAAGTGCTGGGAGAAGCAAGGTTACTACGTCGCTTCCGCTTCCCCTCCACAAGATTATCTGTAATACAGTATGCAGAGATTATAACAACTGATTTTCATAGAACATCTGAGTTGGAAGGGACCCACAAGGATCACCGAGTGGTCCCCAAAAGACCACCCAAAATAATAATAATTAAAAAGAAAAAAAAAATCAGAGCATGTGTCTGTCCAAACGCTTCTTGAACTCCTGCTGTTACCTACCCCTATCTATTTGTCCAGAGATGGCTACACTCAACAGTATCTAGCAGGTACATACTACCACCCTCTGTTAGAGCAAAACAGCAGAGAGGAAAAAACAAAAACAAACAAAAAAATCCACCCTTGCTTGCATGTCTCTTCTCTCAAGCCAAGTACTCTGCCAGTCTCTTTTCCACCCAGCATAACCGAACAGTTTATATCACAGCAGTCACCCTACATACCAAGTGTAACTGAGTACAGTAGGCACCACTACCCTGGAAGCAGGTTGCTCTCCACAAGTCAGTCAATACCACTATGTTTCTGAGCAAGAGATACAAACAGGAAAAGGGTCTCAAAGATCTCATATATTCAACAAACATGCTGTCACAGGAAAGCTGAATAAGTTATTTGTATGTGTGATAGAGAGGAACTTAGGGATAATGGAAGAAAGATGAATTAATAAGGTAATCCAGTGCTTAGCAAGTCGTATCAAGGAATTCAAGTCTGGAATTGCTAAGTTACAAACAGCTGCACGTAACCTGTTGTTTAAAAATCACCTCCATACAGAGGTACACACTATAGTACTAATGAAACATTTTCTTAGCACCTCCAGCACAATCCAGAGAACTACAAAATGGTAGCTTTGTGGCTTTTTTTTTTGTACCAACAAATTCACTGAAACGATAATAAGGATCTGGTAGATTCATGAAGAAGTGACCTGGTGGGAAACAAAAACTTATTTGTATTTATCATCTTGAATACATTAGCATTCTTTGAAAGAATCAATGAGAATATGGATGATGATTGATCTGCATGAGTGACTGAAGAGTTGTTGTTTTTAAATAAAATGTTTATGTGTATGTATGTGTGTGTGTATATATATATATATATATATATATAAAAATAAAATGATCTTACCAAAAGCTTCTCTATAACTTAAGCTACTAAAGCAAACAGGAGCAATGTCCTCTCATGTGTTAATAACCGGTCATCACAAAGGATGATCACTGGGCAAGAATACATGGAACAAAGTTACTTATATAGCACTTCAAGTATTTGTGTTCAGGCATATACTGCTCAACATGCTAATAAGATATTTAGAAAGGAGAAAGAATTGTGAGATAAAGTCTACTGATGACATAAAATTACTTAATGCTTATCCAAACTAAAGCTGACTACAACAAGCCACACTGACTGTGCCACTACAACTCTGTTTTAATGCATCAGACAAAATTCAGGTCTGCTGCTAACCGATAAAAACCATGGTCCAGAAGCAGCCTCTGATCCAAAAGATTCAACAGACTTGACTACTGAAAGGCTGTATTAGACCAAAGATCAAATCCAAACTTGCTTTTCCTGTGTGATCCCCCCTAAGATACACAAAAAGCTGCTGTTTGAGGCAGCACACAGGGTTACAGGGTTAGATGGATCTTGACTTGGCTCAGTGCAATTTGTAGGTAGTTGTCAATGAACTCCATGAACATGTGAGGAGCTGCTGAAGCTACTTGGTTTGCTCAGCATGAAGAAAACAAGACCGAGGGGGGACCTCATCATGGTTTACAGCTTCCTCACGAGGGGGAACAGAGGGGAAGGCACTGATTTCTCTCTGGTGACCAGCAATTGGACCTGAGGAAATGGCTTGAAGCTGCAACAGGCAGTTCAGGCTGGTTATCACAAAAAGGTTCTTCACAGAGAGGGTGGGTCTGGCAGTGGAACAGGCTCCCCAGGGAAGTGGTCACAGCACTAAGCCTACTGGCGTTCAGTAAGTGTTTGGACAACACTCTCAGGCACATGGTTTGATTTTTTGCATGGTCCTTTGGGAACCCAGGAGTTGGACTTGATGATCCTTGTGGGTCCCTTCCAACTTGGGATATTCTATGAACTCTGAAAACATTTTCGAATATCCAGAAAGATCTAAAACATGGGTAATTGGGATTAGGAAGCAGAAACATCTCAAAGGCACAAAGATGTGTGACAGCATAGCCCCGGAAGAAAAACAGGAGCACTTCAAACTACATAGAGTCAGCAGCTCAATGGCACCTCCCCTTACCAAGACTGATGTCAGCTGCCTTCGTCAGGGGGGTGACAGGTTCATAAGGGCCTAGCCCAAACTGCTCCCGGAGCTTATTTCCTTGTTCCAGAGACAGGATAACAGCCATTCGTTTGTACCACTTCCGCTGGCCTTCCTTTTCAATGCAATAATATAGCTCTCCTGACTCTTTCCGGTGTCCTTTCACTACACCTGATAAGACAGCAAATGACACCTGTTAACTACACCTAGGCTTCCCATCCTCCTGAACAAACACCCATCTTCCATTGGATTCAGCACCTCAAGAGAACTCAGGAACTGACCTCAAGCACTGCTCTTACCTGCACTGAAGTACTCATCCTCTGAGAGTGCAGTCACCTCAGTTTCCAGTGGGATAGGGTCACACAGTAGAATATCTTTTCCTAGCACATCACATTCATACCCATCATCAAAAAGCAGCTTGTACTTCCCTGCCCCAACATCTTGGGTTATCATTCCAGAATAGAAGTACCCATTTGAAGACCACTTTGCTACAACCCTGAGGCCCACAAAGCTGCTCCCAGAGGATGAGTCTGCACAGTCTGAAGGACCAGTCACCACTTGTAACGGGATTTCTGGAGAGTCACTTCGACGTAAGGCACAGAAGCCAGAAGTGTCAGATTTCTCCCCTCCATCTGGCTGGCGAACTGCACGAACAAATGATTTCTCCTCAGGTGATGCTGTAGTTGAGAGATCCTCTACACCTGGAATTCCAGCTAAATCTCTGTAGAAAAGACAAAAGCAGACCCAGAAGGATCAGGAAAAACAGTTACTAAACAAAGAATATTTAGGACAGATTCTTGCTGCTGCTACATGCTATCACCAAAAACTAACTCCTGAAATACTTAACTCTCCATTTTCTCTGTCACATTAATACAGCAGGCCCCCCTTCTCTTCCTTGACAATATTAAAATTACAGAATCCTTTTTCCAGGGTACCTTGTTGCTGTTGTTCGAGATGGTGGGCGGCCTCTTCTTCCTCGCCCACGAGGTGTAACAGGTCCTCTGCCACCCTGACGAGTACCAAGCATAGAGTCCTCCTCTTCCTCACACAGAAGCGCTCCTGTCTGGCTAACTCTGAGAGGAGATGCTGGCTGACCAGCTCCTTTCCTAGGGCTAGAGAATTCATGAGTTCAGTTAACCATTCTGAAAAGAGTTATCACCTTGCTATATCACCCCATTTTCCCTGTGATCTGCCAACTGGACAAGAACTTTGCCTCATCCTTCCTGAACTGCTCAGAGCAAAAGCAAAGCTATGCATCATAAGGAAACAACCATTACTCCTTCAGGAAGAAAAGATGGGACTACAAAGACTGTTCCTTATTTCTGTTCATCAAGACAGATCCTTTCTTGAATATTCTTGGTTTGGGGTCTACCTTGCTTCACATTTCACCCAAGCCAGCTGTTGACTTCTGCAAAATACCTTCTCCATTCTCAAAGCTCTGCACATACCTTAGTTTTCCTAAGATACCTCTGCCAATGGGTAAAACAAACTCTCCAGTTTCCGCACCACACATTTTCCCTTTGACAGCTCCAGTTCCTCGTGCTGAGCTGCTGCTGTGTGTTGCAGAGTGACCACTGCTTGCTCCACTGGATGTGCGGTGGAGGCTTGAGGCCTTAGATGAGAAGGAGCTGACATCACCAAGGTCCCCTGAGGTCAGTGATGAGCCCACTGCTGTTCTAGAGGAGGATGTGTCTGTCTCACACTCCTGGCACTCCACTATAGGCTCCTCAGTTTCCTTAGAAGAAAAAAGAGGCCACTTCAAAGGTGATGAACTTGCTAGATGGAAGCTACATTGTAGAAGCATCAGACACAAACAAGCTGAGAATACATTCATGAAATTGAAGACAGCTACGCAGATTGAATCTGGACTAATCAAAGGCAGACAGCAGCTCTCTCCCTACAGGCCTGTAGCTGTGCTCCATATGAAGAAGTCACATTAAGAAATCAGTCACCAAGACAGAGCTTGGACGGCTTTGATTTCAAAGCCAGAAATCAGCCTGGCTTTGAATGATTTCCACCCTTTTAGAGCGTAAGAGTGCAAGAACTACATGACACACTATCAGCCTTTGGTTACTAGTAATACAAGATCAAAATCAGATGGTTGGTCATTTGGAGCAATTCAAGTTTTATGGATATTTACAGGTCTGTCAACACAACACTGATATCAAACGTAGGTAGATAAACTGGACATGGTTATACGATTACGATTACATAGCCTGTGAAAACACATTTAAGAAAATCTAATTCTCTATTTTAATATTACAATAAGCAATTTTGTGTGTAGTGTCAGGTGTGAGAGCGTAAGTAACTGAACTAATTTATCCATTTGTACCTTTACTCATTGCAAAGAGTAATTACATTATTCACTGTAACAAAGTTAGCACAAGACACTTATGTTATTTACCTGTATAGCAGAATAGCAGTAATATGTTACTACTGCAAGCAGGCTGGTATGTTTACCATGTATATCATATCAGCATTTGTTGACTATTCTTTGAGTTTCCCGAAAGATTTTCCAATAAAGGAATGGATTGTACAGCAATACAAGCATAGTAAAAATAGGCTTGTTTATTTTTTGATTTCGAGATGCTTTTTGGAGATCTCTTACAGAATCTGGTCGACAGGACTCAAAACCCCATGGACTACAGGTGAAAGATAACACTGAATTGCAAAACAGGCTGAACAGTCTTATATAGTTCAATTTTACAGATAGAAATGATTTTTGCTGACTAATAGAATTTCTGCCCATTCTGAAATCTCTGCTTTGACAAAAACCCAAGAATTTTACAATAGTTAGAAGCATATTATAAAGTCTTTTGTCCATTTTTGTCTCCCAGAGAAGTGTGTCTTCAGAACGCAGTAACAGGAATGAAATACACCAGCAACAAACACACAGCTTTCAATATGCACTGAATGGTCTATATGTTCACTCATTGAAAAAAAAAAAATTGTCATCACGGCACACTGGTTTGCCCACTCAGCTCACGTTTTCTGCAGCCACAATACAATTTATTTTTTCAGCCAACATATTAGTATATTTAGCCCTGAAAACAGGATCTTACCTCAACTACTTTTCGTTCTACCTCTGCGCCATTTACATAGTAAACATCTGTTATAACACGGGTAACAACAGTGCGCACCTCTCGAACAGTTCGCATGTGGCGACGTTGAACCTGGCCTCTAGGTGGGTGAAGAAGGTTAAATTCCTCCTCTCCCTGTATAAACAAGACAAATTAAAATGAAAACAAACCACATCCAAAAGCAAATAATTTCTGTGAACAGCTATCTCTGCAGTACAGTTTTTTCTTATCGCATTTGAGTACTGTCGTAGGGAACCTTTCAGTATCTTGCTGCAAATTAGGTGCAACAACATGAAAGACCCCGAACAAGGGAAAACTGAACACATTTTGCTCATTTGTTCAGGGGCAGAGGAAGGGAAATCACAGCAGTCCAAGGAAGAAACACCAAACTGTCTTAGTATAGCTTCTGATAGTCATTCAGTGGGCTCTCAGATCTCATAACTATTACAGAGTGTATTTATGGCCCTCTAACCTCCTATTTCTCAGAGGAGGCACAGTTCTTATTTCAAGTCTAGAAAAGATCATTATTCTAGTCCTTATATTCATAAGAAATATGCAAGCTCTAACTTCAAAGCAGTTATTTTTCTTGAGTCTGCAGCAAACTTTCTGAAACACTAGTTCAAAGCTAATTCATCTTATTAGAATGTTTAACTAGAGGAACTCTCCCCTGATGTGTTTATCCATTGTATTCTGCTGCTCCATCCAGTGAAAGTGCCAGAAGTTCACTGGTGCAAATAGGAGACATCAAAGCATTCCTTCCAGATTTCATACAACTTCCTCCTCCATCCAAAAAAAAGTTTGTTTGTTTTTTTTTTTTTAATAGCGTTAACTACATCTAGACATACACAGACAGACACAAAATCACTTGCCGTAGTTTCTCAGAAAATATCAAGACATTTACTTCCCAAACTTACTCTGTCCACTGAGTACTGCAGTCCCTTAACAGCTGCCTACAGTTGATAAAGGAAAGCTTAAGCCATTTATGTTTTGAAGAGGTCTCTTGGCTTTTTTTTGACAGAGGAATTATTGTTAGTGAATTTATTGGCTGAAGGGATACTTCACTGTTCTAAAGCAGTAAAATTAAATACAGGCAGCCTTCATCCCACCTGACTGTGCAGAGAGTCTGTGTCTTCTCCAGATGCATTCACAAGCTTTTCCCCACTCTCCTCAGTTTGGATGTTCGCATCTTGTCGACCAGGTCTTTGCCCAGACATACTGGTTCCCACATCCACTCGCCTACAGATTCCTTCTGCTGTTTGTGTTGCTACTGTAACAGTTGTTGGGGTAAAATGAGAGTCTGCTGCAGTTTGAATCCCTTTATTATTAGTATTTGCTTGCTTCTCTTGGCTTTCATTAATTGCAACAGCTTTACTTGGTTTCTTCTGCGTTCTTGTCCCTTCTTCCATCTGAGTGCTAACAGTACCAGTCTCCACACACTCCCTCTCCTCTGCACAGGGAGGTTGTTGATGGCAGCCCTGTTGCATCCTCCGAGGAATTAGGAGCTGTCTACCACTGTCATCTGCTCTGTGTTGCCGGCACTGCTGACTGGGATTTTTACATAATTCATCATCTTCTTCTGTGCCAGGAAAACTGAATAGATTCCCCCTGCAAACCAGTTATATATAGGTCAAAATTATTGATTAAAAAAGCAGGAAGGCCAATATTCTGCTACTCAGGTCAAAGCACTATTCAAAATACAACAATGCATTTTTTCAATTGCTTCTTAAGCTTACAAAGAACTCGGTGTGTTTTCAAATTGTAAAACATTTTGCAACATCTCTCAAGTGATCCATGTGGTGGCAGGAAGAATTGCTGACACCTATAGAAAACTAGGAGCTTTTGCAAACACTAATAAAGCAAGGTATGCTCCAAACAACAAGGACCACATATGCGAAATGCTTCTCAAAGTCACGCCATCTTGAAGTTGCTACAGTCTGCTTCAGCACTTCCTTGACCTGAAAGAGTTAATCACACCTAGGAAGAAGAGGCAGGAGTGTGAACACAAATGCTGTTTAACACTTTCACTAGGATTTCTCTTCCCCGTCAATAGTCTTACCAGGTTTTATATGGGACTGTATACCGAATCTTACTAGAAGTACACATTTATCCTCCCTCATCTCCCTCATACCTGAGAGGCTTTGAGGAGTGACTGTCTTCCATTCTGTCTGTACACTGCCCAGCGCTAGAAGTTCCTGGTCATCGCTGTCTACAGTATAACCGTTCAATACTCTTGCAATATAAATTACTTTTTCTTCATAGGTCAAAACTTCAATCAAAAGATAGAATTTCAAAATCCTCCTGGATGCGATCCTGTGCTATGTGCTCTAGGTGTCCCTGCTTGGTAGGGGGTTGGACACTGTGTACTCTCCAGGGTTCCCTTCGAACCTCAACCATTCTGTGATTACCATGTGAGATATAGACATACAGTACTTAATATATTCATTCCATTGTGCCCAACCTTTTAAGTCATCCAAAGACAAAGAGACTACACTGAGTCATTAATGTTAAAAATGCACACGTGTGTAAATCCAAAATCTAACCAGGACTGGCAGTCAAAGACTGTAAGTAGTTACCTATATGGAGAAGCTGAAAGGTCATGGCCTCTGGCCTCATCCTCTCGCCGAACTTCACAGACACGACTGAACACAGATGATGCTTTCTGGGAGCTAGCAACGCAGATTAAAAAAAAAAAGGCATTAGGGATTGTGAAAATACAGCATAACGAGTTTTCTAGCCCCCTGGGAAAACAACTACTGGCATTAAACATTCAAATTGAGTTTGCTGATGTAGGCAACAAGAAAATGAGTGTGATGGTCAGACACTCAAAGGTCAAGAAATTACCCACAATTATATAAGCACTTCTATTATTTCTGCAGACACTCTCACAGCCAAGAGCAATCTAGCAATTCCAGAAAACGTAGGGTGAAGAACTACAGCACCATCAGGAGTTTCACCATCACTATTTCTTGCAGCCACTGGGGAACACCATTAGACCATTTATTGCTTATTTAAAATCTTCATGACAGAGCAAAATTATGGGAAAAGACTTGTAAAGCAGACTCTGAGAGATCAAGTTCAACCTGCACCTACAAAGGCAACCCAACATCAACCAGTGAGGACTGATGACCATTCATCCTCAGCACTGAGGCATAATTACCATCCAGCACCTAATTCTGCGACAAGAGGTACTAAGTTTATTTCAAAGTTTTCTCACTGCTTCAAACCCTTATACTTCACTCAGACCACTATAGATAGTGTCTTCTCACTCAGATTCTTATTAGTACTTACAAATCATACAGTCTAAAAGACACAACCAAGCAACCCTAGGCGATGTGGGAATACAGTACATGATAACAAGCCTGTTTCCAAAACTATTTTTCTTACATGTGTGGTAAGACAGATACATACAGATTAAAAGATCAAGGAAGAAAACTTATATTTTGGTCAACGCGTTAAACTGTGATCTCAATCCGTCAGTGACTTTGTTATGTTTCTATCAGCCTCATATCAAACAGAATTTTCTTTCAGAACTCCTCAGAGCTGAGACTATTTGCAGAAAATTGCACAATAACAAAGAAAACCACGTTTGAAATTTCAGAGGTTGATAGTGCAGACCTGCATTCTGGACTGCACAAGACATGAATTTCTGCTCTGACTATAATCAAAAGGAGGTAAAATGCTGATGTTAGTAGGAAAGCACAAAGCCTACAGCAAAACAGCAGGTAGGAAACCTGCTGTTTTGGACCCACCTCGCATCCACATCTACTCACTTAAAACCTGATGCAAGAACTAAAGAGTTGATGCTGTTGCTACCTTTAAAAGAGCTCCCTACTTCTATGTCTCATTTTAACTGTTATTCCCCCTTCCACTGGTAATGAGCAGAAAAAGGATCTAACCAGACCTCTGTGTTGACTCTGCACAGCAACAAGCCCAGTTACCTGGCAGCAGCAGCAGATCCATTTTTCCTGTCACTGGCTGTAGGCTCTGAAACAAGAGGGAAGGGAAGGACAATTTCAGTGTCACAGTCTCTCCTGTCCTTCTAAGCACCCCACACCCAGTGAGCTGAGAGGTTGAGTAATGTCAGACAAAGAGTCCTCAGGCCTCCCCACCCAACTTACCATCACAGCCCCGAGCCTATATACATGTACATATGCAAGTTTTAGGCTATTTGACTGAATGTCACTGTTCTGATTAAAATGCTATCAAACTTGTTCATTCAGATCATACTTTCAGTATCTTTTCATTCCTTAACATAACCAAACTCTTTTTCTGTCTTGTGATTACATGTCTCACAGAGCACCCACAAACAATTGCAATGTACATTGCAAATGCACATCACAATTTTCAGTCTGCTGGAAATATCTTTCCCCCACAACAGAGGCCTCTCTTCTCACTGCCCAAGAAGAAAAACTGCAAGATTTCAGAGACCATCTCAGGGAATGCCATGGAGAGATTCTAAGTCAGGGTGTTGAAGTCTAGTACAAACTGTATGTTCCAAGGTTTCAGTCTCTTACTTTCCAAGCAGAACCGCAGGGATTCCTCACTCCCATCATTCACAGGGGTAACAAGGTTCATTTGCAGAGAGAGTTTTGCATCAGCCTCAGGAACTACATGAGAATCTCCTTTTTCACACACTTCTGACACATCTGTTGATACCACTGCACTTTCCATGGTGACATTGTTGGTCCCCATTGTACCCTCAGCTGTAACATCACTAGTTGCTATAGTGCTGTCTGGACAACTATCAGCCACTGAAAATAGGAAAACAAAGAAGTAAAAATGGAAATAGCCATTGTGGTTCCCACTGCTGTGGTTCAGGGCCCAGTTTGGTTTTGAAACTGCTTCACTGCATGCATTATTAGTGATAGCGCAGTAGTGGAAATTCCTCTCTGGTCATCCTAGAGTTCTGAGAGGATCAAAGTTTTTTAGCACAAGTATCATCCATAGCTTGTGATGAGAGCAGAATGATTTACTATTTACCAGAAATATGCAATTCCTTTTCTCCAACACATGCAAGCTGTTATTTTGTGAACCCAGCAGAGAAAGTCTTGCAAAACGACGAATGCTGGGAACAACCTTCTTTTAATTTAAGTGCTTTCACTACTCAAAGGGATCTTCTGCATTCGTTAATGGAGTTATATATGGGAATGCAATGAAGGAAGGTATGTTCCATACAACCCCATACTAAGGTAGCAAACATCTTCATTACAGACCGAGGAAAGAAAAAGAGGGATGAACCCTCCTCAAACAGCAGCAATGTTTTTTGCCAAGACAGGTTTGAGTTATCCTATGATCCTGCATCTAGAATAAAAAGTTCCAAACTGAAGAGAACCATTTGGGTCAAACTCACCAATTGGCGTGCTGTGTCTTCTAGGTCCCATTTTAAGCTGGCCAGTAAGAGGTGGTGTTATGCTGGTCAAGGGCTGAATGATATCACCCTCCTTTGGCAAAGTAAAATGAAATGGGGTTCCTAAAAGACAGGGAGAGCCAGGATTAGTGATTTCAGGAGTGTACTCCAGTCCACGTACAAAAAGCAAAAGTTCACTGCGGTGTGGAAATGAGGAAAAGCATAACCCTTGTGCTATCCTGTACAAAAACTTTCTGAACAGTTAGTGGACTCAGGGTTGCTGCTCTAACTGATCTTCCTCACTTTTCATGTGGAAAGTCTCTCTCGGTCGAAGTCTGGACTGTGGTCTACTTCGACGCAGTTGTCTCCAGAAGCTAGATGAAAGCGAGACTAAATATCCTCATGTGAAAAGGACTTCTGCAGAACGCAGGTTTTCTTGAAAAGTGCTCAGGATTTTGCACAGGGAACAGAAACAAAGCCAGAAACAAAAATGAAAGATAGGACACAACTGTATTGGCAGAGCTATGTGTTGCCTGAATTAATAACCTAACCTTGCACAGAATGGTGTATTATCATCATGGATAACAGAAGAGCAACTGACGTCATCTACCTGGACTTGTGCAAAGCATTTGACACTGTCCTGCATGACATTCTGGTCTCTAAATTGGAAATACGTCAATGTGATGGATGGACCACTTGGTGGGTAAGGAAATGGCTGGGTGGTTGCACTCAAATAATTCTGTTCAATGACTTGACATCCATGCGCAGACCAGCAATGAGCAGTGTCCCTCAGGCGTCGGTACCGGGACAGGTGCTCTTTAACATTTTTGTCGGCAACATGGACAGTGAGATCGAGTGCACCCTCAGCAAGTTTGCAGATGACACCAAGCTGAATGGTGCAGTCGACATACCGGAGGGAAGGGATGCCTTCCAGAGTGGCCTGGACAGGCTGGAAAGGCTGGAGAAGTGGGCTCACGTGAACCTGATGCAATTCAACAAGGCCAAGAGCAAGGTCCTACACCTGAGTTGGGGCAATCCCAAGCATAAATACAGGCTGGGTGGAGAACAGATTGAGAGCAGCCCTGAAGAGAAGGACTTGGGGCACTGGTTGATGAGAGACTCAACACAAGCTGGCAATGTGCACCTGCAGCCCAGAAAGCCAACTGTATCCTGGGCTGCATCAAAAGAAGTGTAGCAGGCTGAGGAAAGTGATTTTCACCCTCTGCTCCGCTCTTGTGAAACCTCATGTTTAGCTGTGGGGTCCCCAGCCTAAGAAAGACATAGACCTATTAGAATGGATCCAGAGGGCTGGAACACCTCCCCTGTGAAGACAGCTGAGAGAGCTGCGGTCGTTCAGCCTAGAGAAGAGAAAGCTGTAGGGAGACCTTATACCAGCCTTCCTGTACTTAAAGGTGGCCTGCAGGAAAGATGGGGAGGGACTTTTCATCAGGGTGTGTAGTGACAGGACAAGGGACAACAGTTTTAAACTAAAAAAGCATAGATTTAGATTAGACATTAGGAAGAAATTCTTCACTACGAGTGTGGTGAGGCACTGGAACACATTGCCCAGAGACACTGTGGATACCGCATCCCTGAAAGTGGATGTTGGAAAAGTGGAAAATTGGATGAGGCTCTGAGCAACCTGATCTAGTGGAAAGTGTCCCTGCCCATGGCAAGGGTTTAGAATTACATGAGCTTTAATGTCCTTTCCAACCCAAATCACCATATGATTCTAAATAGCTAGCCTTGGGTCAGCAGATATACCCCACTTGGACATAGTCCTGTGCAACCTGCTCAGGGTGATCTCAACTGAGCAGTGGGTTGGACCAGATGACCTGCAGAAGTCCCTTCCAACCACAACCGTTCTGTGATTCAGATAGCTACCTATGAGCTTGAATATATAGCAGCAGTCAATGAACAGTTAGACAATAACATCGGAAACTTGCCATCAGAGTAAACTTTTAAGGGAAATAACAGATATTGCAGTATTATAACCAGCTGACAGCTGCCACCAGAAGGACATTAATATGCAAGCATCAGTCTTTACAGATTACATGGAATTTTTAAATAAGATTAAAAGAATAACCATTTCCTCCCCCACATTATGGTCAAAATTGGTTTTCATCATCTTTAATCCTAACCTTCGTTTTCACAAAGCATTGCTCAAACAATGCAAATCACATTATAACTTCTAATTTTAATAGGCATGTATTAAAAAATAGCAAAACTAAACAGTATTGGAAATTTTCTAGTAAAGGTTTCAAGAGCTAGCACCAGATACTCACATACAATTTTTATTTATCGCAAGACATACTGTATCATTCTGCAGTTACACAAGATGCTCACATATAATATACACAACTGCCTTGGGGGAAATGATGCCATAAATACATGACAAAGACATAACCCACTCATGGGGGAAGGGGGAGGGAGAAAGAAAAAAAAAAAGATAGCCTGTAAAAAGTTATTTACTGTCCTTTTGGAAACTCATCTTCACCATCAGCCACTATACCACCACAGGTTTTGAAGATATGGTTCAGCAACTGCAATATCCTTAAGATCATCTTAGGGACTCCAGAGTGTTTTTGCAGTGGACAGGTATTTCACAGAACAATGATATTCATACTTTGTGGGTTCACTGCATATCAAAAGGCCAATTACCATTCCTCTCAAATGGCTTTTGAATGCCTAACCTGAAAAAATGCATAGTATGCCTGAAAGCTTAATTACTTTCACCTATCTGTACCAACCATTCAAACAATGAAAGGTTGTATTTCTCTAAAATCTTCTCCTATATCCTTAAGACCATCATCCTGTAACATTTGCTTTTATCTTTCAACATCAAAAGATCCAGTCTTTCTTTGGCTCACTTTGCCGCTCTCCAGTTTGCTAATGCTAAGGTATAAAAAATTTCAATTTCTTAGATAACTTTCACAGGGAGAGTTGGATGTTTTACAGCACAGTGCAAATAGCAACTACCAGCATAGCACAAAACTACACCCTTAGGAGACAATCGATTCTTCCAGCTGTGCATCAAGCTAAGCAAAGCAGATTTGTTATCCTCTTCTCTTGTAGATGAAAATTTAAGTCTCACTCCATTTTCTACATGTGGTGATGCCTCTTGCACACTATTACTGCATAGATAGCCAGCCTGAAGCTCAGGCCCCTCTGCTCTACTTCTTCTCCCTACCCATCACTTCTAAAAGGGATGTGGTGCATACTATGGCTCTCAGCCACATGAAGATGTGCACAGAAGACTATTAGTGGATGGCCATTTTGTCTTCTGTGCACACATCTACCCAATCGCTCTTACAGATCGTGCTACAGGATTATTTTCAAAAGAAGAAAGCAGAGAGGAAAGACCACTATGTGGAAGACCTAGGAACATTTTACTATCTAAGCAGCTAATAAAACTAGAGCAATTACTTATATTCAAACTGGTACAGTGTGGGGGAGGCAGGGCCAAAAATATCCACAACCAACACAAACCATGACTTACATTTAAGAACTTCCGCTTTCTCTTTCAAAAAGCCATCTCTTACCTCTGCTCTTAACTCACTCACTAGTGCTGCTAGACAGGACAGAAGCTTGATTACATTAGTGTTCTCTGTTGGTATGTTATACCTACCTGTGATACATCAAAAAGGACTAGATTAGCAAATAAGAAAGAACTGTATGTACTTCTAGAAGCCTTCCAGATCATCCCTTTTCTCCCCCTACTCTATCATATTCCATCCTATGAGTGTTTGGGTTTTTTTTGTAGAATAAATGAACAGTTCACTTAAGCTCATTCAAGGCAACTTCATAAACAGGAGGATGTGCCCCTACCCACCTCACCATTGGTTTCTACTCCTGCTTCTTGGACTCTTCAAGATCCTTCTAGTCTTCACCCAAAGTTTGTGCATACTAATGTATGCTTCATTATCTGAAGATTTGCCTCCTGTTGGAAATAACTGTTATGAGAACAAACCTGCTTAAAGAGAAGTCGGATGATGCTTTAAAGCTCTTCATACCTTAGTCAGTGTGATGGCAACAAAAAAAAAAAAAATTACGATGCATACTTTTCCATTGCAGCGCAGGAGTCTGAAGGCAGCAGGCAGAACATCTCAAAAGCCTCAACTCTCTCGGAACATAGAGCAATCCTACGTGATCTCAAGGGACATGGACCTGGCTAAGAGCAAAGTCAGGACCCTGAACTTTAGAAGAGTGTACTTCCACCTGTTCGAAGAATTAGTGGATGAGATCCCATGGGACAGTCTTTAGGGACAGAGGATCCAATCAGAGCTGGCAACTCTTTAAGGATATTTGCCTTAGAGCGCAAGAGCTCTCTATTCCCATACACAATAAATCAAGCAGGGAAGGTAGGAAACCAGCATGGTTGAACAAGAACCTTCTGGTCAAACCTAGGCAAAAGAAGGAAACGCACAGACGGTGGAAACAAGGCCATGTGCCCTGGGAAGAGTACAGAAATACTGTCTGGATGTACAGGGATGGGAAATGGATGGATGTCTGGATGGGGTCAGGAAAGCCAATGCACTGACAGAAGTAAACTTGGCAAGGGATGCAAAGAATAGCAAAAAGGGGTTCTACAGGTACATTGGACGCAAAAAAAAAAAAAAAAAAAAAAAAGAGTGTTGCCTCTGACAAATGAAGACAGTGAACTGGTAACAACAGATGTGGAGAAGGCTGAGATACTGAACAACTTTTTTGCCTCAGTCTTCACTAGCAGTCAGGCTTCCCATGTCCCTTGCGTCCCCAAACCTCTACGCGGGGGACAAGAGAGCAAAGTCCCTCCCACTGTAAGTAAAGACCAAATTCAGGACCTCCTGATGCAATATGAGTAAGTTCTGGGGAGAATAAGTGCTTTATATTTTTCAAGTGCTAAATAGTCAGGTACTGGAGCTGATATCATTGATAGTACAAGTCTTATATTGTCAGGGCAAGTAGCAAACACTGTGTGTCAGGTATCAAGTAATCATATGTAATTACCTGCTCCAAGCCAAGATCGCAGAACAGATCTTCCTGGAGGCAGTGTTAAGGCACACGCGAGACAAGGAGGTGATCTGAGACAGCCAGCACGGCGTCACCAAAGGCAAATCATGCCTGACTAATCCGGTGGCCCTCTACGATGGAGTGACTGCATCAGTTGACAAGGGAAGACCGACCGATGTCCTCTACCTGGACTTCTGTAAGGCTTTTGACACAGTCCCACACGACATCCTAATCTATAAATTGGAAAGATATGGATTTGAAGGGTGGACCATCCGTCGGATAAGGAATTGGCTCGATGGCCATACCTAGGGAGTAGTGGTCAATGGTTCTATGGCCAGGTGGAGGCTGGTGACGAGCAGTATCCCTCAGGGGTCTGTCTTGGGACTGGTGCTTTTCGAGATCTTCATCAAGGACATGACGATAGGATCAAGTGCACCCTCAACGAGTTTGCAGATGACACCAAGCGGAGTGGTGCAGTTGGTACGACAGAAAGAAGAAATGCCATCCAAAGGGATCTGGCCAGGCTGGAGAAGCGGGCCCACCACGTGAACCGCGTGAGGTTCAGCATGTCAAGCGCAACGTGCTGCACCCGGGTCGGGGCAACCCCAGACAGGAGTATGGACTCGGAGAACTGTTTGAGCAGCTCTGCAGGGTTGACCTGGGGGTTCTGGAGGACGGAAGGCTCGATGTGAGCCAGCAGTGTGTGCTTGCAGCCCCGAAGGCCAACTGTGTCCTGGGCTGCATCAAGAAAGGTGTGATCAGCAGGTCGAGGGAGGTGGCTGTCCTCCTCTGCTCTGCCCTCGTGAGGCCCCACCTGGAATCCTGTGCCCAGGTTTGGGGACCCCAGCACAAGAAAGATGGGGACCTGTTAGAGCGAGTCCAGAGGAGGGCCGCAAAGATGATGAGAGAGCTGCAGCACCTCTCCTGTGAAGAAGGGCTGAGGGAGCTGGGGCTGTTCAGCCTGCAGAAGAGAAGGCTCAGGGGAGACTTCACTGCGGCCTTTCAGTGCTTAAAGGGGTCTTATTAAAAAAAAAAAAAAAAAAAAAAAAAAAAAAAAAAGATGGAGGGGGACTCGTTACTCAGGTACATAACAACAGGATAAGGGGGAACGGTCTTAAACTAAAAGAGGATAGGTTTAGATCAGACATTAGCAGGAAATTCTTTGCTGTAAGGGTAGTGAGGGCACTGGAACAAGTTGCCCAGAGAGGCTGTGGATGCCCCATCCCTGAAAGTGTTCAAGGCCAGGCTGGATGGGGCCTTGGCCAACCTGACCTAGTGGGTAGCATCCTTGCCTATGGCAGGGAGGTTGGAACTAGATGATCTTTAATGTTCCTTCCAACCCAAGCTGTTCTATGATTCTATGACAACTCTACTATTTAGTGTAATATAAATATGCAAGATACAACCACAAGCATTAATTTTCAAGTTAATTTTCTCCAAACATGGCTCATTTTACACCTCTCTTCGGAATGTAAATCAAGCTAAATGTGATGTTTTTAAGTTGTATTTAGATTTATCTAAGAAAAGATGTGTTAAGTATGATATGCAAGAGAAATATTACCTCAAGCTAAAAGAAGTTTTATTCATGCTCTCTTGAAAAAGAAGCTGGGGATTGTGAACTCAATGAAACCCCATACAGAAGTGGAATATAACGTTCAGCTTCAGTATATAATTATAGCTATTCATCTTTATCATCATTCCAGCAGTGTCCTGCCAAACAGTTTATTTAATAGAACCAATACTCTTGTCAAATTCGAAGACCTATACTGTTCTCTTGACCATGCCACATCATCTTCAGAGATATCCAGTCCCAGCATAGCAAATGCCCCATGCTAGTTAACATTAAAGTCTTTTTTTTTTTTTAATTCAATTTTAAAAAATGTATTTTCTTCTACACAAAAAGTTATTTTCCTTCTTTCAGTTAGAGGAAATTAACAACACAGTATCTAAAACATCATCACTCACCTTCATGTTAAATAATATTTGATCTCCTCTGTATCTTTACACTTCCCTAATATCTAAAATGGCTTAATAGAAAGGAAATAGGTTTTACTATACTGATATCAAGTACCTTCATTCTTGCCATATACAGGATTCTACACAAATTGAAGTTATCAGATTTTTAAGGTTTCAGAATTAGGGGTCATCAAATGAAACTAATACCTGGTGAAATAAAGACAGTTGGGGTATTATTTTTTTAAAACTCAGAATATAATTTAAGATGTCAATCCTCCTATTGCAAGAACCTTTGATGCCTAGAACTTTAAAGAGATTAAAAAAACACAGTGAGAATTTTCATGGAGGGAGAGAAGAACACCTATTCAAGAAAAAAAAAGTTCCTAAACCGTACATTTTTGAGTGATGAAACAGAGGCTTCTGGAGAAGTATCTCCCCACTACATTTTTGCTCTTATATTCATCCATATGCATCTGCCATTCAATATTGGGGAAAATACAGGGGGAAATTGTATACCAAAGTAGACTGATTCTCTTCTGACTGGTTAATTCCTCAGTTCACAGAGAACATGATTTTCAGTCTTTAGTTTAGTACTATTACATGGGCACAATGAGCTTACTGCAAGCCCCTAAATGGGAAGGACCAAAGAAGGGAAAAAAAAAAAAAAGAAAAAAAACACAATAGAACATCCATACCATTAAATGGCAACAAAATAATCTAACAAAGAGGCTGGTATTATTGGTCCACAGAATATCTAAAACCCTGGAAATGCAGATTTTGTGCAGAGCCTCCAAAGTCTGATACTGATTGCACACAGGAACAAGCTCCTCAGGGAGGCAGTCACTGCACCAAGCCTGTCTGAATTTAAGAAGTGTTTGGACTGTGCACTTAGTCACATGGTCTGAACTTTTGGGCAGACCTGTGCGGTGCCAGGAGTTGGACTTGATGATCCTTACGGGTCCCTTCCAACTCGGGATATTCTATGATTCTGTATTTTTTTCCCCTAATTTGAAAAAATGAATCATGATTAAATCAGACCACTTTTAAACAATAGTGAAAGCTTTCCCTAAATCTCACTGAAGTGGCAGCCCCCAAACTTTGTACAAGAATTTGTGGAATTCAGATGTACCCCAGCAACATATCCTAAATCTGAAACTGATGACACTGCTGTCTCAGTTGACAAAACAAATGCTACCAAATTGCCTCCAGCATGCCATTTGCTTAGTGCTTGGTTCCCCATGCAAACAAAGACCTTAAGTCAGAAAACGCATGAAATCATTGCATTTCTGGTCAACTGAAACGCTCTTCTTTCTTGCTCAGCAACAGCCAGAATTTTGTTATAACATTCTGAAAGAAACTGTTTGTCGCTAGTTATGGGATGTTAAAGAAAGCAAAACCAAAAAAACACTTAAACGCTTCATTGGTAAAACCGCATTCAGAAGAATGGGTGCAAAAGTTACATCAGTTAAACTAGTATGATAGCTGGCATACTAAACAGTGCTCAAAAATACAGACTGATTCATATGAGTTCATTATTGAGAAAGTAGAGTTTTTAAATCTAAGCAAAGAGATCAGAACCCCCTAAAGCAAGGGAATTTTTGTATGACTAAACATATACTTAGCTCAAAATAAAGCAATCATGGTAGAAGTGTTTCTCAGATGTCAGTGATATTAAAAAGCTATGGCCACAAGGCTCCATGTGGCTTGAAAGTAATTTAAGCTTTATTTTGCTTTAAAATAGGTCAACAGATATTAATAGTAAAGTCCAGCTTGAAAAATGCTACTGTCCTTTGCTGGAAATCTCTCCAAAACTGATGACACACATAAGCATTCAAATCTCTCTTCTCTACCGCACTGTAATCTAACTTCTACAGATATGAATATTTACCTGTCATTTGTAATTTACAACGCAAAATACCTTCATCCTATTTTTGAGTATCTCAAGTTTTTGTTGCCAGACAGTTCCATACTATTAAACAGCTTTTTGGGGGGTATTTTCCAAACTTGTCAGAAAATTTGGTATTAAAAGCACACAAGTATTACACTCAATCCCTTTTCATCCAAATCTCCATCTAGCACTTCAAAGTCATCTCACCTACGTCTGCTCAGACATAAAGAAGAAAGCTCTTCATCTTGTTCCTTTCTGAAATCTGCCATTCTGACCTTTCCGAACAGGATCATATGTTCCAGAAGTCAGCACGGTTCAAGGTCACAAGAACTGAAGAAAAGGGGAGGGAAGCATATAAGAATGCACTCAAAAAGCTATCAGGAAGAAACAGCCAAAGCTGTCATAAATGGCAGGATCAGTTCATAAGTGGAAAAAGTAAACAAGTAGTTCAGAAAATAGCAAAAAATATTGGACTAGTGAGACTGATCAGAGAAGTTTTGAAGAAATATACAGGTCTTGATAAAAAACAAACCGTAAGTTGGCAGAGGACATAAGTGAGATATCCCCCACTGACAAAGAATAGATCTCTCGGTGACAAAGAATAGAAAATTGCTCAGACCAGTTATCAGCTCTGAGTCCATAAAGGGAAAAATAAGACTGAACATTAGGAAATATGTTTGAGCTGTATATCTTACACTAATTTCTCAAAATAAAAACAAGAAAACATTGAACAAAGCTCTGAAGAACAGACTATAGGACAATACTACAATACCACAACCTTCAAGTGCTAGGAGTGATTCAAATCTAGTCCATGGTTGTATAGGTTCCATAAAACAAGATCATAGACTGGTCAATCTGAATCTACCAGGTGGTTCATAAACATCTTCCCTGTTGAACATCTCATTTAATTTAAATAGCACTCCGCAATTATATTAATCTTCTACTGTACTATAATTGAATGACTTAGATAATTCAGAGCAAAAACTACCCAAATCACTGTAGAGACTTAAGTAAACATAAACTAACATACTGGTCTGCTCAGATGTAAAGACAATCACCTATTGAGAGCTAATGTTTCCACACACTCAGCTTTTAGTCACCAACTTCAGGAGACAGGAAGTTACCTACTGCCATCACAAGATGGGGAAAACTCTCTCCTCTCCTTCTCTCTGATCCTGCAGTTTATAATGAAAAGTTACATCACAAAAATGTGTATGACTTAATACCAACTAAAACACTGTCTTCTATTATTTTCTCATTTGAGGAGAACAGAACTGCTTTAAAACAGAGCCAACGAAGAGGCAGAATCTCCACAAAACTCAGGTACAGCGTTCCAGATTCCTTAACTACACAACAGCAAGTTAAAGAGGTTTCAACACTGAAATGAAACCACGGTAACATTATAAAGAGTTCATGGCTCTATTCAGACAAACACTTTAAGGCAGCATTGTTGGGGTTGCTCCCTTTCATTGTTTCCAGACACTTATTTCCCATCCTTGACCAGCACCAGCAGTTATGCAGAGCTGCATGGCAAAACATGAAAAAAAAAAAAAAAAAGGCAAAAACAAACAAACAAACAAAAAACACTTTTCAATCTGTTGTTGGTTAAGCTTCAGACAGAACTGTTCCTTATTCTATCTCACTTCAAAAAATCTTGTCCCAGATTTAAAAAAAAAAAAAGGGGGGGGGGGAGGTGGGGATACACAAGGATACGTGCAAAATAGGTTAAACTTCTGTCAGTTTTTACTTTGCTTCATGACAATGCCTACTGAAGAGCAGCTTATGTGAAAGTAAAAAGCATTCATCTTTAAATTATTCAAGATAGATTTGCTATATTAATGTCTCGCTTAAAGCTGCTCTGTATGTCTCCACAAAGAAAATCCTCCCCTGAGAATGAAAGGAGAAAATAAATAAATAAACAAACAAACAGTAAGGACACCTAAAAGGGAAGTATAGACTACCACAGACCCTTTTCCTTTCAAGGACACTACCATTGTTGCTTCAGGAAAAAAAAAAAAAAAAAAAAAAAGTGTTACAGAAATCCATCAGCATTGCCAAGGTCAGAACATTCCAAGTTTTCAAAGTTGCTCAGAGTTTCTACCATAAAACAGGAAGGGGGTGTTAGGAGTATGAATTACTTTTCATCACTGTTGCCTGCAGCAGTGCTGCAATGGTGAAAAAGGGAACAGCACCTTACACACGTTAACAGTAACTTTCACTGCTGCTCTGAAGATAGGCTGTTCAACATCCATTCAGAACCAGCGCTTCCCAAAAACTCTGAGGACTGTACACAGCCCCCTTGACATTATTCAAAGTATACACACCTACAAACTACTAACCTAAATTCACTTACCATTGGAAGGACTGGGAGACTTAGCAGCTACCCTCTCCTGTGGCTGCATCTTCTCTTCTTGCTCCAGATTCCTTGTCATAGCAGTATCCTCTGTACTCTTCTGTATACAATTCTCCTGCTGAGCCACAAGCATGTCAACCCCTTTCTCCTGCAGTGGTGTGTGATTCTCCATTTTCATTGCCTGGTCTAATTCTGAACCATCTGGGTGGCTTTTCACACACAATACCACTTCTGATGGAATGTCAGTCTTTAATCTAGGAAACAAATTGTTATGCTGTTCCATTAACTCCCCTACAGAAGGCTTAGATAAAACTTTACTGAGTTTTGGCATGTTTTCTGAAGTAGCTTTAGAGGACAGTTTATCCATGTTCTTTGCCTCTCCAATGCCAGAAGTACAGTCTTGTAAAGTTTCTTTTACACAGCATTCTGGTCCAACCTTTCCTAATTCTTCGGTATGACCAGACAATTTTTTGCTATTTTTACCAGAGCCACCAGCAAAATCCACTTCCATGTCTTCATGACTCTGTACTTCCCTTTCAAGGATAAACCTCTGAGAAAGGGCTATGTTAACAAGAGACTCATCTTTGTTTATTTGTTTCTCTTCTACTTGCAGCTTTTCTTCTTGTTCTTCACATTGAGTCTCAGGAACTGCCTCAGGTTCAGAACTCTCTTCCAATGGATAACCCTGAGACCGTGCTTCTCTGCCCTGAGTACAGGACAAAATCTCAGGCTGACCAGACTGATGTTCAGCAGCTTGACTTCCAGAAATACACCCATGATCCTGATGAGCTGTAAGGGCTAGTGACTCATTTCCTGCTTCACCTGCACTAACTAACTGCATTACAGGCTTTCCTGCAGTTTTTATACCCTCTTTTTTTGCTTTTTCACAGTTCTCAGAGAGGGCTTGATGGCCTGCATCCAGTCTCAGTTTTGTGTTGTCATTCTCCACAGCACAAAGGCTCAAGTCTGAGGCCTTGCATTCAGGAACCTTCTGTACCCATAAAGTTTCACTATCTTGGCTAGTTTTCAGAGAGCCTGAACTGACTTCTGCTTTTGTAGACTCGCTACATTCACTTACAGAAAGGATCAGACTACAGGACTCAGAAGGCTGTGGCACAGAGTCCCCCATAGGCACCTTTGACAAAACATCTGTGGTTCCAGAGAGGTTTCCTGGTAAGCACGAACAGGTCAAAGCAACAGTTTTTTCTTCTCCTTCATGTCTCTTCTCTGGGCTCTGAGTTGGAACAAAAATATCCTAAAATGAAAAAATTGGCATTCTGAACATCAGGTTATCCCAAATTGGGCTGTTTATTATTTCCAAAAGATGATGCTAGATTACAGAGCAGAGCAAGCTCAGAACAAACCTATGGATTAAAACAAGTTTTGTTTGGTTGGTTGTTTTTTTTTATCCATTTAAATAAGTGTTAACTGCCACATTCTTGCTACAAGAAATCATCATCATTCATTGCTTTTCAGTACCTCTGCCAGTCAGACATGATCCTTGGCTCACCTTTCCTACTACCAAATCATGAAGTACAGGGCAAGTATGGCAAATCAGTAGCTGTTCTCAGTCAGACAAACAAGGGTTCTGGAAAGATTCTCTGTAATAGTTATATTAGCATGAAGACCACTTTCATATAAGGAAAAAACTCTGCCTCAACTACTGAAGTCTACTTCAACCTGTATTTTCTGCCTTAATTTAATTAAATTTGTTATATTGAGCTATAAAGCCACCAAGTGTCTGTTAAATCCCTTTGAACAATATTAACTTCCAGAATCAAAAAGCAAACAACAGATGGTAAGAATAAGCAACTTAAAAGAAATTTGCGCTAAGCGAGATCAAGCCTTGTTCAAGCCTTCTCCGTGACAAATAACGATTAAATCTATCTTTGTAGAAGTCTAGTTTCTGATGCAGTTTGAGATGCAGAATGCCTGGTTCAGCATGAGAAAGTAGAAGCCTTTCAAAGAAAGGAAGAAAAAAAAAAAAGCACAAGGAAAGTTTTTAGTGTAGAATAAAAGACAAAAAATCTACATTCAGTAACTCTCTATGCCCTCTTAAGCTGTTCTATATTTTCTCTGCAGGATAAACTGCCACACATATAGAGAAATATCATCAACATATAACCGTGACTGGTAGGAACAGAGAAGCTCATGACAATCAGTTTAGTAGGGGAGCCCCACACAGAAGCACAGAGGTTCGCTCAAAAATGCATTTTCTGCAATACCCCCACAAAAAAAAAGTCGGGATAGATATTTACATGAACCCTCACATGAGAGAACTCTGGTTGTGATGGTATAGGTAAAGATCCAGGAAAGAAGGCTGGGGCACTCTGGGATACTGGAGTTGAAGCCTGTGGGAGGACAGACGGTCCTGGTGGGATACATGGGATAGCTATCTCCACTAGCGCCTCTCCCCTCTGCTGCTCCTGCATCAGCACCTCTCCCTGCTGCTCCTCCTGCATCAGCTCTCTTGCTTGTGATGGGATAGAGATATCCATCTGTTCATCTGGATTGAAAGAGCAGAAAATAAATTACTAGCAGATCTCTATGTTGTACCTACTTTCCAACATTCCATTAAGAGATTTTTATCTGCAGTGGTTTATGCAACTCTCTCATACTTCAATGGGTGAACCTGAAATCTTGGGGCGGGAGGGAGGAGTGGGGGTAAACAATAAATAAATAAACAAACAAACAAAATTAACACAATTATCTGTATCTTTAAATGAACAGGGTGAAGGGTTGGGGAGAGTTCATAACTATTTTGCTACCACAGGTCTACATTTCTACAATTAGAAATAAGTGTCTAAAATTTATACAAATTATTCTCTGAGGACATGTTTTTGGTTTTTGTTTTGCTATTTCTATTACAACGCAACCAAATTCAGACCCCACTAACTAAACATCTATTCTAAAGGTACTTCAGATTTTGCGCAGCAAATGAGATGGCAATCTTGCAGAAAGGAATGGCGATTTGTACTAGAAGTTCATGGATACGTTAACCCTGACAGCGAACGGGTACTTAGAGAAAATGTGCAAGAACCAAGGTATACAGAACAAGCTGTCTTTTGGTATGACCTTCTAGAATACATACATGTAACATATAAAAGCTTTTTAAAATATTGTATTAGCCATTTCACTTAGGGTAAGATGACTTTTATGACCCAGTTCTCTTTCCTACTGCCCTAACAGCATATATTTAAGCCATACCTACCTGTAGCAAAAGAATGGCTTGCCCCTAAGAAAGGAGGACAATGGCAAGAAGCACTCTCTTTTCCATATGAAGTTTTCCTCATCTTTCATGTGAAGGAAATTTTATCATGATAGCTATGCAGGAAATACTGACAGTATATTGGGATCTGAATTACAAATACAGATCTCCCTGCATCTGCCTCTTTCAGCATTCTCAAACCCACTTTACACTTTAAGTGTAATTTAAACAAGTTTTGAAAAGGCTAAAGGCTCAGACTAAACCACGAAGTACAGAAACAACCACAGGTGAGTATGCAGAAGACTTTACCTTTTGCTTGCTCCTGTTCAGTAGGACTGCTAGGGACAAGAGCACTGGATCCAAAGGCAACAGGAGATGGAACGACTAGGCCTGAAGAGCCACTGCAGAAAAAGGTAACATGGAAAAAGAACGTATATCACTAGAAAATTGATTAACTTCTCAAATGTAGATCCAGCTTGTCACATTAGGAGTCTTCTCACAAGAGCATGTCAGGTATTCTCTAGCAAAGTCTTGTTTGTTTGTTTGTTTAATTGTTTGAAAACAGAAATGCTGAGGTATTAACAGGCCAACTCCTGTTCTTACCCTTGCCGTCAGAGTGGATCCAAAGAGTGTTTATCAATATGGTGATAGGTGCTTTATATATATGTAAATATATAAAGACCTGAGAAATCATCATTGACCACACAGGCATCATTAGTTGATATCCCTGTTGACTGGAAGCTGGCAAATGCTGTCCCAGTTTTAAGAAGGGTGGTCCATTTAAGAAGGGCAAGAAAGAAGACCCTGGTAATCACAGGCCTGTCAGTCTCACTTCAGTGCCTGGTAAACCAATGGAAAAAATACTCTGGGAGTTATTGAAAAACACACGAAGGACAATGCACCCACTGGTCATGGCCAACATGGATTCACAAGGGCAAAGTCCTACTTAATTTATTTAATTTCCTTTTATGACAACATTACCCACCTCGTTGAGCAAGGGAAGGCACTTGATGTAATCCTTTTGGATTTCAGCAAAGCTAACAATATTGTTTCTCACAGAATCCTTCTGGACAAGAAACTCAAGCATACAGCTAGATAAATGCATAATACGATGGGTGAAAAAATCAGCTGACTGGTCAAGCTCAAATGGCTATAGTAAATGGAGTTACATCAGGCTGGCAGCCAGTCACTAGTGGGATTCTCCAGGGCTTCATTTTGGGGCCAGTTTTCTTTAATGTTTTTATAAACGATCTGGATGCAGGACTCAAAGGTATACTAAGTACATTTGCAGATGATATTAAATTAGGAGGAGCTATTGACTCCCCTGAGGGTAGAGAAGCCTTGCAGAGAGATCTTGACAAATTAGAGCCTAGACAATCACCAACCACATGAACTTCAACAAGAGCAGGTGCTGGATTCTGCACCTGGGATGGGCCAACCCTGGATATACATACTGACTGGAAGACAAGAGGCTGGAGAGCAGCCTCAGGGAAAGAGATCTGGGGGTTTTGGTTGATGGTAAGTTTAGAGTGACTCAATGGTGTGTCCTGGCAGCCAAAAGGACCAACAAGCCCAGCATTGCTAGCTGGTCGAGGAAATTGACTGTCTCGCCCTGCTCTGGTGCAACCTCAAGTACTGTGTGCAAGCTTGGGCGCCACAACATAAGGAGGTCATAAAACTATTAGACAGTGTCCAAAGGAGGGCAACAAAAAATGTGGTTGGTCTTGAGGGGAAGACATGAGGAGCAGCTGAGATCACTTGGTTTGCTCAGCTTAGAGAAGAAGATACTGAGGGGCAACCTCATTGCAGCCTACAACTTCCTCACAAAAGGATACAGAAGGGCAGCCAGGTGCTAATCTGCTCTCTCTGGTGACCAACAGTAAGACTTGAGGGAACAGCATGAAGCTGCACCAGGAGAGGTTCAGGTTGGGTATCAGGAAAAGGCTACTCAGAAAGAGAGGAACCTCACCACTAAGAGGTTGGTCAGGCACTGGAACAGGCTCCACAGGGAGGTGGTCACAGCACCAAGCCTGCCAGAGTTCAAGAGGCATTTGGACAACAATCTCAGACACAGGGTTTGATTTTTGGATGGTCCTGAGTGGAACCAGGAGTTAGACTCAATGATCTTTGTGAGTCCGTTTCAACTCAGGATATTCTATGATTCTATACTATAATTGAGGAAGACAAAGCACTTATTTGAGCTCTGGCTAGGAAATGATGATTAGAAAGTCACCTGACAACACAAACTTAATGAGAAATTGAGGAGACAAGACTCTGTCACTGCCTGCAACAGCACTAGTTAACATGTCAGCCATGGCCCGGTCATCTAACGCAGTTATTTTGAGAGCAACTCCTTGCTCTCCACATTGTACAGTATGAAAGAGATAATTACAGATAATTGCTACAGTGTATTCAGTCAACTTAGAGATAAATAATGCAGTAGCTAAGAAAGTACAAGTGTCAAGGGCATGGTTTTAAGATAGGAAAGACAAACATACACTGATAATGTGTGTGACGGGGAAACTGGAAAGTGAGGATCCTCCGGGGGAGGGGAAGTAGAGAGAAAGGAATAACCTTCAGGCTTCATTGTTGGTGGGCTGTGTGGGGAGGAAGCGTGAGAACACCACACTGAACATGAAGAAGAGAATTTTGGCAGGTGTTCTCAAAAGAACAATCAGCAATTTAGGTTCAAAGGTCACAGAGACCTTGCTAGAACACAAGCTGAACTGCTTTCTGCTTTGACAACTTCCACCTAAGACCATGCACATGCAAGAAGAGGGAGTAGACAACAGAGAAAGAGCCAGCACCAACTGTGAGACAGCAGAGCAGGGCAAAAAGTCAAAGGCAGAAGAACGTACATAATATCCACTATCATTAAAAAAAAAAAAAAGAAAAGTCATCACAACAGGGTAAGTCAAAGAAAGAATTACCAACAGATAGCTGGTGCTGGAATAGAGCTGATAACCCCAGCAGGAATCTTGTTGAGGCAAAACAGTTAAGCAAAGAGCTCTTTTCAAGAGTTGCCCCGGGGTTACAAGCTAGAAGCCGCAACTTCATTCTATATTCAGCTATACATACACCTTTATTCAGTGAACATAATCAAGGACACCACAGTAGCAAGATGTGAACACTCTCTCCTAGCTTACATGCTCTCCTAAGCGCTTCCACACAATTTCCTTATGCCACACACACATTCACAGTCGAAAGCGAAGATCTCAGAGTTCTAACAACAAAAATGCACTATCATTCACTAGACCAGAACTACGGTGATGACCTTTAAATAACAGAATTCATTCCTTTTGCGCATAATGCCCTCTCAAATACATCTTCTCTGTAAGATCTACTTATTAACCATAAAATTTTCTATCCTATAACTGACACTGTAATTTTTAACTATAGAACTACACGTTATAATCTGTAATACCTGTTCAAATCATGTGCACGGAAACTTGAGAACTCTATTTAACTACGTACCAGCTCCAAATTGCAAGGTACAAACACAAACAGGTGACATGGAATCCAAACTAGCTTAACTTGCTTTTGTTGCACAAATTAAGGTAAACAGATAGCATTAGCAGTCTTTGAATAAAAGAAAGCATGGTGGAAATGGTACAGAAGCTACTACAACATAGTTTTGTGTTTTTGGGGGTCTTTTTTTTTTTTTTTTTTTTTTTTGCTTACATGGAATGACTCTGCTGTACAAGAGATCCCTGTCCAGAGAGCTGCAGGAGGTGCAGACTGCGGGCAGGGGTGCATGCCAGAGAACTTCCCTCTTCCACCCTGGTTACAGGACAGCCATTCCCTGAAACAATTTTGAACAAAAGGAAGTAAGATTAGAAATCTGGCCATTAAACAAGTTGATCAGAAAGTTTTGATGAATGATGTACACCTTACTGTAAAGTCACAGCCTATCCTTGTCTGCCTTTTTCACACAAAGGTGGAGAAGGACAGCATGTAGAAGTCCAGCAAGTGAAATGTGATCATCATACAGTTCAGACGATAAAGGTAGTTTATAACTACAGAATAAATTTTTTTTCAGACCAAAATGTACATATCTTTGTACTTGGTAATTAAAAAAGAAAAATTCCCAATGGCTCCAAAATTACCCCCCCTCCTCCAAAGACATCACATTGACCAGAGATTCAATTTCCGTAAGCGGTTACTGAACCTTCCGGGTACAGGAGGTTCACACACGAAAACATACTAGCATAATCACAGTTGTACGCAAATTAAAGCTAAACAAAAACCACTAAGTGAGACTTAATTTAGTACGTGCTTTGTAGACTGTGACAAGCTTCCCTGTCAAAACTTTTATTTTCTAGACCTGTAACTATAAGCATTGCTAAGAACCCTACTACTTCTTCTCGAACCTTTTAATTATGGATACCAAAACCAGACCTAGACATCCTCATACCATGACAATACAGCGATGACCTCTTTCCTGATGCAATTTCATAATCTCTTCTCTTTCAGGAAATGAACACTAACCTAGGTGGCAAGTAAGATCGACTGAAAGCATGGTAACATTTTGGTTGCAGGGTACTGTCCTATCCCAAACAGGAACACCAATGATGCTAAATGATGCAAAGGAGTAAGGTGGAAACTACAAGAAGGATATTGAGTTGCTAGAGCATGTACAGAGAACAGCAACAAAGCTGGTGAAGGGACTAGAGAAAACAATGCTTATGAGTAACAACTGAAGGAACTAGCGTTGTTTAGCCTGGATAAAAGGAGGGATGAGCAGAGACCACAACACTCTACAACTAACTGAAAGGAGACTGTAGTGAAGTGTGCGTCAGTCTCTTCTATCAGGGAACAAGTGATCAGACATGAGGAAACGGCCTCAGGTTGCACCAGGGAGGTTTAGATTGGGTATTAGGAAGAATTTCTTCATAAAGAGTGATCGAGCCTTGGAATGGGCTGTCCAGGGAAGCGGTGGAGTTCTTGTCCCTGGAGGTACTTACAAGACATGTGGACATGACATTAAGGGACATGGTCTAGTGATGGGACTCAACAGGTGAGGTCGATGATCGGACTTGATGACCCTGAAGGCCTTTTCTATGTTTTGCCCAAGTTACGCAACGTAAGGAAGCCTACAACATTTGCCTACAGTATTTAACCACACTTTAGATTGTGTGTCACTACAAGGCATGAGCATCATTATTACCAGTTTCAGAAGATATTTTTATTATTATTACTTTTGTTCTTCAAGGGAGACGAGAAAGGAAAGGAAACATATTTAACAAGCAACTGTCACTGTTCTATCAAGAAGTGACATTTAGACACTGCTCCACAGTCCAGTGAAAGTTGTGGCCTTTCATTTCCAGTGTTCTCGATTTTATTTGAAATTATGTGAAAAGTACTCACAGCACTCCACACCCTAAATACTACACAACTGAAAATACCAAGCAGGAATGATTATGATGACCTCTGGGATGGACATTCTTGCTCTATTTGTCTATTGTTACCTGTTACATTATTCTCAGGAAACATCTCCTCCTGAGTTGACAAGATATCCAACTCCTCATGACAAATACCAGAGGATTTCTCACTTTTAAGTGGATCAGAGACGGGCATTTCTTTCGTGGTATCCTCTTCCCCTTCCTGCAGAGCTCTGGGAAAGTAGGACACAGTCACTGGCCTGAGAAACTCAACATATCAACTGCAAAACTGTAAAGTAAATTTACTGGAATAGATTAAAGCTATGCACTTCTATATACCAGTCAGAAAAGTGGAAAAAAAAAATCAGAAGTCAAAAAACACACACAAAACAACTTCTGGAATTTCAGCAAGAGAAATACAAAGAACAGGGACTGTTTTACCTTTCAAACTCCTCTGGCTGGCTCTCCAAAGCAGCATGCGTTTCTATGCCTGAGACAATTTGCCTGTCATGCACGTTCAGTTCTAGCAAGGTAAAGAAAAAAACAGAAGAACATTTGTCACTCAGAGGTCAACTGGACTAATACAGAGAACACGTGTAGCTCTCTAAGTTATGTATGTATATATAAAGACAAATTTTATATGAAAAAGATTTAGCATTGAACTATCAATAGAACAAAGAAAAGGATGGAATGAGGTTTCTGCCAGGCATGGAAGTCAGTATCTGATTGTCTGAATGTTTGTTCTAGAAATAAATTTGGAAAGACAGGTTCCAGAATCAGTGACAACATTTGGGAAGCAACAAGCAAACAAATAAACTAGCCCAAAGTAAAGACAAGACAAAATTCTATTCAACTAAGAACTGTGAACTCATTGTTGCACACTACCAATATGGTATTCAGAGAATCGTAACATCTATTAGTTTAAAAAAAAAAAAAAAAAAAAAAAAAAAGCTACAGAGCAACAAAAACACATCTAAGATCATTTTCACATACCATCTTTAGAATCACTCTTTGAAGGTCTGGAAGAAGATGGGATAGCAGCTCCAGAGCGAAACTGATGCCTAGCATCTTCTTCATTGGGCACAAAGTCACTCTCAAAGTCCTGGCTCTGTGAGAGCTCTAGAGCTCCAAAAGGCAGCTGTGACATGCCTGTATCTAACATCAAACATCCATAAGTAATATATGTACCAAAAAAAAAAAAAAAAAAAGCCATTTTTGCCATGGCAAAAGATACACTAAGATACTGCCAAAGCCCCAAATAAACTAACAGACTCTCAATTCAGCTGTACCAATTAAAACTATAGTAATAGTACAGGGACAGCGACCATTACATCTAAAGCCAGTGTTAACTAGCAAGGTCTTATACAATGCCATTGGGTACTACTGTATATTTGGATACCAGAAAACAATCCTGATAATATAGATTCTGTCCCTGAAAGTCCTTTGATGACAACCATTATGCCAGTTATCTCCTCTGCCATAAAACGGCTCCATCTCCTAGTGGTCACCACGCATATTCTAAGCCATCCCTTGTCTCCAAAATCCTTGGTAACGATGATATTAAGTCCTCACGGATTTTCAAGCTCCAAAGCATGCAGACCAGATGCCAATAGAAAAAGATAACAGTAAGATGCAATGGAAAAAGATGCCAATTTCTGACCAATTATTGCAGGCATGACTACCCTGGTGGGACAAGTGAGGGAACAGAACTGAAAGCTACACAGAAGATTGATCAGATTCACCACCCAGTGACCTGAGGCGGAGAAGATACCTTCTACACATGGCGAGGTAGGACAGTCCTCAACATCGCTTCCAGCTCTTTCTTCAGTCTTTACAGGGGCACTGCAACAGAAAGACCTACTCACCTCGGGGGTTCCCGCGGGCTGCCTTCCGACAGGCCGCTGCTGCTCCAAGGAGCTGCTTCACGGCGGCAACGAGCCCGGCGGCTCCCGAGCCCGCCGAGGAGCGCAGCCCGGCACGGAGGCAGGCCCCGCGCGGCTGCGGCGCCGGAGCCCCCGCGGACCCCGCTGCCGCCGCCCGTGCCGCAGGCCGCTCACGGCGCGCGGCCGCCATTTCGTCGGGCGAGAGCCCCGCGAGGGAGCGGCCGGCAGCCCGCGCACCTCGCCTCGCCTCGCCTCGCCCGGCGCCCACCTGCTCTCCCCGCCGGGCGGCGGCACCTTCCTCAGCGACGCGGGCTGCGCGGGCCGGCAGCGTCCGGGCGGGCAGGGCTCTCCATCGGCTCCGCAAGCACGGCGCGGCCCCGCGCCCCGCTCTCACCTGCGGGTCGCTCCCTGTCCGCCCCGCCGCCCGCGGGCGCCCGGCTGCCGGCAGGTCCGCGGACGATCTCCTGCAAGACAGGGGCACGCGTCGCGTCAGGGCCGGACCGGGCCGGGCCGGGCCGAACCGAGCCGGGCCGGGCCGGCCGCCGCTCACCAGCACGGGGCTCGGGCTCCTTCGGACCGGCAGCCGGCGGGCGAGCACGCCGAGGCAGGCCTGCTCCGCGTCCTCCTCCGGGCGCACGCTCTCGGGCTGCGAGTCCGCCACGATCAGGCAGGGCGTGCCTCGCTGCGAGAGGCCGGGGTCCGGCTGGCTGCCGCCGGGATCCATGCGGGCGCCGCGGAGCAGCAGCGCGCGGCGCAGCCCACCCGCCGCGGCCCTACGGCGCCCGCCCGCCGCCGCCCCGCGCCACGCTTCCCGCAGCCGCCATCTTGCAGCGCGCGGATTGGCGGCGCGCGACCCGGCCCGGCCCGCCCCGCGCCGCCGTTCCGAGGGAGGCGCCGTTACCAGGGAGACGGCGGCTGGGGCGCCGCGGGACGAGCGCAGCGGAGATGCCGCGGCCCCCGCGCCCTTCAGCGGGAGGCGCCGCGCACGCGGCCTCTCCGTGAGAACCGGGGAGAGGGGAGGGGCGGGGGCAGGACAGCCGGCCCGCCAGAGCCCCCCTGCCGAGCGCCCTTTGTCGTTACTGGCACGCGAAAGCCCGGAGCTCCTTCAGGTCCGGCACGGAACTGAACGCCGCTCATCCCGGACAGCCGTGATGCTGTTCTATGTAAAATTCTAGGCACCCGAGGGAAGTGAAATGCGATTCATTTTCCTGCGTTAATACCAACGGTTACTGGAGAAGCTTGGGCGCAAGTTAAGACCACGTGGTTGTCTTTCAGCTGTAGAGCTAAACTTTTTGCTAAAAATTAGTTTGAACAGACTAATTCAAATCCTCTTTTGCAACTCTTCTTTTTTTACTGCTGCATCTCTCCATGTGTTATAGATGAGAATTCTATGTATTTTATTTAAAAACCTGTTGTAGAACTGAGAACAAAGAAGACTGAAAAATAATACCTGGCCTGGAAAAAACTGGTAGTATTCAAGTTATAGGCGTGAAGTCGCACATGGTAAAACCCTGAAAATAAGAGTTCATGTTAACAAATTTAACATGTAATGTGAAATCCAAGCTTGGACACTCATGTTAA
The DNA here is from genome assembly GCF_009819795.1 of Aythya fuligula. Taxonomy (NCBI): domain Eukaryota; kingdom Metazoa; phylum Chordata; class Aves; order Anseriformes; family Anatidae; genus Aythya; species Aythya fuligula. The sequence continues at coordinate 21,776,694 of NC_045569.1, read as the reverse complement.
GAATGTTAAACGAGCTATAAATATTTACAGTTCTCACGGAGGAAGGATGCTTTTTTGGCTGGCTGTTCACCTCTCAAAAGATGCTCCTTTAGCACACATTAAATTGTGTTAGTAAAGCTTTTTCTGATACACTAGCTTCCAAAATATGTACTACTTTGGATAGCGTGTGAAGTTTGTCCTGATGCTGAAGCACGCCGTGAGGCCTCTGACTACTAAATCCTCTTGAAAGCTGAAGTTGTTGATAGGCTTTTGCTACCCATCTAGAGAAGCCAGAGTTCATCTTCACAACATGCTTTATCCCAGGGACCCAACAAGAATACCAGGTTCCTTAAAGGACGGTTAGCAGTCTGTGATCCCTAAGTGGCTCAGAAGTTTTAGAATGGGCTCTTGCAGTCTGTTCATTTTTTTTTTTTCATGCAGAATTCTGCCTCCATCAGACTGAAAGCATTTTAGATGGTCTTCCTTTGTGCTTACTCTCAACATTAAAACCGTAAAATTCCACAGTGTTTTGGTGAAGTAGAAAGTAAAGCTGCCTTCTAAAGCATAGGTGTTTAGCATGAGCCCTCATCTTTGGGGAAAGTTTGTGGTACACCACTACTGATCCCAGCTGGACTTACTAATGTTTCTAACCTTGCTACTGTGTTCCACTTCAGTGTTTATGAATATGCTCCTTTTCTTATAGACAGAATATTACACACCTGTATCTTTCCTCACATCATCTTTTCCAATTCTATCATGCCAGCAGCACTTTTTTTATTAGCTTTTCCTACAGAATACATGTTCTTCATTAGAGCACTTGAAATGTCTACCTAAGCCAAGTCCTTCTTCAAAATCCAGACCTTCATTTGAAGGTGCTTTTACAGTAGATACAGTTAACACTAACAGGGAGGGAAAGTCAAAGGAATTGTGTTGTAACAACAGAAGTACATGTAAGTGGACAGAATTTATCTCTGGAAAGAAAAAAAGGGCAGAAAAAACAAAGAATGGATCTTGAGAAACAGACAACAATAAAACGGTAACTGGCAGGAGGTAAGATCTTATGCCACAAAAGAAGTTACAAAGGGATGGCAGTCTTTACTAAAGGTACAAGTGCAAACTATCTTAATACAAAGAAAGGATAACCCTGTACACCACAGGAAACTAATTTGACTCAGGTATGACATGCAAACATGGAGGAAATCATTCTGGCTTTCGTAAAAGATCAGTGTAAAAGAACGTCAGAAGCATATAGGGACAAGAATGAAAAAAGCAAAGGCCCAAAGATAGAAACGGTCCAAGAGCAAGAAGAAAATTATTTTATGGACATATTAGCAGGAAAACAACAACCAGAAGAACCATTGGTCTGCCATTTTCTGAGGGGATGCTGCTGGGAGCTCAACGTCAAGAAGGCTGAAGCATGTACTGCTCTTCTCTAAAATGGTTATCAGAGAACAGGAGCTAGCTCAGTTAAAAGACAATGACAACGGCCAAGACTTCACCCTTAAAGCCAGGATGAAACTTTTTAAAGAGTGCTTATCTAAGCCAGATACTTTAAAATCTGTTGAGTTTTCATTTTAAAACATGTTGTCTTAGCAGTTACCTTCTAGAACTCCTGGAGGATAATGGGGTATCTGAAGACTAGAAGTGTCAAATGTACCAGTCTCTCAAAATTCCTTTAAGATCTCTGAAAACGTTGATAACATATCAAACAAATTACCTGTTTGTACCTAGAAGGTAATAAGGAGATGAGTTAGCAAGCAACATAGATCTGCAAAGACAAAGCATATAATACCTGATTTATTTTCATGCCAGAACAGGCCTTACAAACAGAAGAAAAGTGGAAGAATAGCAACTTGACTATAGGACAACTTTCAGCAATATCTGTATGGGGTGATCATAAGCAAAAAAGGGATGCATACCTGTGATGAAATTTCAGTAACATAATTATAAAACTTACACTTTGACATTGATTCCATGTCAAAATGTAAGTAAGTTAGGATGAGAGTCCAAACGTAGATGTGCTGTGAAGGGATGAAAGACACAGACAATATGTCCTCGTTGGAGTTCTTGAACCAACTCCTGCAGCGCCGCGACCTTATCTCTTGTGAGTGGCCATTGATCCACCCATACTGGAGATTCCCTTTTCCATGCGAGATGGAGCATCAGTTGAATTTCTTGTATCTTATAGAGTTTGCAATGGACAGTTGAAGCTATAGTTTATTTTATTCTGAGCATTCCTTTCTAACATAGTCTACTAATTGGGATGGAAAAATGAGAACCAGGTCTCCTAGTACTCATAATTACTTTCACTTTGAATCTATTTCTCTGTGTCTCAGAGCAGCCTCAGGTCCTATCCTCAGATGAGGATAGTATTCAGATGGAGAACACCGAATTTCCACAGGTATCTTAAAGGTGGCTGTAGCGAGGTGGGGGTTGGTCTGTTCTCCCACGTGCCTGGTGACAGGACGAGGGGGAATGGGCTAAAGTTGCGCCAGGGGAGTTTTAGGTTGGATCTTAGGAAGAACTTCTTTACCAAAAGGGTTGTTAGGCATTGGAACAGGCTGCCCAGGGAAGTGGTGGAGTCACCATCCCTGGAGGTCTTTAAAAGATGTTTAGATGTAGAGCTTAGGGATATGGTTTAGTGGAGGACTGGTTAGTGTTAGGTCAGAGGTTGGACTCGATGATCTTGAGGTCTCTTACAACCTAGAAATTCTGTGATTCTGTGAATACCAGATCTTGATTTCAAGTGAGAGTTAGATACAAGAACTAAGGCACCTAATAAGATACCTAGGCTTACTAAAGGACTAAGGGTGTTACCTGTCTTTGAAAATCTAAGTTTAAGTATCGTACTCTATTATCACAGTTGCTATTGTTCACAAGGGAAAAAAAAACAAGTAAACAAACAAAACCTGCCTGGCCGATTCCTGTACAAATTATCCTTTGCTCTACTAACCCGGGAGTAAACACTGCATAGCCTACAGCATTCTCAGGGCCTGCGAGTCCGACGGCAAATAAGAACGCCCGGTATGCTACAGACCCAGAGGTCACTAAAGGCTGCCGTGCTGTTTAACATGGAAGATGCCTGGAGCTAACTGGAAGCCCTTGCGCTTACAGCTGACCTGGGGCAACTGCAGAGGCAGCGCGGTCACCGCCGTCTCCGCGTGCACGTCCCACAGCTCGCTGCTTGCAGCGCGCGGGTCAGCCCTGCTCCCCGCCACGGGCCGCGTCCCCGCGCCTCCGCAGCCGCCCGGGACCCGCCCCCGCGCAGAGCGCATCGCGCCCGCGCCGCGCCCTGGCCGCGTCCCCGCCCCCCCGGCGCGGCGGCCAGGCCCCCGCGCGCCCCCGGCCCGCCGTCGGAGCTCCCCGGACAAGGCCTGCGCAGCGCCCCGAGCCGCGGCGGCGAGGCCGTCCGAGGCCGGCCCGGGCCCAGCGGCGCCCCGCAAGCGCCGCCGCGGAGCTGCTCCGCGACTTCCGCGCGCTTCTCACGCCCGCAGGGACGGAGCCGCCCCGGCCGCAGCACGGAGGACGCGGCGGCCGCGAGCGACGGAAAGGGGGCGACGGAAGGGGGAGGCCGCGGCGCCGCCCCAGCCCCGGCCGCCTGTACCTGGTCGCAGCCGGGAGCCCGCGAGCGGGGCCAGCGTCGGCGCTTCGGTCTGGGGCTGAGGCGCCCGAGCCGCATCCCCGCCGCCGGCTGGACCCGCCCCGCTGGCGGTAGGGGGCTGGGCCCCGCCCGACGCCCGCACCGCGGCTTTGCGGCTGGGGCCTGGGGCGGCCGGGGCGCTCAGGCGGACGGCGGGGCCCGGCCGGCCCCGAGGCCCGGAGTAGCGGGGCCCTCCCCAACGCCTCCGAGCCGCGGCGGGCAGCAGGGAGCCGGGGGACGTCACCGGAGGCTGGGGCCAAACGCCAGGCCTGGGTTCGCAGGAGCTGGTGTGGTCTGGGCAGCTTGGGGCGTGTGGGTCCTGCCGCAGGCCGGCAGCCCTGCCACCTCTACTGCAAACACAGGCCACCGGAGCGGGAGGCTCGTCACCCAGCAGAAGGTCTCCGAAGCACTAGAGATGCAAAACAGACCGTGTCTGCCTTCCCGCATCAGCACAGTGACCCCAGGGCCGGCAGCCCCCAGCACAGCACTCTGCTCTGTGTCTTTATTATCTGCCAGATGGCAAAAGAAGAGCCAGACCGAGTACTTCACAACTTACTGAGGTGACAGAGCCAGGAACTTGGTGCTTTCCTCCAGGGTTCCGGAGGACATGCTGAGGCACAGCAGCATCCTTGGTCATTGCCCTGGCCTGCGACCAAAGGCCTTGATGCCATCCCCACAGTGTGGAGAGTCAGTGAGCTTTTACAGTCTTGGCCTGTACTGGCATCTCACCAGCACCACAGTGCTGACAAAGTGGCACAAGCTGACCAAGAAAAATGGAGGCATTTAGGTATGGGTGTGGGAGAGGAGCTTTTGGAGAGCTGATAGAATTTTAGACGTGGAGTCCCTCCTCAGAACACAGAATCAGAAAACACAGTGTATGACATCACACATTGCACATTTGATCCCTACCAGAGCCTGGAACTCTACTGTTTGTTTCCTGAGCTAAAATACCTTCATCATTCTTGGAGGCCATGGCTGAAAACAAGGTCATGGGTTTTCTGATAAATTTACGTGGGAATGTGGGAGAAGGAAAGAGATCAGTGCATACACCATTTTGGCCACTGTCATCCCAGAAAGCCACATGCCATCCAGCCATGGATAGTGGACACAACCCATACTCATCCCATCCCTGTGCTTTCATTAAACCTAGTCATGCCAGTACCCAAAGGGAGTTGCTCATGGTGGCAGCCAGGAGTGACAATCCCCTCTCAGCTGTCTCACCTTTAGCCTCATACCAGCTCCCTGCTGCACTGTCCTTGTCACCTCCTCCAGGACCATGCCAAAGCTTAATTAATAAATAAGAATGATTAACTTGGCATTTGTTTTTAACATTAAATCAGTTTCAGAACAGTGTACAAAAATTACACAATGGCCCCTAGAGGGTGCCCTGCTGACATTGATGTCCTTTTTTGTTGAGAAAGATTAATTCTGGATCCTGAGAAAACGCTTCCTAAACTTCCAGTGGCTCGATTCAAGAGTAATATATGGCCAAGTGACACTATGTTTCTATCAAACTTTAAAGGAAAACTAAGATAATTTTAAATAATTTCGTACAGACGGATACATGACTGCACGACTTAGACACATTACTCTGACTTGTGCTATAGGATAAATATATGTAAACAATTACTTTCCTTGTGTTACCTTCTGAGACATGAAAGTGGAGGACTCTGCTTCCCTTGATGTATTTGTGGTATCATGAACTCCTTAGGCAGCAGGCCTGAGGACCGCTTCCTTAGGTCACAGCAATGCCCACCTTGCAGGATGGTCTCTAAGTCAGTCCCAGAGGGTAAATGAAACAGCATTTTTTGTAGATACTCTGTTCTGATACCTTATTCCTTATTGCACTTCTTTGTCAAACTTAATTTTAGTCAGATATTTCTTTATTTAACATTGGCTTATTTCGCCTTTTGTTAATATTGAATTTCAGTGCAAACATAGAAGAATTGATCACTTAACCACTGTTCAGAGGCTGTGTACTCTAGAAGTAGTAGAGCACTGAAAGGTATACAATGGGAAAAGTGTCAAGCATTGGTATTCAACAATGCAGTTTCTTGCTCTCCTATGACCTTCAGGCAAAGGGCCTCAGCATTAATCCAATATATGTATATTCTTAAGTTGTGAAAAGACTGACCCCAAAGATGTGCTCATCACGTGAATGTAACCAAAGAACAAACAAACAAACAAAAAGGGTGGGTACTTAATCATGTATGCCGTACATAGCTAGCAATACCACAGCCAATAAGCTTCCTTCTTGGGCATGCGTGTTAGTTATTGGCTTACATATCACTTATGTTAGGCATAAATATGCCTAATATTCAGTAACATAAAAAGCACCATGTAATACCGAAGTTTAACTGTTTACCTGCAAGCCAGGATCACACAGTTTCTCTGCACCTTCTTCTGGAGAAATCTTAGTATCACAACCTGGCTTTACCAAGCAAGGGAAATTGTGAAAGACATGCACAGATATGGTGGAAAGTGTAGTATCATAATTTCTTTGCACTGTTCAGTGAGGTTGCTGGCAACATGTACAGCTCAGTCTTCAAAAATCTATTCCATTTCTGCACATTTTTTATGCTTGTGCTTTGCCTGACTGTTTCAAGTACATTATTTTAATTGTTTTTAATTACGAGGAATGATTAAACAAAGAGGTAAGAATTCTGGCCACTTTGTATTTAATATTTAATGCATTAAAAATCACCTTGAGTTCAAACAGGAATTGCTGCATCAGCACAAATTAGTACCTTCCTTGGTCTGATAAACATCTACTTTAATTCAAAAGCTCTGCATCATTGGAAATGACACAATGAATACACAGTGATAATTTTATAGGTAGGTAAATCCCTGTCTTGATCAGAGCTGCAGTCATTCCAAATTTCACAGGAGACATTCAGTATCTTGCAAAGCCTTCTGTACAACAGAAGTTGGAAGAAAAGCAGGACTGCTCCAATAAATCATCCAGAGGGCTGAAGAGAAGCAAAACATATTAATTAAAAATATATATCAAAATTTAAAAAAAAAAAATGGTTTGGTCAAACTGAAGGGCTTAGCTGTCTGTTTCTCTTTCTGTATCTTACAATACAACTTGGAAGTGTCAGTATAAATGGCAAAACAGTTCCATCTCTACAAGGAAGCATTATGAATGCCGGGCTCTTCTGCTCCAAGGACAGCTGTGATTCCTGCAGGTGAGATCAGGACCTTTATAAAGAGCAGAGTCCCTTTAGGAAGTCACCTATTGTTCTCTGCTACACAGAAAGGTCACAGCCAAAATTAAATTATATTTTACCTTGGTTAAAGGCAGTAGCCTTATTCAGATACTGCCATAGATCTCTGGCTCCCAGAAGTAATTTTATTCATATGGTCATTTTTAGCTAGGGAATAGAGAAAGTCAGCATTCCAGGCTAAAGGACTAAGATAATGAAATTAAGTAGATTGTTCTTCCTTTGATATTATGAAGATCCTATTTATGCTCTTTTGAGCCTGTTTTTTAAATCCATTTTTATAATGGTCATTTACCCGTGATTCATCAGCTACCTCTGTTCAGAGATACTCCTGTCTGCTTTTGCAACCTCTCATTCTGTCAGCACCTGATGCTTGTCAGGACCTGTGGTATCTGCACTCAGCCCCAGTCAGCTTGTGATGCTTCACAGGGGTGCCTATTACTGCCATGGTGCTTGAAAGCAGAAATTTGCACGTTAATTGCTCTAATCTATTGGATGCATCTAAAATGTGGATTTACAGGGAAAAGGAGGAAACTCTTAGGCTAGAAATCCCTCCTTTCGCTACCTGATGCAGAGCACACACACTAGGGCTGATGAAATGTAACACCAGTATGGCTGCACTGCTACTCCATTTCTGTTGTGACCACAGAGAGATCCGATTTACATCAGAAAACAACAGAAACGACGTGATTCTATCATTTGCTAAAGAACATGCATTGATCACGCTATGAAAACACCTTTCTTAACTGTCCTCCCAAGAGGTTCTTGTCACTATGGTACAGGACCATGCTTGGACGTTCTTTTTAAGCTTTCACTATAGTTTGCGTGCCTCCTGTTTCTTTTCCCCTTGGCAGAAAGCCAGCTGGAGGAGTCTCTCTGCACTGCAGTGGAAAGCTGCAGCTCTGGAAAGCTACCATGTCAAAAATAAGCAGCAAATGTTAAGACTGAATCACCTGAAAACAGAAGGCATTTCTACCAGCTGGTGTAAAAATCTCCAAAAATCTTGCATCTTCATATTTGCCCTCCGTGATCTACAATCCTACTTTCAAGATAGAATTTATTGTACGCTGATGTTTATTTGCAGGTTTCTCTCTTTACTCATGTATTTACTTGCTTCCATACAATCCCTTGAGACAAATCAAATTAATGATGTTATGCAAGGTACAACACACAAAAGTAAGTTAAACTGTTCTGATGCACTAATTCTCTATTTGTAAGATTTATTTATTAAATATCATAGCCAGCCACGTCGCCACAATGTAATGTAAAAAAACAACCTATTGCAGCATCCCCTCACTCATCTGTTGAGAGTGAAGATCTCCTTTTGAGTAAAGATCTCAAACTGAGAAACTGTGTAAGCTAGTTACATCTCCAGTAGTCCGCAGAAATAACTGTTCTGGATTTTTCCCTCTTTCTGTGGCTGGCTGTTTTCCCAACTAGCTTCTCACAGAGGCTTATGACAGTACGGATTTTCAGATTCATATATGCTTGCCAAAATGCTGTCTGAACCTTCTGAGGTTTCAGCTGTGTCCCCTCGGCAGGCTTGGCAAGTCACAAAGGAACAAAGCAGGACAAGACACCGGTTTATCGTCAAGCCTCTTAGACTGTAGCTCATCTCTGTGGAAATCTTGCAGACTGCAGGGGGCAGAACCTGACGCTGCTTTAGGAAACACTGCAGATTATTTCTGACTTCAATCTTGTTTTAAAGTAGCTGGGATGCCTTTCCACTCAGCTTCATCAGCACAAGATGTCTCTCCATTCCTTCGTCACAAGAGACATGGATTTTACTACTTTCCGGTGCTTCTCCCTCGCTCGGCACACCGAAGTCTCATACTCTGTGTTTGCTTGGTTGTTCCACATACTGCACTGAAGTGCTTTCAAGATGTGGCTAGCTAGAACAGATTGTTAGGGTTGTGGATCTGTGTCCTGAACTAAGGCCCTCTCTGGTCACTCTGCATGTTAAGAAGTCCTGTCTACACAGCAGGTGACTGCTCACAACCACTGTTTTACACCCGAGGGTAAAGTTCAAAGAGATTTTTCTTGTATACCCTGCTTCTGGAATCTAGGAAAGCTCATCATGTACCACTGGAGACAAGTACACGTCTGCAACTGAATAGGGAAAAGAATCGCCAGGAGACAACGATCTCTCTGTTCTGTTTACTACCGCGGGACAGAGAAGAAGGAAAAGTAAATGATGGCAAGCCTGGGCATCTTTTAGCACTGCTGGCTTCCATGATTTTATTGTGGATATTGCAATAACCCAATACGGGGCACTTAACAACCTCTGCGGAGTTTAAGCAGTACTTAAGCAACTCTCTCCCGTCAGATCAACAACGATTATTCTTTCACAGGCCGTGAGTTCGGCTCACGGCTCGACCGGCTCACGGAGCGCTGCTGCGCCTGGCCGGGGACCGGCAGCCCCGCCGCCCTGCGGCCCGGGACAGCTCGCGGCAGCCGCCGGCCGGGTAGCGACGGCGCCGCGCTTGGCGCCTGCGGACGGCGCGGGTTCGGGCAGGCCGGCTGCGCGCGGCCCGCGGCACGAGCTCCCCGAGCCGGCGAGGAACCCGGACCCGAGGCTGATCCCGGGCCGAGGCAAGGGGCCCCGGCCCGCGGAGGGGCGCGGCGCCGCCGGGCCCGGCTGCGGCCTCGGAGGCCGCGCCCCCTGAGGCCGCGCCCGCGTTCGCCGCAGTAGCGCAGCAGCGCGCGCCGGCCGGGCCAAGCGGGGCGGAGCTCGGGGCTCTTTAAGAGCCGTGCGCCAGTCACGGCGCGCTGCAGCAGCGGCCGCCGGGTTGCCATGGAGACGACGGCCGGGCCGGTCGCTATGGAGACGGCAGCGCCCTGGCTGCCGGGCGGGCCGCGCGGCCGGGAGGCGCGGAGGCACGCGCTGCTGGCGGTGATCGGCGAGGTCGGGACGGAGCCGGAGCGCGGGGCGCTGCGCGGCGCCCTGGAGCGCGGTGAGGAGCGGGGCCGGGCGCCGCCGCCGCCTGAGGGGCCGCGCGGGGTGCCGGCCCTGCCGCCGCGCCGCCGGGAGGCGGACGCCCGGCCCCAGGCGGAGCCGCCGCCGGGTCGCAGAGCTTCGTCCTCGGCCCGGGGGGACGGGGCGACGGCGGAGCGGGGGGGCAGGTGTCGGCCGAGGCGGCGCGGAGCGGGGCGGGGGGGCCTCGGCGGCGGGGCCGGGCGTCATCTGCGGGCGGGAGGCGGCCGGGGCTCTGCTGCTGCTGCAGGCTGGCGTGCCTGCGGGCGTTCGGGCCGCGATCGGCGGGGGTGCTTGCCCTTTTTCCTTTTTCCCCTCTGCGAATTCTTCTACTTGCGTTAGCCAAATGCCTTCATCGCTGTTCGCAAATGTCCGGAGTTTGAAGGCGTTCCGTGGTTCTGGAATTTCCACCTCAGTAGAGGAGCGGTAGACCGGGCCTTGCTCCCCTCGCCCCCGAGGTTCCTCCTGCCGAGGCTTTGTCTCGCCCGAGTGACTTCTGCAGCTGCCGGCGGGGGCCTGCGGGCGGAGGGGCTGCGGGCGGCCAAAGCCCGGCACATCGCAGGGCGAGGCGCGGTGCCGGCCGCCCGGCTGCAGCTGGCGATCGGCGCTGGGCGCTGCCCGGCGCCCTCGGCGAAGGGTCGTTGTCGGTGCGATTGGCCGCGGGGCCGTTCCAAGGGCCGGGGGCCGGGCGGTGCGGCGGGACGGTAGTTCTTGCTTTGCGGCAGCTTCTGATGGTTCCGAAGGAAAAAGAGAGGTTGGATTGCCGGCTCCGTGAGGACCTTGCGGCGGGGGAGGGGGTCCTGTTTCATCATGCAGTTTAGCGCATCACTGAGAAATGAGGGGTAGCTCATACGCTTGGAAGTTGGTATGCGCTCCCCTCGTTTCCAAGGTGCGTTGTCTTAAAAGATGCCAGTGATGTAAATATTGGCCACACTGCGCTATTGGGAGATACTTCTGTGGGTGTGTGCCTTTTGACCATCAACAGTACTAAGGGACAGACAGACGGTGTGTTTTAAGAAGGGCGTGTAAAAACGTCGTGCCGTGTCCAGTTTCTCCACTTCAGCATCTTTACCATCCACCTGTCTTTGGCAAGCCACTTACCAACTACTGACAGTGCTTCATTCCATTTTCCGAGGGACAACTCTATTCAGCAGGGATAGACTGGATTTTGACCACTTAGGCTCTGAGAGGCTTTGAAGGGCTGCTCCTGCTTTCTGCACATCAGGATGGCTTTATTTGCTTGGGACTTCACTGAAATGGTGTGCCAACTTCCATCTCGATCCCATTTTTGAACGAATCTTTGAAATAGTGGCTGATTGGACTGTAAACTAATGGATTGAAATGCCAATACCCTAGGAATTCCAGAAAAAATAGATGCAAATTTTGCAATACGGATTGTTAAGTGCCATAACACATACAAATTCTACAGTTAATTGTGTCTGACCAGAAATGAAATCCTGTCAAGTGCAGCCATCTTTTGGCATAAGAGCTATTTAAGCAGGAGTATTGGTACATCTCTCCCAGTAGAAGTGAATGCCTTGCTCAGTAGCAAGTGAACTGCTGAAGAAGGTAGGAACCTGGATTACAGGCTTCCTTTTGTCACTGATGGGGTGCATGACCTCCAGCAAGCCATAGAGGAGTTTTCTCCACTGTGGAAACTGAGGGAATGGCCTCTTCTTGAAATAGATTGAGATCTGTAAGTTGAAAATTGATATAAATAACAAGAATCATTAAAATGACTGTGTGCGTGTCTTGAGATCTATCAACACACAGCATGTTATAAAGGTGGAGGCAGCTATACCCTTGGTCAGGGAGTTCTGGAAGCATGGAAACAGTACAAAAATGATGTATCCCATTTCTTAAGAGTACCTTGCTGAAGAGGTTTCACATGAGGCTTGTGTAAGGGTAGAACAGGCTGCTAAGCAGAGGATTTGATTTCCTCAGGAAACAAAGCAGTATAAATAACAAAATGCTTTTGCCCTTCACAAAAGCATTTTTCTGCAACCTTGCAAGCCTAGGAAGAGGCTTATAGATCCAGTGAAAATCAAATTAACAAAACTGGCAAATAAAGTTGGTAAGCCAAACTTGTCTATCTATCTATCATTTAAGGATAAAACAGTTCGTATTTTGTTTCTTTCTGTTGGCTGTGGGGACCTGCCTGCACAAAAACTTACTGGGAGGAGATACTTGAAAAGTAAGTGAATAAATCTCTTACTCTGGCTGAACCAGAAAGTGTACTTTCCCTTTTCTTCTTGGTTCAGGAGAATGGAATAATGAATATAGGATACTGTGGGAACCTGCTTGTTCTCACACTTGGTGCTTCTTATGCAGTGGCATTGTGTATCTGTGGAAAACGTGAACAACACCTATTCTAAAATGCCGTCTAACAAATACTGGTCTGATTTCTCTGTTGCTGTGACTCTTGTCCAGTTATAAAACAACATCTGAAAGACATTCTATGATATTAGAAGGAAATGCCAAATCTTATGAGCCAGTTATGTTGGCAAGAAATAAAGAAGTTTACAAGGGCATTAGGATAGAGATGGGAAACTGAGTTCCATGGTACCTTACCCAAGCTGTGTACGTGTGAAGAGTGTGGGCACCTATAAACCTTGTTACGGTGTAGTCCACACTCCTGTATCTGGAAACAGGAAGCCAATCAGCAAAGACAATGTTCTGACTGTCCTGCCATGGTATAAATTGAAACTGTGGCAAGGGGAGTGAGATTCCTTTCCTGGAGGGGAAGGAAACATTGAATAAATTGTGACAAGTAAAATAATGAGTGAAATGAGAATTTCACTTCTCCCTTTCCTTAATCTGAAAGAGTGTCTCTCCTGTCTGTGTCTTAGAGGAAGTAGCAGTGCCTCAGATATCATCTATCTCTGCAGTAGGACACCAGGACTCTGGCACAGCAGCTAAAGTCAGCAGGATATGCCCTGCAGAGTGCCACCTTGCTCCTGTTTGGGTCGGAATGCTCATCAGCACTGCATTAAGAGGCACTTATATTTGACATTGGTTTAATCCATCATGCTTTCCAACGGTATTTCATAGGAAAACATTCTTTTCACCTTTTTGCTCCTTGTCTCTTATTGCACATCTTACTTTTACCTATTCCAAGGCTACACAGAAAGGAATAGATGTTCTGTGACACTGAAAGTGGCAGTAAGCTTTTTTGATGTTCAGAGGGTTTACTTTTTTATGCTCTGCTGTGCAGACTGTCGGTTGATAAGCTGCATTCCTCTGTCAGCTGCCACCAGAAAGAAACTAAGATCAAAACTTTCTTGAGTTTCTGTGGATTTTACAGGCCTCTCGACTACTGAACTGCGATGCAATGCTTACTAACTCTGTCTTGGTTTTGTGTACAAAGCTGGAGCTTGTATCCTAGAAGGTACTGTTTCCCACCAGTAGTCAGCAGCTCTTGTGTAACATCAAGTTACGGTGCTGGAGAACAAAAACTGCAGTAACTGGGAATGGTATCTGCATGAAAAGTCAAAGTGCTTCACTTGGAAAGAGAGCAGATACTGGATGCACAAACAATAAAACTTTTTTTCTTTATACAAGAGAGGACAGGTTTCCAGAAAATGGTGGAAGAATTGTCATCAAGGACCCCCCAAAAAATGGAGCTGAAACTCTTGTTGCAATAAACTCTTAGAAGTCTGTGATATTGTTCTTCAACAGCTGTGCTTCTGCAACCAGGAGCATAAGAGGCCAGAGTAGTGATTCATGGTGACTTTCCATTTCTGTTCTGTGGTACCACAATGTAGCATCACACCATCCAGGAGAGGTTGTTCCTTACTAGTTTGTGAAGAAGATCTGATCTGTAGTGTTTGGTGTCATCTAGAATGTACAGCTGCTCACGCTGAAGTCTGAAGGTGACTTCCCAGCACAGCGTGGTGCCATTTGCTCCGGGAGCAGACACTGTTTCCTGCTGATATGAAGGCGATTAGCTTACAAAGATTATGTAGATTAAAGAGCAAACTCAAAGGGTCTTTGAGTAGGATCAGGGGCTTTGAAGGAGTGATTAGGCAGAGGGAGTTGGGGGGGGGGTGAGAGGGGAGGAGGCTCTTGTGACTTGGAGGATGCTCAAGCTATAAGAGCATAGAAACCAGAGTGACTGAGGTGTTGAGTAATTGAAACATTCAGTAGCCTGTCTCTATATGCAACCAGTGCTGGATAATGCAGACGATGTAAAGGTAACATAGTGTAATTGCCTTGCTTGGGCAGTCGAGTAATTTAGCCACTATCCCTTGAACTTTTTTATTAGTTTCACTCATTTGAAGCCTAGGTTGAATGACGAGTTGCTTACTGCATGTACTCCAGGGATAGATGTGTTATGGAAGGGAAACACCTTCTGACCCTCTGATTCTGAAGACTTTTTCTCAGCCTGAAACATAGAATCATAGAATAGTTTGGATTGGAAGGGACCTTAATGATCATCTAGTTCCAACACCCCTGCCATGGGTAGGGATGTTTGGAAGACCATCATTGGTTCTTATGTGTCTTGTTAATTTCTGTCTCCTCTTCTGTTTCTGGAGTAAAAGTAACAACAGTTCACTGTTCTTCTTCTGTTGGGCAGGAATTCGTTCCTGGAATATTAACCTTCTCTCCTGTGACCTGAATCAGCAACTGCGACTCTTTGTAACCCGGCACCTGGCTCAGTTTTCTTCAGAAGTCAAAGGTCAGTTGTTAGTTTATCACCATTAACTTTTACTTTTTTTCTTTCTAGATTAGAAAAAATACAGAATACAGTTGATTTTGATTTAGAATGTCATAATCATTTAGTGAATTGTTTGCTCAGGATTCTGCAGGCAAACACTAAAGAAGAAAAACAGTCTTAAGGATCTGTTGGATGTAAGGAATTTAACTTAATTACTACTGAGAATAGAGTGAATACAAACGTGCCGTGTAAAAGTGTATTAACCTAGTTAGAATTTGTCTGTCTTCTGTACCTTATTCATATGGCACAATATAGTGTTACTTGAGTTATGTACTATCTACCTCTTCCTTTTGGGTTTTAGAATGTACTTTTGCATGTATAAAATGTGTTGCAAGGGGTGTGTAAGACTAATCAAAGGTCTTTCTGAATCACTTTTTTTGGAGGCCTGTTTCCTCCTCCTGAGAAGAATAATAAGTAAAAGCATTTTGACAGTGTCATTAACAGTAAAAGCTTGGATTCTAGTTATGCTCTTTATAATTTATGTAATGTATGTTAAAGTTGCTGTAATAAGCACTAATGATGCTGTTGCAAAACCTTATAACAACTCTCTTATAACTCACTGTTCCTTTTACACTCTTGTCAAAGCTTCTTGAATATATTTTCCCCAAACTGTTCTCTTAATGGATAGCTGTGAAAGAAGGTACTTAGACTCTTCTCAAATCTGCCACTGACTGAGGTCTCTTAACTTACTTGTGACTCTTTTAATATGGGGATAGAAAATCTCCCTCCTTGCAAAGCAGTGTGTATATTATGGGGTCTTTTCTGTGTGTGTATTAAAATACTGTTTATTAAACTTGCAAGCCAAGACATGGCAGAAGATCTGTCTGCATTTAAAGCAACTATTACAGGGGTTATGGTACAAATAGATTCAAACAAGGTAACAAAGTATAACGTTCACTGAAGAATTCTTAACTAAGGGTTGAAATATCTGGATTAATATTGGTAGCGTGTATTCTCTCACCTAAAACTTTTTCTTTCCTCCAGAGCAAGGGGGTGATAAATGCAATGCCAGTCTATAAAGAAGGTTCCAAGAAGGATCCAGGGAACTGCAGGCCTGCCAACCAACTGCTAATTCTATTGGGCAAATCAGTAGAAACTATAATAAAGGACAGAATTAGTGTCAATCTGAAAACAGTACCCACCGATTCTGCAAAGGGAAGTCCTGCTTGTAGTTCTTTGAAGGAGCCAGCAGACATAGATAAGTGATTTTTTTCCACTTGTCAGTGTTTTGGAAATCAAAGTCCATGGAGTCTGTTCAAGGAATCCTATTAGCCATAGAACAAGGGGCAAAGTTCAGATCTCTTGTCTGGATATTTTCCCCTATAACTGAAAATATTAAGCATATGAAATGTAATACACTTTCCAGTTACCATTATCTCTTCAAAAGTGATATGCCAAACAAATGAGCTGTTTTCTATCAAATATAATAAACTAATCAAAAGGAAGCGATTCTGCTTCTGCATACTGTAAAAGTAACTTCCGGCATGAATTCCTAACCACGTTTAATATGAGTGCACTATTGTAGCTGTAATGAGTTGGTTACATTTTAGGCAAGAGCTACAGGAAATACTTTTCTTTGGTAAGTTGAAGCAGGGAGAAAGGTAGGTGGTGGCCAAATTCCTTTTTCCTATGAAAAGACAGTGTGACTTAGAGCTATTGAAGTCTCAGCAGTGGGAAATAGTACTTAAATCTCTTGCCATGTTGCTTTTTTAGTATTATGGTATCACTAAGGATAATGATCATTTTAGTCATCCTGGGGTGAGTCCATTTGCACAATCTCAGCTTGGCTTGTTTCATTTCACTGAGGAAGTTGAAATTGCCCAGGCTTTGAAATTGAAGGCTTGCAGTTTAATGTGGTACTAGATATAGTAGCACTCTTTCTTAAAGCCCTTCTCCATAAATACACATCTGCAGAATTTCAAATAGATCAACACGTTTGTTTTGACTCCACACAAAAATCTCTTGCTGTAGTACTCCTTTGGGAAGGGAGAAGTTCAGCTGGCCTTCAGCTGTTCCTGCTTGTGTGATGAAGCTGTCAGCAGTATAGACATGAGATTCTGGTTTGGTTATCTAAGGATTGATCTTAGGAGCTGATTAGTTTCCAAAGGTGGCTACTTGGTTTGTTGCAAATGTGTGCAGCTGGCATATGACTTCTCTAATAGTCCCCTGGCAGCACTTAGAGCAAGAACAGCCAGGTAGAGACAGTCTTAGGGGTTATGGAAGTTGAGAGAGCAGCTTTGCATCAAACTAGAAAGTTGCATGTTCTTGTTGATCAATTCAGTAAACATGTTAGTCAAAATGCAGCAAGATGATTTCTCAGAGGGATCGCTCTGTGGGATCAAGAATCTTGAGGCAAAAAGAGTGAGTGTGAGGATAATAGCCACAACTTAAGTTGTATTAAGCAACTGCCTCGAGCTGTAGACAATGATGACAGTTCATGTAGTTCAAGATTATTGCAGAAGATAATGTAGCTTAAAGGTGAATGCCTTTCAGCTTGAAAACCGAGGAGTTAGGCTATAATACCATCATTTATTTGAAGGTGGTAAATCTTGAAGTGTAGAGAGATTTCTGGTGGTAGCTAGCAAGAAACTGGTTATGGTATGGTTAGGAGGAGAACATAGGAAAGATTGCAAAAACAGAAATTGCAGGTCACAACTGACATGATAATCTAGAAAAACTTTAAATGTGACCTGGGAACAGTCTTTATGCATTACATATATGCCATCAGATCATACCCTCTGGAAGATAATTGCTATCTTAAATGTTTTTAGCTGTGCCACACTTGTTTGAGCAGTTTTTTCTATACTAAGTACTTTCATGTTTAAGAATCCAACTTATTTTCTAACTTCTGTTTCAGCTTATTTAGAGATGAGGAACAAATGAGTCTAAGATGTGGCTCAAATGAGAGGAGATAAGCTGAGGGCAAAACCAATAACGGTGAGGCAGTCATAAATGATACCTAATCCACCTTACAAAAGGTGACTGTTTTGCTAACCTATCTTGCTGGCTCACTTCTGATTATCACAAACAACACGACTTTTTTGCTCTTGGGGTAATTGTGCAGCATAGTTTGCAGGAGAGAGCTATGGATGGTAGGGACAGCATGAAACAAAATAAGCGTCTGATGATGAACTGTCTACAGGGAAAAGGGATAGTCCTGATTGGCAGCAGAATAATGGAAGAAGGTAGGAAGAATTAGAAAGGATCTTGCATGACAAACTCTCCGTGTGTTATGGAGAATCTGGAAGCTAATAAATGTCCTGAAGGAGGGAAAGGGTAATGTGATGAGAAAAATAACTGTCAAACCAACTCAAGGTGAAATATTGAAGGCTTGTGTGCCCTTATGGTGAGGGTACCCCTATGTGCACTTTTGTACTGCTGTCAGTTGCCATTGGCTGCCATAAGTACTTGATCATGTACACTGTCTGGATGGTAATAGTTCTTTGCAAAACAGAGAGACTATGCTTTTCCAATAGAAATTGACATGTGGCAATGTAAAATGCTCAGAATAATTACTTCTCAGAACATGATAAACCTACTTCCTGATCCTTGTTTGAGTTTGTTTGGGAAAAAAAACAGTTACATTCCTGTAGAAAGCAGGAATAAAACAACAACAACAACAAAACTTCAGAAATAGTAGCAGCTGCTTTCGGCTAGACTGGTAGTTTAAGACAGTTGAATAGCTATACTAGTAATCTTTCCTCTCAGATTATATTCTGTGGTAGTCTTCAGAAAACTTGTTATAACCAACTAATGACACAATTGAAAGTCAAGCTAGGCTTAAATAGTATAATTAATATTTCATAAGGTGCATTATATCAATATGATGTTTGAGGCTCTGACAAGCTTTTTTTGGCTTTATTAACAAGTAAGGTCCTGTAATGACATGCTAGTTGTTATTCATTATATAGTCCATGTAAATCCTTACTGCTGATAGGCTGTCCAGTTTTCTAGGACTTAAATGCCAGAGTACTAGATCTCAGGTTGGAAGCTGATTTCTTCTTAGTCAATCTCTTAGTTCTTATATAGAAATAATCTGTTTGTACAGACTGTTTAACACTACCACTATTTCTAAATTTTTCTTTAGAATAGAAATTGTTTCATTCTCTAAAATGATTTATTCCAAATACATAATAAATTCACTGAATATTTCCAGCTTTATTCAACCTGTAGAATGAGAGACATGTCATACAAATGTTATGAAGTCGTAAGACTTTATTTCAAAAATACAGCTTTTACAATCTTTAACATACTTCTTTCAATACTAAGTGAGCTCTTTTTGTAAAATAATACATCTTCAGGATTGTCCCTGATAATAATATTGGGCTTCATCTTACCTGTTTGAAGCCAGCATAATGAACCTTCTTTGTTAGGCCAGGTTAGGAAGTTATGAGGAATATTTTTTGTTTTACCTTAGTGTATTTTAAAGTGTTGCTTTGTTCATAAAGTATGTGTTTTAGTTCTTACTGTGATAGCCCAACAGACTGCTTGATGGAAAGTAAGAACCCAGAGCTCCAATAACATGTTCCTATATTTGAGCTAAGCAAAGGTTAAATGAATGTTGATTTCTTGTTTTCATGCTGTCGTATCCAAATGCTGGCTACCGATTGAAAGGGTAAATAGTGCTTCTCTTGCTCCAGAATTCTTATAAATGTTTAACCTGCATTTTACAACTGACACTTCTGTACGTATTTATTATACACTTGAAACTACTGAGGATTCAGTAAAATCATATAGGATTCACTCATGTGAAGTATCATTACTATGAAAGAAATTAATTTTCAGAAATGCTCTGATTCTGTTCATCTTCTCTACTGTATAGTAAGGTAAGAACTGAAAATTCTATTCAGTTTATTAAAAATGAGTAAGGTCAAAGGAAATGCCATACTGAATCAGATCAGTGGTCTATGTAGCCTGATATTCTGTCTCAAGAAGCAACAATAAGAGATGTATTTCAGGGAGAGCATATGAGTGTAGCTGCTTTTGATTGTCCTCTTTTCCTCATACTCACTCACTCTACATAATGCTTGGATTTGGGATGTTAAAGGACATGTCCACAGCAACTCCTTTTAGTTAAAAAAAAAAAAAAAGTTGAATCCCTTCTGAATACAAATACTGTCTGCATTCACAGCTGTGTAACAAGTTACTGAAATTACTGCTTGCTATCAAAAGAAGTTATTTATTTCTTAAGTAGATTTAGCTTCACTGAGCGTTTCCTATCATTTAGCATTTTAGAATTTGGTGAGTAGTGACCTGATCTATGACTGATTTTTTTGTAAGCCTTGAATGTATTTCATGCTCTTGCCCTTCCTCTCCAAATTGAAGGATTTGGGACTTCTAAGATTAAGTCAGTTGTTCAATCCCTGTGATCATTTTGCTTATCTAAGCTAAACTTGAATGGATAGGCGCACTACTTCACATGCTTTTGAAGATAACGCTGTGCCTTCTTAATTTATTGTTTGCCCTTTTAATAATGAGCGATTCATGAAACTATGCACCTAAAGAATGTGGGGGGAAAAAATCATCCCCTTTGAACAAGATCTATCAGATAAGAAATCTAGCAAAATACTGGCTTTCCCTATTTGAATGATTTCTTGGTGTTATTGCCTCTCTATAATTGCTGACCCTATTTGTAGTATGCTTCTTATGTGACTTCTTGTAGTACTTGAGCATTCAGCTAAGACTTCCAGTTCTTATCTTCAGCTGCTGTTCATGAGTGACATCACCACAAAATAAAAACACCTACCTGCACTCCAGACTTCAGCATCCTCTAGAATATGACTTGCTTCCATAAAATTTGGCTGAGGTCAGTGCACTACTGGCTCAAGTTCTGAGAGCTGGGTGCCTTTTGCTGGAAAGCTGAATTGGCTGTTAGGAGTCAGCATTTGCATACTGAGAGCAGTGTCTTTCATGACCTTGGTGAACACCCAGTTCTATTGTTCTGACAACCCAGGCATTTCAAGTGTTGCAGGCACTGTTTTTAGCAACTTATGTAAGGCTTTTTTTTTTTTTTTTACTCATCAGACAACTGCTATCTCTTACTGTGTAACCTATTTTAATTCTTTCTATTTTTTGCCTAGAATAGCACTTTTTTTCTTGACTGTCTGGCCTTATTCTCTTATCTCTACTTTTCTGAGCTGTGTTTCTTATTTAAATAAGCATTTAACAGCTCTGAGTGAGATGGCCAGTTAAGAAGAAAGAAGGGGCATGTGATTGCACTCAGCATCTCTGGAAAAACAGCAATAAAAAGTCAATACTATTTTCTCCATTTCATAAAATGAGCAGCTTTCAATTACTGGATAACTGTTTATGAAGGATCTATATGCTGCAAAATAGTTATGTTAATTATCTGTTCTCAAAGACAGGCTTGATGCTACTTTAAACAGTGCTCTGGTAACTAGTTCATGTTCCCTCACAGTGGCTACACACAGAAACTTTGACTTGCATGTTTTTCTTGCAGTGCTGTAGT
Source organism: Aythya fuligula (assembly GCF_009819795.1). NCBI lineage: Eukaryota > Metazoa > Chordata > Aves > Anseriformes > Anatidae > Aythya > Aythya fuligula. Next base: position 21,755,691 of record NC_045569.1, on the reverse strand, counting down.
GACACTTCTTTAACTTGACAAAGGCAACATTCTCCTGGTGGCTGTGCGCATTGTAAGCACAGCAACTACAGTGACAGTGGCCTCACAAATAAGAGTAGCTCTAGCACGCTCTTTTTTTCTATCTCCTACCCTTTGGGGAATTTCATGTTTGTTTTAGCAGAAATGGTGGAGCTAGATGTAGCTATTACAAGTTAATACAAGCTCTGGGTGACTTTGTACAAATGATGCTGGAATCCCAGCCATACTTGGAGATTGGTAACAAAAGCTTTGTTAATGTATTGCTAGTGTATTATTAGCTTACTGTGGCTATGAATGTTTCTCCTTTAGTGTCCCTGCCTTCAGTGGCTTACAGTAGGCTTTTCCAATCCATGTGAACTGGACCTTGCTAAGACATAAGATAGGCAAAAGGGAAGGAGGATTAAGTATGAAAATAATCCTGAACATGTGACAACAGCTGTGAATAACTTTCTGACAGATTTCTTGGTCTGTTTCACTCTACAGTAGTTTCACTCTACCCTGCTATGAATTTCTTCCTTTGCTTTTAAAGAATTCCTAGTATTGGCATGGGCTTGAGGAGGGAGCATCTGACCAGCAGCTCTCAATTCCTGTTTACCTGGGTGGTGTACTTAAACAGTTGGAGGTAAGTGGCTTAAGATGTTTCAGTGCCTTCCTCCTAGGAATGAGCACCTGGGCTGAGCCATTTGGACTGTTACTCTGCCTGAGATCATGAATACATCTAGAGAAGCTTGTTTTTTCAGAACGTCCCAGGATAGGTTCATAAAGTGGAAGGCATCGTTACTTACAGCCAGCAAATGTATCCTATCTCACTTCCCCACCGGAGGCATTAACGTGTAAGAAATGAGCGATGTCGTCATCTTCCCATACTGGTACACGTGCTCGTGTGTTGCTCGGAAATGTTGTCCACCCATCAGTCTGCAGAGCGGCAGCACTGCTTCTGGCACTCTGTTGCATCCAGCTTGGATGAAAGAACTTAGCAGAGCTCGTCTGAAGTTATCTTTTCTAGGATTTTAGCTGCTATTTCAAAAAATATTTTTTCCCCTAGATGTGGACTCAGAAAGCCAGCACTGAAGGAGCCTGTTAATCCTATTTTGCCATGAGATTAATTGTTGTCATGTGCTATTGTAATTTTAATGCCATAAGTCCAACCTCCTTAGAAGACAGATGTCCCTGACTCTGATTTGGCTCCGTTCCAGGATTTTGTCTTGCCCTGTTAACCATGGTGTTGCCAGAGAATATGCTCTTTTTCCTCTCTGTAAGAAGTTAAAATTGCAGACTGGAGACACTATTTTCCTTTCCTGAACTGGTATTGCTCCGTACATGGGGAATCTGAGATGACATGCTTTCTATTTGATCCTGAAAAATTATAAAATTCTCTGAGCTATAAAATCACGAAGTTTAAAATGGACTTAATGGGCATTGGTAAAGACTGTGTGTCTAGAAGCATCTTCTGAAGTAGCACCTTTTATTCTTTGTAATGGAATGTCTTGCTACTTGATTTGGAAACTTTAGGAAACTGCAAAAAATACTCAGCTTTTCTTTATTTCTTGATAGAGCAAACATGTTTCTGTATGGTGTCCACACCATACACCTATTCCATCTGATTTCTTACATATTGCCTTATTCTACTAGCCTATATGAAGCAAAAAATGAAGCAAATTAGTCAATTTCTGAATTCAGGCTTTAGAATGCTAAGAGAACTGCAAGGAAAAGATATTTACTACCTGAAGACAATCTCACTTTTTATTATTATTATTATTATTATAAACAAAGCAAATGTTTTAACTATTTTTGTTTGGTAGGTGAGAGTGTTGTGATTTTTGTATTATGCAGACAATTGTATTAAGGTGAGGTGCACTATGTATTAAGATGAGGCATTGCTTTTCATTTGAATGCATCAGGTTACAAGCAGTCTACCATAAACCATTGGTTATTACTTTCAGTGGTTATAATTGCCAGTGGTTAAAACTGTTCCTCACATCTAGGTTGAATTCATTTACTGTGCTTTGCAGTCACTATATTTCATTCTGACTGTATCTGCTATGTCTGAGTTCTCTTCTGGAACAAATTTTACTACCTGTAGATGCCTTCTCCCCTTCCCTCATAATGAATCCTTTTGTATAAATCAAACTAATTTTGGGGAGGGAGGGGACTGTTGACCTCAAGCAATACTTTGTGTTATGATACAACAAACAATCGTGTTACGATCTCTTCAGTTTAAAGAGCCTTAGAATCTGCTTTTCAAAAAGGAAACCAAAAACTACAAACTGTAGTGGTCTCTGACCATCCTATTGATCACATTCTTGCTCTTAACTAATAGCCTGCAATATATATCTACAGCTAGCTCTCTACCATGAACTGAATTTGTGTGTTCTCAGCCATGGTGTTGTTGTTTTCTAAATGTAACCAACATGGCACAAGTGTGATATAAATTCCTTGCTTTTTTCTATAATGTGTCTAGTCTAGTAGAAAGATCAATGGTTTTGGCACCAATCACAAGTTTCAGTTAATTATTAGTTATTTTAAATATTAATTATTAATTATTTTCTTGCAAGTAACTGAAGTCTTGATCACAAGTTATATGGAATTCCCTTAGAAATATGTTGAACAAATCTCTGCTCATCAGCTGTTTGTCACTTAAAACTGACTTTAATCTTTCTGACAGTGATTTCTGATCTAGTAGAACGTATAAATTTATCTTTTCTAACAGAGTAACATACAAATGCATCAGACCCATCCAGCCTTCTGAAAAGATTTCTCCATAGAGCAATGAGTTGTAGTCCCAGATCCTGTGTATTTGTTGTTGTTGTTGTTTGTTTGTTTTTGTTTTTCTTCAGGATGCTCAATGACTTGAGTTCAGGGATAGGGTAGGTCCTAAAACTGCAGGACAGCTTCTTATAAAAAATTTCTTGGGGAGCAGGATTATGCTGCGTACATGAAAATGATGCATGCATATGTGGTTTCTTGGGCTAAAATAGTAATGTAAGAGTTCCTACATAGTCCAATAGCTGTCACAAGATCACTTTTTTTTTTTTATTGCAAATGTGATTCTTTGACCTTCTTTACCTAAAGTAAATGGAGTACTGCAGGCACACAGTTTAATTGAAAGAAAAAGTTCAGCAAAATTAGATTCCTGTTCTCTTTGGGGATGGGGTGAGGGGTGGAAATGGTAGAGGAAGTGCTATCTCCCATTGGTGCTGTGATGTTCACTTACTCCAGAAATGCAATACATGTAAGAAACCACTCTGATCAAAAATGTGGCCAGTATAGGTATCTATTTTGCTCCATCCGTATCCTTTCCTTAATTATCACTTAAGGCTGGTATGTATGGGAAGCTTACTAACAAAACTGTCAGTACAGTGCTAGTAGGTGAATTCCATATGCAGGCATACTTAGTCCAGAATAAACCTCCATTAATCAAATAGTGTTGATTGAATTATATAATGAGAAATAGATTTATATGGTTATATTTTGTACTCTTAACTAGTCTTAATACAGAACAGACAAAAATTAACACTTGGTCTGTTCTGTTCTTTCTATTTTCTGCTTTACCTTCACGCATACCTCTAATTTTCCAATTTTGCCAGTTTATTAGATAAAGCTCCCAAAGCCGAAATAACTGAAGTTGTGAATATTCACTGGTAGCTCTCTGAAGTTAGTACTTGCCCTACTAAACTATTATTTTGCTTCTAAAACTAAGTATCGTGGTTTAGTATTGTTGGTAGTTTGTGGAATTCAAATTCTAGAAGTGTATATGGCATATGTGGAGGTAAAGAGTAAATGGGTGGGTTCGTCATGAAAGTCTTTTTTGAATTCTTCATGAAAAATGAAGGTAGAACAGTTCTGTTTTATATTTCACATGTAAATAAAGATTCCAGGTGTCAAGATCTGTTTGAATGGAACTAGAGGGATGATTAACACTTAAATTTGATAGAAAAGGAAAACTAATAATGAAGTTGTTAGTAAAAGGTTGGTTATTTGTTCAGGACACAGAATGAAAGAAGCATATTGTCATTGTTGCATTTTCTTAGTACTTCTTGTCCCAGTGGATGTGGGTATTGTCTTACTTGATTTATTTTTAAATATGAGAATGCCAAGAAATATTAAATGCAGGCCAGTCTGTCCTTGAGGTAGTAGTGTGAATAACTGATTTGTATTTCTCAATCCTCTTTAAATGTGTTTGGTGGAATGCATTTTAAATACATCTAAAACAGTGTCTTTTTATCCCTACTGGTATAGGTCTTTATCTGTAGAATTACTGGGCAGACAAGCTGGATGAGACTAGAATTTTTCATGGTTAAAAATAAAAAATGAAGACAGCAAAAAGTCCCCAACCAATAGGACACAGTTATATTTTGCTTTCAAATGACCTCTGTTTAGCAGTTCTACTCATAGTTTATAAAACCGAGGCCTGGTCTGGATTTTGTTTGCTACACTTTGATGCTTGCAATCGTGGAAACTGGTTATGGCTGTTCAGTTACTTTGCCTTTAGGTAGGTGAATAGTGTGAATTTTACCAAAGCCTACAACTTTGCTTCTGAAACTTTGAGTATTAATGATTGTGCAGGAAAATCTGCAGTAGACAGTTTGACTCCTATAAAGAATATTCTTCTGTTCTGAAGATGAGACTTGCTTGTACTTTTACTCATATTTCATGGAGATTAATAATTCAGAAGTGGTTATTGATTTTTCCTTCCATTTGTCTTTTTTCGTCTTGGGTTTCATCTGAGCTGCATCTTTGCAAGAAAGCACGTGCTACAGTGCTCATCCTGCAGGATGGCATAAAAGCAGGAGGGAACAGTGCCTAAAATGGATGTCCTATTTGATTTCTGCTAAAAAAAAAAAAAAAAAAAAAAATGCTTATTTCACATCTTTTCCTTTCTTGACTAGTAGGCCTTACAAGGAGCAAATAGCTGTTTACCATAATGCCCCCTACCATGCTTGCTATCTACTAATGCTAGTTTGGAGGAACTACATTTTTACTATTCAAATTTCAAATATGCCTCACAGAACAGTTTCTGTTCTGTAATCAAAGTATATGGCTGTTTCCTGTAGTATCTTTGCACATAGTAGCAACTAAATCCTCTCTGTTTTTTTCTTTTTTGCTTGTCTTTAAACTGCGATTCATTGTGAGAGAAGCTTCCATATGATGGCACTTAAATCTGAACACTGATAAGTCACAGGTTCTGCATTTTTCCAGGCATATGACCGCTGTTTTATGTTTCTTAAAGAAAATGCCTACATTTCAACATCTCAATGTTTTCCGACTCTAAATATCACACTGAGGAGAAAGGTAAAGGAAGACAGGTATGGGTTAACAAAAACTCTCTTTTTGAGAGTCTTCAGTAGTCTTTTATACTGAGTTGCATAACAGAAATGACAGGATATTGCAAACTTTCCCATGTATATTTTGTTCTGGAAATCTTACCTATGCCACTGCCAATTCTAAAAGTTGTTCTACCTTCTCCCCAGCCTTTCTTTTGCTTTGTCTATCAGGCTTAGCTTCCCATCTTCAGTTTGCTTAATCTTCAGTCGCCACTGCTTGTTGCAGGTTTGCCCCTAAGGATCCTGCTGTGAATTTCAGAACTGTCCTACAGGTGTCCTCTATAACATTTGTTATTTGGACAACCGTATCTGGTAAATCAGTGCCTCTGATCTAATAAATACTCTCCTTAAAGATGTCAGCAGCCTTTCTGTTTCTGTTCAAGCCTAGGAGGCAGTTGAAAAAGCAGCAAGTCCCTGGGAATCTCATCCTTCTCAGGGTAGCTGTTGTCTATTACAAGAGATAAGTGGCTCTTTCAGAGAAAGAATGAGATAAGAAACTGTTAAACATATCTGGAAGAAAAAGATGCTCTCTACAGTAGGAAGGATCTTGCACCATAGTTTGGTTCTTGCAGCTTCTCTCACACTGCCTTAGGTATTTCTTTGTTACTTTTCAGTGCTAGACCTGGCTTATATCTTCTGTTGTTCTCAACATATGCTGAGACATGTGAAAAGACATGATGTGCCTCTGGCTGGAGAAGTCTGGTGGGTGTTAACTGGGTACTAATGCTGATGAAGGCTGCTGAGGATACACAGGCAGCATGGACTCTGTGTGTGGAAGACAGGAGTTTTTCTTCAGGTAGACGTATGCTACTTATTGGCAACATTTGGAGCAGTCTTTCCTTGAACTCCTTGTTATAAAACCAACAGGATTATATCCTAGTCCCTCCTTCCTCTCTACTGCATTAAGCCACCCTTTTCACAGAATGGCTGAGGTTGGAAGGTACCTCTGAAGATCATGTAGTCCAACCACCCTGCCAAGAAGGATCACCTTTTGGGTGCTATGAAGTCATCCTTTGCTCACGCAGGCTACACATTGGTTCCTACTGTGCCCCAGTATTTGCTTCAATCCCTCTTTATGTTCCTTCTGGTGTTTTAGTACTGCGCATGTTTGCTCCAGTTTTGCAGCCTTGATTTTTATGTCTCTTTATCTTTTCCATCGAGAGCTCTAGACAGGTCATCTTCTGTTATTTTCCCTAAAGCTTTTGAGTTGCTGAGTTAAATTAGGATCACCATTTTTAAAACCTTCTTTTCTGGGACAAGAGAGACCAGAGTGTTGCCAAAGAACTCTCAGGTTTCACAAATTTGTTTAAAGTAGGAATTGGAAAAGAGGTTGATAACAGGTGCTGACAGTCTCTCTGGACCTACATTAAGAATGCTATTTGGTGAAGAAAATGATAAACAGACAAATGTAACAGATGATTTGGCCTATCCACCTGTGAACTTTTTAAAAACCACAAGTCAAAGTCTAAAGAAACTATTTCTCAATAGCTCAGGTAATCACTCATTAGGCCCTGAGGCATCAGAAAGATGAAAAGATTACTCTCTAATTAAGAAGTGAGCATAAATGCCTAACAATAGTGGACCTGCAAAGCAGCTGAAAGAATAAAATACTTAAGGGATCAAATGTTTCTTGACAACTAACAAGGTGTGACTGCTTTTCAGATATAGATACTTTAAAAATATAGTCACTCAACAAGAGCACGAAGTAAATACTTAGTCAGAATTTAAGCAGTCATACAGAATGGAAGGGTACTCCTATTTGTAAGTAAGAAAGAAAGCTGGAAAGACACACAAAATAGTTACACAAAAAGATTCAGGTGTATTTAGCAAAAACAAGTATTTAAAAAAATCCTGGTAAAGCCCATAAACAAGAGCAAAAATCAGTGTACCTGGAGAGAAAAGAGGATAGGCAAGAGGGTTGTAGAAGTGATTTTCCAAAAGCTTGAAACAAGTAGTCAGTTTTTTTGTTTGTTTGTTTTGTTTTTTTTTAAGAAGAGAGCCTGTGGAAAAGTCAGTAACTGGGTAGTCAAAAAATAATCTTCCAACAGGATGGATGCAAACAAATCCTTGCACAACTGTGGTCTCCTTCATACAGTATGTTGCGGAGGTATCCTGCTACTTCTCTAGTAATTACATTGCCAGGCCAGTCTTCTGTAATGAGATACCAGAAGTCAGAATTCTTTGCATTGTAAACTGTGTGCTTTTCATTTAGAGGTGCTAGGAAATACCTGACCTTACTAATAAAAACAGAACTCAAATTAAAAGCATGGCTATGGCTTGGTGTATACATGGTAATCCTTTGTTCCACCAATCCAGATGTTTGTATGCTGTTTATTAGAATCTCTAGTCTCATTAAAGACTTGGTGTATGGTTATGAAGGAAAATCAGGTGCATTTGAGCCAAAGAAGCCTATGGAAGATAGCAGGCAATTCTGAGCCACTGTCTGAATATTTACTGTAAGCTCTATTCAGTATTATGCTTTAGCATAATGTTCTTGGAATTCTAATATTTCATCAAGAAACTCAGCCTTCACTTTATATAAACTTTTCAACATCATAGTATAGAAAAGCATGGAGGTGCGATCCTGGCTGTAACCTAATACTTGAAAATAACAAGAAAAAACATCTTAAGAAGTCATTTTTGTTATTTGTGCAGGCCTGGAGAAATAGCCAGTTTGTGACTTCCAAGTATTTATGATCAAGAACAATCCTATCAGTGCGATACAGACTGAGGTACACAGTGATGATAAATGTTCGTGTCAGTAACAGTTTAATTCCTTATGTAATTCTATGCTCTAGTCAGTGGAGATCTATACCTTATATCTCAGGAAGTTTCTAGGCCCTTTCCAAGCCCAGCAGACAGGGACTACAGTTTTCCAGCATAAAGAGAGGATCTTTGTTTCAAACCCTGGTGACTTGGTGGCTGTCATTATTTGACTCATTGAAGGAGAGTTTTTGTTAGTGTAAGTGGTAGAAACTCCATCCCTTCTCTAATTCTGTTAAAATAAATCTGTCCTTGCATCATAGAATAGTGTCCCTAAATACCAGTGTTCAAATGGTTCTTGGAATGGAACATCAGTAAGCCTTAGTTAATACCAAGAGCACTAGTTTTATTTTTTTTCCCCCCTCAATGTTTTGTGGTCCTGATGTTTGTGATGTCTTATAGGTGACAAGTGAAATGTACTTATTTCCTGAAAGAATGAAGAAACTGTGATGTTGATCATAGCTCTGTAGGTCTTTCTGGCTTTAGAAAGTAGGAACTGGAAGCTAGAAAATGGCCTTCCCTTTAGGAACTGGAAGAGACTTGAAGTTCAGTAAGTGCTTTCTTTCTTAGTGCACCTTTTCTTCTTTCTTTGACAGCTATTCTTAGGGGGTTGGCTTTTGTTTTTTCTAAATGATAATTTGTTGATCTCTTTAGAAGCTAAAAAGAAGAGGCTATCTGCAATTGTCATCTGATCACATAAAGGCAGGAGGGCTGCCTCAAAGAACTGTGCAGAAAGAAGGCTTTTTAGGCCAGTTAAATGACTGGTTTGTGGTAAAGGCAGCAACTGTTTTAAGAATCCCTTCTGCTTTGAACAAATGTTTTGCTAGTCAAGCAGCACAGATATGAGCTGATTGTACGCCATGAATTTGTACTTTGTGAAAACTGCCTTAACTCATAAGTAATTCTTATTTGTAAGAACACTTGTGATAGACAAAAACACAACCCTGCCTGCCAGGGCATAATCATATAACAAACTGGAAAGTGAGGGGGTAAATTAGAGGTAAGAGATGCATCTGTCTCCTGTTCATTCATTTAACAGAGAAAAACATTTCTGATATAAACTCTCAACAGCAACTGGAAGACTCAATTTTTTTTTTTTTGTGATTTACATGGAGGCAGATACATTGAGACAAAAGAGATAAGATCATGTTAGCATTTCTCACTTTATAGATTTCTCACTTTATAGAAAAGGCAGAGGAAAAGCACCATTAAAGACATGAGAGTATGGACGCACTAGTGAAAGTTAATGGGAAATAATTCTTTTTATTTTCCTCTCCTGAATTAGGGAGTATGACACAAAATCACTGGCCAGAAGTTACAAATCAAGTACGTAGGAGGAAGAACCTTTTGTACATGATGCGTTGCTAAACAGTTGCCACAGTTGAAAAGTATACATAGATTCAGAGCGCAATAGAGAAATCTTCTAAATGAAGATGGAAACAACCTTTGTTGGAGAGCGAGGGCTCCTAAGCTGGTGTCTTCCAGAAACTAAGAGGTATACTCGCCGGTATACCAATCTGTCTTGTATCTTATGCTCTTGCACAAACTGGTTGAGTTTGGAAGGGACCTTTGGAAGTCATCTGGTCCAACCCCAATGCTTAAGCAGGGTCACCCAGAGCAGGTTGCCCAGGACTCTGTCAGAGATTCAGAGATCTTCTGAAGATCTCCAAGGAAGGAGACTCCACAACCTCTCTGGGTAGCCTGTACCACTACTCAGTCACTTGCACAGTAAGGAAGTGCTTCCTGATTTTTAGGTGGTACCTCTAATGCTCCAGTTTGTGCCTATTGCCTCTTGTCCTGGCACTTGGCATCGCTGAGAGGAGCTGGGCTCTGTCCTCTCTGCACCCTCCCTTCAGATGCTGATGAGATCCTACCTGAGCTTTCTCATCTCTAGGCTGAACTGTCCCAGCTCTCTCAACCTTTCCTCGTGACAGATGCTCCGCTCCCTTTATTATCTCAGTGACCCTTTTCCGAACTCCTTCCAGAAGCTCTATGTCTATATTGTTCTGGGAAGCCCAGAAATGGACACTCAGCTCCAGGTGTGGGCTCACCAGGGCTGAGTAGCAGCATGACCCCCTGGAGTATCAGCTGCTCCACCCAATTTTGTGTCATCTGCAACCTTCTTCAATCACTTAATTGCAGTTGTTGCTATTTCTCTGTGGCTGGAATGTTATGCTGTACTGATGATTCTGGTGACTGGAAAATAATTGTGCCTCCCACCACTTGTTAGTTGCCCGGTTTGACTGTCAAGTGCGTAGCTGGGCACAGAGCGACAGATCAGAACTGCTCCTTGTGGTGACTTTTACTTTGAAGGTGAAAGCAAAACTTAGAAGGCCCTGTCCTCACCTAGTGCTTGTCACAGGCATTCCTAGCCACCACAGTATGCTTACTGGCATGTGCAAGTAGCTGGTGTCACTGCCTCTGTGTTGGAACTGTCAAGCAGCAGACTGGGATGTGGCAGGTGTAACAGAGCAATTCAGCAGCTCCCATTGCACGAAACTATATATATATATTTTTTTCAATATGCAGCTGAAGTTTGTCTCTTTGAGTTCCTATTTAAAACATATTAAAAAAAAAAAAAAAAAAAGCCACAGATGTTAGATTCCACTGTGTTAATGTTTCCTGAGGTTCACAGATATTAACCACTGATTAGCATCATCTGCAAGCTACGGAAAGTAAAGTTGTAATTTATTGTTAAAATGCATCAGAATTTGGTTACAGTTCTATTCCTGAGCCTTCCATTGTCTCAGAAGGTCACCGAGAGGGACACTTGCTGTAGGGCAGGCAGGACGCCTTCGGCTTTCCTAGTTAACTCTGTAAGCTGGGACCTTGTGTAAGGCAAGCAGGACCCTGGTAGTGGTTTTCAGTGCTTGCTATGGATAAAAGGTTACTATTGGCAATTAACATATTATGGAGTAGTTACAGGCCCTGCATGGAGTGTTCCAAATACTGGGCTCTCATTCCTGCTCTGCTGGGCTTAGAAGCATGCTTCCCCTGCCTCGCAAGTCTAACAGATCAGGCACTGTGATATTGGTTAAGAAATGAGTTGCGAAGTTCTTAGCGAAATGCTTAAATCATTTTCTGAAAACCGTGCTGGAAATAATCTCCAGAGCTCAGGTTGCTGGCATTCTCGCGTCGCTCACTCAAACTCTGCTGCTAGCCAGGCAGCACTGTCACCAGCCAAGCTGCTCAGGCTGTACCAGCTCTCTCCCTCTCGGTTCACGGCTAGCCTGGCGCAAAGCCCCCCTCAGACGAAGGGGGGAGTGCCGCTGCTCAGGGGCACCGCTCCGCGGAGCAGCCTGACTGGAGCCCGCGGGGGAACAAGCAACGCGGGGACCCGCTCGGCCCCCGCCACGCACCCGGCCTGCCCGCGCCCACGAGCGGCCGGCCCCGACGGCGGCGCGGCGCTGCAGCGGCGGGCAGCGCGCAGGGGGTTAAGGCAGCCCCGCGCGGGGCCGCGGGCGCGGCGGGGGCCGGGCGGGGGCCGGGCGGCTCCGCCCTCGGCTCGCCCTGACACAGCAGCTGCCGCCGCGGGCCTGCGCCGCGCATCCCCGGCTCGCCCCGCGCCCCGACACGGCCGCCGCTCCGCGGGCCGCGCGTCCCGGGACACGATGGTATGTGCGCGGCGCCCGCCCCGCCCGGCCCGGCCCGGCCCGGCAGTCCCAGGCTTGGGCTGGGCTGGGCTGGGTTGGGCTGGGCTGGGCGGCGGGGGGGCGGCCGCCGTCAGGACCCGCCGTCAGGACGGCGAGCCCCTCGCGGGGCCGGGGCAGCGCGGCTTTGTTCTGGGGCTGATGCCGTCCGCTGCTGTGGAGAAAGCTCGTCGGTCGGGGGAGGACGGGTTCCGGGGGGTGGGGGTGGGGGGTACTGGAAGTGCAGGTACCCGGCCCGCGGACCGCGCCCGGCCCCGGCTCCCCGGCCATGGCCGTCCGCTGGCGGACCGGGGGGCCGGGGCCGCGCTGCCCTTGCGGAGGAGCGGCTGAGGGCTTCGCGGAGCAGGCTGCGGCGGCCGCGTTTGGCCTTCCTTGGAGTCTTATTGGAGCCGGGGGCCGACCGGCCGGTGGTCGAGGGGGCCGGGGTAGCGACAAGAGGGCGAGGGGGCTGCGGATGGCGCTGGTCGTTTATGACCCTTGTGAAGACCTCGCCCCTTTCAGCTGCTCCTGCTCCCGGGTGTCGGGACAGACTGGATTCCCTAGCTGCTCAGCTGTTTACTGCGCTTGTGTCGTTAGCTCAGGCACAGAGAAGGATGCCCAGTGAATCTGGAGGAGGCTCTGGAGAAGACGGTCTGCCTGCCGGGGGCTGCCGGAGCCAGCGCTGCGGCGCTATGTCTGATCCTGGCGTGGTCGTGCCTGAAGATGCGGCGCTCGGGAGAGGGGCGGCGGCGGCACAGGGCACCTCGCGGGCGCTCCCTTTCGGCAAGGCTCGGTGGAAGCCGGCATTAATGCCCGCACCGCCGTCCAGCTCGGCGCTGGTGCTGGAACGAGGCTAATGCCTGGCAGGAGCCGGGAGGGCTGTAAAGGGGGACTGTCGTGCCGCCGATTAGATGAAAGAGAGATGCGGGCACCCTCCTGCTATTTCTCTTTCCTTCAGTGCTGCACACCCACGCACGAGTAGTCTCGGAGTAGCTGAAGTCTGGCTTTGAGCTGCTCAACGCTACATTCTTCCGCTACAGGAGGCCAAAAAGCATTCCAACTCTTCCAGTTAGTGGGGTAGGAAAAAGGGAAGGTTCTTGCAAAACGCAAGTGAGATGCAGCTTTTCTAGGGCAGCGGAGGAGGAGAAGAGATGTGGCTAGATTTGGAGTTGAATTTTGTTATAGTAGGCTACAAGGAGGCATTTTGTGCTTTAGAAGTGAAAACGACAAAGTGCTTTCTTTTTCCTAGTAGCAGTCCTTTGTCGTCCCTTCCCCTGCTGTGCTTCCCCGTGTAGCACAGTGGTGTATGGGGCCAGCTTTTCCCTTTTTGAGGAGGGGAGAAGGTGCGTTACCGCTGGTGCAGTGTGATGACACCTTTGCGGTCCATGGACACACAGGGATCTGTTTTTTTTTTGGATATCTTTGTCCTCTGTTAGTATTGTCTGTAGTAAACATCTTGTTAAAAGTGTTAAATCATCTATGCTAGTGCTAAAATGTATTGAAGCATCTCAAAATAGGGCTTTTTATCTACAGCGTCCAGAGCTGGAGCAGGGTTTAGCGTGGTGCACATGTCAAGCTACATGACTGTGAATATCTATCGGAGACTGCTGTTTTGGCTGCGAGGAAGAAAGAGAGGCAAACCTCTTTGACTGAGGAGGGAGCAATTAAAAGTCGGTACTGATGCCAACAAAAGCTTTTTTAATAGAAAAGAGAGGGGCCGCTGTGGCTGGGGGCTGTGAGCAATCGGGCTGGGGCTCACAGTGATGTAGGAAGGAGAAAAAGGAGGGAGCTGGACATATTTATCGCACAGCGGGCTCGGAGGGGAGGAGCGTGGCTGCTGCACACTCACACGCAGAAACGCGCACACACACACTGCGGCAAATTCTGCAGCTGGTGCCTGCTGGCTTATGACTGCAGAAAAAACAAGCTCCAGTTTAAACTCTCTGATCTCAGAGACGAGGCGTTTCTATTCCAAGTATCTCTGGTTCCACTGCGAAAAGCCCTGCAGGCTGGGCACTCTTCCAGAAGGACAGGAATTCCTTTTCTTCTGATGGGGCAGGGGACCTTTGACTGCATAAGGTCAGTATCCTCCCTGTCTCCTTGACAGCTCTGTACTGCTTGGTTGCATCCAGATTGCATGTCTGCCCTTACACTTCCTCCAGCAAGTCGTGGTTGTATACAGGCCAGAAACTCTTTTTCTCTCCCCTCCTTTCCTTTGATCTGACAAGGCCAGGCTGTCAAATCTTCCACCTTGCTCCCATTTTGTGGACAGAGGGATGTGTAGATTTGCAGTAGTTTCTCTCCTGGCAAAACAATCCACGAGAGGAATGTCGTTCACATTGTCTTTGCCATTCTTCCACATGTCTGTGTTGTCAGTATACCTTAGTCATGTCCTCAGCAGATATGGAGGTAAACAGATGATGGACTTGAGCAGAGGAATACAGTCAGCAATAGCCAGCACAGGCTCTCCTTAGTGAAAGCAAGGAAGCCGTCTGTACGTAAACAAGAAATGCAGCGTGTCTCATTCAAAGGAAGGTGGCTGGGCACCAGACTAGGGGTAGAAGAGGGGTTCTACAGCATGAGCTTCTATGGGGCATGGTCTTGCATTCTTCTGTCTGTCTTCATTCACATACCATTCTAGGTAATTCCTGGGATGGCTGCATCTCTTAAAAGAATAAGAAACTGAGAACCAAGTAAGGATCCAGCAGTATGTCTTTGTGATAGGTGTCTGAGATCCCAGTTGGTTCTACTGCTGGCCTCTTGGCTAGCACAGCCAAATGTGCTATGTGCATTATCACAGGCTTTCGTTTGTGATTGATGGATAGGAAAGAGAGAGACCTGCAGGCCACTGAATGCTATTGGAGGACAAAGAGGACAAGGTTGGTTAATATCCAAGGACTTCACAGTAATAACTAGCTCAAAATGAAGGGTGTACTTTCCAGACTGTGAAGTGTTTGTGAAGCAAAACTACTGCGAAGGGAAGGAAGGGAGGTAGTATAGTTACTGGGCTGATGGATTGTCTCTGTGTATGGGAAGGAAAGAGAATAAGTTACATGTATATGAAAGCTTAGAAAATATTCAGGGGAAGATTCACTGCAGTGAAAAAAGAGGATTTGTTTTTCTTTCCCCTCAAAAATCCTGAATTAGTTACAGGTCCATATCATTCTACAGACACAAGTCTTGCTGCTGTTGAGAGGAAAGACTAGAAAAGGTATTGAGCTACTTCGGTTCTAACTTGTTTGGTATTTGTTCTTTTTCCATCCCCTTTGAATTGCTTGATTGAATTATGTGAATTAGAGCAGCTTGGATGAATTCTGTGGACTCCTCTTACAAATACACATTTTTCTTTGTCTAGGACAAACATTTTCCCCCTTGCTAAAGCATTCAAGGTAACAAATTTCTACAGGTTTAACGAAAACTGTGGGGCAGTAGAGGAAAGTGATCCAACTTAGTGCCTTCACTGGGACAGTACGTATTCTGTTTGGCCTGCCATCTGGGCAGTCAGCACTTATGCACCAGCTGGTCAGACAGTGCACTTCTATCTCTGAGTGTGCTGCCCCTTGACTATTTGGTAGTTATGACTCATAAGAGGACATGAGGATATTGCAAGGAACGTGGAGGGTAGCTAGGATTATTACAGTGCGACAGTGCAGTGTGGACACATAAAATAGTCATTAATTGCACGGCTAATGGAACAACTTAATTGTATATCCGGTGCTTCAGGGAGCCTTCCTAGGCTTTATTCACAGATGAACTTGAACATTGGTGTCCTTGGCCAACAGGTTCTTAGTTCTCCTGAGACAGGCCTCTAAGTCTTGCTGAGTCAATCTTTCAAATGGATAGAGTAACACTGGGTTGGACTATTTTTATGGGAAGTGCAATTTGGTTTCCCTTCTGCGTTCCAAAAAGACATCATCATGCAAATACCTATGTTTTGAAATAAATCAGAAAGCCCGTTCTTAGCTTCAAAAATAAAGGTTTGGATAGTTCCTCTAGGAGGATGAAATTTGAGAATCGCAAATGAAAGGAGGAGTGTAAGTCACAGATGGGATAGGCTTTAACATGCACGTCTGTTATCAGTATGACCTACTGAACTTGAGTCTCTTTGTATGTATTACTGTCTTTCATGGGCCTTCTTGTGAAGCACCAAAATCTCTTGCAATTTGCTAGAACCTACCTTAGTGTCCTGGGTTCTCAGTAGACCAGGTATGTAAGGTTCTTGGTGAATTTGGCATTCTGCAATACAAGGCATCTTTTTAGTGATTTTTTACTGGCTTTTGAGATCCTGGAGAGTAAGGTGCAACAGGAGGAGAACTGAACTATAGTCACTGGTCAGTGCCTGGGGCGTTTTCCCTCCATTTCTTTAGTGTGAAGCAAAGGTAAAAACAAATATCAGAGCTCAGGCACGGCAAGACTGCCAGACCATTCATGTGTGATGTCTGAGCCAGTTCTCCTTTATCTCCTGGGATCCACCTAAATGCCTCAGGCAGCAGTGGTTTAATAAATGGTTGTTACTGAATATGTTCATAGAGTACCTGACCTGAAAGTCTTTTAGCTCTTTTAACCTTGGGAAGGAGAGACCGTTCCTGTCTCAGGGGAACTGGACATGGTAAGAAAATAGAAATACCAGGTGGCAGGACATAAACAGCACAAGCTATAGCCTTAATCCTCACCAGGAGGCTTGTCCAAAAGTTGCATGGTACCACTGCTTGGGTGGGCTGACATTTTCTAGCTCTGTTTTTCAGGTATCTTGTTAGTCTTGAGAAAAGTCCTTCTGGTTCTTTCCAATGAAAAGATTAAAGCTGTAAAAACTTGGTTCTGTTTTTCACAATATGCTATAAGAAGAAACAGATTTAAAAAAAAAAAAGTCTGGAAGCATAACTGGCGAGTCTAGATCATTTGTTTCCTCTACTAACTTTCAAGTTAAGAGATTCTGTTAGGAAATTTTGCAAAATTGTTTTTCCACTTCCTGTAGATAGCCAGGGATTTCACTGGGATATAGCCATCTCACCTGTGCCATCCTCTGTTAAGTGCCCCTGCCAAATTCTTAAATAACTGAGGAGAAAGATGGGAGGAAAAGGCCCTTATCTCCATTTTGAATGTTGTCTGAGGAATGTCAGCCTGTCATCAGACACTTGTGATACTAACATCTATCTTAGAGGTAAAATGGGCAAGAAACCAGTGACTTCTTGTGGGCTAGATTTATGTTCTGAAAAGCCTAAATGGTGTGAAAGGGGTGGACTGCAGTACTTGGACGTAACAGAGAACATTGCCCAGATCATATAAGAAGTAAATTGCTTCAAACAAGTACGTGGCATCTTTTTGAAGAACCAGCTTGCAGGCTGGTAAATATGAGTGCAGTTGGTGTTTTGGCCCAGTTCCTGACTGACAGATTTGCATGAGTGTTTTAATTGTTAGGGGTTTTCTTTTCTGCTGCTGGTCCATGTTCAAAAGCAAAGGCGGAGGAAATGGAATGCATGGGACTGTGGAAGGGGTCTGTGCCTGCACGACTCTGAGGGAGCCAAACAAGAGAGAGGCTCTGAGACAAAAGTATTCGTGATCTTAGAAGACTGTTCTAGTCCTTTTTATTCTTCCAAGTTGGTAAGTTCAGTCCCTGATTGCAGCATAATCTGTGAACTGAGAGAGACCTGGCTAACTGCATGGCATTAAGAAGTAGGGGCTCAGGCAACTTCAGTGCAACTTCAGTGAACTCAGTGCAAGGCAGACTGGTGAGAAACAGTGGCTGAGTTGATCTGTCACTGGTATTGACAGAAGATGTCTCTACTCTGACACAAGCCTCCCTGCCTTCTCTCAAATACTTCTCATTGTTGACCAGACAAGCCTTTTATTTGCTGGCAGAATGCTCAGGTGGCCTGGAAGCTCTGCACCTTTAAATAACTTTCTGTATCTCTTTCATTGTCACCATACTCCATGCTGTAAATGAAATCCCAGGAATCCAGACCATGTAGAGAACTTATGAAGTGGCAACTAGATCCAAGAGTGCAAAGTCAAAATACAGCAAGGAAAAATGTTGGCAGAGGACAGCTGCTTTTTCCTCAAACACTGACAGAATACAGCCCTTCTGTGCTTTACCACTGCTGTCACACACAGTCCACAGCTGGATTCATAAACATGTGTTGAATAGAGATCACATTCAGCATGTCATCTTCAAAGAAAGCAGGTGAGAGAGAAGACGAGCTACTTAGAATGAGACTGTTAGCTTTAGGGCATAGGAAGGAAGTTTGAGGAGTCTAAACAGATGCTAGAAGTCAGGGGCAAAGAGCAGACTTGCTAGAAACTTGGCATCTGGGTGGGCCAACAAGAGGAAATCTGAGATTGATTTGTGTCCTTATTTGTGACAGTTGTCCTCTCTCCGATACAACTAAGTTCTCTCTGCCTCAGGCAAGATCTTGCTTACACAAGATCAGCAGTAACATTTCATATTGATCAGTTGTCCAAAAAAATAAACAAAAATCAGGGAGAAACAGGACAGATCATGAGCTATACCTCCAAGTCAGACAACTATCAGCCAAATACTTCAAAACTAGAAGGACATAGCGAAGATATGTTATGTTCTGCTTGTACGAACATGTAGCCTGTTACTCATATTCTTATTAAAATTAAGAAATTGGAAGCTGCCCAGCTCTGCTACTTACAGGAGTCTTTAGCACTGGTATCTGGAATGATGCATCTGCCTCAGTGACAAAGAGTTTTATGGGAGCCTCTGTTCAGGGACTGGTGGCAAATCACAGCTGAAATTCTACTGACAAGGAAAACGAGAAAAATTAATTTGTTTTCCAAAGGGAACATCATTAGTCTGTCAATAGTTGGTGGAGTGAGGACAACAGATAAGAGGGTGTTTTAAGGTGTTCTTAGGTTTCCTTTAGTGGATTTAGCTGGAGACATTTAAGAAGCTACATCTCTAGCTCCTCACAGCTGGACAGAATGCCCGAATGCAGAGTTGTGTTCTTGATTCATGTGAATGCCTTACACTATTTCACAGCAAAAGAGACAAGGAGAGCTTCAATTAGCAAACAACTCCAAGAAGGAGAGAAGTTTCTCAATGGGAGTTTGAGTCAGCTGAAAGGAACAGAATCTCTCCTGACTGATTCTGCACCTGGCAAACTATACAGAAATGCTCATCTTACCCATTATTGTAGCTCAGCTGTGGTGTAACTTCCAGTTCAGGGACGTTTAACAAACTGTTGCTGGAACAGTAACTTCTGGAAATAGATACAGCTGTTTCCAAAGTGAACATCTGTGTCTTCAATTAGAGGTTCTAAAATGGCTGAGTTGTCAAGTTGTTCTTTAGTATAAGAGTGAGACAGTATGTGCAATTGAAAAGCAATTAGATGGTTGCTATGGTTGGCATGGTATAGAAATAAAAGTTGTCTGGGAGAGGAGCTGTAGATGGCATGAAAATATTAGAGGCAAGGTATGGAATACAGAGGAAAATGATAGGAGGGTGTATCTCCTGGGATGTAGCAAGTACCCAGCACCTTCCATACCTTATAAAAAAAAATAAAAAAAAAAATCTCCTCTCCTTGTTCAGGCGCTGGCTTACCTTCGTATTTCCCCAGAAAGTTGTCAGGCATTCTGCACAGTCTGTTCTTATCCAAAAGTGTGACTGAATCTCCTGACGAGCAGTAGCAGTACGGTAAGGTGAGTTATTAAACATCTCTAGCAAGGTCCACAAAAGGAAAACTGAACATTCCTTCAGGCACCTCAAGCCTTTCAGGGTGCTGTGTGATGCCTGCCACTCTTCTCTGTGTCAGTGCCTCGCATCATGAAACCCTTGAACTCTATTAGGCTTTAGTGCACGAGGTGTTGTATTCCTGAGGGGGTGCTCTTCTACCCTCTGCCCAGCTCCAGTCTAGCAAGAATACAAGTAATAATGGTAAATATGCCACGTATACATAAAATTCCCATCAGTCCGTGTCTGGGATGTTACCAAAACTAAAACCAATACAGGAAACTTCCACAGCTCATTATTCTCAGCTGCTGAATCATGCTAGAAAGCTAAAACTACAGCACTTTTCTCATAATATTTTTATTATATTAAGTAATTACTGTAACTGTCACTGTTTACATGTGTTGATAGTGATAGGACAAGGGAGAATGGGGGAATGGTTTTAAACTAAGACAGGAGATTTAGATTGGAAATTAGGAGAAAGTTTTTCACTCAGAGGGTGGTGGTGAGGCACTGGAACGGGTTGCCCAGGGAGCTTGTAGATGCCCCATCCCTGGAGGCATTCAAGGCCAGGCTTAATGTGACTCTGGGCAGCCTGCTTTAGTGGTTGACAACCCTGCCCGGAGGAGGAGGGTTGAAACTAGATGATCTTTAAGGTTCTTTTCAACCCATGCCGTTCTATGATTTTGTGTTGTGAATAGAAGCTGGTGGAGAAGACTCTGGGACAGCCCCTTTCAGATGTGATCCAATCCATTGAGTTGATAGCACCCTTTGCTTCCCTCATCTCTGGAAAAGAAACAAAGAGTTGGACATACCCAGAATTGCTGGGATCTCTACCTTTCTTTAGGCACCTGAAGCCAATGATTGGGCACTATTTTGCACTGCAGCCTCCCACCTAGCACTAAAAATATCTCCTAGTCTTTACTGAGCAGTTTACAACAAGCTCCAGCTTTAGTCTTCACCTGATTTTTCTCCACTTACACTGCATGAAAATCTCATGTCATCTGACACAATACTACCTTTTAAGAAAAATGAGCAATAGAGTGGGAAACATCCCCTTGTGAGGGGATCCACAAGCGGGTCCACTGGCACGTTAGCGATCCTGCTTGAATTCCTGAGCTGGAAGAAATGCACAGATTTAGGATTGCACCAAAGCAAAGAGGTCTCCCTAACCACAGGGCGCTGCCAGTACCAGTGTGCTCTTTGTGTCCCCTGCTGAAATAGCTGTGGCTTGTATAATTGAATAATTATTCCTTAGAGCTGTTGGGTGAGGGAGAAAAGACACTCACTGTACAGTCTGGCGTTTGGGACACAGATGTGTCACGATCTGTTCACATTTCTGTGCCTAGCGAGTGTTTCAACTATGTATACAAAAGAGACTAACTTCAGCTGGAGGGACCAAGAGCAGCTCTGTTCCGTCTCTGGCAGACATGGAACCAAACAGAGGTTTGTTCATATCCCGAGGGAGTCAGCCAAGAGCAGACCAGTGGCATCTTCCTTTGGGTTCTTTGCCTTCTACAGGACTGCTAGATACAAGCCTCCATGTGCTTCCAGATTCCTTAATACTTCTCTGTGGCAGATCAGGATCGGGATGTAGGCAACACCTTGATTGTGGGCATGGACAACGATGAATTGGAGGGTGTTTTGAGCAGTCAAGAGGAATAAAAAGGTAACTCCGACAGCCTGAAGAGCAAAGTCTCATGGCAAGAAAAAACAAAGTGGTTTAAACTGGCAAAGAGTAGTGACCCTATCTTATCTTCTCAGTCAAAGTGTACGCTGAACCCAATACAGCCATTTTTGTTTGAAAAAAGAATGAGTCTGGGATTTTATGTGCGTGAATAGAGTATCCTGCAAATAATTTTCTGAAAACTTTTAAGGGAGAGAAAGAAAAGTAAAAATAACTGACAAATCAGTGCAAGTTTAAGAAAAAAAATCTTTATCTTTTATCAATAACTTTAAATGGTATTTAATTCTGGCAAATATATTCTGTTGCAATCTAAAAAAGTGAATATTTTGCTTTGAAATTAAAAGTTTTTTAAGAACAGCTCATTAGTAAAATGATTGTTTTAATATAGTAGCGAATATGAGCACTACATTAGCTATGGAATCTAATTTACAGTCTGTGGAAACTGAGACTGTGGGTCATCTTCTCTCTTCAGAATCTGAGGAGCTGGCCAAGCTCCTTTCCTTGTGCTTGGGTGATTCAGTTTGGACGTGGGATGTAACTCTGAACATGAAGGTGGCTGCCTCCTATGTGGCTAAGTTCCCAGAAGTAGAAGCGGACTATTTTGCTAAGCCAGGCTGACACTAGCACTTTCTATGCTCCTGTTTGCCCTCTAAAGGTCAAACCAAAATGAGATATAGCCGTTTGCTCTCCATGCCATGTTTGTGGCAGTGGCAGTTACTGCTGGTTGTGTAGGGCCAGGCATTGTTGCACAGATGCTCTACTTACAGCAGCTGCCTCCCTCTGCCAAAAACTTTAACTGTCAGTTTTCTTTAAAATAGAATTTTCCCCAGATCTTTCCTTTCTAGATCCCACCACAAACGTCCACATGCTGTTCAGAATCTCTTCAGCCAATCCATCTGCAAAGGGATTTCTTCTTACATTTATTGGGGATGCTCCTCTTGAATGTGTTGAGCTCACAGGCAGCAGGATGAGTGTGTGCAAACTTTCCTATTGCTGCTCACATTTTAGTTCATACTGCCAGTGCTGTGGTTACCCACAGGTTGCCCATGCTTCTGCTCACAACTATGAAAGCACCAAAGCATGTGTCAAAGGTTGATGTAGCCCCCTCACATGCTACAGCAGGTCAGGGATGTTATTCCTTCAGTACAGCAAGGATACCCAGGTACAGAGATGCACAGGCAGTCGGTAGGTAAGGAGGTGCTGAGCTGTGATTTTGCGGTTGCTGGTTTGTGTACTGGCTTCCAAAGCAATCTTTGTGTTTATTTTTTAATCCCTGAGCCCATCTGACTAGCTGGCAGAGCTTCAAAATCTCCTCCAGCTAGAGCTGGTCCTACCAGCTGTATGCTGCTCAATCTGCATGCTGGAGGAAGGAACTTCAGCAGCTGCGTGCCCTTCAGGTGGTGGTTTTAGGACATTGCTTCCAGCAAGAGTGCACTCGCTCTTCTCCCTCGCTGCTAAACAATGCAGGGCTTCCTTGGGCTTGTTGGTAGGGTGGGTCTGTATTGCAGTAGAAGGTAGGAATATGTTTTTGCACAGAGGGGATAAGAAGTAATCTGTCTCTCAGTAATCTGTCTCTCTTCCAAGGAGCTGTAGCTTGCTGCACTCATTACAGTGTTGGAGTGTTTGTGAGGAAGACAAAGGAGGTAAAGAGGAATAAATAATATTCCCTGGATGGGGGAGAGTTAGTTTCTATGTGGTCAGATGAACAGCCTGCATTCTCTTTTTGCCAAGGTCCTGCTAGCTCTGTAGCACAGACTTTGCACGTTCCCATCAGATACTTTTCCAGGCTAAACAGTCCCAGCTCTCTCAGCCCTTCTCTCATCAGAGGTGTGCCTGTCCTTTAATCATTTTTGTGGTCCTTCTGTGCATCTTGTTTATTAAGGTTTGATGTACCAGTCAGAACATCATGACTGACTTTAGCACAGTCTCCCTTGAAAGATGCCTCTGTAGTGCTCTGGCCTAGGTGATTGTATTTTACAAAGATGAGAACCTGGGTACACTGGCCTGACAATTGATCTCTTATTTCAGGCAAGTGCGTTGTAGCTGTAGTTTCTCCAGTTCTCATCAACAGAATAATAAGACCTCTGAGATTTGGTGGTCTGAAAGATTACAGCAAATGACAGCCAACAGCCCTTGCAGCTATACTTGTTAGCCCTTCAGATCAGCCCAGAAATTATTATTCAGCTACAGTTTTTTATAGGTGCTTTCAATTAGAGTGGCATTGCACATTACATACAAGGATCTTATTTGGCAGCAAGAGCAACTTTTCTGCCTCCAGGGCCATCTGTCTGCTTCTGGGATCATCTCTTTACTCGACATTCTGCTTGTCACGTAGTGACCCTAGACCACTGTCCTTTGTTTTAGCCTAGACTGATCTTCCTGCATCGTCCTTTTTGCTTGACTGCTGATCACTAAAAACAGTGTCAGGTCCTTCATTCTCTCACAGTATGTGTGTTTGCGTATGTAGACAGCTGTGGATGGGTAACTCGCACCAAAATCTATATGGTTTTGCTCATCGCTTGCTTTCCTCCAACAAAACCAAATAAAGTCTACATCCAGTGGGCCACATAAAACAAGCAAACAAAACAAACAAAGAACACTTTTCTCCCTCATCAGTCACGATCCTCAAATGCAGCCTGCAAATTCTGAAATGCTCCTTAGTACTAGCTTTAGAAGTTCTGCTATTGCCTAGAAAAGGTGTTCATCACGTCTGGGACATTAATGTATAATGCTTCCCTGGACAGTTCCTGCTGACTTCTATTCAGAAGGCAACTGCCCTATAGAAAAAGAGCTTTATGCATGCTATCTGTGGTCCTTCAAGATGGAAGTGGCATTGCTTCTGCACAACGGTAAGTATTGTCATCTATGTAGAGGAGAATACCCCTCTCTGAACTTTCAGTGAAGTCATGAATGAGGCATTTATATAGAAAATCTTTACATATCATATACTGCAAGCAGTTTGTGCAGGTAAAAAGCAACTAATACCATGAGTAAAAAACTAGTTAAGAGACAGAAAAAAAAATATGTGGCCAGGTTTGTGCCACATGAGGGGGTGAAATATAAGGGCTTCATGTTTTCCTACTAAATATAAAGTTGATCAATACAGCAATGACCAGAAAAGGGTTTGGAATGAACACGGGGGTGGATCAATTTGCAGATGATTCAGTTGCTTATATCTAGAAATGACTGTTAGGAACTTATGCAACTAAACTGTACAGTCATCATGATATCCCATTAAATTTATTGTCAAAAAATGCAAGATCAAGTACACTGGAAATATTAAACCTTCCGAACTCCTTGTAAGAGCTCAGTTAATTGCATCATGGCAGGATGAAATTTGGATGTCACTGTATACCCCTAACTGAAAATCCTTATTTGATGCAAAGTTAATGTCAGGTTATGTTATGATGCCTAAAACAAAACAAAACAAAACAAACAAACAAACAAACAAAAAAAACAAGATAGGGAATAATACAGAAGATACAATAATTCCACGCTGCGTATTTTTTGTGCTCCTTCTTGTTTTGATACTTGCACTCTTACTTATCATAAGGGCCGTAGCAGAACTAGAGGAGTTTCAAGAATTAGTGACAGTGGGATGAGAAACTCTAGAGAAACTCTCCTTTTAAGAAACAGATAGCAAAGACTATGATTCTGTGATTCTGTGACTAGGACATTTCTGCCTTGGTGGGGATATAATAGATAGAAACATTCTTTGTAAGTGCAGAGGCATTGTGGTTACTGCAGTAATTAGTGTTCCTTAGCACACAAAGTGAAGATTCATGTGAAAGGGGGATTTCAGTGTTAATGAAATTTACTCCCAGAAATACTGGGGGAGAGGAGATTTTGTTTAATGTATGCAGCAGGTGAGCATGGTTTGAGAGGGCTGAGCAGGGATGGGGATCCATGTTCAGAATGCACCTGGAGATCTGTAGGCCTCAACCTGTGCTCAGATGTTTGTGCCGGGCAAGTTGAAAACAGCAATTTTCATGAGCCGGAGAAGGATAGTCTTCATACTGTAAATGTATTTAAAGTTTTTTCCCATTTGCAGTGAGATTTCCAGGCGTGCAGTTCACCATGCTAGGGCTCTAGTAAGGATCATGGCTATGACCCAAACAGTGTGCTTTCAATCACTGCCCGCAATGTAAGTCACACTGTTACTCATTTCTGTTGCAAGTAATTTTTGTTAGTAAGAAGAAGGATACCAGTCAATGTGTTTAAATCTTGGGCAGGCCTGTGCAGAGGGAGCTGCCAGCAAAGGGCTCCTCAGACTGATGAGCACTTGTATTCAAAGAGGCTTTGGAATGACTGGCATTCCCTTAGCTGCCAAGCCTGCAGCCACTTGACTGTAGGTCTGAAAGGAGTTCAGGAACAAAAGCCCGAGGGCCAATACTCCACAGTCTGACTGCTTTGTCAGACTTTCCTGCCAGTGTTGTGGCCCAGCACAAATATGCTGTCTTCCTGGCCTGTTCTCTACCTTTTGCCTCTTACTGGCCTTGTTCTACCATGGTTCTGTCTCTGAGCAGCCAAGGCACAGTTTCCTCTTCCTGCTGACTTCTCATCTGACTAGTGAGATACTGTTTGTAAAATTATTTCCAGACCCAGGAGATACCTTTTGTTCTAGAAGCCCACCCTAGTTATAGGCTTGCTTTCAGCTGATGTTTCCTTTTCTGATTTGTTGTGAGTGTCTAGGAAAACTACTATAAAACAAGTTAAGCAAAATTTTACCTAAAGTAAACTTTTTATTTTCCTATTCTTTTAAAAGAAAGTTGGTGTTCTTTCCTACTTTCTTCCCCTCTTTTATTGGTAGGATAGTGAATTCTAAACTCATGGTTCACATATCATCCAGCTGTAGGAGAACCTCTCATCAGTTTGGCGTCAAGGTTCCTAATCCTGGTGAAATCCTAGGCCAGTGGGTTTCCAAAAAGCTGCAGTAACTGATTTTTACAGGTTTGCTGTGCGCATTCCTGCCTTAGGAATGTTCCTCTGGATGTTGAGTCCAAGCCAGATCAGCAAGCCCCTGAGTGGCAGCAATTGCTGATCTTTCGTTTCAGGGATACAAAGGGGAAACAATACTGATGATTGAAGTAGGACCTTGAGCCCTGCTTCTCCCAGTAAGCTACTCTGAAAAGGGTCCTGTTGTATCTTGGGCAGTCACCTGATGTCAGCACAGAACCATCATGGCAGGGGAGCCAAAGAAAGTATCACCCTTCTGGCTGTCCCAGCAGCATCTCTCATGTGAGACGTTGTGCCAGTAGAATAAAGCATAGTTGGGCCAAAGGAAGGGTGCTGCAGCAACAGAGGAATAGTGGTGCTGCAGGGCTGGACAAGCACCCCTTCTCTCCCTCAAAGAAACTTTTGTTTCTGCAGCCTGACACGTGCTGACAGTACCTGGCAGTCCAGTGCCAGCCGTGTGCAGCTGCCACAGCCCAGCCTTTGTTCCATCCTGGGCAGGGGTGCGGCTGTTGCCAAGCTGGGCCCGGGGTGCTGGCTCTGAGGGGCTGACAGGCCGGGGGGGTGGCCGTGTGCCACCTCAGTCACAGCACGCGGTTCAGCCAAGAGCGTGTGTGCTGGTCTGATTTCTCTCTGAATTAAGTGCAAGAACCATGTTGGGTTTTGGTGTGCATGCATGTGTACAGTGATTCAGTGTTTCTGGAATGGGCTTGTCTATGTGGTTATGCTCCTGTATCCTTCTGAGAACCAATTGCAGCCAGGAAGGCCAACCATATCCTGGGGTGCATCAAGCACGGCATCGCTAGTCGGTCAAGGGAGGTGATTGTCCTGCTCTACTCTGTGCTGGTGCGGCCTCACCTTGAGTACTGTGTGCAGTTCTGGGCACTACATTACAAGAGGGACATTAAACTGTTGGACAGTGTCCAGAGGAGGGCGACGAAGATGGTGAAGGGCCTAGAGGGGAAGATGTATGAGGAGCGGCTGAGGGCACTGGGCCTGTTCAGCCTGGAGAAGAGGAAGCTGAGGGGAGACCTCATCACAGTCCACAACTTCCTTGCGAGGGGGAGTGGGAAGGCAGGTGACCTGTTCTCTGTAAACACCAGTGATAGGACCGGTGGGAACGGTGTTAAGCTGAGGCAGGGGAAGTTTTGGCTGGACATCAGGAGGGGGTTCTTCACCGAGAGGGTGGTTGCACACTGGAACAGGCTCCCCAGGGAACTAGTCACTGCACCAATCCTGTCTGAATTTAAGAAGTGTTTGGACTGTGCACTTAGTCACATGGTCTAAACTTTTGGGCAGACCTGTGCGGTGACAGGAGTTAGACTTGATGATCCTTATGGGTCCCTTCCAACTCGGGATATTCTATGATTCTATGAATTGCTGCCACTGGAGAAAGGGAATCCACCCAAGACTGGGTCAGGAGCAAAGCTCTGGAGGACTGCACTGCTTCACAAGGTCACTGAATTGTAGGTTGGAGGGGACTTCTTGAGATCACCTACTCTGATCCTACCTACTCAACAGGGTCAGCTACAGTGGGTTTCCCAGGACCGTGTCCAGTTGGGTTTTGAGTATCTCCAAGGATGGAGACTCCAAAACCTCTTTGTACAACCTGTTCCAGTGTTTGACCACCCTCACGGTAAAAAAGTGTTTTTTTTGCATGTTCAGATGGAATTGCATGTATCTCAACTTGTGCCCATTGCCTCTTGTCTTGTCACTGGGCACTACTGAGAGGAGTCTGGCTCCATCTTCTTCATTTCCTACGATCAGGTATTTATAAATATTGATAAGTTCCCTGTCTGGCCTCTTCCTCCCCCCCCCATTCTTTTCCAGCCTAAACAGTCTTATTGTTCTCAGCCTCTCATATGAAAACACTTCAGTCCCTTAATCATCTTCGTGGCCCTTCATGAGACTCAGTACTTCGCCATTCTTACCTTCCATCTGCCAGCAGCTGCTGGCTCCACAGCTTGAACTCTTCTCTTTCTTTCAAGCATGAAGAGGACTGCCCCTCTGTGGGATGGGAGGATGTGAGCAGACTGCTAACCAGCCATGCTTTGTTTACCAGTCTCAGCAGTGACAGCTCAGCTGCTTAGGTTTGAATGACAGAAATGGCAGAAAGCAGCAGTATTTTAATGCCTGTTAGTCCTGCAGACTGGCCCCTTTCCCTCTATGACTGGCATTGTCTGTTACAGAGCCATTAGGCTGACATTGCCTCCACAGCACCTTAGTACCTGGCGCCTGGAAGGATGCCCATGTGTTGGAAACAGTGACTGCTCTCTGGGCCTGAGAGCCCTCTTCATGCAGCACAAGAATGAGGCTACTGGCCTTGGTTCTCTACACCAAGTTGTGTTCTCCAAGTGATGTGGATAACAACTGCCAAAAAGGTCTCTATAAGCAGGAAGGTGGTAAAAGTTGAAGCAATGGGATTGTTTCCATTTCTCAACTGTAGGCCTGGGACAGAGTGGAGTAGATTGCTTCTGCACTGAGCAGCATGAGTGGAGGCCCAGGTGTGGGGTGAGCTGTGCAAAAACTTCCCAATGCAATCAGTGAGGAAACCAGGTACTCCTTGTGTTCACTGATGGGATCTAAGCAACACCAAAGTATCAGTGCCTTTACAGTTATTCTTACTTTAAGATAAGAGTACGATGAGTGGATGAGTATTTTTTTTTGGCTGCAGTGCATGCCCCAGACACTTCCTGGGCCCTTCTCATATGCTCCACCTGCCACCCCACATACCACTCGCCGTGGGCTCACTTGCAGAATCCCTTCTTTGTGCAGGGGCTTGTTTTCTAGTCTGGCAGAAATGCCACTGAGCTGAGTGCAGACATTTCTGTTGCACAGTGATTGGTTTTGTTTTAGTCTGGAGGGACCATTTCAGACAAACTGAAAAAAATACAAGTTCACAAAGCAGATAGAGAAGCGGAGTATAAATAATTCTGCTCAGAGCTTAAAGCCTTTGTCATTTTGGTCTGAAAGATGCATTCAGGGCATTTCTAGCTGGTTTATACTTAATTGCTGGCAGTAAAACATCCCAGTAAACTGAGTTTGGTTAAAGCTATGCTAAATATTTGCCTTCCTCTGAATTCTTTCTTTTTGTGTCCTTTTGGTACCGTTCTTTGAAATACCAGTTTCATTATGTTATTTTAGAAGGATTGCAATCTGCCCAGAAAGAGAGATGATGGGAGGCTGTGGAATAAAGAGGGTGGGAAGAACAACACTGACAGAGAGCAGCAGATGTATGGAAGATGAAGGATTAAAAATAGAAATAGATGTCCATTTTCAGTGAAGATTTATGTCCCTCTAGACTATATGAGAAGCTAAACCCTATGAAAGAGTTAAACCCTATAAATTATAAATTTCAACAGTTAAGTTCTAAATGTTTGGCTTGTAGAGTGGATGTAATATCCAGAGATAGGTATTTGCAAAGGCCAGAATGCAAAAACTTGTATACCACCTGCATTGTCACAGGAAATTCTGCAAGGAGGGTCTTTTACATAATCCCGCTTCACAGAATTGTTTGACACAGATACAAAAAGATACCTCTGTCCTTTCCTTTCAGGATAGCAGGCACTTACTACTGTTCTTTCTAAAAAAATGAATAGGGCCCAGGCATTATGTCAATATTTTGTGAAATTTGCATGTAATGCCCACATTAAGTTGAGCACACAAAGTGTTTGTTTTACACTACTAGGCACTTGTTTGCTCTTTGGCTCTTCCCTTTCTGCCTGCATACAGAGTAGATTGTCACCTGGGTGCCTGTTTGTGACTCTCGCAGAAGGAAGACAGGAGAACAAGCATTTTAGATAGCTCCCATAGCAGCAGTTCACATCTAGGAGTGCAGGTTTTTTAAAAAAAAAAAAAAAAAAAAGCCTTACTAAGGAAAAAAAAGCTCACTTAGAATGACAAGAGTTTTGGTATTGGTGCTGCATGACAATAGTGAAGGATGAGTTGGCACTGAGCTTCTTGGCACCAGCTGGCTTACAAAGGACTGTGATGACTAAGGGTTGGACAATACCCATAGATACCTCTTCATGGTAGCTGCAATGACGGAAGATACTTCTGTCTGGGTGGGATAATCAGTCTGTGCCAGTCTGTGTGGGGCACAGTTGTCTGGCACAAGCAGGCAGCTTGATACGTCTGGCACCGTGGACTTCAGAACATGTTGAGTTCAGATGCAGAGAGTGCTGATCCAGAGCTAGGATTTTTTCCTTGTTACCAGAAAGGGCTTGCTTTGGTCTGTCAGACCCAATTAATAAATTGGGTCTTGAAAGTAAGTTGAAGCCTTGCAATCAAAGCCATGCTGAACTGGAATTTTAGAAGCTAAAACATTAGTAGACAAGACCCTTTCTTACCAACTTCTCCCTTCTCGTTTAATTTCTTGCTTCTCCCCAGGCCAAAGAACCCTCCATCACCGGAGTGATACCCTGGAGACAGTGATCCTGGTAAATCCCAATGTGGACAGCATCGTGTCTGAGGTAAGGACACTGTGTTTTCTCCACATCAGATCTCTGGCCTGTGCTTGACTTAGAGGGCCATGATTATCACACTTGGCACCTTCTTGACCATGCTACTGGTCTGCTGCAAGGTGTGGTGAGGTTACTAAGCATTCTGGTCTTGCCAGTAAGATATACGCTGTAACCAGTATTATTTGGCACAATTTACTGCTAGACAAAGAAAGACACAAGAATGTATGGTTCCTTGTGTGCCAGCCTGTTGTGGTTTAACCTGGCCGGCAGCTAAACACCACACAGCCGTTTGCTCATCCTCCCCCCTCCCTCTCTGGGATGGGGGAGAGAAACAGGAAAGTGAAGCCTGTGGGTTGAGATAAAGACACTTTATGAAGACAGAAAAAAAAATAATAACAATAATAAAATAATAACAATACTGATGATAATTGTCCCACTAATAATAATGTGTACAAAATAAGTGATGCACAATGCAATTGCTCACCACCTGCTGACCAATGCCCAGCCTAACCCGAAGCAGTCCAGCCCCCCACCCCAGCTAGCCACCCCTATATATTGTTTAGCATGACGTCAGATGGTATGGAATACCCCTTTGGCCAGTTTGGGTCAGCTGCTCTGACTCTGTCCCCTTCGAGCTCTTGCTGCACCCCCAGCCTGCCCATTGGCAGGACAGAGTGAGAAGCTGAAACGTCTTTGGCTTGGTGTAAGTGCTGCTCTGCAACAATTAAAACATCAGCATGTTATCAGCACTCTTCTCATCCTAAGCCAAAACGTAGCACCCTACCAGCTACTAGGAAGAAAATTAACTCTGTCCTAATTGAAACTAGGACACAGCCCTATGGCAATGAGCTGCTTCCTGGAAGAATTAGTGCCTATTGCTTGATGTTAACTATTTCTCAGGAGATTGTAGAGCTTCCTAGCAAACATTTTCTCTTAAAACTAGCCCACTTTCCTAACGTGAATTGTGATGTGGAGCTGTGTCAGGAAGGCAGTAGCATCATCTTCCCTTTTCAGAAACCTACTCTCCTGTATATAGAAAACTTAAGTTTTGGCTATTTGTAAATTAAATGAGTAAACATCACCTGGAAGTTTTTGACTCTCCATGTGGTTGTGTTTCTGGGTACTGGTGAAGAATATAGGTAACTTTTTGACTGCAAATCAGATTCATGACAACATTGTCTCATGGCAACAGGTTCACTCACTGTTGTGTGATTCATCAGCCCACAAACTACTGATCTTCTGTGGTCAGAGCTCAGACCAGGAAGGAGACTTGATCCTGCAGACGGGGACCTTCACTTACCAGAAGTTTGCTGAGATACTTTCAGACCCAGAGGTGAGCATGAGCAGTAAGCCAGGATGTCTCTTCCTCTTCCCAAAGAGCATGACAGAGCACTGGAACAGGTTGCCCAGAGCATTTGTGGATGCCACATCACTGGAAGTGTTCAAAGTTGGGTTCAGTGGGGCTTTCAGCAACCTGATCTGGCGATGTCCCATGTCCATGGCAGGGAGTTTGGGCTGGATGTTCTTTAAGGTCCTTTCCCACCCCAACCATTCTATGAGTCTATGACTCTGTGAACTCCAGCAAAATAATTGCACATTGTAAATAACTTATGGTGTAGTTGTGGGCATCTTGCTTTACTTCCCTGGCTTAAGTTTTCCAAAATTACAGGCATAGGTGATGCCACCTTTAAGTGCACAGCTTGAGACATCCTTCCAGACCAACTCTGCAGTGGGCAGACACTTAAAATTTCTTAATGCAGGTTTTAAAATATGTTCAGGTGACTTCCAAATAATGTCCAACGGAGGCCATTGTCAACCTAGTAAATGTTTCTCTTCACTTCACAGTCTGTCTAGTGAGCATAAGCTGTTCTCAAGGTTCAGTGTGTTCATTAGCAGGGTGTATAGCTATATACAGAAAAAAAAAGTGACAGAGAAAGCTTTGAATTCATTGCATAAAGATGACACAGAAATGACTAAATGATGATTAAGTAACTACAAATGTAGTTATGTAATCATACAATTGCAAAATCATTTAGGTTGGAAGGGAACTTGAGAGGTTTGTAGTCCAACCTCTTGCTTAACATGGGCTCAGCAATAAATTTAGACATGATTGCTCAGGACTTTGTCCAGTATGGTCCTGAAGACTTTATAGGATGTCTCTTAACCTTGGATCTCCTGCTTATTATCTTGGCTAGCTGTACTGTAGCTTTCCTCAGAGGCCTTAAGCTTTCTTACTATTGGAGCTCATTGCAAACACATATAGGCTTCTTCAGGTTTTGATAAGCCTAGCTTCCACTGATGATTGTGTGATAGACATTTATAATGCCTCCATTGGATTGAAAGTGCAGTTGCTGCAGGAATGGCTCATTGATTACTCTGACCATGGGTAACATTGCTGCTGTAATTATATCAGGAAATCTGAATGCCTTCAGTTATTTTAGGTTGATTGTTTGAGAATATAATGCAAAGGAGGAATGTTCCAACCTCATTCCAGATTCTTAGTAAGTTTGAGTTGTAATGCTTCTTTGCTCAGGATATTTTCTCCACAGCTCTAAGGAGCCTTGAAAGTGATATCTACCTTAGCTCTAATTACTAACCATGTATCATGTCCCCAGCCCCATCGGAGATGGAGTCCTGACTTTTTAAAATAGGCTTCAAGAAAGAAAATGGATCTGAATAGAAGAGAAAGTCCCATGGTACTGAAATGCACAAAATGCCATACGATTGTTCAGTAGCCAATAAGTGAGGATAAGTTCCGACAGTGATGCCTAATATTGAAAAGGGTATTTCAGGGTTAGAATTCACAAATCAAAAAGAAACTGCTATTTTTGAATCAAGCTAGAGACTGATATCCCAGGTTGAATAAGAAGAAGTAAAGAAAGAGGACAAGGTGGCTTCTGCTTCTGTTCTCTTTCCTGAGGTATTGTCACTGTGCAGCCCAAACAGTCAGGAAACAAAAAAAAAAAAAAATCAACATGAAGAATTTCAAAAGAGAGCAGAGTGTGGCTGCATGCATTTATGCTTTTGGAGTATTTCATCTGTTCTCAGCATTTCCTCTCAGTAAAATGCTCGTGGAGTCTTTGCAGTATTTCTGCATTAACTGGCTATTTTTAAAAGAGCTGAATTGGTCTCAGAGCTCTGTTTGACCTTTATTTGTCTGTGCCTGTCTCAATAGGTCACCCAGATTCTTAGCAACACTGACTCAGATATCAAGGCCTCCCTTACTGTATCGTGTTTGGGAGAAGGAGACTGGAGCAACCTTGGGCATCCTCGATTTCAGGATATTATTAATCTGAAACTGAATCCTGATCCAGTTCTGCCAGAAATGGATGGGGTGTCTGAGTTTGCAGAATATGTCTCTGAAACAGTTGACGTGCCATCTCCATTTGATCTCCTGGAACCACCCACCTCAGGGGGCTTTTTGAAGCTTTCTAAACCCTGCTGCTACATATTCCCTGGTGGAAGAGGTGATTCTGCTCTCTTTGCTGTCAATGGGTTTAACATCCTTGTAGATGGTGGCTCTGACAGGAAATCTTGTTTCTGGAAGCTTGTAAGGCACTTGGATAGGATTGACTCTATTCTTCTGACCCACATTGGTGCAGACAACCTACCTGGTATCAATGGGCTGCTGCAGAGGAAAGTTGCTGAACAAGAGGAGGAACAATCCCAGGGCTCTACCAACTACAGTGACTGGATGAAGAACCTAATTTCTCCCGAGCTGGGGGTGGTATTTTTTAATGTTCCTGAAAAACTGAAGATGCCTGAATCATCTATGAAAGTAAAGAGGAGCATTGAAGAAGCCTGTCTGACACTGCAGTATCTCAACAGACTTGGCATTAAATCAGAGCCTCTGTACAGGGTAGTGAGCAGTACCATTGAACCTATCACGCTTTTCCACAAAATGGGAGTGGGTAAGCTGGACATGTATATACTGAATCCTGTCAAGGACAGTAAAGAAATGCAGTTTCTAATGCAGAAATGGGCTGGTAATAGTAAAGCAAAGACTGGCATAATTCTTGCAAGTGGAAAAGAAGGTGAAATTTCTGTTCCCTATCTCACATCCATCACAGCCCTAGTGGTGTGGCTGCCAGCTAGCCCAACAGAGAAAATTGTAAGGGTTTTGTTTCCTGGAAATGCTCCTCAAAATAAAATACTGGAAGGTCTTGAGAAACTCAAGCACCTGGATTTTCTGAGGTACCCCGTGGCTACTCAGAAAGATATCACTTCTGGAATACCTCCACCTGTGCTGAAGCAGACCAAAATTAAACAAAGAACTGACAGTAAAGAGAGTCTTAAATCTTCCCCCAAGCCGTCTGTGACAAAGCAAGCTAAGAAAGAAGAGGCAGTTGAGGAAGGGATTAAGGAGGTAAAAACAGAAGTCGTAAAGGATGCTAAAACTGAGAAAAAGGTTAAAGAACACTCTGAGAAGATTCCTGAGAAACCTGTTAAACATGAAAAGATAAAGACAGAATCAAGTGATGTTCTCAAAGCTGAGAAAAGAAAACTAACAAAAGACAAAGTAGGCAAAAAGCACCTCAAAGAGAAAGTATCCAAACTGGAGGAGAAGAAAGACAAAGAAAAGAAAGAGATTAAGAAGGAAAAAAAGGACTTAAAAAAAGATGATGGAAAGAAAGAGGAAAAAAAAGATTCAAAGAAAGAGGATAAAAAGAAAGAAAT
Source organism: Aythya fuligula (assembly GCF_009819795.1). NCBI lineage: Eukaryota > Metazoa > Chordata > Aves > Anseriformes > Anatidae > Aythya > Aythya fuligula. Next base: position 21,720,487 of record NC_045569.1, on the reverse strand, counting down.
CAAGCCAGAGCCCAAAAAAATGTCTAAACCAGACTTAAAACCATTTACTCCAGAGGTAAGAAAAACATTATACAAGGCAAAAGTTCCAGGCAGAATCAAAACTGAGAAGATCAAAATCAAACCTGAAAAGGAAGTACCTACTGACCTAAGGACATCACCAATGGAGAAGATGCCAGTAGAGGTGGAGCCAGGAGAGATTTCCATAGCTGAACAGAGGTTAGTCCTGTCTTCACCAGAAGATCTTACAAAGGACTTTGAGGAGCTGAAGAATGAAGAGAAAGGGAACTTGCAGGGGGCTCAAGAAATTTGTGATACAGAAGTAAGTGATAAGGTTATGAGAGTACCTGAAAAGGAGATGAAAGAGTCCAGTGACGTGACATCTCAGAGTCACCTGGAAATGGATACGATTTTGAAAACAAACATTCCTAATCAGAGAACAACTACTACTGATTTGGAAAAAGAATCCCCAGCAGAGGAAAAAGCAGTCCATCATCTAGAACCAAGAGCAGGTCAAGCTGAAAAAACAGAGGATGAAGGAAGAACGTTAGATGAAAATGTTGATATGAGATACTGCAAGAGAAAAGCTGAGCAGTACAAGGAAGTTCAGCTGTTGCCAGACAGAGAACAGGTACCAACACACAGTGACCTCGTAGCAAAAGCTGTTTGGTCACCAGCATACAGAGATGAAGACAAGGAAGAAGAGGAAAAAATCTCTTTGGACAGAAAACAGAGGGAAGCAGAAACAAAGACCTGTGAAAAGTATACTGAGGGGACAGAGGCACAGGAGGAAGGTCAGAGGGAAAAGAGAGAGGATGTGGTAGAAAAGGCAGAACTGGAAGAAAAGGAAGAACAGCAAATGAAGGTGGAAAAGAGTAAAGATTTCTATGAACTGAAGCAGGATGAGAGGGAGGACAAAATATTTACCATTAAAGAAAATGAAAAAGAATTTAGTGACATGGGTGAGAAAAACAAGTTAGTTGGAAAAGAGGTAACAAAGGAAGAGTCGTATCTGAGCAGTCTGCCAGTCCCAGCAGGAGCAACAGCAGAACATGTTTCATATATCCAAGATGAAACTATCCCAGGATACTCAGAAACAGAGCAGACGATTTCTGATGAAGAAATACATGATGAACAGGAAGAGAGGATCCCACACTTGAAGTATGATGTCAATGCATATGACATTTCTGTTCCTGACCACCCAGGCTCTTTTGAAGCAATACATGGAATACAGGCCATGCCTACTGCAGATCTTGCAGCCAAGGGCTATGCTGGCCAGGAGTCTGAAATCCTGGCATATCCTACAAACATAGTGGCAGCTCCGCTAGCCGAGGAAGAACATATTTCTTCTGCTACCTCCATTACAGAATGTGATAAGCTTTCATCTTTTGCAACTTCAGTAGCAGAAGATCAGTCAGTTGCATCTATAACAGCACCACAAACAGAAGAGACTGGGAAAAGCTCTTTACTTCTAGACACAGTAAACAGCATGCCTTCCTCTCGGACTGAAGCAACCCAAGGTCTTGACTATGTTCCCTCTGCTGGCACAATCTCTCCTACATCATCCTTGGAGGAAGACAAATGTTTTAAATCTCCACCTCCTGAAGATTTCCATGCACTAGCAGAAGGAGAGAGAAAACTGGAAGCTCAAAAAAAGGATATTCATGAAGAGGCAGAAGAGGAAGAGGAAGAAGAAGATGGGACTCCAAATATTGAAATGCCTGACAAACTCAGAGGCCATTACAGTGCCCCACTGTTCGCTCATCAAGAATGCACTGATAATATGTTAACCAGTGTCCCCACAGAAGTGACGCATACTTCTGGTTTGCCATTATCCACTGAAGAAACACCGTTTTCCCAGGTTGACTCTGCAGAGGCTGAAGAACGATGCATGAGTCCTGATGATAGTACAGTCAAAATGGCATCTCCCACCCAATCTGGTCCCACTAGTGCAGGACATACACCTTTCCACCAGTCTCCAGTGGAAGAAAAGCTAGAAACAGTAGATTCAGAGCTATTTGAAAAAGAAGAAGATGCTGCTACTAAGAAATTGGAAGATCGAACTTCTATTGTGGTAAAGGGAACCAAGCATGAACTGCTCAGAGATGATGAGGTGTCTGCATCTAAGTATAGACATGAAAAAGAAGTGTCTGGACCTGTACTACATAAGCTGGAGGCAGGCGCTGATGTGCAGGTATCTCCTGGGGAGGAGGTGCAGGAAGCACCAGTGAGGAAGGAAGAGCTGCCCTGGCTCTCTTACCACAAGCAGGACACAGTGGTGATAGGGGAGGAAGAAGAGCTTCCTGCACTTCCGCATCCCAGCACAGATGTGTTTCTGGAGCCTGAAAAAGAGCTAGAAACTAAATCCATGGCAGAAAGTTTAACAGGATTTTCAAAACATTTGTCCTTTGAGCCATTCTCTACCACAGAAACATCTGTGGGAAGTGTGGCTCCTCCATGGTTCACAAACCAAAGCAAATCTGAAAGTGAGAAAACCTCACAATTTTCTCCAGATGATACTAAATCACTCTATCTTACAGAAGAAAATCTTGCTAAAGAAAAATCCCCAGATATTTCTGTTAAGGGGATGGCTACTGAAGAAGGAAAACTACTCTATTTCACAGAAGACACCTCAGAAGAAGAAAAATCTTCTCAGGTTTCAATTAAAGACATTTCTCCAGAAGAAACTAAATCTATTTCTCTCACTGAGAGTCCCAGCAAGGACATCTCATCAGACATTTTTGTTAAAGGTATTTCTCCAGAAGACATCAAAACTCTTAGTTTCACAGAAGAGATACCCGTGAAAGAAAAATCTCTGTCTGACTTTACCGACAAATTCCCATCAGAAGCTGTTGGATCTATGGATTTCACAGAGCAGAGCCCAGATACATATGAAAAATCACCAAACATTTCTACCAAAGTGCTCACAAAAGAAGTGGCAAAATCGTTTTCTTGCCTAGAAAGTATCCCGGTTAAAGATACATCACCCAGAGATACTTCAACTGAAGAAATGTCTCCCGATGATAGCAGTTTATTTTCTGTAACAGAAAAAGCCACATCTAAGGAAAAAACTGCAGGCTTCTTCTCTCAGGAAGTATCTCCAGATGCAAAGGGCTTATACTTTACAGAATTTAGCCCAGTTGAGGATAAAACATCATCACATGTTTCTGCTGAAGATGTAAAATCTTGTGGGTTCAAGGAAGCTAAAGAAGAAAAATCTCCAGAAATGGATGATTTTTACATGAAAGATTTAGGTTATGAGAAGAAAGTGTGGTTTCCAGAAGAAGTGGAAGAGATTCCTGTTCAGGGAAGGCGGCAGATATATGATAAGGAGAGAGAGAGCACATTCTTGGATGAGGTACCAGAATATGAAAAATCCCCTCCTAAAAGGGGAGAAGTGGAGATCCCATCTCCTGTACTGCCTGGCAGTCATACCTGGAGAAAAGTAGAAAGTGAAGCATGGGGCTCTGCTTATGAGTATCTTCAGGAAGGAGGAGACACTGGAAGAGCAGGGCAGTTATCCCGTGAGGAGGATGAGGATCTCTGTCATGCCAAAGACAAACCTGTGTTACTGCAAGCAGAAGCAGAATGTTTAAAAGTGGAATCATGTGATTACAAAGAAGAGACACTGAAGAGTGCCAAACCAACAGCAGAAACAAAGATTGTTAGCATAGCTCCTGCTGACATCACTTTCCCAGACAGTTCTCATTTGGCTTCTCAGTATGTCTCTGGTGAGGAAAATCAGGTTAAACCATTAACTGGAAACATAGAAAGGCAAGAATTGATGCTGACATCCAAACAAGATTACTCCTATTTAGACGATGAGGAGAAAGCTGTCCTGGATATCTACGCAAAATCAATAGACCAAGCACTGAAAGCATCTCCCCTGCCAGTAACAGCTAGCCCTCTGGAAACACAGACTGGCACAACACTAGAAACAGAGAGGTCTTACAAGATAGATCTGTGCAAAGCACCGCAACAGGAGGAAGTCCCATTGAAGGATACAGAAAAGAAAACAGATGTTAGTGGTTTGTCTCAGGAAATGGACTGTAAATACAAGATAGATAGAAAGCAAGAGGATGACTACAAATCCACGGAGGCTCATTATGACTCTACAGGAGGCAAAGAGCAGGTGGCAGCAGCATCTGCTCTGTTCCAATCTACAAGACCAGCAGAATCTGAATATGTAGCAGCATCCTCAGAAGAAAGTCCTGCAGGGTCAGGGCAGCATGCACACTCCCCTCTAGGAGAAGTCCCTCCTCAGAAAAGCAGTGCTGCCATTGGCCATTCTGAGGCTGTGGGTTCTGTGAGCCGAGTGGCATATCTTCCTGAGTCCTATTCCAGGAGCCCTGTGGACCCTTGTTCCTATGAGGAAGGGGTCTGCAGAACCAGAGGTGATGACGATTCCATGAGACAAGAGCAAGAAGAAAGAGAACCAACACCCTATCCTGATGAAAGAAGTTTCAAGTATGCTGATATCTATGAGAAGGTAATTGTGTCTGGAGTTGGACTCTCCCCCTTCACATCCAAGGATGCAGACATCTCAGGTCACACTGACAAGGTGCTGACAACAGCACTGAGCTCTCAGAAAGATCAAGGTTTTCATGTCTCTGCGAAGGAAGAAGAGTCCTGCCTTTATACCTCTGCTGAGAAGGAGTTGTCATCTCCAGCATCCCCTAAAGATAAAGCAGATGCAGCCTTTGAATATACAGACATCCATAAAAGATACTTGCCCTTGTCTGAAACAGATAAGCCTAAGATATCGAAGGGACAGGAAGAACTGAATGTGTCCTGTGCTTTGCCAGAAGAAGTGGACTCTGAACATCATCCATCATCTGCAGGCACAGCATTTATCTCTCCCACTGACATATTTTATCAAGAAAAATCAGCTGCCTATATTGGTGCCACTTGTCCAGATGAGAACATCGTTTTGTCTGGCCAGGAGCAGGTAACTCTGTCCCTGAAATCTGAAAGCCAAAATCTCAAAGATACATACTATGACAAAACAGGGCAAGGGGAAGAAAGCATGAGTGACTCAGAGTTAGAGAAAGGTGCTACAGAGAGATCTGAAAAGGAGTCTAAACTGCATAGCCCTGACCAAGCTGCAGGCACAGTCTATGCACACATCTCAGCAATGGAGAAGTTCCATGTAACAGAACCACTTCTGCAAAGCAAGCATGAGGAGTCCAATTCACCCCCTTCTACTGCCTCTTCACCTTCTGATCCAGTGTGGAAAGAGGAATATGGAATTATGAAAACTGCATCAGCCACAGCTGTGGGAACATATGTTGCTGGTTACAGTGACTTGCCAGACATAGGCAGAGATGAGCAGGCTTCAGAAATGTGCCATTTAAGCCAGGATTCCTTGCAGAAGAGAAAGGATGCTGAAAAATCCACGAAGGAATCACATTTCCATGTAAAAGATTATCCAAGTACAGAGGTTGTCTCAGCGTGCTATGACCAAGCCATATACTTGAAATCTGATTCTGAAAAACAGAAAGAGGAATACAAGCAGGGGCCAACAGGAGAAGGCAGAGTGATGGAAATCTCTTCAGGATTTGAATGTTCCCTGCTAGGAAAGAGTGAAACATCTAGTGTGTTCAGACATGAACAAACCTCAGCAAGCCATTTAGAAGATATCTCTCTTCCTTTAAAGGTTTCTTGTGCTTTGTCCTCAGGTCAGGGGAAGAAAGATGAGTACTTGGAGGTTTCTGAGATCAGCAGCCATACCTCATCTTTAACTAAATTCTCACCACTGAGTCCATATGAAGAAGATAAACTGTTCTCCAAAGGTGTGGAAAGAGAGTCTGTGCCCCAACAGCCACTGAAAGATGACTCTTCTAGCCTGTCAGAGGAACCATCATCTGAAGCAACTACTCCTGTAATATCAACTACAGCAGAAAGTTTTTACTCCCATATGCTTTCTGCATACACAAGTGCAGGAGCAGAACCAAGTACCAAGAGTCTTTGGGATGCATCTCCACAGATTCCAGATAATGCTATGAAAACCCATACAGCTGAAACCAAAGACTTCACATTTGCTGAAGAACGTGGTTCTGCATTCAGTAGTGGCATGGGTGAGAGCACTTTGCCATGCAGAAAGGAGTGCCAGAGTTCACAGCCCATACCACACTCTGCAGAGAAACAACAGCAGCCCTTTGTAACTAGCCCAGAGCAGAAAGCACCATTTACAGAACAGCTGATGACATTAGCATCTCTCCCTGATGTATTGACATCTTTTCCTCATCATCAGCATGAAGATGAAACCACAGCCAATGGTCCAACAGAGGTGAGCACCAGTCTGCAAGCTTTCCAAAGCACATACCATGCAGCAGAGACAAAAGATGAAAAAACGTGCCCTGATTCTGACAGCAGTTTTTCTCCATGCACAGGCAAAGAGGATACAGAGAGGCAGAGCCGTCCTTCCTCTCTGATGTCCCCTGAACACAGTTTCCAGCCCTTTTTCCCAGATGTGCAAAGGGCTGGAAGAGCAGAGGACCATGGAGATGCTTCCCATGAGATGGAGCCACATTTAGAAGGCATTTTTGACTGCAGACAGAAATTCTCCTCATGTGAATTCAAGCACAGGAAGGGAGAGCTCTCACCCTCCTTCATTAACCCAAGCCCTCATGAGCTCTCTGAAGATAGTGACCTCTCACAGGAGGAGGGTCATCCTTCAGTGCAAGGAAGACCACTCCACACGAGTAGTAGCCCTGTGCAAAGTGCCACAGCAGAGGAAACCCCTCCAACATCAGTGAGTGATTCTGGAACCTCCCAGTCAGACTCAGATGTTCCACCTGAGACAGAAGAATGTCCATCCATCACAGCAGATGCAAACATGGACTCAGATGAAGATGCTGATTTCCTCCCAGTAGATAAAGCTGTTGGAAATGCTCATCATGCCAGTTCTAGGTCCAGCCATGATCCTCAGCCTATTCCAATGGTAGATCCCCATCCTCATCCTCCTCACCCTGATGTCTGCATGGTAGATCCTGATATGTTGGCAAATGAGCAAGGCATGAGCAGAACTGATAAAATTTCCAAGAAGGACATGAAAGAAAAGAGCAAAAGTGTGAAGAAGCCTTTGAGTAAACCCAAATCTTCCTCTCCTGCCCGGAAATTAGATGTGAAAGGGAAACGATCACCCACACCTGTGAAACAGCCATCTGACAAATCCCCAAAATCTGCCACTGCCAAAAAAGAAAAAGATGGAGGAGAGAAGCCCAAACCACGTAGTGTGCTTGTGCAGCCTCCTCACACAGAGGATGAACTGGCTCGGAGTAGTCACAGCAACCCTGGCAAGAACCTTGTTAATGGCATCAAAACAAACCCTGGTAAGAAAGTCTTCATTAAACATGCATTTTTCTCTTCAGGTTCAATAAAAAGAAAAAACACTAAGTTAAATGTAGTAGAACAGAGTTTCCCAGTCAGGCATAAGCAGTGAGAAAGCAGAGAGGTTGTCATACAAGTCACATAAAAAGATCAAAGCCTTGAGGAAAGCTCTGAACCTCTGTAGAGATGAATCCAACCACATCTGCAGAAAGCCCTGTGAGACCTAATTCAGAACTCAATAGACTAAGATTCAGTTCCCCCTGGGGGCTACAGCTGTGGAGAGGCAGTAGGTATTTAGAGTTGGGTGCTGTCAAAGAAATACCAGCAACTGAAGGACAAAATACATCTGTGTGTAAGAAGTGGTGGTCACCTTTTGGCCTCTAAGTGGGGTAAGTTGCACAGGACAGAGATAAAGCTCTCATGTAGAATAACAGGAACCACTATGGTCAGATATTTTCTTTCCTCTGAAATATTAAGTGGAGGTGGGATGGGAGCAGCCCTCATGTCTGAGTACCACGCTGTAGGGCACTGAATGAAGACGTGAAAAGGGTACTTTGCTGCAAGTGTCTGTACAAACCATAGCCTCCTCTAAGTGTTCACATGGAGACCAGTGCTCTACTAGTATGCTAAAAGAGGACACCAGTTTTAGGTGATACAGTGTAGCTGCATTACCCCCATGTCCCTGCTGAGAAGCTGCAGTGCCAGGCTCTATGCAAAACACGGACTGATTTTTAATCTTCTGTTCCAGACCATTGATACTGAGCGTAAGACAAGAGCCAGCAGGAAGATAGTGTCAGGGAGAATGAAGAAAGTCAAAACAGTGCTGATGGGCTATGGTCTCAGCAGATGCCCACTGAAGACACTGAGGCAAAGAGAGGGTTTGCAGAGGCTTTACAAGGGGCTCTTCTTGAGTAAGAACAGCTGAAGAGAAAGACCTGAAAAGAGCCTATATGTGTGCCTGCTGCAAATACATGTACAACTCAGGTGAGGAGATTGTTGTCAGATGACACACAGATGGTGTCACTGACAGCAAGAGGGATGTTCAGGCTGAGTGGTTGATGAAGAGTCTGCTCAGTGTAGTGGGGAGTGAGAGGAAAGTAGTGGATGGAGTAATGAAGTGGTCACAGTGCCAGCCAAGGGAAAAGTCTGCAAGGGAACGTGGCCTGAAAAGTTTCTGAGCCAGCTGACTTGTGAGTAGCTGACAGAGAAATATGGTACAGTCAAGAGAAAGCCTGCATGAGGGTATTAGTAGTGTGTCTGTACAGAGTGGTCAGGTCCTGAAGGCACTGCACAGAAAGAGCTGTCAAGATGGAGTGTCTGGACACGTAAGCCTGAAGGGAAGGTTGAGACAAAGATGCATGATTTCTGTGTTTGGAGCAGTGCTGTGGGTTGCCCAAATCACACTGGGGATGAGGAATAGACATCAGTAAGAATGGCTGCAACAAGAAAGGATTTTTTTTTGTTTGTGCCACAGCTAGCCAGCACAATTAGTTGTCCGTGTTGGTGGCTTTGTGCTCACAGAAGAGAGTACCCAGAATAGGAAACAGAAGACAGAGGCCTCTGTGACTCCACAGAGAGCAGGAGGGAGAGAAGGGACAGTCCTTCCATGGGTTTTGTCTGTATATGCCTATTTACTGCTGAGTATAACAACTCCTTTGACAATCTCTCATCTCATAAATATAAAGAGCAGTAAATGAAGAAAAGATGTACAAAAGTTACAGCAGTGTTGCTAGGAAAGAGCAATAGTCCACAGAATAGCAGTGATTCTCAGGGATGGCAGAAAGCCAGGGTGGAGTTTCCAAAAAGACCACTGCAATACCCTAGGATATAAACAGATACAGAGGCCACAGAACAGTTGTTTGTTTGTTTGTTTGTTTGTTTGTTTGTTTGTTTAAGCAAAAATAGATTATTAACATACACAAAAAAAAAAAAGGTAGGACAAACTATTGATTGGGATGGCAACTCTGCAAAAGCTAATAATGGAGCTTTTGAGTCCCTTCTTCAGGAAAGACTTGCGAGTCTCAAGCCTTCCAGCCCCCCTTCATTAACCCCCAAGAACAGCAGAACTCACTCCTTTTTCCTCCCTTTCTTTCAGTGCTGGCTCAAAATTCCACCCAGATCTCCTCTGAGCCTGGATAAATGTTAACTTGTTTGCTGAAGGGAAAAACCTTTCTGGAATCCAGTTTCTTCGGTGTTAATTTGAGTGCCTGTGCGTTCCAGAAGGGTTTTGATAGTCTCTGCTTTCTTTTTTCCAAAGCTTCCAATAGTCCTAAAAGCAGTTTGGCTGTGCCCATGGGTCCACCTGTCTATGTGGACTTGGCGTACATTCCCAACCACTGCAGCGGAAAGAACACAGATCCAGAGTTCTTCAAGCGGGTTCGAGCATCATATTATGTTGTGAGTGGGAATGATGCAGCCAATGGAGAACCAAGCCGTGCAGTGTTGGATGCGCTCCTGGAAGGGAAGTCTCAGTGGGGGGAGAATCTGCAGGTATGTCACGGAAGTGCCTGGGAATGTATGTTTCTCCTTGTGTCATAAGCACTTGGGGGAAGGTGCGTGTCACAAACAAAGTACATTAAGAGGATACAAGTGGTACTGGGCATGTATTGCTCTGCAATCTCAGAGGAGTAACTACTTGTACTCTTGAGAAGGGGGACACTCTCAGAATGATGGGAGTCGTGTTAGATGTGTCCTCCATTCCACATCTTTCTGAGAGGAGGAAGCACTTAGAGATTATACATTGCTTCTCACCTGCTGCAGGATGAGCCTATCTGCAAGCAAAAACAAGCACTGTCACAGGCTGAATATTCATCAGTGTCCCATGCCCTGTGGCATTTGTTGCTAGCCTTGCTTGCTTAAGATTTTTCTTTCTATTATACTGGTAATAAATACTAACTTTTATTAGAGATTAAAAAACAAATGGAGCATTCTTACTTATATTTCTTGTGTAGTCAGGTTTGCAGGAGATTTTGGGTAGACGCTGTTTCTGATGACAGGTACAGGAAGTGTGTATGCTCTTTCAGATGATGCACCCCCCGATTTCAAAGTCCCTGAGCTGCACATTGGGTCAGTAGGCAGATCAAGTCTATAAAATCAATAACAGTAATACTCTCAGCATTGCTCCTTTTCACACTGAAGGATCTTTCTAAGGCTGTTTCTGGCGCACAATAAAGAGAGGCTCTCCCCTCCACTGCAGCCATTTTCACCATTATTGGGGTAGTACTGCTAGTGTACAGCCAGCTCAGAGCCCCATTGTGCTGGTACTGCATAAAATAAAGCACCAGCTCTGCCTTAGAGAATGTGACATCTGAAAGGCATTAAATAGAACAAGCAGTACCAAGGGGACAGTGTTCCAAAATTAATGGGAAATTTTAGCCTCAGCTCCTACGGGCATTGTTTACCAGTGCAGTTGTTCTCGAACAATGATGCCTCCTGCTTTCTTTCCCCAGGTGACATTGATCCCGACACATGATACTGAGGTGACAAGAGAATGGTACCAACAGACCCATGAGAAACAGCAGGAGCTAAACATCATGGTACTGGCAAGCAGCAGTACTGTTGTGATGCAGGACGAATCTTTCCCAGCCTGTAAGATCGAATTCTAAATCTCCCAGCCACACTTTGCGTTCATCCATTGACTCTTCAATCACCGATGCAACATCAGAGACACCATCTAATCACAGTCCAGTTCTCTGGTTTAGTCCTCTACATGGTTCCCATTTGTCAGGCAATCGGGTACCCATCTAGCTCAGCACTGGATGCCATGAAAAAGAAGTGCAGGGCTCTGTAATATTCTGGACTGAGCTAAGAGTTTGTGCAAGAGCAGTTGCAGGCCAGGGGCACTTCCACTTTCCCTGCTTTATTCTGCCGCCTGTACAGTTTCTGTAGACTATCTTGGCTGCCTTGCTGCTGTGAGAGCTTGTTCTACTCTCTTCCTGGCTGCCTTGCCATTTAACTTGTAGCACCATGAGCCTCATCTTTCTGGTGAGGGCTGAAGTGCTGCTGCTGCATGTTGACAGTGTTTGGGGGCAGGGAGACAGAGAAAAAAACTAATTCACAAAGCAAACCTACATGATGAGGGAAGGCCAAACCCTCCAACTGTAACATGACAGTGAAAGGCATTCTTCCATCTTCTATCCTGAGCATACAGGTGGTGTTCTGGGTGAGGGGGCCTGTACTCCAACCGGGCAGGGCCACCATTTGCCACCTCTGCAGGCTTCTATCCCAAATACTTTGGTTACAGACTCCTGCAACACCTGCTCGCTATGCTCAAGGAGCTGGGCTGAAGGACATGTTGGTTTTGGGGGGGGGAGGGGCAGCAGTGGGAGGGGAGAGTTCAGCCTGTTGCTCTTCGCTACAGGGAGCACATTCCTAACCTGCTAACTTGAGTTTTGCACACTAAGTGGGTAACTTACTCCTGCACATCAGCAGTGCGACAGGAGGAGGCACAGAGGGGCTGTTGCCTGAACAGTCACACTCAGTATCCAAACGCACAACTACAGCCCCCTCTAAAGCAGAAGGGCTGAAACAACCCGGCCTCTGTTGGCCTATGATAGTTGAGAAACCTCCCTGCCCTCGTAAACCAAAGGCTTTCCTGAGGAGTGTGGTGAGGCAGCTGAGGAACTCGCATGCTGTACTGAGATGCTGTTGTCTGGCCAGCGTAGCTGATGTGTGCCAGTTCTGCAAGCAGCAACAGTTTCCTTGCTACATGTATGCCAGTGGTCCAGCTTCTTAGCTGTGTTCAAGCTTTTGCTGCCCTCCCTAAGTGTGCCCAGGATGTGGGGAATAGAACCTGTGGTGTGAGGAAAGAGAACCCCTTTCCCAAAAACACTTGGGAGTAGTTTAGCAATTGTGTTAGCTCATAGATACTCCACAACTGTGGCAGGAGCATGCATAGCTGCCTGCACAGAATAGCTGCTGGCAAGGCTGTGCTGTGCATACCCTGCAGTTGCAGCTGGCAGCCTGTTGCTTGCACATCTATTGTGGACTTAGGTCCTTGCTGTATGGCCAGCCTGGCAGAGATGTAGTTGTGTGCCGTGAGTGCATCATTGCCACTGAACAGTCACCTAGAGGCTCCTTGGCATTCAAGCCCATTCCTGCTGTGGGGCTGCCAGCCCTTGCAGCGAGAGCAGCTCCAGGAGTGCTAGTGCTCAGGCATCTGTTCTGTAGCACCCGGGGAGCCTTTGCCACATCCTAGAGCACTGCAAGAGAGCCTTATCACAGGGATAACTTAAACTTTCTGTGCGTGAAAAAAGCGTGGTGGTGGGCTGTGAAAGAGACATGAGATGGAAAGCAATGCAGCAAGGCTTGGCATACAACTCAAAGTATTTCCATCTGCTGTGTTACCCGCTATGCTTGGCCTTGAGCCAAGATCTGATTCCATAATAAGCATCCCAGGACTATGTGCTGTGCTTGCCGGGGACACTTCAGTCTCTATGCTAGCATTTTCTAGCAGCTGATAGAAAGAAAATGCTGCTTAGAAGCCTGCTCCTAGACTAAAATGGAGTTTCTAGGGAAATGGTTTATTTTGCATTTAATTTATATATTTATTATTTTATCTTAAGCTGCATTTTGTTTGGATTTTTTAATTTATACGTGTTAACTTGACACTATGTGCTCTTGGTGTCAGCTCAGAGGTTTCTCAGTACAAATACTTAGATGCTGCAATTTAAAGAAGAACAACAAAAGACCACAGAGAAATGGGCAGAGTTTTTGCTGGCAGCAAAAGGGGGTCTCTGCTTGCAGCCTGCAAGGCTGTGTCTAAAACCCAGCAGCTGCAGGACAAAGCCTGAGGCCAGAAGCCCCTCCCCGAGGAGCAGCCAGCCCTTTTGATGCAGCCCTTGGTAGGAGCATGTGAGCTTACTCAGGGATTTATGAAATCCCTGCCCTGCGCTGTATTCACGTTAACCATGGAATCACAGTGTGTCTGCCAGAAGAATAAATGTCATTCTCTGTAACCCAATGGGGTCAAGTGTCTATGAATGTCGGGTACAGCAAGCAATTGCAGGCAGTAACAGACCTGCTCCTGTTTTCCCCAGGCACTGCTCTGGGGTTTTGCCTTCAGTGCTTTGGGGAGACCCTGGCTCACCTGCCAATAGCACTGGCTGGCAGCCAGCTGCAGGTGGAGGATGCAAAATGTTCAGTGCCAGGTAGTCAGAGCAACAAACGTGACATCTTCAGTGACTGGATCCCTGGATTCCTCAGTGTGGCTAGGGGTAAAAGCTAATGCACTAACTTTATACAGACCTACAAATGAATGTTTCTCAATTTTAAACTTGAAGCAGTTATGAATAAGAAGCAGTAATGGTGAGGCTTTGTAAGGTGCCTGCATCCTCCAGGAAGGAGTGACATGTTCCAGCAAAAACACCTGCCCTCCATGTGCTGTGCTCCAGCACTCCGCAGCTACGCTGCTTGGACTGCTCTATCCTACACCAGTTCATTTCCCTGTCTTCAAGACTCCACAATTTATTTATTTTTTAAGTCTTTTGTGGAAGTCTGTTGTGCCTCCAGCCTCTCTCTCTCCCATGAAATCTTCTGAAGCCATGGGGGAAAAGGACTTGTAAAAATGCCAAATTCTGAAGTCTGACTCCGCTCAGCCTGCAGGAGCCAGCAGAACCCATCCAGAGCCAGAGGTAATACAACACTATAGAGAGAAACAGTTAAACTCTGCTTTTGCTTGTTTCTGCATGTGGGCAACAACATGTAATCTTCCTGTATGTAATAGGTACAAAATACTATTTTAAACCAATAATTTAAAAAAAGTGAACGTCTCAACTGTATTGAAATGGCAACTTGTGCTCCCAGCTTCTATGCTAAATGTTTTAAAAACGGAGCCCTGATTCTTTTCTTCAGCATCATGTTTCTATTTGAATTTAGTTTCTTGACCTCTGTCCTTTTGCCCATTTCCATGTGAAACACTGTAACTAACTACTGTCAAGAGAGGAGCCCAACACATCAATAATAAAGCCACATTAATTGCGAACAAGAACACTTCCAGCTGTTTCAAACTGTTCTTTAAGTGAGTCTATCCTGTAGGCAGGGGGCATGCAGATCCTGCTGCCACACCAGCAGCCTTCCCTCGATGCTGGCCAGCTACTGCCCAACCTGAGTTCAGGCGGGCCTGGGTGATTGTGCTTATGCCACAATTTCACTCACAGCTGCTAAAACCTGTGACCCTGCCAAGAGGATACCCACGCCAGCGGTACAGACCTGCCTGGGACCCCGTCCTCCTTCCTCAGCTCCAGTGGGGTTTTTCACTGTTGCAGCTTTCGAAGATGTTTCCTGCCCATGTTTGGTTGGCCAAGGGCCAGGATGCAGCCCAGGTGCTCCATGCACAGCCACTCCAGTGGACACTGCAGGCAGCTGCCTTGCAGCACTAAGCCAGGCTCTCCCTGGTGGCTTCTGCACTTCTTGGGAATCACCATTCTGGCCAGCGTTCCTCAAACTGGTAGCATCCCCAGTCCTGTGGAAGGCACATCACAGCAGGGCCTGGCCAGGAGTCTGGCGCAAGCCAGCCAGGCAGGGCACCAGCATCAGGGACTCAGCTCAGGGACTGTGGACACTCAAGGCACTGACAGGGCACCAGGTGCTGCCCATCCTTAGCTCAACAGCACACCTTTGCACTACTGCAAAATTCTGCAGCCTCCCTCTGGAGGGAAAGACACTCTGTTTCAACTCTTCCGCTACTCAGCAGAACACTACCAGAGCAGCCTTCTGCCCTGCCTGTGCCAGGCAGCAGTCAGGAGGGGCTGATGCCCAGTCAGCTCTGCTCCTGCCTGGTGGTTCCCTGGAGGAAGCTCAGGGGCACAGTTGAATGCAGGGGAAAAAGAGAGCAGGGATTGGGCTGCAGACTCAGAAGGGGGGGCCACTGTGGCTGGGGAGCATATCACAGCTTATGCAGCTGTCACGGAGAAATGTCACGGAGAGCTTACAGCAGCCAGCACAGATTTGAGGAGCCAGAGCTGGCTTTGGCAGGATTAAACCAAAAACATCAGCTCCTAAAATTGTATCCAGAAATTATGCGCGCGCGCACACACATCCCAACCTCTGCTTTGTGACTCATAGCACTCACACCACCCATTTGTCTGGAAAGGTCTGGCTGGCCATCAATCACTGCTGCTTCTTAGTCAAGAAAAACACACTAAAGACTGCACTAAGATCAGACAGTTGTGCTCAGGTTTCACCACACACTCTGCAGGTGTTCAGGTGGAAGTGTTTGAGCACCATGAAAAACCACAAGCTTCTTGACAGAGCAGCTATTTAGCAGCTCTTTTAAAATAAAGGGCACTACTTGTTTTTAGCCTACCTATCAAAGGGAGTAGCCATAGACCAGAACCCTGTTCTGGCGCCACTGCAGGTAGCCCAGCTTCCTCCTTGGTTGCCTGTGGAAAGGTACCTGCCTTTAAGGACAGAACATTTGCCTCCAAAACACACATAAGCATTAGTCGGTACAACTAACCAGACTGCTTCCCTGTTACCCTGCCCTGCATCAGGAAGTCCTGTGATCCAACAAACTGTCTGGAGAACACCACTTAACAGGATTACCAGTATGCAAAGTACCAATGCAGCCAGATAACTGCTGGCTAGAGGACACCAGGAACCAAAAGACATAGTCTGATGTTGAAATTAGACACTAATGAGAATTGGTATACATATTTGCACTTAAGAGATATGAAGTTTTGTATTTTTCATCACAAGTACAAAAACCCTGTCTGGGCCCAATCTCTCATTGAGCTTGAGAGCCACAGCAGAGCCACAGCTGCCAGCTGCTTCCAAAGTGCTGCTCCCTTTTTATTTCCAGGTGAAGAAACAGGCTGAAGATTGGGGACCATTCTAAATAGAACTGCTTCTTTGTGAGTGGGAACAATCTATCTGGGATTTCAACCACTGCTGCACCCTGCAATCCCCTCTTGCAGGACCTGGCCTTCAGGGATGTGCCATAAAGGCCATCTTCAGTGCTTAGATGACCTGGCGTGTCCCGCAGCACCAGCTCGTGGGCAGTGCTACCACAGCAGTCACCCTGCCCAGATGTAGGAGCACAAGGAGACTGCAGGCAGCAGTCACTTTCTCTGGGGGAAAGGGCTCCCAACTACAAAGCACCAAGGCCCAGTTCACTGCCTGCGCTGCTTGTCAGTGTGGCAGGCAGGCAGCCAGCACTGAGCAAAGCCACTGACCATATTCTGGCAACGGGGAGGGAGCAGACAGGCAGACCTTCTAAGAGACTGCTGCAGAGTGAAACCACCCCACAGCAGGCTCCAGGCCCCTGAAGCCCATGCCAAGCAAATGCCCACTCAGCCCCTGCTGCGTGACCCGGCAGCCGGCATCTCGCTCAGCCCCCCCTGCGAGCAGCAGGTGATGGCGGGGCCTGCCCAGGCCACAGCCTCCGCTCCGCAGGTGCTGTCCCCAGGAACCGTCGGTTGCTGGCAGGAGCCAGGCCCCAGCAGGGCCTCGTCTGCGAGAGCGAGGTGTTGGCAGTGGCAGGACCACGTGCAAGCCTGGGGAGGGCTGTGGTGGGGCCACACAGCAGGATTGGTGCTTGGGCATCACCCGAGGGGCCCGTGGGGTCTGGAGAGCTACTCTGCTGCCAGCTCTCCCACAGCCAGCTCTTGGGGCCAGGGCACGCTGAAGCCTGGCAGCCTCAGTCAGACAGGCCAGGGTAGCTGGTCGGCAAGTCTTGACTTCAGGGTTGCCAACAGAAGCCAGAGAGCTTCTGTGCAGCATGTGGAAGGCCCTTTTCCCAGACCCCAGCACCCAAACCTGTAGAAAGGGGAGCTGGGTTTCCTCTTGGCACAGTGCTGCACTAAAAGCCACTGTAAGACTGCTGCATTTCAGGTACAAGTAGACATCACCATTCTTAAATATCCAAACTTGCAGGGAGGGTTTATCAGGCACAGGAAAGAGGACATGGTATGCAGGACATGCTTGGAACTGAAGGAAACATTTAGACCGGAGCTCCCATCCTACAGCAAACCATCATGGGCCCTGGGAAGCCATGACCTCTTCCTCAGTATGACCAGTTCTTCAGAGGAAAAAAGGTATCTGGCCTTCTCGAGCAGAGCCCCATGCCTGTGTGCTCACTTCATTTGTAACTAGTCTTGGCCACAGTTCCTCGTTCCTTCAGGGTGGACAAGAACAAGCAGTGCTTGCTGCCCTGGGCATCTGCAAGCTCTGGCACACACACACTGCTGCACTAGTCAGCATCAAAGGCAGACACCAGACCCACAGCAGAGATTTACTGTGAACGTACATCATCACAACACAGCGCAGAGATCTTTGGGCACAGCTTCACAAAAACATAAATCCTAGCTATAGACAAACACACAGACTTGTCCATAAATGCAGGAGGCGCAGGAAGCACAGTCCTGGCCTGCACTAAGGATGTAGCAGGGAAACCTGTGTCAATGTTGCCCTCAGGCTTGTGCTTGCAGGTCATTTACATAAATATGTATTAAATACTTTTCATTTTATATATAATAAAGATTTCACCTTATTGGTTTCTAACAATCCTGATTTGCTCAAATAGCAGTTTCTCTTAATTTCTGTCACCAAGACTTCAGAACTTTACCTTGCCTGACCCTTGGGGACTAGAAAAAACCCGTGTGTGCTCCCTGTACGCCCCTCTCAGGCTGGATCTCCAGGCTTCTGCCTGCCCCAGCCCAGCAGAAAAATATTCAAGTCCACTCCAGAGAGATTTCTTCTTGCAAGTGGCAGTCTTGAACCTGTTCCTCTCATTAAATTCTTTCCCACGCTCATTCAGAATGATTTCTCCTTTTCCTATTCTTCCCAACATGGACTCTCTGGATCTGTTTTTGGTGGCCAATGGTGGGCATCAAGAGAGGAAGGAAGGAACAGAGGAGGGTGGCGGTTGTGAAGAACCCAATTACTTTGGACCCAGAATGCCTTTCTCTGAAGGCTGTGGGCCAACAAATCTCTAGGGAGCATTTATCCCCTCTGGACTTACCACCCCAAAAGCCTTGACTCTACCAATCCTCTAACTCTGCTGTCCCAGCAAGCAAACAGCCCTGGGGACACCCTGCACCGATGCAGCGCCACATCCCTACTCCATGGAGGTGCTGTGCCAGTACTGAGACTGCATTTGTTTGTTTAACAGGGCAGATGGGGTGTTTGTTATCTCTTGCTGGTTGGCAAAGAGCTGGCTTCTGTCGGAGCGGAGCAGACTCTTCCACACCCCAGAGTCTTGTGGCCTTGGGATATGGCTTGTTCTGTGCTGCAGACAGCCAGCTGCATGAAGTGTTGTGCAGGAAGTTGGGCTGCCTCCAGGCTAGAAGCGCTTGCAGTGTACTGTCCAGCTAGCCGCTAGTTCTGCTGACCCTCCTGACGCATTGGCTGCAGCCCCTTCACGTTTGTCTCAGGAGGCAGTGGCTGCTCCTGGCACGGCTGAGCAGACAGAAGCTGGCCTGGCAGAGCGCTGTCCCCCAGTGGCTCCTTGCCCATATGCTCTGGGTCCAACACCTCTCCCAGCAACTCGTCTTCACAGGGCACCAAGATGTTCTTGGACAGCCCTGACTGACTCAGGCCAGTCATTCCCCCTGAATACCCTTCACCTGGCTCTGCTCTCTCTCCAGCTGGCCTTATCTCAGACTCTGCATGACACTTTGGTTTCCCTGTGTTACTTGGGTCTAGCATTTTCCCAGATGATTCTTCTTCATCCAGCGCCAGCACACTGTTCTTCTCTGGGTTAGAGTTCTTGTCAGCCAGCTCCTTGCACAGCTCCAGGACCCCACCTGGCTCTGGGCCCTCACTCCAGGTCAGCATTTCTGGGGCACTTGGCTCAGCCACTGACAACCCAGACACCCCCTCCTCCACATCAAGCCCTCCTCTGTCAGGTTCTCTCTCTCCTTGCTCAGGGGACTGGCTATTCAGCTGCTCCTCGCTTTTTGGGGGACTGATGGAAAGTTTCTCGGTGAAGCTGAAACGAGCACAGCTGTCCGAAGAGGTTGGGGAGGACGGGCCTGCACTGGAGACGGTACTGGAGGGACCACTGCTGTCTGCAAAAAGGAAGAGAAATCTTAAACATGTAGTTGATATTTCCCCAGCCCAAAGCCTGAGCAAACCCAAGCTGTTGCAGTCCCACAAGTTCTAGAAGCAATGGGTGAGGGTCACCTACATGCCATGCACCCTGGTAGGTGCTTGCAGCTGCTGTTAGATGTGCTTCTGGCAGCTCAGCTGATGAAAACACAAGCACAAACACCACACTTACATCTTGTCATACAGTTTATCTATAATGCCAACACATCACATGTGAAATCTGATGTTGGGCTTTGAGCTGAAAAGCAGTTTCTTTCATTCCTTCATTATTATGGGACACTTTAACTTTGGTGCCCTTGCTACCTGAAGCACAAAATCCCTGAATGTTGAACTAGAGTTGCCACTGGAAGAAGAAATATTGCTTCACCACCAATGTTTGGCTTTGTTTTGTTTCTTTTGTTGTTGTTTGTTTGTTTTCATTGTTTGAGTGAAACCAGAGAAGAGATTTAGATTATATCTAGTCCAATGAATGGGGGAGGATTAAACAACTGTACACCGGATCAGTTTCTTGGCCTTGCTCCCTACACAGCTCAGTACACACTACTCCTGGAACAAGGAGTGTATGGCAAGAAGAGTGGAACCGCCCTTTCAGTGGCAACACTGACTTGTGTTATTAATGCATTTGCTGTGAAACCGTTTGATAAGCCCTTTGAGTTCCAGCCAGATTTGCAAAAGGAATTAACAACAGTCACTACCTCTGCAGAGGCTGTGGCAAGTGAGGCTCAGGAGCTACAGAAAAGCCCGTAAGTGAAGAACTAAATGACAGGCTGTCCAAAGTGGAGTTCTGGGTGAGGCATGTATGTGTTTGATAGGGTATGGAAGGTGCTTCCACATGCTGACACTGAGTTGGACACGTGTCACAGAGAAGCAAGGAACTTGAGTTAAAAATGAAGTGCATTCAGGCTATGTCCTATTGCACTCAGGAGAGGATGCCTGGGGAGAGAGCATCTATCCAACAGTGGATTTCCCTGTGATATACAATGCTATATATAGAGTTCCTTTTTCCATCTTTCTTTGGTAGCTTTCTTACAGGGCATGAGACTTCCTTCCCCTTTCTGTTTTTGTTCCTTCAAAGCCAAAGCATAAAAACCCTGAATACCAATACGTGGCTTTCAGCATTTGGCACCCTCTGCTCCCCTCTTCATCCCCGATCAAGACGCAAGCACACTCACACCAAGGGGGCTTATCCGAACGCTGGCGCAATGGGAAAGAGGATGATGACAGGATTCGCTGAGACATAAAGGGGTCCCCTGGTATCTGGTTGCCAATCATTGAATCAAACAAAGCTTCAAGAAAAACAAACAAACAAACACACACACACAAACAAAGAAAAAAAATATACAGATCAGTAACATTCAGACAGAGAGATAAAGGAAAGGCCACACTGGGTCAAACCAGAGACTACATAGCCCAGTAGCCAGTAGCACGCATTCAGGAAAGAGCTTAAGAGTGCACATTCAGAGCCATGCTTGCCCCCAGCCCCTGGGAATCCAACCCTCAGATTTACCCAGCTGGAGTTTGTATCCACATCACTGTATTTATCAGCTGCAGACAGACCTGGCTGATCACTTATTGCCAGTCCTGTCTGCAGACTGATCTGCCCCAAAAATGTGAAAGACCAGAAGGCCTTAACTGACTGCTTGCCTCAGCTCTGCTCTGCCCTACCCATAAACAAGCCCACCTCATCAGTACCTGCGGTAGACTGGACATGTGACTCACTGCAACTCCTGCACACAGCCGTCAGGAACTCATTGACCTGTCGCAAAGAGAGGGAGTTGTGCAGGGTCTCCAGGGGATAAATGGTAGGAACCATGGAACAGCCTTCAAAACCTGGAAAGAAACCCAATCAGAAAATGAATTGAGCAAACAACAACCCAAATCCATGCAGGACTGCTCATGGCTTAAGGAGCTTGGCAGTCTAGGAATCAAACAACAGCCACTCTCAGGCCTAAAGTCACCTTTCCTTTTCTAGGTCAAGAAAATCACCATTAGGCAATCACATGCAGTAACAGACCTGAAAGCAAGCATCCAGGCACACGCAAAAGGAGGAGAAGGAGAAGGAACCATATCTAGCAGCATCAACCTTTGCTGCGATACTCGTGACTTTTTCACTAAAATATCTGTTTATGACAGAGAACTCGGCATAGTTCCCCACAGTTTGCAGAAGCTAAAGACAATTTGAGTGAAGTCAACAGAATTTCCATGAAGATTCCTGCCATTAGTGATACTCCAGCCTGGGACACAGTCCACCCCTCTCACTATCAGTGAGCTAGAGCACACTGCTACCAATGCAGGGAGTGGGAAAAGAACCTCCCTCTCCCACAGCAGGCCCTCCAGTGTACACCTGACAGAACTCTCCCCCAAGGAAGGGCTGGGCAACAGTTTGAATTTTTTGTCCCATAAAGACTGCATTTCCAGCAAACCCAGAATTACCAGAAATAGGTATCTCAACATTTAACAGACACTTGCTTACAGCTAAGCTACATCACAGCCACTGACAAGAAATTCTTTGCTATTCAAGCCAGCAGAATATTATGGCAAAGCGTATCCCTCTTCATCCAAGCTTCTTGGCAATGCTTTGGGGCACCAAGCCAACGTGAATCTGTCAGAGGAGCAAGGAAGAAACACATGAGGCTCTGGACACATGGGAATGCCTCCTTTTGCTCTGCCTCTTGTGTTTAAAGACCTCTATACTTATGCTTAGGTTTCCTATTCTGTGACTCCCCAAACTCCCTCTGAGAAGCCCAGAAAAAAAAAATGGTGAAGGAATCATATCTGTATCTGTTCTTACAGGTAAGGAAGATTGCTTAGAAAAGCAAAAAGAGCAACAGCTTTTGATGCACTACTGTGTCAGGACTGCTGCCCAGCACACTGACAGGCTAAAATTGGTCCATGCAGCTTGACAGCACCTGCTAAGAAGATCAAGAGTACCTGGAGTATCTGCTAAAAGTAGACATTGTTCCAATCACTTCCAGGTTTCATTGGACGCTCTCTGCTCAAACACACTCACCTAACCCAGTTCTGCAAGAGGCAAGGAGTGCAAGCCAGCAGATGGTATTTAGAGTGAATCTACATACAATACAAGGAGGCTACAGACCAGATCATCACCAGTTTGCAGTGCTGCAGAGACATTCACTACCATCTTAACAGCTACTGGAGATAAAGAACCCTACAGCCAGCCCGGAGAGGTTACCTATGCCACAAAGAGCCTACAAACATTAATTCAAGACGTAAGGATAACAAATCTTTGACTGGAACAAAGGAATGTAAGACAGAAAAAACACCATTGTCTTCTGTCCCTTGCTGAGAAATCCTTTGAGCAGAAAGGCTGAATAAGGAATATTGTTTACTTAATTATTTTCTGAAAAGCATCCTGGAGACAGATCTAAAAGGAAAAGGGTAAGGTGAAGACTTAAAAGACCAGAAGAGTGGAGATGGTGTTGGAGCAGCACAGGAGAGGCTAATGTCAGTTCACAACAGAACCTGATTTAAGAGAAGCCAAAGCCAGCTCAACTATCTAGGTCTCCAAAGAAAAAGGGAAGAAGATTAAATATAACATAGGGCAAAGCAATGTTGTTACAAGATACGTTGGAGGCATCGACAGGGATGTGAGTGCATGGGCATGCCTCTAACATAGAGAAGAAATCAAATGTCCAATGTCAAAGGAAACATGTGACACCGACACCACCACTGATGTGAATCAATACACCTAGATCCCAGAAGTGCCAAATGCCTGATAGCACAGATCTGTCCAGCAATATGTGATCTCACTGCTCTCAAGAAAGTGGAGGAAAAGGTGGATCTTTCCGTTCTTAAGGGGAAGCACTACATTTACAGTTTTCAAGCAAGGCCTCTCATTTATATATGGCAGCCCACTGCCCTGCACACTTCTCTTTACCTGCCGCTTTGCTGTGGTGAGGCCAACAACAGCAGTTTCAAGCAGAAGTTATCGTTATAGACTATAGTTCTTGTATCACAACAGTAGTAGGAGTCCAAAGCAAAGGCTCTGACCACTGTTGCATAACACATGCTTAGCGAAGAACTGGCACCTTGGGGAAGAGGCAACAAATAAACAAAGCACGAGTGGAAAACACATGAACCTTTCCAATTTGACAGCTACTCAGTGCTGACAGCTCAGCTTCTGATGATACTTCCTGAACTCTTTTTCTTGGGGCCTGCTGGGCAGGAGTTTGTGATGGGGATGATAGCACAAGAAAGTGAACAGAATTTCATTCATTTTATACCAAACAGCAGCCCACAGCCATTTTTCATTTAATTCAGGTTTGTCTACAGTAGCTGCACTAGGGATGCAGACAGTAATCTGCTTCCTCCAGTTAGATCTACCTGCAGAAAGAGGCACATGTCTGGGCTCTGCAGACCAGAGTAGCTAGAAACAACTCCCAAGCTCAGCTGTAATCTCCTCTGGGCAAGAAGAACAGCATGGCTATGGCTCTCAATTTTCTGTTCAGTAAAATAAAATAAATTGGCTTTAAGAGTTGAGTAAACAAGATTTGGTAATGGAAAAAACCTTAAGATACTCAAGACAGAGGAGTCTGCATTATTTTGGATGTCCAAGGAGACTACATGTGATGTGGAGGAATCTGAATGATAACACAGGAGCAGCCTGACACAGCAGCAGAGAGCACAGGACTGCCCCAAGAGCTGTTCTACAGGTAAGAGCACTGGGAGGTACAACCCAGTGCTCTTACAACAGGATTACAAGTCCTGTTTCAATTCTCCCAGCTATGCTGATGCCAAAGCTGAAAGCCCCATCACATTACAGCTGAGTCAACAACATTCCCATTTCAGCTCTCCCCCTGGCAGTTTCTTGGCAAATGCGCACATCACCACACTCTGTCAGAGCCTCTACTCTATATAACTACAGTTTATGAAGAAGTCTTCCAATTGCTGAAGGAGAGTGTGACTCTCACCTTAGAGTAGGGCTTTCAGAGCTGCCCAGTACCAACACACAATGCTTTAAAAGACTTTAATAAAACGACGACTTGGGTATAAGGACCCTTTTGCAGAGATTACCAAGCACACTACACTATATAAAGCCAATGGAGACCTGAACCTGTCTCACGTCCTCCATTTAATCCAGAGAATCCCAGTTTTCTAGGAGATTCCAGCAGGCAGTAGGAACACAGATGCAACTCTTGTGAACAGTTAGCAGATGACCCCAAAGAAAGGGTCAAGAAGCACCACCTTTTGTATGAACATAATGATGAATTCTGAAGCAGCCAACACCTACTTTATGATTACATGGCCTGAACTCCAGGCAAATACATCACAGATCACCGGGTGAACCCTCCGTGCTGTATTACTCTACTGCCCTTTCACTGCAGATCCAACAGGTATTTTTCATCTATCGAGCTGTATCTCCTCCAGTCACCCTGAGGTCTATATAATGGAAGAAGGGAGGAACAAGAGAGAAAGAAAACAAGACTTTGAATTCACAAGCATCTTCTTGATTACTACTGATGTCCCAGTCTACAAGAAAAAATAAAAGGGCAAAACCTTGAGTAAATCAACACCATTTCATTAAGTGGAAGCACCTGATTTGACTCAAGGTAACACAAAGTTTCCTAAAATATGTGTGTGTTCCAAAGAGACCAGCAGAAAGTTTACTGTTCGATATGAGTTCGGAAAGTTGAGTTTATATGGAATGCGTTTCCTCACAGAATGAAATCGGCACCTGTGTGATTACCCCTTAGAACTGGTAATTCATCAGCTCACCTGGGAGCCAGCAGAATTTGTGGCTATGTCACATAAGCAGTTTTCAAGTAGTCCAAATGGCATGTTCCTCAGCTTTACTAAGACTGAGCTCAGGTCCCAAATATGGCAAGCATCTGCACTAACAGAGTAGGCTACTTAAAAGAGAGAAGGCACTGGCTGCTCCAACAGGCTGGTAAGTAGAAAGCATCCAGACTGCTGTCAGCCAACACAGACAGAGGCCAGAGAAGGCTCAGGTAAGAATTCTTTTGGTCCAAAGCAATCCTTGTTGAGGATTATATTTTTGTCTGAGTTCTGAACATTAGTATACATTGATAAGCAGAAGTTACCAAGATACTACGCATGTCTTCAGTTGTGAAATCTACGTTGGAGGGGAAGGAGTACCTATTCCTTTGCAGCGGAGATCCGGAAAGCAGGAGGCAGACCAATGGCACCAATACATCCCCAAATGGTCTCTATGCCAAAGGTCTGTAAGTCAGCTCTTCCGGAGTAAAGAAGCACTCGCCTCAGTCTTAGCAAAGATCCTGAAGGGGATGGGAGAAAGAACACTCGGCAAGTTCCCCCTCCAAATGCCCGGTCAGTCAAGCTTTACTGTGTTGGGGAGCTTCAACATGGCACGTATATCTGTATGTGTTCATATATGCGTACATAATACGTACATTAAATACATTTTTCATGTCCATACCTACATGAAGGACTTTTGCTAAGCAGCCTTTCTAAATTTAAGCCTGTGCAGTCAGCCTGAAGGTCTATTCTCGTTCAGTATCTCTCTGCCCACAGTGCCAGAAGTGGATATTCACGATGGCAGTATGAGACATGACAGCATGTAGCGACTCCTTCCCCAAACACTCCCCCAACCTCCAGAGACCTGCGGCTCAGAACTGTTCTGAACCTAATGTGTCTCTTCCAAGACATTCTCCAGTCTCCCCTTAAACTCAGTTATGCTTTTAACACCCCCATGAAGTGCTGTGAGGAGTTCCACTCTGTGAGAAAAAATCACTTCTGTCTGATGTGCCTCCTACGTAGTCTATTAGAAAACTCGTAGCTCTTGTACTGGAGCAGAGACTGAACTGCAGATCCCCCTACCACCTCTCTCCAGACCATCCAGACTACTATTAAAATCACTCTTCCCAGACTTTCTACCTTTTCCGTATCTTTCCCGGTGGTGATGGTTAGCTCAGAGCCCATCATTTTATGTATGAATTTGGGTCAGTTTCTCCCTGTTATTCTAAATTTATTTACAGTGAATATCACCTGCTGTTTTACTGCCCAGTCACTCATTATCACACGGTCCTTCTGTGCGTCTTCACAGCTGATCTTTGCCCTTACTACTGCTGTAATTCAGTACCAACACAAGCTCACTTCACGATCTTCCTTTTTTTTTTTTTTTTTTTTTTAACTAGATGAGCACATGTTCCCAGACCAATCACTTCAAGGCTTCACCATTGATCTCTCCAACCACAGATGCTCGCTACAAACTTCAACTCCCTGTTTCTTTCTTTTAATTCTTTTGTGTGGACAGAAGTACAGTTGAGAGATGAGAAAAAGTTGATAGGAATACCTAGTTTTTACAAAGGGGGGGAAGTAGAACTGTCAGCTACAGAGAGAGGAGAAACTTTTCAAGGAAGAACCCCAGCAGGAATTCCAAACATGTTAATTAACTGTGGGCTGGATGACGCTCAGACAGGGAAAACAGCAGAAAAAAAGAACTTAACGAGCGCAGAGATCTGATTTCCTCACAGGAAAGCTCTTATGTCGATGCGCACAGCTCATAGCTTGGCTGCATTAGGATAGGTGGCACAACCCAGCATCAGCCTGCAATATTTGGAGTATCACTGCCCAAAGTGCTGAGTTCATTTCCTCTCTCTCCAGGAGCTCACAGGAGGTGGTTGAGATCTGCAGCAGGGGAAACTCAGCTTTGGCTTTGGAACAGTCTGCTTTGTTCCAGCATTTCATCCCTTCAAGCAGTTCTGATCCTCTTTAGTACTTGTTGCTAGGAGACCAGGGATTGTCCTAATTATAGATGAAAAGCAACTGCCATCTCCAAATTGACTACTTTACAGAAAGAGCCATATCAAGAAAAAAATAGACCAAATATGAAAAACTCTGAGTTCCAGGCTCTGAAAATTGCTTGATCCTGGTGCTTCACTACATAAAAAGCTATACTAGGTCTACCCTACTCCTTCCACCTATGAGTCTGAATGAAAAAGGAAGTCCATGCATCACACCACACAGCTCAGCAAGCCACATGCACCAAGCAGGTTTTATGGTGCAGGGTGAACATTAACAGCCAGCCCTAGCTAGCTGCCCCTCTCAGAGAGGAATCTTTTTACTTTTCTCCGGAGCAGGGAGACGTCAACGCATCAGACTTCCCACCCATGCTAGATGCTGACAAATACCCAAGAAATAGTAGCAGACTTTTATAACATCTGGATTCAATAGTGAAATCACCTACATCTTCCCACCAGACACATGACACGCTGCAAACATCCTAACAGGCAGAACAGATGCCATGCAATGCAGACAAACAGAGGCTCGGTGTCTACTCTAGCTTAACTTGGTCTCTCTATAAGTAACACAATCCCACAAGCAGTCACTTTCCCTGAATTTCCACACCAAGTTCACCCTGCATGTGAGCAGCTGCAGTGCATCCTTAATCCTTCTTCCCACACTCTTATTATCCATTTTGGTTCCTCCATTAATAATGGGACACCAAGGAGCACCCTGCTGAGACCTGGAGAGGCATATCATGTCAGCAGGGCATCACACTGGTAGAAGCACAGCATTTCACTTGAAGGAAGCTTATGGGCTTACCCTAGCTAAAGGAAGGAGGCAATGAACAATTGCCTAGGATGGAAAGAGCAGAGTTAGAGCTACACAAAGAGCACTGGCTCCACGTGAAAAGGCAACTTCCTAAAGCTCCAAAACCGCTGGGTGCAACAGCCCACACGCCTTGCTGCAGCAGCCACCCAGAGATTTAAGGGATGCAGTGAGGGAAAGGCTTTCCTTTTTTAGAAGCAAAGCATACTTTGCATTTCCAAGCAGACAGTGGTCCCTACTCAGCTACAAGAGCACGGGACCAAGGCAGCTGCAGCGTGCAGTACCGTAAAGACACTCCAAGTCATCCTGCCCTGAGATCAGCCAGCTCCTGAAGAGGCGCAGGTGGTAGGAGCACTGCTGGAGGTGATGGGCTAGAGTGGCATCCAGTGAGATGTTCCGGCTCGTGGCATAGTCAGAGGAAAAACGGCGCAGCAACTGGGCAACGTGGTGGTGCTCAAACGCATCTGGAGGAAAGGGGGCCATAAAGAGTGAGAGGAGTGGGGAGGCGCAGCTGCGAAATAGAAAAAACGTAGAGATGTGGGGAATGGAGCGGAGCTGCCAGCACTGGGGCTGCTGCATGGGAGATGACCCTCATCACACACCGCAGCCCAGTCCCTCCCACAGTAAGCAGACCAGGAATACTCTCAGTGCTACATACCCCAAATCTTAATGCAGCAGGGCAGACTCCCAGCTGGCCCAGCCTCTGCCAAACACGACTGCAGCGCACAGGCAGTCCCACCACAAGCAGAACAGCAAGGCTTCACCTTTTTAAGTGGAAGTCTGACAAATGAATAAATTCCACAACATATTCCAAGTCCAATACAGTTCAGGTTCAGCAGTATAAGAAAGACAGGCCCAGACTCACCCTCCCAGAGGAGACAAGAACTCCAGACTGCCAACAAAGCACAAAGTTCTGCATCCAAGTGCAGCCAGTCACTTCAGCACATGGAAGAGAACAAATGACCTGGCACCAAATGACTGGAGGCTGTGCAAGATACACTGTGGGGACAGCAGGGCTTGACTGAGAACATATTGTTAGTGTGTGTAGAAAAACAGAAGCACTGACCTTCCCTCTCTAGACTCTCAAAACAGCCCTGTGCAATCTTTTGTGATGTCCTTGCCATTGCATGGCAGTCCAGATACTAGCCAGTATCTGCTAGTACTAGATACAGTACTAGCCAGTATCTAGCTAGTACTAGATACATCTTCTCCATGCGTTCAGCCTCAGGACTCATACTGAGCTCCCAAGACTCGTGAGATCAGGTCATGCAACATCTGGCTTGACACTGTGCTTGGCCATGGCTCTAGTTCACCCATCCCATCTCACCAAGTTGAGGCAGCTCTTAAGAAAAAAAAAAAAAAAAAAAAGCAAAAACAGATTTAGGGCTACGAGTAACTTCTGCGTCCTCAGGCAAGTGGTTCATGCAGCTAAATGTCCTTGCTGTTAAAAAGATGCTTAACTTCAAGTTCAGACCTGCTGGACCTCTGTCTTTGTTTTCTTGATTAAGAATCACTTTACTATTAGAAATATTCATTGGGTTGTTGAGAAAATCTGATGCTCAGTTTCGTTTTATTGTATTTTTTTGTAGGGGGCAGGTGCTTTACAGTGTGGCTTGGGAAAGACCAGTACTTGGTATAAGTTTTGTTGGCAAGATAGAATGACACATCCTGCTGACGTACACCTTGTTTTCTCAGATGGTTTCCACACATACAAATTGAGCAGTTGGCCACTCTAGGAAAAATAAACCAAGCAAAGAGAAAATAGGTTCCCTTTAGATATGTGAAACAAAGCCACAGTTAGTTGTCCCCTCCTCTTTCATCTTTCCCAGAACTTTGGTCTTTGTAACAGTCTTCTAGATTTTCTTCATCTTCCAGATCACAGAGAGCAGAATTTCTTCGCATTTACTAAGCAACAAGATTCCAGAAGCAGCCATGACCACTTAAGACAGAAATACTTAACCTGGTATCTTTCAGTGATGTGCTTTGGATCTAACTTGTCTCAACAGCAGGAGCCATGAGGTATGGGTAGGAGTGGTGCTATGAAACAAACCTTTGCAAAAGTTTCAGGGTAAGCTATAATAAATAGTAGCTCAAGGCATCTGCTACAACCCATGTAGTGGTCTTTAATCTCAGAAGACTCACAGTTCAGGTGTTAGGTTACTAGCAATATGAAGCAGAGATGGTGAGTAAATATAAGCACAGTCAGATATCTTTCCCTACCAAGCCTCTTCATAGCTACTAGCACAACAGAAGTGAATATGGTCACATCACCCTGCGTGGCACATTGCTGATCCCCTCCTAGTTTGGGATGACACCAGGCCCAAGCCAGCACTGTACACCATCAGCAGATGAAATACCTGGAGAGACATCATTTCCAGGATAACGTCATCAGGAAAGGTGAGACTACTCCCACCAGCACCACCACGCTTGGAGTAACCAAGGGACCACCGTAACAAACAAGTTTGCAAATAGGAGTACCAGTGACCTCATGGCCTCCTAAGACCCCTGTGCTAAGGAATACAATGTGCAGAAGGAATCTGCTAGCACCTCCTGCTCTCCCATGCAGACTGCACTTTTCAAGGTGACACACATGTAGCTCCAGGATATCCTTGTTTTGATCCTTAAGATCTGCTCTGTAGAAACTGAAGACCTAAGCTGCAGTGCTCTTAGGATATGGAGTAGATATTCCCACACACCCTCAAATCCAAGAGCATTCTCTCCACCCCCTGCAAGGCAGCACACGAGAAGGCCTTAACATCAGCAGTGGAATTAAAGGCTGCTTTAGGAGTCCGTTCACAAAGCCACTGCTGTTGCTTTTTCACACAAATGTCTGGGAGGGAAAGCAGCCTGACAGATCTCCCACAAACAGCACGGGAACCATTGTGCAGTAACAGCAGATGAGTGAACAAGTTAGTCACAATGAGACAATGGGGAAAGGTGAAGCATGTTTGGACACCAGATACACAGACACGCAAAAAAACACAAGGCGGCTGAAAGGAGAGCATGTGCAGAGAGGAGAACTGAATGTGAGCATGGGGTTAGAAGTGTGAGGGAACGTCAAATCAAGGAAGCAAACGTACCATTAGTCGGATGCTTTGCAAACGACACAGAAAATCGTTTTACGGCTGGCATAGACAAGAGCTCTGAGGAAATAAAAACAGATCATCTCAGTTAACAGCCTACCTCTAAGGATCCCCCAGCCTTCATATGCTTGCAACTACCCTTTCAAGTTCACCTCCTGGCTTGACCCCCATAACACATGCTCCCACTGGCATTGTTGTAGCACCCCAGGCACTTTCTGCCCACAGGTCTGACTGAAGCTCTGAGGTTCCTTGGACACTGTCAGCTCCCCACCTTCCTTGCACTGTCCTACCAGTGGCTCCCCTGACCCTATAAACTCCTTGGTCACACTCCTTCCTATCACACTTCCAGCCATCTTGATGGAAAGCCAGGCTCAGTCCGGTGAAAGATGCAAGTAGGCCATGCTTGCAAGTACAAAAGCACATTACTGAGCAATCAGCAGCACTAGAGA
The DNA here is from genome assembly GCF_009819795.1 of Aythya fuligula. Taxonomy (NCBI): domain Eukaryota; kingdom Metazoa; phylum Chordata; class Aves; order Anseriformes; family Anatidae; genus Aythya; species Aythya fuligula. The sequence continues at coordinate 21,689,025 of NC_045569.1, read as the reverse complement.
ATACCCTGAAAACCTGGAACCATAGTCCTCAGGATTCACCTCTGCTCAAGGAAAACACGCTGTTCTACAGAGGAACTGAAAAGCTGTGGCACTGGAAAGAGCAGCTCAAAACATCCTCTTAATGCAAGTTAAACATAGCTATTTGAGAATTTAAAAGCTTAATCAACACCCATGAAGGCATGCCTCTGCAGTTCTGTTGCTCAAAGCATTTCAATACGGAAGACGTTTTGGGATACACTTGTCACACTGGTCCTCAGGCTTCTCTTAGAGCCATGGAGCAAATCAGACCAAGGTCTCTTACAGAAATCAAACATCAGAAAGACAGTTAGTGCAAGAATAGGCTCTATGCATCTAATGAGGCACAAACAGTTGACTTTTAAAACATATGGATTACTCTCCATATGCGCAAAAACAAAACAAAAAAAAAAAAAAACAACCCAAAAGGATGAAAACTTCAGCTTATTCCCACTCTGGGAATTCCTTGGCTATCACAGAATTACTTAGGTTGGAAAAGACTTCTACGATCACCCAGTCAAACCTTTAACCTTGAACTACCACGATCACCATTAAACCATGTCACTAAGCACTACATCTACATGTTTTTTTGAAGACCACCAGGGATGGTGACTCAACTATTTCCTTGGGCAGTCTGTTCCAATACTTCACAACCCTTTCAGTGAAAAAATTTTTCTTAATATCCAACCTAAACCTCACCTGGCACAACTAAAGGCCATTTCCTCTTGTCTTATCACTGGGTGCTTGGGAGAAGAGACCATTCCCCACCTTGCTATAGCCTCTTTCAAGGTAACTGTAGAGCTAGAGGTCTCCCCTGAGCCTCCTTTTCTCTAGGCTGAACAACCCCAGCTCCCTCAGCTGCTACTCATCAGACTTGTTCTCTAGACCCTTCACCAGCTTCGCTGCCCTTCTCTGGGTGCACCCTAGCATCTCGATGTCCTTCTTGTAGTGAGGGGCCCAAAACTGAACACAGTATTTAAAGTGTGGCCTCACCAGAGCCGAGTAGAGAGGAACAATCACTTCCCTAACCCTGCTGGCCACACTTGCTGATACAAGCCAGGATGCTGTTGGCCTTCTTGGCCACCTGAGCACACAGCTCTGCCAGGCAGCTTTCCAGTCACTCTTCCCCCAGCCTATCATGGGAAAGAATGGTCTAGACCACCTGTATGTATGACTTGGTGTGAGAGCCCAGCCAATCATATCTTTTGCTACTATTTAGGAACTGAGGATGTCATTTCTATTTCTTGTTTCATGCATCCATTCCACCTAGTCTGTATGCCTATCACTGTACACCAAGGTTAGGGGTCTTACATACCAATTTATGCTGCCACACCCCACGTTGTATTTCTCTATTTACACCAACTGACTTGCCCATATAATATATTTAAAACAACTCTAAAGGCTGCTGCAATTTCCTTTTGCAACGTCATAGCCCTAGAATTTATTTTTTTTTCCTCTTTAAATTCAACAGATAGATGGCAAAGCTTCCCTACATGTGCATCCTCTGAGAAGTGTCTGAGTCCTAGTGCTTCAGTCAGTCAGCTGGTAACCATCTCAATCTTGCCAGGGACACCAGTCCTTTATCAGGACATCAATTTAAATGGTGCTGCAACATAGGCTGCTGGACCACTGGCTTCAGACAAACCAACTTCAAAGCATCGCCATCAGTGGACCTTCCCTCAACCTGAGCTTGGGACACAACTCTCCACTGAGGTCTTGCTTAACCCTCTTTCCAGTCCCAAGCAAAAAGACATAAGGGCCACTTAAACTTCACTTGAGCAAGTCTATGATGAAGTGCTATAAGCCATGCATCGTATCCTGAAGCATCGGTCATGAAAAATTGTCAGAGTTCATGCAAAGACATGCTTCAGAATCTGAAGGCTTTTTAAAGACTATTAGCCTGACTGCAAAAAAAAGCCTTGATACAAGTGTACTCCCAAGAGACTGCTGTAGCTGCTATGTCACTTACTGCAGTCAGTTCTAGTCATGTTTGTTTTAAATGCCAATGTTCATCATTTCATTGGTACTTGTTTGAGCAGAACAAACAGATTAAGGGCTTATTTCACATTCCAAACTACCTTCCCCAGAAGATAAATGTCCTTCTGACTCCTATTTGTTTTTCCAACCCTCCCAATTTCTTCTTATTTTTGCAGCAGGGCACTGGTGGCACAGGGTGCCATAGCACACTACGAAATGTGAAAAATGAAACGTACCAACAAGATGAATAATTCTGCATTATGTTAGTCACATATTAGTTAAGTAAGTCTGACTTTTAAATACTTGAATACACAGCTGCATCTAAGCACACAGAAACCTTGTTGCAGAATTTAGGCTAAAGCAGTAGGTGTCTGCTGTGGACCTTGACTGCAAGAAGCCAGCTGCAGGCACAGTCCCACTACACAGCCTATGGAGGAAGGCAGCGCTGCACCAGGACTGAACAGAATCTGTCCTGTTCCCAGTTGAGCACAGAGCAAGCAGTCTGACAGTTTTCCCTGAGAATTAGTACTGCCTTCGGTCCACAATGCTTGCACAGTTGTGGAAGAAAATCAGCCAGAGCCCTAGTTGGCCTTTTCAAGTGGCTTTCTTGGTATCCATATCCGTCTTGTGCCAAACACCATGAGCTTACTCTGGGATCCACAGGTCGCCAGCACTCAGGCTTGTGCAGCAGGGTTTAAAAAAATCCTTCCAGTTCATCCTCCTTGACTCTATCACACAGCCTGTTGTTTGCTAGGGAGCTCCCTAAGGAGGTGAAAAGCAACACCATTTTCTCTTACACTCTGCAAAACTGCACAGAAAGCTGGTGTACCTAATGGTCTCAATACAACAGTATTCAGAGGGTTCCAACAGGTCTGTGCATTGGATAACATCTTAACACCCTGATTGGCTAGAACATTTTCCTTGCCTTAAAACAAAAATCCAAACGAATCAATCTCCTGTTTTCCCCAATGCCACAAATTATAACCTTAGTTATCTCCCCAGCTTGTCACATACTGGTGTTGTGTTCATTGTGATCCCAATAAGAAAGGCACTCAGACACAGTAACAAATAATAATCCATCCAAATGCTGGGAAACCCGAGTTGTGAAGTACTGGATGGATTTCCAACCAATGCACAGCACACTGTGCAGACCCCATCCATGGAGAGGCTTGTCCAATGCTGCATAACTCAGTGTTTGCAGTACCTGAAGGGACATATAAGATCATTTGTCCTCTCTCCCTTCCTGTGTTACTTTTGACCAATGGTCTTGGTTGGAAAGGACCCTTAAAGATCTAGTCCAAGCGCACTGCAGTGGACATCTTTCACTGTATCAGGTTGCTCAAAGCCCTGTCCAACCTGACTTTGAACACCTCCAGTGATGGGGCATCCACAGCTTCTCTCAGCAACCTGTTCCAGTGTCTCACCACATTAGTTGCAAAAAATTTCTTCCTTATTAAAAAAAAAAAAAAAGTCTCTCTTTCTTATAAGCATTGTTTATATAATGAAAGGCCACAATAATGTCCCTCCAGAGCCTTCTCTTCTCCAGGCTGAACCACTGCAACTCTCTCAGCCTGTCTTCACAGGAGAGGTGTCCAGACCTCTGATGACTTTCATGGCCCGCCTCTGGACCTGCTCTAACAAGTCCATGTCTTTCTTGTGTGGGGATCCCAGAACAGTATTCCAGGTGGGGTCTCAGGAGAGCAGAACAGAAAGAGATGTCCTATTTTTGACCATGATAGAGATAACTTTCTTCATAGTAGCTCGTATGGTGCCATGTTTTGGATTTGTGACAGAAACAGTCCTGATAACACACCGATTTCTTACTTGTTGCTGAGCAGTGCCTACACAGCATCAGGGTCTTTTCTGTTTCTCACCTGCCCCGCCAGCCAGTAGGCTGGGGGTGCAGAAGAAGCCGGGAAGGGACGCACCAAGACAGCTGACCCCAAGTGTCTAAAGGGATATTCCAAATTATATGCCATCATGTTCGGCAATAAAAGCTGGGAAAAGAAGGAGGAACGGGGAATGTTTCGAGTTATGCTGTTTGTCTTCCCAAGAAACTGTTACCCATAACAGAGTCCTGCTTTCCTGGAAATGGCTGAACATCTGCCTGTCGATGGAAAGCAGTGAATAAATTATTTATTTTGCTTTGTTTTGTGGGCACAGCTTTTGCTTTACCTATTAAACTGTCTTTATCTCAACCCCTGAGCTTTCTCACTTTTACTTTTTCAATTCTTTCATCCATCTCACTGCAGGGAAGTGAACGTGCAGCTGTGTGGGGCTTGGCTGCCTATTGGGGTTAAACCACAACAGGAAAGAATCATCTCCCTTGACCTGCTGGCCACGCTTCTTTTTATGGATGTTGTGGATGCCTCATCCCAGAAAGTGTTCAAGGCCAGGTTGAATGAGGCTTTGGGCAACCTGGTCTAGTGGGAGGTGTCCCTGCAGGGGGAATGGAATTAGATCATAGAATCGTAAAACCGTAGAATGGTTTGGGTTGGAATGGGCCCTTAAAGATCATCTGGTTACAATGATCTTTATGAGGCTATGTTTGGCTTCCTGGACAGCAAGTGCACATTGTAGGCTCACATTCAGTTTTGAATCCATCAGCTTTCCCCAGGTCCTTCTCTGCAGTGCTGCTCTCAATCAATTCATCACCTAAACTGTTCTCATCAATACTTTACAGAATCTGAATGACCTTCTTACTGGGATCATAAAGAACACTTCCACTGATGCATGACATTCCTACAACTCCTCCAGGATACCTCGGCCTTTTCCTGTGCTCCAGTTTCCTTGAAAGTAGCAATAGACTCTCTGCTTCTCAATACATAATACACTAACTGCAGATCAGTCCTCAGCTGGCAACACCCCTTCATCCATGCCCACTGCACAACATTTATACTAATGGCCCAAATACATTTTACCAGGCCGTCTTCCTGAACTATACAGCAGTACAAACTAGTCACAATAACTAAACCTTACAGACCTTTTGCGGTATATCACAAGCATATCACAACTATTACACTTGCTTTCTGACAGCTCTCTCAGACTCTTTTGTGTGCCTAGCGCACAGATGGGGTCTCCAGCACTCATCTTATTCCACCCAGCACATCACACTGCCTTTGGGATGGCCCCATCTTCTGTACGTTGAGCATTACTATCTCAAGAAAACATTGGCTTAACATCAGGAAGATCACCAAGACAAGCAAAATGATTTGACGTGCTGGATTTCAGTCACAGGACAAACCTATTTCCTATCCAGACCGATAATCCCTCTTCCACGACAGCAAGTAGTATTAAAATACAAGAGCAGAATCAGACACCAGCATGACCATACACCAGCATTACCATACATCAGCATAAAGCTCCTCACACAATGTCAGCTCCTGTCTTGTCCTAGCAGGGTTCATGATTTCCTGGGATATGACAAAATGCATTACTGTAGATGCGGCGAATATACACATTCAACCGTGTCGCTCGTCTTAATGGTCTAAGTCTCTGCCTTAGTAGTATCCTGAGACACCAAAGTCCACAAATTAACCTGCTGCACAGAGAACACACATACCGTCTTTGTATGTCAGGCTGCTGGCAAACTTTTTGCCATGGCTGCGTGCGTAGTCCTGGAGGTTGGGGGCACTGGAGGAGCCTCCCAGCACAGTGGTGCTAAACAGGCCGGTGCATTGTGACCCTGGAAAGGCATGGAAGGTGTTAGTATTACATCTCCACCACATGCAACTACAGAAAAGCAGGGTTAGTCGAAGAATGAGGAATAATCTGCCTACTTCACAGGCATCTCAGGAAGAAATTGATGCTAGGGGAGCATGGGGAGGCAGTAAACCCCATTCTCAATTCAGCAGTGACAAATGCACATCAGGTAGGCCCAATACTCAGCTCCAAGAAAGTTCCTAACTTCTTCCAGTGGTTTATTTCCCTCTGGCTCTTCCGTCCTGGTCTAGGAAAAACATCTTGACATCTGCCAGTCAGCAAAACTAAGTACTCATATCAGAAAAGCCAGGATACAAATCACTGATGTTCATGTCACATGTTTCTCTTTGTTTCCTTCTTCTGCAGGGCACTGAGGAGAAAGGGTTGTCTACATCTAATAAGTTTCAATGTATTTAATCTGTTGCTGTAAATGGAGATTAATTGCTCTGTCAAGCAGTAAGGAAAGCAATACGACCAGAGAATTTTCTTTCTCAAGCTGCTGCCTAGATGGTATTTCACATCCACATGGTCATGCTTTGAGTCCCGAGTGGGTCCAAGTGTTCCATGATCTACATCCACAAAGCACCAGATGCCCCCACAGTGTGGAGATTTGCATAACCTGTGGCAATGATTAAGGTGTTCAAAATGGTCTCAAGCACAGAAGGGCAACCTAAGACCAGTGGCTTTGGAAAGTGCTGGTGTTTCCTTCTGTGAAGTACAGCATTTTTTACAGCAACTAGACTTTATGTGATATTTAAGGAACTTCTGGGCATTAGAAACAGGACTCTTTTGACCAAGAAAAGCAATTGTCCATGAGGAAAAAAAAAAAAAAAAAAAAACACAACAAACTTCTTGCGGGCCAGAGAAACTACTGATTGTCTATGAATTCTCTGTTAAACTGTCTTGATACTACCGTCTGTACTGAGAATACCAACTACTAAAAAACAACATTACTCCCACATACATTGCTTCCAGAAACAAGCAGGTTGATCTTGCTCCATCTTATCTGCCAGGATGAAAACCCTGACATACTGCCTTCTAGCATTATGTGGAACAATGCAACTGTTACTACTGTTAAAAAGATTCTGCCTATATTGCAAGCAGCTCTTGGCTCTAAAATACAGCACAATTTAAGTTGGAAGGAACCTTTGGAAGCTTCTTTCCCAATCCCCCTAGCAAGACCAACTTGGATGAGCTTGCTAGGGTTTGTCCAGTCAAGTTTTGCATACCTCCAAGGAAGGAGATTTCCCCACCTGTCGAGGTCCCTGTTCCAGTATTTGGTGCATTTGTGAAAACTGTGCTCCTCGTCACTAATTGGAATTTCCCATACTGCAGCTTCTGCCTGTTGGTTCTCATTCTATCACCATGTGCCTTGGAGAAGAGTCTGTATTCTCTGTAACCTCCCATTTAGGTGGCTGAATCACATTAAGGTCTCCATCCTCCATTCAGTTTCTGACACACAGACTGCACAAGCCCAGCTCTCTCGGTTTCTCATCAACTGCACGCTTCAGCTCCCACCCACCTCCACTGCCCTGTGCTGGACTTACATAAGCCTATGTCCATGCCCTTCTTGCACTAGGGAGCTCAGGACAGGACAGCAGTACTTCAGACAGTCTCACAGATGCTGAACAGAGAAGAAAAAACAGCTCCCTCAGCCTGCCTGCTACAGTCCTGTTAACCCAGCAGAGAAAGCAAGCCATTGTCTTCCTCTGGTGGAAGGGTGCACTGCTGCCTAGCGTCCATTTGTTGCCAATGACGATGCCAGCCCTTTTTCTACAAGACTGCTTTTTAGCTGGAGCCTCTGGAGAAAAAAAAAAAAACACAGATCCTGAGCTTTGAGTTATTCAAATGTAAGCTCAGCCTCAACTGACAGCACCTGCTTCTTGGAACAGTGGAAGATGATAAAGAGTTCTCATATGCACTGAACCTTAGCTACTCCACCATGTCACTGCTGATAGCTTTTCCAGCATGACAGACTAGCACGTACACGTCCTTCGACAAATAGGCAAAGAACTCTTGCCTGCAGGGTGACTGATACACAAGCCTTAGAAAATTTTCTCCTAATGCCTTAAAGTGAAGTTCAGTGGTGACTCAGCATGAACTGGAATCTGTCAGAAAGCAAACAAGATTTTGTCGAGTGGCAGCCAGCATGATGTTCACAGTCATCCTTCTACGGTTTAAAACAAACAACATCAAAAACAAGGCTCGTTTACCAGCAAATAAAAATGTAACAGAATATTTTTATCACTTACTATCTTCTGCAATCTTGCGTCAATAATCATTAAGCTAGGGATACCCCAGTGGTTCTGTTCTGCTACAGTACAAAAAGCACTCCATACGCACCCTTAAACCTGAATAGAATTTACAAGGATGACTGTGGATGACAGCAATCATCTATGAATAAACTCTAGGAGTTCACTGTAACCAAAGTAAACAAACAAACACACATCCTCAAAACATAATGGTATACTAGCAAATTGGTTTTAAGATGTAGCAACACTTGCCAGAAACAGCAGCGTGTACTGGATTATTTTTGTATATTTAATTTTCAGATGTCTATTCAATGTTTCAGATGTTTAAAAATGGACATCTCCGGTTTCCCTATGGTAAAGGGAGTCTCAGAACAAGGCTGTCATCCCCACCAGCAATACACCACCTCTTACTCAAACAGCAAGGAGAGATTTAATCCCATTTCAGTGTCCTTGCAAGCGAAGAAAGACATTGAAAGATCCCTAGGCTTCTCAAGCCAGAAACATGCAAAATACTGCAGACAATCCATAATGATGCACTTGCTCTTGCCCAGAAAAATGAGGCATACTCCAAAGCATCACACTACAAAGATGAAGCAAGCTGCTGCTCTCCCCTTTTCCAAACAGCCATTTTAAGGCATTTTTTAAAATACTCTAAAGACAGAATTCTAGCAGGTATGGCAACAGGGCTATTCTAGGAGCTCTGCCCTGCTCCCCTTTCCTGTATGCCTCAACATATAAGGTTATACCTGAAGAGATGGAAATGTTCCCTCGGAGATAAATAGCCAGACACTGACAAGGTCAGGCAGCAAGAGAGTAAGCTCAGCTTCAAAAAAGCTCAGAAACAGTGGTAGCATCTGAATGAACCACCTCATAGCACAGCTGCTGAGACAAGTATTAAAGCCAAAGTTCAAGCTCACATGAGTTCTATATTCTTTCTCCAAGAGAGAGCATGTCAGATCATAAAGGGGGAAGCAATTAGATTTCTACAAAATAAGCAGGAATATTCCTTGAAGAGCTTGACTTTTAAAGGTAAAGAGGCACCATTCTTTTCAACAGTTCTCAGGCTGAGAGAAATTCACAGAAACAGACATCCTAATAATCAGAGATTGTGCAAGCTGGTGTTGCACCACAAGTCTCTTCTGCTCAACCCTTATTTGCATGCAGCTGCAAGTCTCTACAGACTGAACTGAGTATCCAGCTGTATCTACTGTCACAGATCTGGTCAATTCCTACCCAAAGTTTTGCCTCTGCAGAGCTTCACAGTTGGAAGTCATCAGCAAAGGCTTTCCTGCAAGGCAAGTCAGGCAAGAACCTGGTATTAAACCTGATGGGATTACATTTTAAATTTTGCTGTCAAGGAAAACTAGTCCTCTGCAAGAGGACTAGTATAGCAGTATAGCAGTAGTCTTCTCTCCGGTATAGCAGTAGTCTTCTCTATCCCCAAAACATATATTCCTCAGAATCCTCGAAAACGGTATAATATCTATGCTGTAAAATCTTCTTTCCAGAACACATGCCTCCTGGCACTCAGAAATCCAAACATTGAAGACAGTTTGCATGTTGCATTTGATGTATTAATTTTTCAAACAGATGTGCTTCATTGAGTGAGTGCTATCTTAGAAATTCTCATATTAACTCACATGGATTCACAGATTAACCACAGGTTTCCTCAAGCCTCATCAAGGCAGTTTATTATAGCTTACTTAATCCTGCAGGTGGTCTGCGAAAGGCAGTAGATATACCACACTCAAAAACCACTATGGCCAAAGTTATTACGCCTTTAAGAAAATAATATGCATCAGCATTACTTCTTACACTTTTCCAGCTGGCTGGAGCTATAGGTTGCAGACTCCATGGATATTTCCTTATTATTCCAAAGAAAATTCAATTAACTTGGCAAGAATTAGTTTCCAAAGAAGCAAATCATTCAAAAATGACAAAAAAAAAAAAAAAAAAATCAGGCCTTTCAGAAAACCCTTGGCTGCAGGATGCCCACATAACAGAGAAAAGAACTGGTAAATCAGAACTTCTGCAAGGAAATCTGTGGCCATGCCTCAAAGCCAAAATGTAAAAAATGACTTTAAAGAAAAAGAAAATGAGCATAACTTGGGCACTTCCACCTCCTGGTGCTTATTAGTAATCTTCAGGATCTAGGTTTCTCAGCTACTTTAAACCTCATGACACCAGAGACTGCTATTCACCTTCCAAACAGATCTTGCTTTAGCAAAAATATTTCAGGAAAAAAATCCACTATTAACACATAGTTTAGCTTAGGTTGGCAGAGAATGGTATCCTCAAGAACACATGGAGAACACCAACGGCCCCAAAATATTTTCTGCCACTGGCTACCATGCAAAGAACAGCTAACCAGTGGATCCTAGCTCAACTGAAGCTGTCAAAACATTGCAGCAGATGACAGAGCTGTTCCATACAAGAGTTCTTTATGAAACAAAGGTAGAAATAAAATAGTCTTACATGAAGAGCAGCCTTATTCACAAATTACCGTTCTTCAGAACAGAAAGCATACCAGTTCTCATGTGAAATCACCTCTTCCTACCAAGGTTAAAAATGGTGTAACAAATGATAACAACACAGAAGCAGAAGTCCAGTCTCTAAGTACACAGCTTGCTCTGTTGTTTCGTGCTATAAAAGATGACAGGTGCATCTTCTGTTGCTAGAAACTGAAGGAAAAGATCATACACAAAAGGTATTACAATAAGATAGCCTTTATAGCAGTCGAGGCAGTAGCACTACAAGAAGAGATAACACATACACACAGACATACAAGGAACTTAAGCCAGATGTATATGGGAAGGAACAGACAGATGCACGCAAAAATACAGAGGTACAGGTGAGCAGGCTGAGTATAGGTCAAGTACAGTACCTAAGCCACTTTGCTTCATCTCAGAAGACTGCCTTGAGTAAGTGCTGAAGAGGCGATAACCTCCTGATTTGGAAGAAGATTCAGAAAGCACCTGCAAAAAGAGACAGTATAGTTAGTGGCATGCCCTAAATTACCCACTGATGCCAAAAGCCTTTATACACCCATAAAAAGTAAAGTGTCTCTTCCTTAAAATCACAATTTTCAAGAAGCTGGTACTTTTCAAGAAACAAGTACATACTGGTACTTGTATGCTAAGCTTGTGACAGTGTGTGCTCAATTTTAATTTCATGTTTGTGTCGGGTTATGGAACAGTAGAGATTTCAGAAGTACAAAGGGATTCCTGTGCTAAGCTCCTTGTATCCCAAAACTCTTGTTAGAAACACTGGGACATACAGTTCCTTCTTAAGCAGCAGAAAAGTATGTCCCCTTAAATTTAGCATGCGCCCACTACAAAGAGCCCCTGCGTACTGCTGACAAAGATTACACCACAAGTGACACAGAAATAAAAGACAGCTAACAAACATCTCAAGCCCTAACTCTGCTTTCACTGGCTCAGAAAACAGATATTAAAAATGCCCATGAAGCACCCTGAAGGTGTCAGCTACCTGCTGACTGTGAAGCTAGCCTTATGGCATACAAATAGCCATGAAAGAGAGTAGTAAGATCAGTAAAATCAGTATCTGTTGCTTTAGCAGATCAGAGACTGTGACAATTCTAAACCCTATGACAGAATAAATAATAAACCCGCCAGTTAGCAGGGAGCTCTGATTTGCACAAGACCATAGACAGGAAATAGGAACAAGAAATGGGGAGCTAAATTGTAAGATGCAAAGGCTGGAATCTAAGTGAACACAAAGATAACAATGTGGCAAGGTGAAGAGGTGAGCAATCTGGCAGCTGGAACATGAATGCCTCTACAGAGCACGTAATCTAAATATACTTGTGTTTTTCAAGCATTTCCTTACTTGCTCTTCCTCATCAATTCCCTCTTTGCTCAGTGAGGAGTTTCGTAGGTCAGCTTTCTGAAAAATCCCTGTTCAATCCCATCCCCAAATCAATCCACAGAATCAACTCATACTCTGGCATGTTAAGAGGAATCTCAGGAAACTAAAACTAGGCAAAAGACCTTCACTAGAACAACCTAGACTGCCCGTTGCACTATTACCTCCATGGACCCTGTCTTCCGGTTCCTGATCAGTGGTGATCTTCGCTGAATGCTGACTGGCTCAGAGGGCTGCGGAGACCTTTGCTGTGCACGATCTGGCTCATCAATGGTCTTCTCTTTGGAGAGGTCCTCCAGGCTGCCTTGGTCTGTTTTCTTGTCCTCATTCTGCAGTACGAAACACTGACAGCTCCAGGCACGTGTCCTTACCAGGCACTGCCTAGGGCATTTACTCTAGGCTCATATCTCCAGCTCTGCTGATAACTCACTGAATTTAGCATTCTGCTTTCTCCTTACACAAAGACTGTCCTGAAAAGCCCACGAAGTTAGGCAGAGAACATAACCCACTTAGAATCCTCAGGCACAAGACTAAAGGCCAGAGGAGAACATGCTGCTGGAGACCAGACAGGGCCCAGCAGAGCAGTATGGGGTCTGACAGATCCATGCTCACCATGTCCCCAGCACACAGGGCACAGTGTCACTCTTGTCTAGGACAATGTGCTCACCTCTGCTGATGCAGGCCGAAAGCCAAATCCCGTGGGGACATTTCTGTCTTCCTCACAGCCTTTCACACCAGGGCTGAAATGCAGCTCCACATGGAAACGCTCTTCTGAAGATGGGTCCTGTGAACAGGAGTGATAGGGAATAAATAAACGAATAAAAATTAATCCCACTGTCAGCACAGGCCATGATCTGGACTTAGGTCAGCCCACCATGCTGGTGCAGCACGCATCCCAAGCACATCCTTTCGGAAGAAAGGCAGAAGCAACAAGGAACCACAAACATACTGGCTCTAAGTTTGTCTCATCCAAAAGGACAGCCTTTATTAGCACAAAGCTGAGGCATTCAAACTGTTGTTATTTTGTGATAACAGCCACCAGAAGACCAAAACAGCATCAGGCTATATGTATATATACAAACCTAAAGCATAGCCCCTTTCTGATCCACTCCTGTTGCAAAATCAGAACTTACTGGCACAGGGAGAGATGGGTTCCCTCCTATAACTTTAGTCAAGTTACTCCAAGATTTAAGTAACTGTCTCTCATATTAATTTAAAACATATATATATATAAAACTTATTAAAAACTTATATATATATTTATTTTATATATACATATATATATATATTTAAAAGGTAGCCAGAGCTTTTACAGGATCTGGCACTAATGAAAACCCAAAGTTTTATCATCTCAACTCACTAACAGACTTATACCACAACTCAAGATCTCTATTCTACCATTAAAATCCCACATCAACTCTCTGAATACAAAATTCTAATTCTAAAGCTTACAGAAAAAAGTGACTGCTCCTCTCACCCACTATGACCTCCTGCAGTACAGGTCACAAAACCTGGGATTCAGTATGTACAATTCAGTGTCAAAACTATTTATGGTCATCACTGTCACCTTCCATATTCTATCTGTTTTTTAAGTGATTATCTTTACTTCCTGAAGATATCAGTATATACTTCCCTATCTATACCAGTCTATTTTTAATAAATAAAAGTTTATGAATGTGGGATTTATGGACATTTTTTAGAAATATTCTGAATAAACTGTCAAATATAATTTGGTTTTATTTTGTTTTTCTTATTGTTCATTTGTAATTAATAGTAAGAAACACCAAATGATTTTTCTTTAGGACATGCTTTACAATAGCTAGTATCAAATATGTAAGTTTGGTGTTACTGATCAGGATGGCATCCTGCTTACGTGTAACAAACATTAACTGGGTCACTTCCTCTCACCTAAAAATAAGAACTAGTGGTTGTGTAAATGATCCATCCATCATTATTCACAAGGTGAGAGAGCTCAGGTCACAAACTTCCCAGCTGAACACATCTCTCAGGGGACTGTGCCTTGCATCATGGCAGGAAGGATTTTGTCCTACAGCTATATCCCTCACCTTGTTGTTGTCCTCGTAGAGCATGATAACAATCTGGGTCATGTAGTTCAGCTCTGAGATAGCACTCAAATAGTCCATGGCTCTCTTCCACTGCTGGTCTTTGTTCTCCTGATATATACACATAAACAGTCGCATGGAATAAGCAACAGCAGACACCTTGCAGCATTCAGTGAAATGGGTCTGAGAGACTTAGCCTCTCCACGAGGTAACAGCATTGTCAGGACAAAAACATCTTGCTTAACTGCATGAAGAGAGATGACCTTGCAATGAGGGCAGGATGCTTACAGTAAGGAGCAATTGCATAGAGGGATACTACAGCTACCCATACAATTCACGTGCAGTTCTGAGCACATCCAGATGCAAGCCCCCTATGCCATGCTGACTGAAGAAAAGCATAACCCACAGCAGTACCCAAACACAGTCATTCTCAGTGTTCTACAGAATGAGTATCTTAGAGAAACCACAAAAAAAGCACAAGGAATGAACTGGTAAATAAAGGACTGAGTGAAGCTGCTTGTACACAATGCTGAATGACAGAGCTACACTGGAGCCTTGGGCTCCACAAGGCAGGGCAGCCCACCCATAATTGTTTCCCAGCACTGCTGGGGATTGGCCATAACTAAAGTGCCACTCATGCTGCTGTGGAGTGTCCTACCACCTTGATGGTCATGAAATGAACCCCATCGGTACATATAAACTGAGATGCAGCTTAACATTCTTATGCTGGCAACATGGCATCCTCTGACACTTGCGTGGGGAATAAAGCAGCATCTTATGGAGTGAGCAAGTAATACAGAGGTACTTGCATGATGGCTGCCTGCAGATATATGTAGCTTCCAAAGACATCAGAAATCACACCTGCTAAACAACCCCAAACTCTCAAGGCTTTTGAGAACACCACGCTTAAAAGCAGGTAGATAAATCATAGTATAAAGCAGAGCTTTTCTCAGGGCCTGCATGATGATTCCTTGAGGAAGCAGATTATGAGAGCACAGGAAGAGGCTGGATTGGATAAGTTTGTCCCCTAAAACTGTGTTGTCTGTCCCTCTGGTAGAGAGCACCCCCTATGCATTTGCAACCCCAAGTCAATTCTTCTGTAAGCAAACTGATTTTCTTGACTTAAAATTGACCAAAAAACAAGAAATAACAGCGACTGCATAACTTTTTAAATAAAGAGCTGAAGGAGGCAGGAAGAAATTCCTGCATCACCACTGCCTCATATTGCTATCTTCCTACACAGGCAAGTGGTCTAGACTCATCTAAAATCAACAGGAGAACTTTTGGAGAAAACATGCCTCTGCACAAGCAAGGCAGGCAGTGGCAGGAAAGAGGAAGACCAATCCTCCTCCATGCCAGAAAGGCAGGAAGCTGCAACATGCAAACACAGCAGAAATGGAGCAGGCCAGAGGCCACTGATGCACATCATTACTGGGAACGCTGGCTAAAGGGGCAACCTGCAAACACTGTCTACCTTGGAAAGGGCTACCAAGAAAAAGCAGGGAGGCTTACTCTGTGAGCATTGCTGGAACACTTACATCCAGGAGCCCCCCATAGCGGAAGATGCTGAGCAGAGAGTGCACATGGCTCTCACTGGTGAAGTATAACCGTGTCCGAACATGGCGACCCGGTGACAAAACTCCTCTTGAGTATCTAAAAAAAATGTTTAGCCCCATGTTACTCACAGTCTGCCAGTGTATTAACATCCACCATACAGCACCATTTCTGTTTACTTAACAAGGAAATCATACACTGGGAACTGTCAAAGAGACGCACAAATAGAACAAGCAGAGTGAGCATTAGGGACAGAAGCAGCAAGTTTTGTGGTAGACACACAGGCAGAAGTGCCTACGTCACACTAGCACTTGCCCCTTGCAGCGACAGGAATGAAGGTACCACCATCCAGCTACAATTGGTTTAAGCTTCTTCGGCACCTTGGCTCACTCTCAGCAGTCTCAATGTGCCTTTCCATTTCCCTTCCACTTCAAGGAGCATCAGACAAACCAACATATGTCCAGTGCCTCCTCACACACCAGTACACTCTTCTGCATGGCTCCCACACACTGCCCCAAAGCTGGCCCAACCCACCAATAACAGCATGCAACAGTCCTTACAAAGGATGTAGTTTGTTGACAGACTCATCTTCATGGGTTCTCTGTAGGTCCAACTGGATCTTTTTAATGAGAGGAAGACAAAAGCCAATAGCAATCTCCAGTTTCTCCTCCTTATTAATTCCATATTCCTGCAGGAAAACAAAATGAAAAACAAAACAAAACAAACAAACAAAAAAACACAATAGATATCTTTGAGCCTTTGTGCTTTGCCACATCTTCAGATGAAAGGAGGCTGAACTTCCACAGTCCTGTCCACAAACAGAAGTGCAGTTAAGCAAGGCCAGAAAGGGAAACACCTTCCACATAAAGAGGCTCCTCCAAGAATCCCAGACTGCCTGGACACAACCATCAGTAGACTTTCAACAACTGAGAGAGACAAGTACCTGACAGGGAGCTTTCTCTCAGGACGAATACAATTTGATGTATGAACACATATACCCAGATCTGTCATGAGTAGCAATGCAACAACTGCTATTTGCAGCGATAAAACTTGAAGAGCCAAGCTGTAAATGGCCAAAGGATCTCTCATCAGGAATAGTCTGGGAAAGCTTAGAATCCCACTTCTGCCTTACATGGGCCCAAGGCAACTGGACCCTGCTGTTAGAAGCTCATTCCATATAAATGAAAGATTTGTGCCTCAAGTGGGACAGAACAATGGTGAATAAAGAGAGCTATTGCAAATGGCCCTCTTTTCCCCTCCCGTTTCTACACGCAAAAAATTTGTGAGAAGCAACCCAAATTTGCAAACTCAACAAGTCCTAGTTTAACAAGGACATTAGATCCACCATAAAAAGCCTTCACTTTAATGCAGAAAACCCTATCCCCAGGTACAATCTTGCATGTGGAAGATGTGATGTTGTACAGAGCACACACTCAACTTGAAGCTGTGCTACAATGCACTGTGATGATCATGAGAAATCTGCTGCATCAGCTGTTGATTGCTCTAATGCTGTTAGAATCCTCATCCATGAAGAAAGCATTGCCATATCTTATGTCATATATGGTTTTGGCATTATACAAACAGTAAAAGAGATACCTGAGAAATATCTGTGTTACACTGCTTTAAAAGTTAATGTGCAGGAGACACAAGAAAAAACAGAGAATAGGTCATAAAGTGGCACCACAGATATCTTCACACAGGCAGGACAGGCTATACCTGGGGTATGATCACATCTGCCAGGGCTTTAGAGAGTCTGAAGAGCTCAGCTGTGCCTTCCAGTTTCAGTGCACAGTTGTGCTGTACATCATACTTGATGCAGTCGTAGATATCGGGGATCTTGCTAATATCGTAACGGCCACTCTTCATGCGAAAATCTCTCTCCAGCTTACTCCAGCGTTGCAGCATCAGTTCCAAAGTCTCACTGTGGTACAGCTGCAGGTCTAAACAGCAGAGAACACAAAAATGCATTCATATCCTGCCTAATTCCATGTAGATTTCAAGTGACAGCTACACCTGACTTCTCCCAGCACAGAAGGCATTATGCCACCCACAGGAATCCGAGCCTGGAAAAGCCATCGGACCTGTTGCAATGCATCTTAACCTACAGCAATAAATTATTTCTGAAATATCTGGAAAAAGTGAAACTGCTTTCCTTACAGCTTGTCTACCATAGAATGTGTCCATGTCCCACAGGTGCCTTTATACAGCCTCTGCACTGTTATAAGGAAAACTCTCAGAGGTTAGTAAGTCATGACCCAAAGAACTTGCCTACAGCCTTGACCTACCCTCCAAGACATTCCTGAAAAAGCCAAGCATATCCCTCCAGGCCATAGTGCTGCTGATTATATTCCTTCTAAAACCAAAATACATATTACATTTCTGTTGCATTACAGCTCTCTTTACCAGTAGCTGAAAGCAGAATAGGAGCCTTCTATATCAATAGCACACACAAAATCTCACTCTACAATTTCTTTGCTATAGTTATATATATAAATCACAGTGATGTTTGGGAGCTCTGAAGACAGAAGAATAAATGCATCTGCTGCAGACTCTTCCCAGCTCTGATACTTACCTGCAGATTTTGGGTCTTCCAGACGTTTTCGTATCTGGGAGGTGAGATTCTCAATCAGGGTGAACACCTGGTTACAGATATCTACTGGATTCTGGATAAAGGTCATGGAGTTGAGCAGAGAAGCACTACCTGTAGGTGCCAGCTGAGAGAAGATAACAACAGAGATTAGTCAGTAGCTTTACAGACTGTGAACACAAAATATCTGCCTTCTTCAGCTGCCCTGCTTTACCATTAGGTACTGAAGTTGCGTTCCCAGCCAAGTGTAATAACCTGGTGTAACGCTCAAGGTAATTAAGCATGTTCTTAGAATCAAACTCGGAGCAAACAACTGCTCCTGTCAGATCAGACCTTCCTCCACCTACAATATCCACTCTTGGCTTGCTTTGCTTCTGTGCTTGAACAGAAGGGCTCCACAGGTGTTTTACGTATTTTTATGAGGTGATAAATATATTCCTTAATGGTAATAGATTTCAGTTCTGTAAACATATCTCAGAGTCTGGGAAAAAAAAAATATTCTGTAATCGTATCTCAGAGTCTGGGAAAAATAAAGTGTCTAGGGACTTGTTGGAGAGGCAGCTACAGTGCTGGATGTAGCATGTGCTCTCTACTCTTCAGTTACCAGACACTGACAGGACCACGTAAGGGTTTGTATCCAAAAGATCTGTTCGTATGTGCACAAAAGATCTAGAATCTGGCAAAGGTGAATTGCCCACCCACAGCAACTTGGATTGTTTCAGGCAGCATGCAGCAATGCACCCAAATCAGGGAGCCCCAAAGAAGATAAGGACAGAACAGTCTTCTTGCTTTATGTCACCTATATCACTGACATGTGGTTTCCTGTAAGGCCAGGATAAACAAAGCCTATTGCATTTGGCTCTTGTGCTTACAGCCTTAGTCTCTGACACAATCTTATCCCTCCAAGTCATGAGCCACAGCATACAAAAATAGGAGCTCAAAGATTCACTGGCTTGAAAACCAAGCAGGAAGATTGTGGCCACCTAGCCTCACCACGTGCAAATCACAGGCTCACGCAGCAGTCCAAATCCAGAACTTCTAGTTGGACTACAGAAAGGAGATTTTTCCAAAGACAAACTGGCATCTGAAGCATGTTCAGCAAGTTTTGTATCAACATAGACCTTAATGAAATTAGATAGTGAAAGGGGAAAAAAAAGTCACATGAAATACTGTCTCTTCTGCATAGAGATCACTTACAAAAGATAGTTACTTTGGGTTTATAGATCCAAAGTTCACCCTACTCCATATCAAGTTGTTTCAAAAGTTCATCGTAGTTCCTATTGAATCATGTTTATAATTCTCTCTGCTGCAAAACATACTATTTTTAACCCCTAGCTGGCACAATCAATCTGATTTAAGTAGCAAGCAACTCACATTGCTATGCATGTGATTCCTACACTGGGGCTATCAGGTGCAGTATACAGTACATGTAGCATACAGTACAGTATACACTTGGACAGAGCTGCTAAAAAGCCAGATTCCTGGTTAGGGGAGAAGGGAAAGGGAGGGAATAAACCAGTGAGAGCTACCACATTGGCAGGCTATTCTGAGACCACTTTCCCATCCTGCAGAGAAGCAACCAACTGGAGAGGAATTTTCTCTTACACAGAAGCGGCAATGTCTTTTGCAGCTTTTCAGCTGACTCCACTGCTCTTTTCATCATCACTCCCCTTCTGAATGTAGTTCTCATCCTCTGCCCTAGACCCGCACATTTTCCCTACAGTTTTGTGCAAGAGCATACATAGAAGGTCATGCGATCGTGGCCAGCTTATTGCAGGACCCATTGTTTTATAAAAAGCCATTTAGTTTTTGACACTCCAGCATCAATGTTGGATAGTGTTTTCTGTACACCACTGAAGAAAGAGGTTTTTGTAGCGTCCTCACTAAAAATTCCCCCAGATCTATTTTTTTAAATTTTAACCTGTATGAGACATAGTTCACAAGACTGGAGGAGCAACTTCTTCCACAACAGCTTGGAGCTTTCCTCTAACAAGGGATACATTGATTTCACACACTGAAAATCTTTGAAAAAAATGCCAAATGTCAGCCAATCGCATATTTGTGCATGCATTTATAAAACAGGTTTGTCAAACCCATTTTATTCTGGCATAGTAATGAGAATAAAATGCACTGGGACTTCTAAAGGGAGAGAAAGGTACCATGATGATGATTCTTGAAGCGGACAAGTGGACACCGGAACAACTGTGAGGATTTCCACTTGGAGAAATACAGGGATTGTTACTCCCCAAAATCCTTCCTTTGCCATTCCTAAGCTCTGTTCATATCCTGCAATTCTGACTAGAGCTGATCTGAGACTAACAGAACTACTGTTCACATCCCAGCCACCTTCACATATTAAACCACTCTAGCAACACTATTCTCCTTCAAGACACAGGAAGCTCTAAGGCTATGCAGGTGCTTTACCTTCTCATAATCTTCTTCACAAAACTCAGCATCCTTCTGCATGATTTCATGCAGTCGTGCCTTCACTCTGTGTTGACAGCTGCTAAGAGAATCACTGTCACTGTCCAGGAGACCATTCATATTGGCACTTTTCACCATTTGCACCAGGATGGGGGTCAGCTCTCCTTCCAGGGCCAGCAGACCCTAATACAACAGAGGACAAGATTTCAGCTATGTGCAACCCATGCAACAAACATTTCTGTTAGTTTCAAGGCCAACCTTCAGTCAACTTGAGTGAAATCTCAACTGTCCTTGAATAGCATTTTTACAGCACCAGCATCTACTTTTTCTAGCATCAGCATCAGCCATTTTTCTAGGCAAAACACCATCTCTGCCTGCAGCAGTCCCAGATTTGTCTAGGCAATCCTTAAGCAGGCAAGACAATTTGCTGGAAAATGTTGATAGAGCAGAGGCTCTGAAGAACAGCTATGGTTACCACAGGATCCCCCTTGGCAGATGAATCTGTCTCTTCCCCAGCCTTCACCCCAAAATGCACCGAAGACATCTGGTGTCTGGGCACCAAAGACATTTGCCTTTGGGCTGGGCAGTCAGAAACTTTCATTTTATAGGCAGTTAATACTCAGCAAAAGTGTTCTAACATTAAACACCAGCAATACTCTGTAAATAACTCCTCGAGTCCTATATTGGCCATAATACCAAAGACAACATACATGTGCAGCTACACTGGGTTTCCAGTGCTGCCCCACAAACTTGCTAATAGCATAGTGTACCACTGCCCTCCCAACAGGCACGTGGAAACTACTAGGACAGTTCCTTCCTCATCACCAGAAGTTTTCTTTAGAATTGTCATATTCTAAGACCAACGTAGCAGAATGTAGATGCCCAAGAGAGGAAGAACCTTTGCAAAAGCTGCTGCTGTCATCTGAACTCGTCCCTCATCGGAGGCATAAATCTTGAGATCATGACGGTATGTGCTGTGCAGTCTGAGCAGGCCACAGCCAGGGAAACCAGCATAATCACCTGGAAAGAGAACAAGGTCAAAATAGTATTCTGACATCTTCAAGACTATCAGCTGAGTATACTGCAGAATACCACTACTTTAGACAACTTCCTTGCAGTAACAAAGTTTTGTAGAGAATTAATCACTTTCGCAGCTAGCATTTAGTCTGCTCCATAACAGAGAGCTCTAGCCAATACATGAAGCCTGAAAATATGTTTCAGGTTAAATTGGGAAAGTTCATTTTGAGAATGAAATTGAGGATTCACCAGTAAAGGTCTGATGCTGTCTAAATGTTGCAGCAACCCTCTCCCAACAGTCTGTAACTGTTTTGCTAGCTTGAATGCCCCTGTGCAGAATAAAGCAGCACAACAGAATTGCCTCCTTCTATTTGTTCTCTGCACAAAAGCAAGTACTGCTGCCATCAGAACTGCAGCCAGAGCTAGCCAATAATGAAGCACCTGGCTTCCAAAGCGTATCCTGTATAGCTACAATTATCTTGTGGCATGAAAAATAGTTTATTTATGATGGCTGAGTCAACCAGAGGAGACAGATCAGTAATGAGAGAAAGCAACTCATGCAGCTTTGAGTCTGACCCTCCAAAAACAGTACAGTGGTGACTCATTTGCTATCGGATGGAATCCCATGATGAATTTGTACAGTACCCAGTCACACAGCATGAGAAGATGGGGACACGGCTCCCAGCTCTGAGCTCATAATTCAGAGAAACAGTCTGCTAGATAAGGACAGACATTAGACAGAAGTCAGCTGTATATCTGTACAAAGCTGCCATGTACCAACTGCTCTCCGGGAACTGTGACACAGCGTCTCACTGCAGATTAAGCTCTCTCTCCAGGTGTGGGACTTTGCATTTTTCCTTCTTAAACTTCATGAGGCTCCTGTCAGCCCCTTTTTCCAGCCTGTCCAATTCCCTCTGGATGGCAGTACAACCCCCTAGCGTATCTGCTGCTCCTCCCAGTTTTGTGTCATCTGCAAAGTTGCTGAGGGTACACTCTGCCCCATCATCCAGATCATTAATGAATACGTTAAACAAGCCTGGACCCAATATTGACCTCTGCGGTATACCACTAGTTACTGACCTCTAACTAGGCTTCACGCCATGATCATCACTCTCTGGTCCTGGTCATTTAGCCAGCTTTTGGTCCTCACCACTGTCTGTCCATCTAGTCTATACTCACTTCATCAGATTCTCTGTGAGGATTTTATGGGAGACTGCATCAAAGGTCTTACTGAAAATACCCACTGCTCTCCCTTCATCAACCAAGCCAGTCACTTCATTGCAATTTATCAGGTTGGTTAATCATGCTTTTCCTTTGTGAAGTCGTGCTGCCAACTCCCAATCAACTTCCTTAATGTGTTTGTAAACAGTTTTGAGGATTAGCTGCTCCATCACCTTTCCAGGGATCAAGGTGTAGATGACCAACCTGTAGCTCTCTTGGTCCTTCTTCTTGCCAGTTTTGAAGACAGGAGTGGCATTTCCTTTCCTCTAGTCTTCAGGCACCTCCTCCAGTCACAATGATCTTTCAAAGATAATCTACAGTGGCCTTTCAATGACATCTGCTGCCTCCAACACTCATGGGGGCATCCCATCAGAACCCATGGACTTGCATACGTCCATTTTGTTTTAGTATTCTGTAACCTGATCCTCTTCCACCTAGATTAATTCTCCCTTATTCTATAAGAAAATCTTTTCCAATTCACCTTAAATTATCTTAAGTAAATAGGTCTCATCAGACCAATATAGAAGTATATTACTTCTGACTCTTTTACTTGGATGAGAAAGGCAATCTCAGTCTTTTGTTCTTGTTGTTGGCAGGGGATGGGCTCCTAGCTCTGTACTAGGTGCTTTTCACAGTCACAGAATTAAGGTAGAGAAAATACAGGTAAGTTACTTCACTATTGCCCTGTCCCAAAACATAATTATCAGTTTTCCAAGATAGATTCACTCTGTTCTCTACATCTGACCTAATTTAATTCTTAATAAATATATAAATTTTGAATAGTGTTGCTGCATCAGGATTACTTTGTTAGATTTGCTTGATTTTCTGAATACAGGCAGACTAACTGAACGAAGCTTTTCCAGCCTTAGTGATTCTATGTCCCATACTAAAACATTCTGAAGTTTAACCGCTGCAACAAACACTGCTGGCTAGCTTAGCTATCTTTGGTTGCAAAGCCTGCTTGAATCCTTATCAGGTCAACTCAAAAGAACAAAAACAGTGATGACCTGAATCACAAAGGCTGCACACAACCTACAGACATATGAGCATTCCTCACACTGGTGATTACCTAGGCTGAGCAACCTGGTACAGTCACAGGACAGGACCTAAGACATATTTAAAAAGCTTACCTTGGCCACCAGGGTACATACAGCGAAAGGCTCGCCCCAGCTCTTCTGCCTGGACTCTTCCTGCTGGTGTCAGTTCTCCACCCCACTTCAGCACCAGGAGAAGAGAAGGAGAAGACTCTCTGCGACCTTCTAGGAGACAAACAGGTACTCACTATGTCAGATCTCAAAGCTGAGCTTGCACTGGGAGAGGATGAAGGAAGAAGAAGTTGTCACCAGAGCCTTGCAGAGAATTCTCAGCACAAGTCTGACCCAGAATCCACAAGAATCAAGCCAGCAAGTACCAAATTAAGAACCACTACTTTCAGATGGTATAGGCTGACATTCACTAAATTGGAAACATAAGCCCTGTGGCACCATCCAGGGTGTACTGGTACTCTACATTGTGTATCACTTCACCCCTTCTTACGATGGCAGCAAAGACAGGACATGGGTCATTAATTCTGCTTGTATATCCAGAGGTCTTTATAGGTAGGATAGCTGTACACACTCTTAAACACCAGGCTTTAAAGACCATGGCAGCAGTGTCTGATTTCTTTACCTTCATCTTCACTTGCAGCTTTTGGATGTCCATGAGGCAGATAGGTCAACTGCACCTTACGGTTAATGCCAGAAAAATGCCCGTACCTATCACAGTGAGAGGGGGAAAAATTAAAAATAAACCATCCCCATTCACCCTGTATCCAGAGGTCCCTAGACAGCACATAGCAAAAATACACAGTACAAACACTGACTTCCTGTTACAACACCGACTGCTGTGGAACACGAACATTTTTGACATCTATCTGTGACCCAGCATGAACACACACTCAAAAAAAAAAAAGCTATATAACCTCCCTAAATGAAATTCAAAGACCCATTTACTTGCTTGCTCTTCAGTTGACAGCATTTTGTGCTCTCATACGCCCACAAGGACTTTAGTCAACCCGAGTTATTCTTTATCTACGTCTTTAGCAAGTGAATTAGCGGGATCACAGAAAAAGAATCTGCCAGCCACTCTAAGTGTAGCCACACCTCTAATGAGCAGAGAGAGCAGGGGAAGGAATCATGGTAAAAAAATAATTTTCTGTGCTCCTCAGACACGATTTAAAAACAGACACCACCTGCGTATGCCACAGTGAGAGGAACCTTCCTTTTGTTTCTGAGATGACACCACCACCACGCTGTCTTTTATTTCAGCTATATGCAATCTAAGGGGATGCAAACTTCTTTTCATGTTTTCCAAGCTGCCCTTTGTTAAACTTTTGTCACCAAACAACCTTATTTAAATCACATTTGTTCCAAATTTATAAAAATGCTTCGTATTAATATGGTCATTACAGGACTCCAGCTCCTTTCCCACAGCAAAGGAAGCTCAGTTTTGTCTCAAGTTGTTTAGACAAACACCAGAGACACTTAGAATAAGAATCAACAGCGGTTTTGATGCTGAGGAGAAAACATTAACAGGATGGCACCTTTCACATATAGCTTCTAACAAGGGACAGAGTTCCCTGAGTTCTGGAGAACTAGCTGCTTAAGACATCAGCAGCCCAATTTGCTTCTGCATCACATGCTGACCAAGGCTCTGAGACAGACTCACAGTGCCCCAGTATATGAATCCTTACATCTCCAAGACGCTCTTCAGCTGTTCCAGTTTGGATTTCCGCTCCTCAATCTCACAGTCACTGTGGGTTCCCAGTTCCACCACAAGCTGCCGTGCAATGTCCAGCACTTCCTGTTGGAGGGCAGACACTGTCTCAAACACACAGCAATTCTGCCTCTCACTCACCACCATAATCTTACAAGGCCTCCGGACAGTCTCACCCACCATCAGGGCCATACATACTCCTTAGAGGCATGTCACTTCGTAAGACACAACTCAGGGAGGACAAACTTTCACACTGCAGTTTGCTGCATCTTCACCCTGTGCTCCAGCCCCATTTAGAACCCAGCAGGTGCCTCAAACTTTCCCCAGCCCGGAGCTGTCTCTCACTGGAGGCAACCACAACAGATGGGCAAGGTCATCCTCGTTCTACAGTCTTCAAATCATCCAGGAGCAGTTTTCACTATGCTCTCATACTATTACCCTGCTGAGTGCAAAGTGGGTGGAGAATGAGAAAGGGAGTGTTTGTGCAACAGACTGTTGCCTTTCTGAGGGTCTTCTCACTCTCAAAAAACTGCCTCACACTGGGATCCAAATTGCCTTCATCCATACAGTAACCCCAGAGAGGGCTCCCCTCACCTGTAGCTGCTCTGGTTTCTTCAGCTTCAACTTCCCTGTCTTGTAACCATCATATTTCTCAAATAACTCAAAGAATCTGTAGAGACAACAAAGAACCCTGGTATAGTTTCTGTTGCTTCAGCGCTACAAATTTCATCCCTACTTATGGATTCATGCACTATTCTTCAGGAAGAATCAGCAGGCCCACTGGGTCCTTCAGAAATTCTCATAAAAATTAATGTTTCCAGGCTCATTTAAGAAAAGGAAGTAGACACTATCTTGCAATTTAGTGGGGTACTTCACTTTGAAAGGTGTAGCAGCCTTCACTCTTTCCTTCAGTGTTCACAAAGAAGGTGACTAGATTCTTATGGGGAAAGAAGACTCTCTCAACTTAGAAGAAAACATTTGATTGAATAGAGCCAGGAAAAAGCACTGCTTTCCATGTGCTCTTCTGCTGTGCTTCTTAATTCAGCAAATGGGCCCTCCTCACTTCCCAGCAATGCAGCATCTTTGTGCCTTGACTCTTACCGAGGATGCTTAACTTCCATTTTCATCTTCTGCTTCGGGGTACGATCTCCATGCCGGATGACTGCAATAACACAACGAAGCTCCATCCTGGGGAAACAGAAGATATACTTGACAAATGTGTCCCTTGGAAGGTATTTGCACTTTGTCCCTCATGTAGCCTCCAGGGGCATTCATTTGAGAAGATGACAAGTACTCACATGGTGCCTGAAGTTGTGGGGACAATAGGAATATCTTCTGCCTCTGTTGGGATAGACCAGGGAATATGAAACTGGGGAGCCAACTCGCGCATTATTATGTTTCTGGAAGAAATCAGAACATAAAACTCACATTCCCTTGGTTCTCCATCTCCTGCCTGGTGGTCCTGCTGAAAGATTTGAGAACCACAAACAGATCATCTCCTTACCTTCCTTGCAGGGACATCTAGCACACCAAGGACTAGTTAGGGCACCCCCCAGGGGACACCAATTTCCCCTCACATCACCAATACTGCATCTGGCCTTAGCAACCAATCTTAGATGTATCCTGTAGGATACTTCCAGGTATAGAAAAAGACAGCTAATGCCAATGCAGGCAGGAGTTCCAGCTGCTATACATAATTAACCCCTTCCTCCCAGAGCCAAGCTTTCACCTTCTGAACAAATTTCCCTAGCTGAACCATCCACAGATTTCTATGTCATACTTATCATCTCCATTCACTATACTTTGCTGTGGGTTCCTTTACCCTTTTACATACCCAAGGATTTTGGCACAGTCATCATAATACTTCATAGAGTTCTTCACAAAACTGAAGCCGTTCACATCACAAACAAAAGAGTGGCCATTTGCCCGCAGGAGGTCAAACCCACACACTGTTTGCTGCATGAGGAAACACAGGACACAGGATTCATAAGCACATTGGGAGGGAGTACAGCAAGCAGGACAGCAGATGCACAGCCAAGTACGGCTGACACACATGCCCAGTTATCATATGCTGCCCAGTTCAGCTCCACTGGTGCCTCCAAAGGCACCGCTGCTGCAGCACTTCTACGTTCTATGCCTGCCTCACTAGTCTTAAAGCGGGAAAATATAGCCACAAGTTAGCAGTAAGAGGCCCTCTACACAAACTTATACAGCTTCACAGCTGCACCAAGAGCCCAGCCCATGAGCTCCTGGATTAAGCCTATAGGGTCCAGCCCCCCTGCTCCACAGAACACTTAAGGATCAGAACAGGGAAGCTCCAGGCTCTCTTGCTCTTGCCTCTAAACTCAACGGTTCTGAAGCACACTGAAGAAATACAGACAATAAGTGATGAATTCACAGACATCCATCAGTATGTGGAAAAGGCTGTAAAATGGAACAGCTGTATCAGCCCAGCTGCATGGGTTGCAAATTGCAGTGAAGCCAGGAACAAGTAGTTAAGTGCTGCTTCTGTTGACACCGCTGAACATGTCATGTAACTACACCTAGACTTGCATACATTCAGCTACCTACCTCTACAGTACAGCACAAATGTACACCAAAGCCAGATAAAAAAAAAAAAAAAAAAAAAAAAAAAAAAGCAGAGGAAATGAAGGTCAGGGTCTCTACACATGTACAACTAGGAATAGTAAAGGAGGGACCAGCACATATGACAAAGCAGCACACTCAGAATATGATATTAAATGCTTAGATGTGCACTGGAGACCAGCCACCTGCCAGCACAGAGCACATTTGGTGGAGGCCCTTCTGCTTTCCCAGTCATCTCTGACCAGCAAACTGCCAGGGCCAGCAGGACCAGCTGTACCCAGCCTGCAGAGATGGCAACTGGCAGCAGTCATGGAACACGGTGGGGTAACAGAACTCAGGCTTTAACACTGCTTGAGATACAAATCAGACATTCATGGAGTATCCTGCTTGTGTAGAGGAGAAAACAGGCAGACCTTAAAGGCTACACAGACTTTCCGTGCAACGAGTTTCTCCATGGCAGTCAGCATAACTGGGTAACGAATTTCTTTCCCTTCACTGTCCCGTT
Source organism: Aythya fuligula (assembly GCF_009819795.1). NCBI lineage: Eukaryota > Metazoa > Chordata > Aves > Anseriformes > Anatidae > Aythya > Aythya fuligula. The sequence goes on along the minus strand of NC_045569.1, from coordinate 21,660,483 downwards.
CAACCTTCCCATCCAAAGCAGGAGATTTGCGAGCCTCTGCATGGGCATAGTCTGGCCCAACAGTGTACACCTAGGAAGAGAAATAGATACACCTGACATAACCATCTAAAGTAACTGCATCTTCCAGAAGGTTCTACCACAGACACATGGAAAAATGTAGATGGTCTCACACTTTCTTCCTGTTATGATCTACAGAACAACCACTCCCCAGTTTGGGATCCAAGCTGCACAGACAGCACCTCACAGCTTAAACAAACACTCCAGAGTCAACCGAGGCAGGACTGCCCAACCTTCAGCTATCCCAGGCTTGGAGACAGTAGGAGCAATTCCAGGCTTTCCATTACCTTTACATCAGTGCCATCTGTAGGCATGAACTCCTCATAAATGTATGACCCTGTCTTCCTTACACTGCTCTCTGGGGAGTACACGCTACTCCGGCTACCAATCTGAAAGCAAAGAATAAACACATCAGGGAAGTCAGTGGGGTTTGTTTTCTTATATGGAAGAACAAAAAGCATAAGCTTTGTCCCATAGGGAGAGAATGGGCTGAACACCTCTCAGAACCCCCAGCTGTTACAGCACAATTATGGAGGACAAAAAAGACTCTAAAAGGCAGACAATAGGTATGTCCTTTTCCAGGCCTAAAGAGGAGAAAAGTTATTATAGACCTTTAGGTTGACTCCAATTGCTACAAGGATATGCAACAAAAAATAGTAGATAAAGATGTGTAAAGTAAGGAGACTAGTTAATAAGGAAATGATAATAACTGATGGCAGTTCACAATCAGACCAGCTTTACTTCTTTCTAGGACAGTATGACAGATCTTATGGACAGAAGATGATGTCATTTTAAGTTTTAGTGAGTCTTTGGATACAATTTCAAATGGCATGTCTGTACACCAGCTAAGGAAACAATCTGTCTAGGTTTACTAAGGGCAGATGTGTAAGTGATTGGAAAAAAAGATACATCATAGCTTTTAACTGTTTGCTGGCAAAGTAGAGGAAGTGAGTAAAGGCAGATACTCTGTGAAATCTATGAATAAATAGTGCATTTACTATATTTGCAAGTAACACTAAGCTGAGAAAGGCAGCAAGCGTGTTAGCAGACAGCAACAGATTTTAAAAAGGATCATCTCAATAAACCAAGGAAATGATATGGAAAAAAAAACAGTATGTAGTTCAGTAAGGGACACATTTCTCCGTAACTGCTACACAGGACACTGGGCAGACATAGGATGACAAAGGTGAAGTCAGCATTACCACCAAAACACATTCCTCTGGAATTCCCAGCTGTTTAAGGTTCAACTAAAATTTCTAAGAAGTTGTGTTCCCCAACACAAAACCTTCCTTTCTCCTTCACCTGCCCCAACACTCCCTCCTGAAGCCACATGCATCTTTCAGACCCACAAATTTGTTGGTCTCAACACCAGAGCTAGAGATCCTCTCACCTTCCGAAAGAGCCGCTGGCTGCCCCCACCTGCTGAGGTCGGGTAGTAAATATACACATTATGGTCCTCAGCACTGACCGGCTTCTCTACAAATGGCTTTGGGAAAACAGCTCCATTTACTTCCACATGGTCCTCTCCTTCCACCAAGTTGCACTCTGAAGACAAAGCAGAGCAGCAGCATGTTAGGAAAAGTGGAAGCAGCCCCTGTGCAGAGCTGAAGCCCTTCAGTCCTGGCCAGTAGGCACAACGGCTTTTCTCCACCAAAGTCAATAGACTCTCGAATCAGACCTGCTTGAGCTGATTATCAGTGCCCAGCCTCTGCAGAATATCTTAAATAGTACAGTATGTGCAAATGGCTTTCAGAAGAGCCTGGGCACTTACCTTCTGGTCTATCGGGGTCTCGATTGAGGACAGCATAGCGGGGCAAGTCTATTCCCTCTTCTTGAAGGATCCGATACACTTCACGCCTGGAGAGGACAGAAACAGTGAGATTCAACAGCATGGTCTGGAATGGGGAAACTGAAATTCTTTCAGTACAATTACACCTCGAAGTACCTGTCAGCACCTGCAGGAACACTGCACACAACCCAAAAATACGGTGGGAGGTTTGGCGTCTAGTATTAGCTCTGCCCATATACAGCCAAAGCAGTTTGTATGCACCGAGGTACATGACTACAAGTTAGTTTTACTAACTGGCTAAGAAGCCTTTTGAAGTGCCTCACCAACATAACTTCCTTAGGGTCTGACCTGGCCTTGCTGCCCCCAGTTTCCGCCCCAGAACGCCATCCCACTACTTGGCTCTCCTACTAATTGGGTAGTCTTTTTGTCTTAGGCATGATAGTCTCATCCCATGAGACCACTTCCACATCCTTCTTCATTTGGCCATTCCTTACAATGCATTTGAACCAGAAGACAAAACATGTCAAGTATCAATGGGTTTACCCCCAGATCTACTCCCCTTCATGTTACGGGGAAACAACCCCTAAAAGCCTTGCTAAAGTACCCTTCCTTCCCATCTCATTTGCTTGTGGGCAGGAAGAAGCTTGCACAGCATGCTAAGGACAGAAAGCGGACAAAGGAAGAGGGAAGGAGCTTTATTGGATCACAGACACTTACCTGTCCTGGATATAATACTGCATATCAAGGTCATTAATTAAAAATGGCTTGCACAGCTTGGCATATGCAACTGCTTTATCCAGAGGGAATCCTGAAATACAGAAAACAAAACAAAAAGAATGAATGGAAGCTCCCTTGTCCAGATCTTAGGTAGGCTAAGGCCTGCTACAGACTCTTACCTTTGGAGTGGAAGGAGATTAGGCAGTCACAGGAAGGCCAGTTCTCCACTGGTTCATTCAGAATAACATCTTCCCCCATAATCACAACTGTGATATATTCAAACTTGCACAGACGCTCCAGAATTTGTGTCATGGGCTTTGACTTGGACTTTTTGGTCATGGCACAGATTCCAACCACAATCTGCCGTTCAGGTGGCTAAAGGAAAGACACAGACTGTTTTAGTTCAGGATTGGCTACTTTACTGAATTTAAGCTCTAAGTGTGCAAATGCGGCAATACTGAACAAACACAGGATTTTCTTCCAACCCTAAGATCTCACAGCCCTTCCTAGACTCAGACCATACACAGTCCCAGCTCCCACTAGATTCCACTGGTGGATGTCATTAAGGAGCAGCCCAAAATGATTGTTTCTTTGCTGGGCAACACGTACCTCCTCCTTTTACAGGGTCAGAGAAAAAATATCTGGCACCTGAATAAGCAGCAGGGACTGGAATCCTCCCTCATATTCTCTCCAGGACTCACCAGGACAAGTGGCAGACTTAAGAAGACTTACAGAAGAGCTGCATATGCTTTATGGCAAAAGACTACAGCAGGAGCTCAGTCTGTTTTATCTGAGAGAAAATGAAGGGGAGATCACAACAGCAAGTAGTTGTGAGTAGAAGAGAAACAGTATTAACAGCTCTTCCATATACTTGACAAAGGTATAGCAAGATCCAGTGGGACAAGTGTAAGTTGAATAAGGCAAGATAGAAGGCCTGTATTCAAAAAGTGTTGGTAACTGTAACAGAAGAACAGGCTAAGGTCTGTGTTGGTCTTTCCATCACTGACTGTTTTTAATTGAAGACTGGATGTTTTCCTGATGAAGTAATTCTGGTCTAAGCAAGTTCAAACTCAGTAAGGTCACTTGAAGTGATACACACAGGACTGTGGGTTACACAGCACATGCAAGTGTGGCTTCGAACTATAAACTGAGACTTCAGAAGTTACCTGCACTGACTTGCAAAGCCAAGGGCTCAGGTTCTACAGCAAAAATACAATGCCACAAACACTGGGCACTCCCATCACTGGGACATCAATACTGTATCAGTGTATCCTTCCTAAAGCTGAGTCCCCATGTGCTGCAGATGTATTTGATATTTCAAGGCAATCTCTGTCAGGAATTCACTAGAGGGGCCGGCAGCAGAGGACTGTGCAACACCCTAAAGCATCTGCATGGGGGAAAAGCAACTTCTCATAACTTCAGAGGAGGAAATGTCACTTAATGTGCCCAAGGCACCTAACTGTTTCTCTGGGATGGACTAGTGTTTTCCTCAGGAATGAAGCAAGGGACATTCCACTCCACTCTAGAGTACTTTGCTCAGCCCATTCTGAATTAAAACAAACAAACAAAAAAAAAAAAACACGAAAGCTATCACCAACTTAAACAAGTCCCAGCTCAATCACCAGAATGAAAGGTCAGGAGTTCCTCTGCCTCATAGCAGTGCCCTTGCCCACGAGTCTTGCAGAGACAAGTTCAAGCTATTCACTGGTTTCTCTGCACTGTCTTTGGAAATCTACTTTCCCATCCTTAAAGAGGAGGTCAGCATATGCTGCTGATGACCTTTCTTAACTGTGCTAGAGGATCTACCTGTATTAGCCCCCATGGGCTGCACAGAGACAGGATAACAGCTGATAAAAGTTCTGCAAGGTCCCTACATACTGTACTAGGAATAAGATTAAGTCAGAACAGTTCACCATGTGAAGGTCAAAGGCAAGATGATTTCAGTGGCACGAAGCTCCTCTGAACAGAAGCCCGGTACAGAGGCCATTGTGGGAACTGAAAGGGTGGGTTGAATAGAGGCCAAAAGCAGTCAGGAGCTGGAGATCATTCTCCTTTCTGCAGCCTGTTCTTGGAGGCTACAGAAAAGAGCAAACGCTTCCTCCCTGCAGACACTTCTCTGCCCTTATTCACAGTTCCTTCAGTTTTCCTCAAGAAGTTCCCTGGTAAAGCAAAAGGTTTACAGCAGTATCAGGGTTAAGTTGCTAGGATAAAGAAATCTGCTGTTGCAACTGGAAAAGACCTGCAAGTGGAAAGGCCAGAATTTACTGCAGCGCGAGGCACTGAGTCTGGCAGCATGTCAATGCAATGCATCTTCCACATGGCTGTGCCACACAGCCTGATGCCATGTTCCCCACAGTCCTGACTGTCTGTGGCCTCAGCAGGAACCATGCAAAACCTGGCTGAAACCCAGGAGTTCTGCACAGATGCTCCAACCCAGAATGCCAGGACCTCCTTACCGACTCCTCCTCTTCATCATCTTCAAAGAAATCGGTTTCATCCGTCTTCATGTTTGATTCCAGAAAGTCTGTCTCATCATCCCTGGAACCGACAACAAACCTGGGAGTGGAGTTCTCTCTCTCACTGGAGGTCGTCAGGGACGACATGGCAGCTTCGGTGGCCGACCATCCCGCTCTGGAATCACAGTGCGCAAAAAGTGGTAAAGAAGGGCCTGAGCCAGGGCTGATGCCACTGGAAGCAGGTGAGGGTGGGCAGGGCAGGGACTGAGCTAGAGTGAACATGTCCAGGGACACGCTGCCCAGGACAAACAGGGGGAGCCAGGTGAGATGAAGAGAGCCTCTAGGCAGAGGTATGCGGGAAGAGACCCTCAGGGTGGGAGGGGATCCAGGACCCAGAACCATTTTAGATAGGTAGCTCCACTGTGCAATGAGCCCTTTTGCACCAGCTGGGAAAGGGACAGTGTTGCTAGCGCTGAAATAATTTAAACCTTACAATGATGCATGCTCCAAGCCTCTGTTTAAATCATGGAATAGGACAGTAGACTTGCTCGCAGCCTTGTACACCCAAACTGGGACTCAGAAGTTAGGAGGAAGCTTAGGAGAGTGACGGTGACTTTCCAATTGCCAATTTTCATCCTTCTAGCTCAAGAAGACCTAAAGTAACAGAGAGAACAGTTTGAAAGACATATGAGTTTGCAGGGGAGAAGGGAAAAGGAAGGACAACTCTGGCAGGTAAAGACACAAAAGAAGCAGCGGCTTGCAGGTCAGGACTTTTTACGTTTTGCAAGCTTGGCTCTGATTTACTCTTTGACCATGGAGTCTGGTTATCCAGATACAAGCCGTTCTTTATAAACACTAGGAAATGAGCACATCTTGCACAATCGCCTACAGGAGCAGCACTGTCAGCCACACAAGCAACTGAGTTGAATGTACAGTATGCATGACCTGTACAGACCAAGGACACAACTGTTCAGCTCTGTCCATAGCTGTGCACACAAATGTCAAGCAGTTGCCCTTTACTTTGGTTTCCCCATGGTGAAAAGCTTTCCTCCCTCTATCCCAGCCAAAACCAGTACAGGAAGTGCAACCTCAAGATGACTTTGTAAACACCTCATGCTAATATTTCCTACAAACGCACACTCTGCCGCTGCTTCTTGTACTCTCACGTGATCTCCACCCTTTCCCAGGCTGACAGTTACTGCACTTCCTCTTCTGAGGCACGCTTGGCCTTAGAGCCAGCATATCACAGGAGAACGTACCACCACGTACAACTGGATTCCCAGTCCTCCCTGACAGCTCTTCACAAAACAGAGGAGATGCACCCAAATGCCACCTGCCTGCTGCCAGCACAGTTTCATGGTAGGTGCAAATCCCCTCACCGAGAACAAAGGAGGGAGACTGACTTCATCCACTCGAGCAGGGTGGGAACAGCCAAAAGAAACAAACACACAGAGGGCAATCCAGCTGCCTCTGAAATCCCCGGGGAAACATGGATAAAACTAAGGTATGCCTCCATGCAGAAAGGCTGCAGACTCCCAGAAAGGACAGGAGAGGTAAGAGCTGGGCACTCACAGAAAGCACTGGAGCAGAAGCGTGCCGGACAAGTGCCCAAAGCCACGCCATGAGGCGCAGGCTTGACAGCAAGACTGTCAATTCGTGAGCCAGATCTGCCAGGGGAGCCCAGGCCAGCAAGAAGACACAGCAAGCCCAACTCACAGCGGTGCACAAAGGCCAGTGCTGCCTGCTCCTATGTGCTGCGTGAGGCACGGGGCACACCCAACACACGAGCATCCAGATTAGCGAGAGTTAAAGCTTTAATCCACCACCCATGCTCTCTGCTGGCAGCAGCAATAGTACTGGCAGACCAGGCCACACAGGCATTTCTACCGTGTGTGCCGTGTAATCCTGCTACTTCCACACAAGGACAAGAGGAGGATTCCCAACATACTCAGGAACCGTTTCTGTTCCTTGGCCCTGCTGCCTCAGCATGCCAGCGTGGAGTAAGACCTTAGCAAGTTCACTATCAGCTTGGTGGCTGCTGACTTACTGAAGTAAACCATGCAAGAAGGGGAGGAGGACCGTTTTCACCAATCGCATACTCTCCCCTCCCTCCTGGAAAAAATAGACCAAGCAGCAGGAAAACCTTTGGCCTAAGAACTAAGAAAGCAACAGGTTCTCTACATTCCTGCTTCTATCCCAGAGAAAAAAAAATAGTAAAAAAAAAAAAAAAACAAAAAAAAAACTTCTACTTTGCTCTGCAACTATTTCTGGAGGCTATGACATGCCATACTAAAAATAAGTGAAAACCCTGAGCCTCAATGAAGCCAAAGGCCACTGATACATCCAGCATCCCCTTGGTGTTAATGGGATAAACCTCATTATCTCAAGTTGTTTCTGGTGAGAGGACAGGAACAGGGTATAAGCAAAACCTTTTCCAAGTTTCTGTTTAAAGCATATCCCTTCTCTGACTGGCTTTCTACCAACCAAGGCTACAGTCACTTGATGAAACAGCATAACTAAGGTACGCAAAATTTGGACAGATTGCTGCTGTTAAACAGGCAAGCGAAGTACCATTCTTGTGTAACAGACTGATTACATGAGGATTTGCCACCATGCCTGAATCAGCTCTAGAGCTGGGATATCAAAGAGTTTATATGACACGAGGAAAGCAACGCCTGTTACAGAAACAGTACTAGCAAGGTTCCTGTACGGTGCTCAGCCTACATCCTCCCTGCCGCTTTTTTTCTTCAAACCTAGCGCTGTGAGAGATCCTGGCAGTACGGGATGTCTGCTTCTCACACAGGTGTCTGATGGTTCTACATCACTCTCACTGCTCCCTGGGCTAACTGCTCCTACAGCCCATACATTCAGACCAGCTCCCACTTGCTAAGGGTACTACTGGTCTCTCACCTTCCCCAAATCACAACAAGAAAATTAAGCATTAATGCTGCTGGCTGTACCATCCAAGAGAATCTAAAGCCTTGACACGACAACGGCACACACACGCAAGTTAAGCATGGTTCTTATTTTGAAATATTCATGCTCATCCCATCACAAATACATGAGGAAGTACGTACCAGCCACTCCAGCTAAAGACATCCTTGCACTCTCCTCCAAGGACAGCTACGATCTGCTACACAGTCATACCAAAGGTTAATGTAATCACCTAACGGCAAGCAGAAACTGCTGACACACAACCCGGAACTGAGATTTAAACTTTGCCTCTCAGTGTTCTGGGACTAATTCAGCTCTCTGGACTACCTTGCGTTAGTGATAAGAAACGAGATGTAAGTTGTTTCCAGGTTCCCCAGCAGATGAATCTGGTGGTGTTCTGATAAGGACGTTCACAGCATGGAGAGATTTATTCTTTGTGCCCAACTTCTGAAGTACCAGAAATTTAAGTGCAGAAAGGATGATCATATATTGCATTAACTTCACACCCAGCATGGCATTAACAACTGAAAACTATGTGGGAGGGGTGTTCTTTTTGATTGATTAGTTTGTTTTTTGTTTGTTTGTTTGTTTTTAAAACAAAACCTGTTATAGTTGCAGAAGCAGCACTTGACAGCACAGTCTCTACAGCAGAGAGCCAAAGGACAAGGACTGCCGTGGTTTTGGCACGCAGTGACCAATGAAGACCAGTCACATCGCCGGTGGCAGCAGCCACAGGTGGCTGGGAGAGGCTTCTGCACCCCAGGGAGCCTGGGGGAAGCAGCAGAGCGGAGATCAAAGGAGTGTGTGATACCACTGCACGCAACCAGGCTGTGAGGATAGCTAGTTTACAGAACCCCCACCTGACTTAAGCAAGGTCAAGAACCTGACATATGACAACCTTTAAGAATGCACATAGCTGACACTTTAAAATAATAAAAAAAAAAAACTTATGCCTTGACCCTGAATGTATGATCAGTGAAGTAATTTTGCCAAAGGGGTCATTTCCATTGTCACAAGGTCTATTTGTATTAAGGTTAATTACACACTTACATACAAAAGGTGAAAGCTATACTCTTATCAAAAATCAAGCCACAAACTCTTAATTGCTTCAGAAAAATGAAACCACATACCTATTTCAGAGTTAATAATTAAAAGCTATTTGTACTTGGTGTATTAAAGAAAAATTTCCATGTTTTATTAACAAAGAAGTTCAATGTCTTCAAAATCAGGCAGCTGAAGTCATGCTTCTAAACATACTGTTCTGCCTGTTTGAGCAGCACTGTCAGTAACTGCAAATCTATCAACAGCTTCAAGCCCAGAGACTGCAGCAATGGTTAAAACACGTTTCCTGACTAGGAGCTCCTTCTCCTACACAATGCCTCTGCTTGCAAGTTTAGCAAAAACCTGTTGGCTCATCTCCCCTACATTTGAACAGCTGTTACATTGTTCACATAGCAAATGCAGGAGTAAGATCCACTCTTGGCTTACGAAATTATTTTAGGTGCTTTTTTTTTTTTTTTTTAACAACAAGATTTATGAGATTGTTAAGTGTGAAGCTTTACAGCATCAGAATTTCTGAGCCTGTAACCGTTAATAAAGATTTATTAGCAACTTTACACGTAAAATAGTATTTCCTTTTTTTTGTAAAGAACATTATGAACAAGATAAAGATGTTTGAACTTTTACAACGCCACTTGTTGTGTTCGTCAGCTTTGGTGTATTCGCGTACAGCCTGTGGACACGCTAGCACTTAACGCTCCTTTTTCCCCAGCCCGGGCCGCAGTCGGGCCGGTGACGGCGGCGGGGGCAGCCGCCCACCCGCCTTACCCCGTCCTCGCCCCGGGCGCGAGGCCGCCGCTTCCCCCGAAGGCCCAGGCGGCGCCGGGGCCGCCCCGCAGCACGGCGGGGGAACGCCGGGACGGGGCCTGGCGCGCGGGGGCAGCGCCTGCCCACGAGGCCGGGCTGCGGAGCCCCGCCGCAGGCCCCGCGCCACCGGAGGGACGCTCGGAGCCGGCGCCCGGCCCGCCGGGGCACGGCCCGCCCGCAGCGCGGGGGGCGAGGCCCGGCCCGCTCCGCCCGTTCCCCCCCGCAGGGCCGCGCCGCGCTCGGCCGCCGAAGGGGGGGCCGCGGGGAGCCGGGACGGCGGCCGAGCCCGCGCCGAGCGGCGGCCGCGACACCTCCACACCCACACACCCACCCGCCGCCCCCCCCCGCCGCTGCCCTGCGCCCGGCAGCAGCGCCCCCGCCGCGCCCCGTCCCGGCCGCACAGCCCGCAGCGGGGCCGCCCGGCCGCAGGGAGGGGAGGGGAGGGGAGGGGGGGGCGGCGGCAGGGGGCGCCCCGCCGGGCGCCGCCATTTCCCCCCGCTCACCTGCGGCCTCCGAGCGCACCCTGCGCGGCCGGCGCGGCCGGCGGCCAATCGCGACCTGCTGACGGCCGGCGGTGGCCAATCGGCGCGGGGGGGCGGGGCCGGCCGGCCGTGGGCGGGCGCGGCGCAGCGGCCCCTGGCGGCGACGGGCGGCGCCGCGCGAGCCGCGCGCACGTGGGCGCGAGCCCCGCGCCGGGCACGGGCGGCGCCGCGCGAGCCGCGCGTTACCGCGGCAACCGCGCCGCGCGGGCAACCGCGTCCCGCCGAGCCGGGCCGGGCCCGCGAGCCCTGCGCCGCGAGGCGGGGCGGGCCCGGAGCGGGCGGGCGGCGCGGCATGGGCACGGCCCGCGGCGCTGCCGGCCCGCGGGGTCCGCGGCGGCGGAGCGCGGGGCGGCCCGAGGCGCGCACTCCAAGCCCCGCGGCTGCCGCGGCCGCCGGGAGCGCGGCGTTCGCGGCCGGCTGCCCCGGCCCGGCCGCACCCGACGTGCGAGGGCAGCGGCGCGGGGCGCCACGGTGACAGCAGCATCCTCCCCCCCCCGCGGCCGGCCCGCCCGCCCCGGCACGCATCCCGGGCCGCCTCCCGTCCCGACACGGGGCCGTCGGGGCGCCGCGTCCCGGCATCCGCACCCCGCCGCCGCCGGCTCCAGGTGCGCGGACTTTGCCCCGGCCGCACCCTCGCAGTTCGGGCTTCGCCGCGCTGCGCCGTGCCCGCCTGTGGCGGCGGGTGCGGGGCGAGGGGTCCGGGCCGAGGGGTCCGGAGCGAGGGGCCCGAGCCCAGGGCTCGGGGCGAGGGGCCCGGAGACCGGGGCCCGTGCCCGGGGCCAGGGCGGGTCGGGCGCGCGGCCCCGCCGGCGCTGTCCGGCGCTTGGTGCTGAAGGCGGCGGCGGCGGCCCCGGGGCGGGGCGGGGCGGCCCGAGCAGGTGGCGGTGCCGTCGCTGCCCCCCCCGTGCCGCCGGCTCCCCGCCCCCCGCGCACCCTCCCGCCGCCGCCGCCGCCGCCGTTCCCATTCCCATCACGTTCGCCGCCCGGCCCCCGCCGCGCTCGCTCCGCCGCGCCGCCGCTCCGCGATGGCCAGCACCTTCGCCCGCGCGCTCTCCGCTCGCCGCTCCGCCGGCCTCCTGGCCATGGTGGGCGCCGGCTCCCTCGCCGCCGGCTTCCTGCTCGCCCGGGACACGGTCAGAGCGGGCGACCGGCAGCGGCGGCGCTACCCGCCCAGGTACCGGGCGCGGGCGGCGGGGGCGCACGTGTGGGGGGGCCGGCGGCGGGCGGCGGGCGGGGGCCGGTCCCGGCGGCCACGGCACCGGGAAAGGGCGCGGGGCCGTGCCCCCCTCCCCGTCCCCAGCCGGGAATGACCGGGAGCGCGGGGAACCGAGCCCGGGGAGCCGGGCGGCGGCGCGGGGGAGCGGGCGGCGCGGCGGCGGCGGCGGCGGGGGGCTCGCCCGTGTTGGCCGCCTCCGGCGGGAAGGAGCGGCTCCGCCTCGGGCGCCCGTCCCCGAGCCCAAGGGCACCGGGGCCGCCGGGCGCGGGGGGCGGGAGGGGCGCGGGCCGCGGCGCTGGAGCCTCCGCTTCGAGCCCGGCCTCCCCGGGCCGGCACCGGCACCACCGCCTCGCACGGCCGGGTCGGGAACCGGGAGCGGCCGCTGCCGCGGCGGGCCCGGGGACGGGCGGAGCTGGACGGGGCTGGGCAGCGGAGCGGGCCGGGGGCTGGGGCAGAGCTGGGACCGGCGGGGGCGGTGAGTCCGTCCCGCGGGGACAGCGTCGCGGAGATGTCAAGCAAAGAAATGCCCCGAGCTTGGCCCGGTTGTCGCAGGAGCCAGGGGAGGCTTGCCAATACCCTGGTGGGAACAGGACGGAGCAAAAGGAAGGCTGCATTTTCTCTCATCCTGGCAAAACACCCTGGAGCTCTGTCTGTGAGGGCCTGTGCTGGAGCAGAGGCTTCCTGGCTGCCCCGGGGCTGGCTGTGGCTCCTAGCCTTTCACCACTGGGCTGTACCGGTGCCTGGCGTTGGGACAAGGACTTCTCCAGGGCGTTAAAAAAAAAGGTTGCCTGACAGTCCTCACTCTCCCATCTCATGGCAGATTCTAAAGGGAGAACTGGAAGGGCCCACGGGTCCCACTAAGGCTGAGCAGTTCTTCCTGTCCTCCCAGGCAGAGCTGTGCTGGCAGATGGGGGGTGAAGATGAGCCCTGAGATGTGTGATTGGGACCAGGCACGTGCCTGGAAGGTGGGCGCAGGGCTGAGCTGGGCCAGGCGGGTGCGTGCAGCCCGGTCTGGCTAAGGGGTGCTTTGGGGGTAATGCTGGCTCTGTGTGCAGGAGCTGCTGGCCCTATTTCCACAACCTGTGCTTGATCCTTTAAGCCAGATAAGTGTCAGAGCTGCGGAGCAGTGCTAAGGTTCAAGCTCCAGCACAGAAGTTTCCGTGTCCTCCCCCCACCCCTTCAAACTGCTCTCTGCCAAGGGGGACCAGGCACGTGGCTGCCCCCAGCCCTGGCCATGCAGAGGCATTACCTACTGCTCCGCTCACCACCGCTTGCTTTAGCAATGAGGAAGAGGAGGTCTCAAGGCCAGGAGCAGGGTGGCAGCTCCCTCTTGGCCCCCACGTTGCCTGGCCCTGAGGAGTGTGGGGACAAAAGCACAAGACGGGGGGCAGAGGGCAGAGCTGCCTGTGCCTCACTTGGGCAGGGCAGGGCAGGGGAGAGGGATGCCGTGGCTGCCAGCAGGCCCTTCCCCTTGCGCTGGCAGCCTGGCACAGGTCAGATGCAGGTTGGAAAAGCGAGAAGAGGTGTCCCCCCCCACCCTGATGCCAGCAGGGACTGCGTGCAGTGAAGGAGCAGAGCGGGGAAGGAGGCGGCGTGTCGCTGCTCCAAACACATGCGGCTGCTGTGATGCCTGCACCAAACACCGTGTTGTCAGCGAGCGGTGCTGCTCTGCATTGCAGGCTGAGAGCTCTGCTCGTGCAGAAAGCTGTGCTGAGAGCCAGCTCTGGTGCTCAGACGTGCTGGGTCGAGCCATGGAAACAGGATGGAAATGGAACGAGTTCAGGGATTGATGAAGATTGGATGTTACTGGTTATTCATCTCCTGAGAGGATTGTGCTTTCAAGCTTTCTGAATGACTGAACATCTTTACTGAGTGAGGATGGGGAGGAAAATCCACCGGGACCTGTGAGACCCACCTGGTGTGGGAGAGGCAGGCACTCTGCTTGTGTTCTGGCCCCACAGAGGTGTGCTGGCATCTGCAGGCAGCTGGCCTGTACCCCGCTGAACCTGAACACAGAAGTGTCCCCTTGCACGCTCAAAACACCTGCTGGGCGGGGGGGGGGGGGGGGGGGGGGGCAAGCGGGCAGTGCTGTGAAGATGTTGCTGTGGCAGCACCAGCGGGCTGGGGGAAAACAGCAGGTCAGAGTTAGTGCTGAAAACAAAGACGGGGCTGGGAGGAAGAGACAGGCACCATCCTTTGGAAACAGAGGCTGAGATGAGTCTGGGGGAAATGATGAAATCCAGGGCAGGGGATCTGTCAGGGAAGCACTGAGAGGAGCTTCCCGGGAGGGTGCATTTGGCTTTTGTGATGATGCTGACACTTGGAAAGAGCCTGGACAGAGCCCCAGGGTGAGCCACAGCACCCTGCTCTGCAGGGCAAGTCACCCCACCTGCGGACTTGGCCCCTCCAGGTTTTAAGTCAAACAATGAGAGGCGCTGGCAACAGCCTTCAGAGGTCTGAGCATCGCACAATGGTCAAATGGTTGCCAGAGGCACAAATGACCGCACTCCGGGGGCACGGACACCCCCGACAGCTTTCTGACACCTCGGCGTGGAGATGCCCGCCGCCAGCAGGGTCCCGCAGCAGCCACGTTTGAGCAGTCAGGCGGAGAATCCCAGCCCCTGCCCCCCCCGCGAGAGCAAGCCGCATGCTGCGCTGCCTGCCGCAGCCTCGCCGGCACAGCCCCGCACAGCCCCACGCCTCGGGGGGCGCCCCGCGCAGCAGGGGTGGCCTCAGCGGGGTGTCCGCGGAGTGCCCCTGCAGAAGCAGCAGCCGGTGACGCCAGGAAGGGCGCCGGAGGCTGCGGGATTAGCCACAAAGAGTCACGGGGAGACGCACGGGCTGCCGCTTCGGGACAGCGGGTGGGCTAATGCTGCCTGTTGAGCACTGTGCAGGTCTCCTGGGTGAAGCACCCCTCGTGCAAGGGCAGAGAGGACGGTCACTGCAGGCAGCCGGGTCCCAGCGGCGTGGCAGGACCGCAGTGCTGAGCTGGCTCTCGCAGCAGCACGGCCAGTAGCGAAGTGCCCGCTCCCAGCCATGCCGTACTGGCAGGCATCCACCTCCTGCTGGAAGAGCTCCCAGCCTTTGTGGCCAGGGAGCCTGACAGGAATGCACCTCGTAGCTCAGCGTTGGGGCACTGGGAAAGAAAAGCCAGCTCTGAAGGGGGCATTGCTTTAATACCGTTTTTGGGGAGCAGAACCAAAGGGCAAGGCAACTCCAGGAAGACCTTCCTGCTTGTGGCAGAGGAAACCTGGACACCCAGGAGAGCAGAGCGCCTGCTCCCCTTGTCCTCCCCACACAGCCCATGTGGGTGGAAGGGCAGTGCCCTGTGCAGCTCAGCTCTAGGCTTTTTGGAAGTGCTTGTGAGCACAGCACTAAGAGCACTAAGCATGTAACACCTTCATCCCCTGCACTGCCCTGCTTATCCTGGCACCATCCTGCTTAGTTGGGGTTCTCTGGAAAGGCTGAAAAGAGATTGCCCAGATTTGCTGGCTGTGATTCAGGGCTGTTCTGGAGAAGGGTGTGTTCGGGCCAGCAACTAAATCAGCACTGCAGCAGGCACAGATCCTGGGGCAGGCTCTTAGGTTTTAGTCTCTGAACTCTGCAGTGGAGGTACAGACTGGCCACAGCAGTCAGTGAGCCTAAAACTACAGCATTGTTTTCTGCAAGCAAGCTTGCTCCCCTTAGCAACCTTTTCTGGCTCTCTGGATGTAGTCCACTGGCACCAGGAAAGCAGAGTGAGCTTCAGCCCTGGCATGCCAGGCAGCACTGGGGGTAGGGAAGGGACGTGTCCAAGTGTCCCATTCTGATCAGTGAGTGTTTTTTATGAGGATGTCTCTCCCCAGGGAGACGTGGATCCATAGCCAGCCGATGGCAGGGGCAGGAGCAGCAAGGAAGGCTGGGACAGGATGAGTCCCATATACAATAAGCCATCCTTTGAGCTGAAGCATCTCAACGTGGCAGAGAAATGTGCGTGGGCTGGGGGAGCAGCCTTCAGCCAGACAGGCCTGTGACCCGTTCCTGCCCGGCGCAAACTCCTCCTTGCACGGGGCCAGGCTGGAACTGCCAGTGCTTCCCCACACAGAGCGGCAACGAGAGCCCAACCTCCCTTTCTTTCTGCAACCTCCGGAAGCCACAAGCAGCAGCCAAGGCGTAGGCGCGGGGCCAGTGTGCATTCCCCGACCTGCAGACGCAGGGGTGGGGGCAGCGGTGGTGCTGTGCACTGCAGCACGGGGCTGGTTGCTGGCAGCCAAACCCGCACCCGTGCCGGACCTGGGCGCCTGTGGCATGTCAAGGCTGGGTGGCAGTGACGGTGGCCGTCCTCTGCCACAGACCTGGGCCTGCCTCTAGCACCCCTCTTCCCACGCAGCCCCCAAGCTGCCTGTGCCACCCTGAGGGAGAGGGGCTGGGTGTCCCCAGGGCTGCAGGACCCCTCCTGTCCCACTCATGCAGGCAGTGGCACCTCCCAGCAGGAGGGATTTGGCCAAGGAGAGCATGGTCATAGCTGAGGTCCTGTCCTGCCAACACCCCACCTCACCACCCCCCAGGAACACAGGACAAGCACAAAGCCCAGCTAAAGTGGGAATGAGGTCAGGAGACGGCCTCCCACTAAGCTGATTAGAGGGAAGCATTCCCCTAATACAATAAACTGCTCCAGACTGGTGCAGTTCCCACCAGCTGCAGATCGGGGTCAGCCGATTTCCTGCCCCACGGTGCCTGAGCTGCGTGGGGTCAGGGCCCAGGGGACAGCACCGAGTGCGGGCAGACCTGGGACAGGGCGCCCAAGGGTCCCGTGCCCTGCTGCCCCACTGGCTGCACGGGACGGGCTCGTGCCCCTGGGCAGACCCCGGTGCTGGGAGCAGCCACCCCTCTGCAGGAGAAGGCGAGTAAGAGCCCCCACAGCCTGGCCAGCCGGCAGCTCCACACCCGGACTCTGCGCTGGGCTGTGGCTGACGTGGCAGCCCAGAGCCCAGGAGCCCTGGTACGCAGCTGATAAGGAGCCGCACCCTAACAACCGGCCCAGGTTTGCTGGTGGACTCTTGTCCTTGTGGCAATATCAGCAGTCATCTTGGGCTGTTCTCTGCCCTTGCTGTGTGATGCCAGCGGCTGCCTTCCTGGGCAGGCAGCGTGGCTTTCTCAGCCCCCCTGAGCTCCCCTGCACATGCCTGCCCTGAGGGTCTCTGCGGGGCAGGAGCGCTGGGACCCGGTGGCAATTTGGCAATGGATGGGCAGCTCAGCACCGCCACGCTGCTCTCACTCCCACTCCTCAGGGGGAAACAGGGAGAAAATACAATGAAAAAAAGCTCGTGGGTTGAGATAAGGAGCAGTTTAATGAAAGGGAAAAGTCACGCAGAAGCAGTAGGAGAAAAAAAATATTCTCTACTTCCCATCAGCGGGCAACATTCAGACATCTGTTGGGAAGCAGGGCCTCAGTACACGTGGTTGCTTGGGCAGACAGACGCTTTCATAATGAGACTCCCCCTCCCCCCTTACTCCTTGTTTCCCTCCAGCTTTTGTCACTGAACAGACTGTCATACAATAAGGAATATCCCTTTGGTCGGTTTAGGTCAGCTGCCCTGGCATTGCCCCCTCCCCAGCTCTTGCCCCCTCTGGCCTTTGGAAGGGGTTGGAGGCAGCCTTGATGCTGTGCCAGCACTGCCCAGCAGTATCCAAAACGTTGGTGTGATAGCGATGCCGTTCTAGCCATAAGTGCAGAGCATGGCACCATGTGGGGTGCTGTGGGGAAAGTGAACTCCGTCCCAGCCAGACCCAGTGCAGACCCCCTGGCCCCAAAGGCTCATTGCACTCTTTCTCTGCAGTGCCGAGTACCCCGACCTGCGGAAACACAACAACTGCATGGCCAGCAACCTGACGCCAGCCATCTACACCAGGCTCTGTGACAAAGCAACCCCCAATGGCTGGACCTTAGACCAGTGCATCCAGACAGGTGTGGACAATCCCGGCCACCCCTTCATCAAGACTGTGGGCATGGTGGCTGGCGATGAAGAAACGTATGAGGTGAGTGATGGCCAAAGCCCTGCTGTGCTCCAGGCTCTCTAGGGTGGCTGCAGCAGCCATGGCAGTCACGGTACCTGTGGGATGTGGTGTAGCTCTGGCCCAATGTGTGCTGTCTCTTGCTGGCCTAGACCCGATCCCTGGGATCCAGCGGCCTGAAGTATTACCGCTCACCTCCTCCTACTCAGCCCAGGCAGCTGGAGCATGTCCCCATGGGGACACAGGGCTCCTGTAGAGCAGCTGTTCCCAAAGCCCTGCAGCCTCCTCCTCCTTGCCCCTAAGCCCTACTTGTCTGGGCAGTGTCGGCTCTGTGGGTTGCCATTGTGCTGCAGGATGCGAGGTGACCCCAGCCACCCTCTGTGGTCCCCTGTGCTGCCATGTGCAGCCCCCGTGCTGGTGGCAGGGGCTCTGTGGGACTCTGGATCTGAAGAGCTGCATGCCGTCCCGTGTCCTTCCAGGTGTTTGCCGAGCTGTTTGACCCTGTGATCCAGGAGCGACACAACGGGTACAACCCACGCACCATGAAGCATGTCACGGACCTGGATGCCTCCAAGGTGGGCGAGATGGGCAGCAGTGCCACATAGCCCTGGCCGGGAGCAGGGTGCCCTTCCTGAGCCTTGGTGGACAGGGCGATGCTCAGCACAGGCACCACCCCACCAACACCCCACGGCACCTGTCTGTTCCAGATTAAGTTTGGCCAGTTTGACGAGCGCTATGTGCTCTCGTCCCGGGTCCGGACGGGGCGCAGCATCCGTGGGCTGAGCCTGCCACCAGCCTGTACCCGTGCCGAGCGGCGGGAGGTGGAGAAGGTGGCCGTGGAGGCACTGAACGGCCTCTCTGGAGACCTGGCAGGCCGGTACTACCGCCTCAGCGAGATGACGGAGAAGGAGCAACAGCAGCTCATTGACGTGAGTTGGCACAGCACCCGGCCAGCCCTGGGACCCCATCCCAGGCATCACCTCCCCAGGAGGCCATGGCCCCCTTCCCCAGCCCCATGGTCCTGTGGGACCGGGGCTCCTTGCCCCAGTGGTGCAGAGGCTGCTTAGGGCACTTCTCAGCCCTCCTGGGGGAGGACGGAGCTGGCTGAACACAGCCCCAGCAACTCATGGGCCCCTCCGGCTCCTGCCCCGTGTCCCTGTGTATGCTCAGGGGAAGGCAGGACCACCAGCAGCCTCTGCCTGCCTGGTCAGGAAGCAGGGACTCCTGACCGCAGCTGGGACAGCAAGCGAGCTCACCCCACCAGGGACAGCTGCGGTGCATCTCCTGCATGGCACACTGGGACCAGAGAGATGGGGTGCCCCAGCTTCGGCTGTGCAGCCCCAGGGGGCATTTTGACTCTCTGCCTCCTTCCAGGATCACTTCCTCTTCGACAAGCCGGTGTCCCCCCTCCTGACAGCGGCAGGAATGGCCCGGGACTGGCCCGACGCCCGAGGGATCTGGTGAGGATCTTCCCAGCCCTGAGCAGCCAGCAGGGCAGAAAGGCAGGGGGACGCTGCTCCGTCCAGCTGCCCCAGCCACACTGCCCACGCTCCCCTCACTCCCTGCACTGCAGACCCCGGCGCCCCCAGGCTGCCATCGCCCCAGCTCCGTGGTGGGGGCAGCTGGGCCCTCCCTGCCCACACCCAACCTGGGGTCCCCTTGCTGGCTTCAGCCCCTTGAGCTGTGCAGCGGTCAGAGGGTGTCTGCTCCTCACACAAACCGCAGTGTCTCGCTAAGTGGTGTGCAGCCTAGGAGCCGGCCATTTCAGCCCCCTGCTGTCAACTCTGACTGCTCTTTCCTGCCTATCGCCACTCATTCTCTGGGCTGCCAAAAACCTGTAACTGCCTTCTGCTCCCCAGGCAACCCCCAGTGCTCCTTCCTGCTCTCTGCACACCCTACCTGCCCCCAGACTTATCTTGCTACAATTGCTTGTTGCCGCTCGCTCCCGGCATCTCTGCACACCCACACAGCATCCCACGCACCCGCGGAGCAACAGCCGGCACATGCGCTTGCCCACACCGCCCTGGCAGGCACAGCGCTTTTATAGCAGCCTCAGGGAAAACACCTCCATGTCACACACGGCTCCAGCCCCCCCAAAACCCAGCGCTCCAGAGTGCACCTCACACCTCGCAGCCCCTCCTGCAGGAGCTGTGTCCCTGCCCCAGGGTCAGGAAGGGCTGGCACCGCGCTGCTCCTCCCCGGCAGCGCTTGCCCGTGCCCAAGGCACAGGAGCCAGCATTCATCACCCACAGCAGTGTGTGAGGATGAATGCCGGCCCATCTTTGGGTGCATCTCCTGGCTGTCTGCCTTACTGCCATGCTGTGCTCTGGCAACATGCTCAGCTGCGGGAGCTTGGATCCAGGGGCAGCATGGGCATCGGCGGGGGGGGTGAGCAGGGCACTGCTGGGCTGGCACAGGCAGCTGTGTGTGCACGGGGGCTCTGCTGGCTGCCAGCGCAGCCAAATGCTGCCCTGTCCCTAGGCACAACAACGAGAAGACCTTCCTGATCTGGATCAATGAGGAGGACCACACACGCATCATCTCCATGGAGAAGGGTGGCAACATGAAGCGCGTCTTTGAGCGGTTCTGCCGGGGCCTGAAGGAGGTGAGCACCCACCGGCCGTTGCCGTGCCAGACCCACAGACAGGTGGACAGGGGCACACAGGGCCATTGCAGGCTTTGTGTCCTGTACTGTCCCAGGGCTGGGCAGCACCCAAGTGGCAGGAGTGCCTTGCTGAGGGCAGTGCATTATGCAGTCGGAGGCTGAACTGCTTTTCGCACCCAGGTGGAGCGGCTAATCCAGGAGCGAGGCTGGGAGTTCATGTGGAACGAGAGGCTGGGATACATCCTCACCTGCCCCTCTAACCTGGGCACCGGGCTGCGAGCAGGAGTCCACATCAAGCTGCCGCTGCTCAGCAAGGTAGTTACCACGGCTGGTTTTGTGGGGAGTGAGCCTGGGGCTGTGGCAAGCCTCAGCTGCCAGCACCGGGAGCCCAGCCTCGTGGGGAGGCGCAGGACTGCATGGGACCAGCCCCGGACCTCGTTCAGGCTCACCAGGGCAGTGAAGCATACAAGGGGCCGGACCTGCGTGTTGAGCTGGGTCTGCTCAGGGCAGGGCCCACAGATGGGGCTGCGCAAGGTGTGGGAGGGCTGCCCCAGGGAGCAGTCGGCTGCAGTGCCCTGGCTGCCTTGCTGATGGTTGCACTGAGCACTGACATGTTCTCTGGGCACTAGGACAACCGCTTCCCCAAGATCCTGGAGAACCTCCGGCTACAGAAGCGTGGGACAGGCGGTGTAGACACCGCCGCTACTGGCAATGTCTTCGACATCTCCAACCTGGACCGGCTGGGGAAGTCAGAGGTGGGTGCTGGACAGAGATGATTTTGCAGCAGGCGGTTTGGAACACGTGTGCACAACAGGCCCTCAGCTCTGGGTCTGTGTGCTGGGGCTGGCACATGAGGCCTGCGGGCTGTACCACTCTCCTAGAGGAGGCAGCACGTGCCCTTCTTGCAGCGGGGTGGCCGGGGCCCTTGCTGGCATGGCTCAGCAGAGGCTTGGCTGGGGCCAGGGCAGCCCCCGGGTGAGGATGTGTGTGTGTGTCCCCGGTGCAGGTGGAACTGGTGCAGCTGGTGATAGACGGCGTGAACTACCTGATCGACTGTGAGCGGCGGCTGGAGAAGGGGCAGGACATCCGCATCCCCTCCCCGGTCCCACAGTTCCGGCACTGAGCTGGACCACGGCAGCGCCAGCCCTGCAGGACCCAGCTTCCCGCTGTAGCTTACACCATCGCTGTGCCCAGCATGTCGCTGCGTTGTTACCCACGACGCGCCAGGCCCGACCCCATAAATGTGCGCTGCTGTAGCTGTGTCTCGGTCTGCTCCTTACTCGAGCCCCACGGCACACCCAGCCCTGCCGACCGCCCCACCCAGCCCTGTGCCTGCAGAGAGGCACCCAGACAAATCTTCACCTTCCTCAAGGAGCTTCACCTTCCTTGAGCTTTCTCTGTGCCACCACTGCCCTGAGGAACAAGCCTGAGGGGCCTCTGGAGCTGCCCGGGTCTGGGGGCTGCGAGGGGCTGCATGTGGGAAGGGAGCTGGGGAGCAGCAGGCTGCCAAGAACTGCTGGGACAGGATGAGCTGCAAAAAGGAGCTCTTGTGTCACTGCAGGCAGAGCTGGGTTCCCATCGCCACTTTGTTAGAGGGATGCTCACAGAAAGCTCTGGGGCAGGCAGAGGAGGAGAACAAAGGTGAAATCAGAGTGGAGCCCAGCTCTGTTCCTGCCTGCAGGAAAGAAAGTGCTTTCAGAACAGAGCGTGTCAGTCCTGGCACTCCATGGAAAGGGCTCACATCCCTGCTGCTGCTGTGAGCCCTTCACAGTGCTCGCACACACACACACTTGCGCACATGCATGCGTGCACACAGCTCTGGGCAGGGAGTGGGCCGTGGCTGTCCCTGAGCTCGCCACCCACGGGACGCCCGCGGCCCCTGGCGGGCCCTGCCCGGGGCCCGTGGGACGACGACGGGGGGAGCTCCGGCTCGTGGGACGACGGGGACGGGACGCTGCGATAGCGGCCGGGCCAGGGGCTTCGAGACGGCCGCGAGGTCTCGGGGCACGGAGCCGTTCCGTCCCGGGACAGCTCCCGCAGGGCAGGCGGGGCCGAGTTGGGCGGCTGGGCTGCAGCCTTGCCCGGAGGTCGCGCCCCCAGCGTGGATCTGCGCGTGGGACCGTGTCCGTGCTGCCCCCGTGCCCTGTTCTCTCCCCCCCCCCGCCCCGTCACCACGCACGTTCCCAGAGCTGCCCGCACACAAAGCGTGGGGTCCGCCCGGCCCTTCACGCCCAGCACCAGGGGATGGGCTCCCACGCGGGACAGGGGGCGGTGGTGCGGGACGGGTCCCGGGCACGGCCCCGTCTCAGCGCGGTCTGCGCTCACTCGCCGGCGCCGGGAGCCCGCAGCAGCAGCAGCCCCAGCCCGACGCGGGGCCGGGGAGCCCCCATCCCCGTGCTCTGCGGCAGCCTCCGCGCCGGGAGCCGGCGGTGGCGGGGGCTCGGCCGCGCCGTGCGGACGAGCCGGGAGACACGAAGCGGGGGCAGAAGCAGCCGCTGGGGATCACTCGATTCCCTTCTGCAACCCGACCGCTACCTGCGCCTGGCAAGGACGAGACCGGCCCGGCCTCACCTTGCACCGGGACCGTCGGGGCTGCCCCGAGCAGAGCCAAGGAGGGACCGGCGGGCGCGGCCTGGCTGCCGCAGGGCTACCCGCGGTGTCCGGCTCCGGCCCGGCCACTCTCGCCCTCTGTGCGGCCTAGGGGATGCGGAATGGGCTCGACCTCCTCCTGGGCTCGGCGCCGGCCCCCTCCGCCGCACGGCGCCCGGCGGTCCCGGGGAGCCCGCGACAAGGGCGGCGGCGCCTCCTGCCGGCCCCGCAGTAAGGCGGCAGGCAGCTCCCCCCGCGGCTCAGGGCTGCCGGGGGCACCGGGCAGCTCCGCGGGCGGTCCGGCAGCCGGGGCCGCGCTCCCGCCCGGCGGCCGAGCGGCGCAAATCAGCGCGGCGCCCCCGGGGCTGGGAGAGGCCGGGGCCGGCTGCGAGCACCTCGGTGCCGGGGGCCGGGAGCGCTCCCGCGGGGTCTGCGGGGGGGCCGCGCCGGGAGCCTGCGGCGGGCGGGAGCACCGCCCTCGGCTCGCCGGCAGGGCTGCTCGGCGGCAGCACCGGGCTCTGAAGGCGCCGCAGCGCTTCCCGCGGCTGTTAACGGAGCCGAGTCCCCCACGCCCGCCACCCCTGCCCGGGCGCGGCCGCGGCCCCGACCCGCCACCGGCGCCTTGCACGGCCGGACTGCGTGCGGCGGCTCCGGGCCGGGCGTGGCGGCGGGGCCCGGCGCTGCGGAACGGAACGGGGCGGGGCGGGGCGGGGCGGGGCGGGGCGGGCGCCGCGCTGGGCTCCGGCGGCGGGGCGGAACCGGGGCAACGCCGCGGCCCCGACGGGCCTCGAGCCCCAGGGGGCGCTCCCCGCGCGGCCGCACCGGGGTGGGCGGGGACGGCCCAGGCCCCGCCCCCGGACCCGCCCCCGCAGAGACCCCGCCCCCGCAGAGACCCCCGCGGCCGGGGCGGGGCCGCCGCAGCTCCCCAACGGCCCCGCGCCGCAGCCCATTGGCCGCGGCTGGCGTGACGCGAGGCACGGCGCCCAACCGGGAGCTGCCACACGGCAGATCCGGCTGGCGAGGCGGGACTTCCGGTCCGCGGCCCCCGGCGCCTGTTCCTCCGCCGCCGCCGCCGAGCAGGGAGCGCAGCCCCGGCCGCCGCCATGTCCGCGCCCCGGCCGCCGCCCGCCGCGCTGCTGCTGCTGCTGCTCGCCCTCGCCGCCCGGCCCGGCTGCGCCTCCGACGTGGTGGAGCTCAGCGACGCCGATTTCGAGAGCGGCCTGGCCGAGCGCCCGGGGCTGGTGCTCGTGGAGTTCTTCGCGCCCTGGTGAGGGGCGGCGGGGGCGGGGGGCGGCGGGGCCGGGCCGGGCCCGGGGGGCGCCCGGCGGGGGCGGGAGGGCCCGGGCGGGGGCGGGGCGGGGCGGGGCGGGCGGGGGCTTCCCGGCGGGCCTAACCCCTCCGTCTTCCCAGGTGCGGGCACTGCAAGCGGCTGGCGCCGGAGTACGAGTCGGCGGCGACCCGGCTGAAGGGCATCGTGCCGCTCGTCAAGGTGGGCGCTCGGCCGGGGGCGCTGACCTGCGGGAGGCTCCCGGGCAGACTTTGGTCAGGTCGAGGCGTCGGGGGTGCAGCCCTCCGGCAGCCTCCGCCCATGCGCGTGCCTGGCCTTCCGTGGCTCTTCGGAGCCCTGCCAGGCTGCTCCTCTTTGGGGGCTCGAGCACTGGGGAGCGGGCTGAAAGCCGACGCCTGTGAGGGCAGGGACCCGTTCCGTTGGCCCGCAGAGTGTGAAATGGGCGTGCACCGGTGCCTGAGAGAGGGCCCTCCCAGGCTGGGAGGAAGAAACCTGTGAGCTGCGTGCGCCTAGTCCAAAAATTAGTGTGCAGTGTAGTCACAGTGTTGTCCCGTGGCTTACAAAGTAAGGGACGTTGTTCAAGAGTGTTCTGCCAGAAAACTTGCGTGGTTCTGATAAATGAGGGTTTTCCTGTTCCTTTGTGGGAAGTGCTATGGACTCCTGTTTGCTTCAGGCATGGCAGGAACCTTTAGGGTTGGTAATGTGCTAAGAATGGTCAATTCCTGTTAAGCCTGTCATTGATTGCAAGAATCTACTCTTTCTAGGATTTTTTTGCGTGTGGTCATGTCAAACACACAGCTATTTAATCTTCCCAGTATTTCCTCAAATATTTTTCTGGGTCTTCCATTACATCTGTGCTGTTACACCCGTTACATCCTTCCTGTTAATGATTTATGGACCAATTGGACCACTTGGTTGGGTGCTGGGCCTGGGTTCTAATCTTCTACATGTGAGTCACATAGATGCTTTTCAGATCTTTACATTTTGTGTGGAAGGAATCCAGCCTTGATTAAAAGTATGTGAGAGTTTTCTAGCCATCAAACTTCCAATTTATGTCTGATGGTGTGGGTAATGGCAAAGCTGCTTTTGTTTGGGTATACGGGTTGCTAGGTCACTCAGCAGCAGTATTTCTATTCCTTTAGGTTGACTGTACAGCAAACTCAAACACCTGTAACAAGTATGGAGTCAGTGGATATCCCACCTTGAAGATTTTTCGAGATGGAGAAGAGGCAGGAACCTATGATGGGCCCAGGACAGCGGGTAAGAGCTTGTTAGTCTCAGCATTTTGCTCGCTGAAATAGCGCTGGAAGGCAGGCGCACACTGAATAGGCTTGTATCAGGGATGTTAAATGTATTGAGAGATACAAAGAAGAATCCCACCTACATGTACACATTGCCCCTCCCAGAGCTCTTTGTGCTGTGAAAGTCCTGGATGCTTAGGATCCCTTAAAACTCTCTTAAAGGTGAAGGTTTCTAGATTGTCTTTCATCCATAGTACCCTTGATGGGTCGTGTGCAGAACATGCTTGAGTGGAAGACCTCATACAGATAACTTCTTGTTATGTGTAATTTGGTAATTAGTCTCTGAATTTTTTACCAGTACAGCTTTCTGTAACGCCTAACAGGCGTACCATGCAGCTCTTGGTATGAGAGCATTAAAAAAAAAATCCTTTTTGTAAGGGCAATGCCCTGAAAAGCTCTGCCTTTCTTATGTTAGTTTTCAATGTGATAGCATGGAAATTCTTAAGAGAAAGTGCTGATGAATCTTTCAATTGATATCATATTTATTACGTGGCACCAGGGGTGTGGATTCTGCGGAAACAGCTTTTGTTTTTAGTAAGCTTGAGAAATGTCTTTTAGAACTTTGTATTCATCCCTTTAATCATTTCATTTGTATTTTAAGATGGAATTGTCAGTCATCTCAAGAAACAGGCAGGACCTGCTTCAGTGGCTCTCAATTCTATGGCTGATTTTGAGAAATTCATCGGTGATAAAGATGCTTCTGTAGTGGGTGAGTAGAATCAGTGCAGCGCTGAAATGAGTGGACATCTGGCCCTGGAAAATCTATTGGGAATATACAGGGAAAGGATGAGAGGCGCTATCAGACTGTAGCAAGGGAAGCAGCACCTGGATGTGAGCAAAAAAGTTTTTCATGGCAAGAGTGAAAAAGTACTGGAACGTGTGCCCAGAAAGGTTTTGAAGCTTTTGGTCTTGGAAATTCTTCAAAACTGAGTTGGACAAAGCTCTGAGCAACCTGACCTGTCCTTGAAGCTGGTTCTGCTTTGAGCAAGAGATTGAACTCGGTGACCTCAGGGAATTTGTTCCAAGTATTTATTTTTTTTTTCTTTTGATTCTTTGACTGTCTTTCAGGCTTCTTGGCACTATAGTGGTTTTTTTGTTTGTTTTTTTTAAGCTTGTTGCTCTTTTGGCTGACTGACAAGAGGTAGCTTTCTTTTTCTAGAAAGTACACTAGGGTGGTATTTGTCAGCATTGTATGAGCTGATCATGGTTTACAAGTGGCAATAGCAGTTTTTCTTTGTCTAGATCAGCTGTCATCATACAAGTGGAACGAAATGAGTATTGATCGGCAGTCCTGAACTTAAGGCTGTTGTTACCACTAGTAGTGTCTCATGTGGTTGCAAATGGAAATCTTAGTGCTCAGAGGACATTTTTCTTTTAGATGAATGACTAATTCTTGAGTAACATCCTGCTGATGGAAGGGAGGGAATGTTTCACTAAAAATGGGGGAGAAGCTGTCAAAGACAGGCCTGGACATGCATTGAAGGACTTGATTCAGAAGACACCTTTCAATGCATTGTAAAGATAAATGATGAGAGCTGCACAGTAACTGCTGCTGAGTTGGTTTGGGGTCACCATCTGTGTTTCTGCTGCAGGCTTCTTTGGAGATGCATCTGGTGATGCTTATTCTGAATTCATGAAAGCTGCCAACAACTTAAGAGATAACTACCGTTTTGCACACACCAGTGAGGAGCAGTTGGTGCAGAAGTATGAGGAAGATGGAGAGTAAGTTGTTTAATGTAAAGATTTCTTGTTATTGAGACATCTGCAACAAATTAATGGATTCCAGTTCTTGACTGGATTAAGCTTCTGAACATAGTTTAAGGTATTGTTGCTTTTCCAAATGCCAGTTGTGTGTGTGTACATATGTAGTTTAGATGTCTGGAATTGAGGGTTGCAGGATGTGGAGAGTTAGTGTTTGCCTCTGAGTGAGAAATGTCTCAGCAGAGGTGTTTTGCCTCCCCGTTGCTTGTTATGGTCTTGTTAGTTTCTCACTGTAGAAGGCCATGTCCTGTCTGAATAATGGAAAACAGCCTGACAGGTAGTTATAATGCAATAGTGCCACCAAGAAAGTAGCCAGTCTTGCTGCATCTATGCACATCGAATGGGAGTAGTCACTGGAGATCAGGTTTTTGCTTCCTCTAGCTGCTGCCCTTTGGAAGCTTAGGGACATCTTGAACTAATTCATGATATCTGCTTCCCCTCAGGGGTATAGTCTTGTTCCGTCCTTCACGGCTCACAAACAAGTTTGAGGACAGCACCGTCAAGTACACAGAAGATAAAATCACCAGTGGAAAAATCAAGAAATTTATCCAGGAGAACATGTGAGTGTTTCCTTACTGCAGAACATGATAGATGCATCTATTTGGAACTGGGTTCAGACCTGTCAGAACTCATTTTTTCTCTACCTGGTGTTGCTGGGGCTTCCTGTTTAGTTTCCATAAGAACTGTCTTTCAGGCACTGTGTCCTTTGGGATATCTCCCTCCTGTCTGGAAATCCTGGCATGGTTGTTGGCATCTACTCCATAATCTAGCAACTATACTTGTATTTAAAAAACAGTAAACTTCCTGAAAAGTATGCCAAATTTGGCCTTAATTAGGTCAGATATGTTAACTGATGTAGTGTCTAGAGATAGAGATTTGACTTGGTACATGAATAGGCAAAGTGTTTCTTACTTGGGTCTTACTGCTTACTGAACATTCTTGGGTGTGAAACAGGAGTGTACTGTATCAAAACAAGGTTTTGGACAGTGAAATCAAAGCTGCTAACCTCTTTTTCATTGGTAGCTTTGGCATCTGTCCACACATGACTGAAGACAACAAAGATTTGATCCAGGGGAAGGACTTGCTGGTGGCATACTATGATGTGGACTATGAGAAGAATGCAAAGGGCTCCAACTATTGGCGTAACAGGTACGCAGTGGCCAGGGTGGTGTTCATCTGCTTCTCTTATTTGGTCCCCGTGTTAGTGCTGTTCCAGAGTTCCATTTACAGAGTTTCTTAAAACTGTTCATATGGGAATTATTTTCTCTCAGAAAAATTCCAGGTGGGTTTCTAATCAAAACTACCAGGCTGGCTGCTGCCTGCAGAACCAAAGGCATTTATCACTTGGAACCTCACCATATTTGCTTTTGGATCTCTAGTCCCTTGACCTTAAACTGAAATTTCCTTGGTAAGGTTATACGGTATTCTGTCTTTCTTATTCACCCCTGCTTTAGACCTTAGTGATCAAGCTGATGGTTAAAAGATGAATGCACCTGGTATTTGCACAGGCTTCATTCAGAATAAACACAAGTTTGCTTGCTTACTCTGCTTCTCAACGACACTTGTGTAGGAATTACCTATGCTGAATGTATCACTTCACACTACTGAATTCCTTGTCCAGTGTGTACCTCAACTTGAAAGGAACAGCATAATGTTCCAGGCAATCATCTTTGTTTTGTTTTGTTTTTTTTCTCCTCAGAGTTATGATGATCGCAAAGAAGTTCTTGGATGCTGGCCACAAACTGTCATTTGCTGTTGCTAGCCGGAAAACCTTTGGCCATGAGCTGTCAGAATTTGGTCTAGACAGCAGCGTGGGTGAGGCTCCTGTTGTTGCCATCAGAACAGCTAAAGGAGATAAATATGTCATGCAGGAAGAATTCTCGTAAGTTTTTTGAACTTAGCAATGTTGCCTCTCTGTTGATAGACTTTTGTCTAGGGTTCTGTGACCAGATCATACTTCATTAGCTTGGAGGAAACAGGAAAATTGGATCTTCCTGATGGAAGAAATGACTGCTGGGTCAAAATACCTTAGCTGTCAGGTGTGCTTTCCTACCCTCCAGAGAGCTTCCAAAAAAACTCTGTATACAAAGGTACAGAATTAAATTCAAGTTATTTAATGTCTGGTTTGGAAGTAAGATGTATTAAAGGGTAAGGGTGGGAATGGTTATACCTTTTTTATTGAGAAAAGAAGAAACTTAAGGGTGTTGGAAGGCCTAAAACCTTGAATGGGGTATGCATCCAGCCTCCTGTCAAAACTCTAGTGTTTTCTGTTGTGCTTGTTCTTGGGTCTTCTAAGTTGGCCCCAGACTGGTGCTCTCACAGATGCAAGTAGCATCTGTTACGTGGGTGGAAGGAGCTTATTTCAGCCTTGAAAGTTTTTGTCTCTCATCCTGTATGTGTCATGGTGGCTGTAAAATGTCACTTTGCTTTCAGCCGTGATGGAAAGGCTCTGGAGAGATTCCTGCAAGATTACTTCGATGGAAATTTGAAAAAGTATCTGAAATCGGAGCCTGTCCCTGAAAGCAACGATGGTCCTGTGAAGGTGAGTGCTGTATCAAGGGTAGCAGCAGCTCCTACTAGTGGCTGGAGAACACTTCAGTGGCAGCTTCTACTCATATGCTAGTATCCTGTACTGTGAGTGCTGTGTTGTGGCATCTTGAGAAGCCTATCCTGTGATAGATGGAAAAAAGATGGAAAAATAATTCACTCCTTTTTATGTTGCAATTTTCTGAGGTAAGGGGGAGATGCAGCTTTTGCAGTTTTGATTCCATACTGTTCTGTCAGCACAGTAACTGCTGCTTGAGCACACTAGTGATTTGTCCTCCAAGTGTAAGATCATCACAATCTACGGGGATTCTGCAAAGGCCTGCTGTCTTGATTTGTGCTCCCCCATGGCATGGCTTTCGAGCTGCACCATTCCTAAAGAGCTACATGTTCATCTCATCAGCTTAGGGGAATGGTATAATTCCTACTGTACATTCATCCCACTAAATTCTGCCCTGAAAGAAAGTATTTCCGTGGTTTGGCTTTATGATTAGGGTGTTATAAGGGAATGAAAGGCACTATTTTTATGTGTGCATAGGGATGCCCTGGCCAGTCTGGCTAAGCTCATTTTTCAGCCTGGAACTAGTGGAATTAAAAATAAACAACTTTACCATCCTCCTGCAATGTTACCAGGTCCAAACCTCACCTGCAGGTGGTGCCAGTATCTTACGTCTTTGGCCTGCAAGTTAAAGATGTTACAGCTTGGTGAAGAGCTGTGTGTTTGGTCATTTTGATGCTTGCTGTGTAGGTGTGGTGTGAATCCTGCTGTGGGAGAGCCAGGCTTCCTGGGGCGTAGCATATGGAGTATGTCCTGTTACCTCACTGCTGACTTACAAAAAAAAAAAAAAATAATAACTTGTCTAATTGAACTCTGTCAGGTGGTGGTTGCTGAGAACTTTGATGAAATTGTTAATGCAGAAGACAAAGACGTCCTGATAGAGTTTTATGCACCTTGGTGTGGCCATTGCAAGAATCTGGAGCCCAAATACAAAGAACTGGGGGAGAAGGTAGGTCTTAGGACTCTGTTGTAAGAACAAACTAGAACTTTGCAGCGCTAAACAATCCTGCAGGTTCTGTCTGCCTATCCTTCATGATAACAGGGCATAATTAGTCCTTCTTGAGGACTTGCTTGACATTGCCTGTGAATGCAGAAGTGTATTAGCAGGATCTGGAGCATGGTAGCAACCACACTGTAAGGTTTAGCTTGCTCTTTTTGCTCTGGCAAGTAAATATTCCCTGATTCCCTGTCCTCAATTGGCAAAGTTCCTTTTTTAGGTCCTTTCCCTCTGAATGATTATAGTCCCTTGTCTGGTGAAGGATAACAGTGCCCTGTATATTTTCAGTAGTGGAGTAAATACAGTTATTTTCTCAGATCTGTCCAGTGTTTTCCTATTTGATTGTCAGGCACCTTTCCTAAATCTAAAAGATTGAAGGTAGGTGGTTTCTCTGGGGTCAGCATTCCCCAGAAGTTATACCAGACAAATTCAGCAGGTGCCTTTGGGAGTTGTATGCTGCATACAGCTGAATGAGGAGGGACTTAATTCTTTGTGCCCCTGTTGAGGCAGAAGAAAACCGCACAAACTTACTGATCTTTTTGTGTACAGTGTGTATTGTCATCTGACATCACTCTTTGCTGATGCTTAGTTCCTGGTGTTAACTACTATGGATTGGTTATTAATATGCTCTTTCTACTAACAGCTCAGTAAAGACCCCAATATTGTCATTGCCAAAATGGATGCTACAGCCAACGATGTGCCTTCTCCATATGAAGTCAGAGGGTAGGTGTTACTGCTGTTGTAGCACTGCATCAGTGGACCAGTTCAGGCTTCTGTCTCTGACCAGCAATCCCTGCAGAAGTGCTGAAAGTGTCTCCTGGGGTGGATGGGAGCACAGGGGCAATTAGCATACAACTGTTAGGCATTTGCTTAGTGTGAAGAAGTCATGTGGGGAAAAAAACTACACGTATCTGTCACTCTCCTCTGGGATTCTGGTGTCCTGGCCATGCTTAAAGGCCTGTCTCACACAACCCCTTGCTCTGCTTTTGAATCTATGATTCTGGTCTCAGCAGTGTAAGAACAACACTGGAGTTGCTTTCATGAAAACTGTTTAGCTTGCAAAAGTAGTTGTGCTCAGCCAGCTGTGCAGACAGGAGCAGGCTTTTGGAGGTCATACCTTCTGCCATAAGAGCTGGTGAAGCTGTTGCCGTGCTAAACCAGAGCAATGCAGGGTGTGAGTTCCCTCAGTAAGTGTTGGCTTGATAGTCTGGAAGGACAGAGCCTGAAGAAAATAGCACATCCTGAGCTCAGACATCTATTCTGTTTCCCCAGCTTTCCCACCATTTATTTTGCTCCAGCTGGCAAGAAGCAGAGTCCAAAGAAGTAT
Organism: Aythya fuligula; assembly: GCF_009819795.1. Lineage (NCBI taxonomy): Eukaryota > Metazoa > Chordata > Aves > Anseriformes > Anatidae > Aythya > Aythya fuligula. The sequence continues at coordinate 21,628,442 of NC_045569.1, read as the reverse complement.
GAGGTGAGTGTTTTGCTTCTCCTGGGGCTTTGTAAAAAAGGTAAAGTAGAATCCAAGTGTTCAAATAATGAGGAGTCTCTCTGGAGTTGTGCCTGGCACTCCGTTCTGTTACCCTGGGAACACACCTGGTGGTACCTGCTGGGAATGTTCTGCTGCATGCTGCAGACTCATGGGGGAGAGCTTCACTTACAGTTGCTTTGGTCTCCTGCCTGGCACCTGAACACCACCCCCACACACACCCAGCAAAGGGAAGTCCACAGGGAGATGAGGCTCTGCCTTACTGTCTTGTGCTTCCTGCAGGGTGGCAGAGAAGTGAGTGACTTCATCAGCTACTTGAAGCGGGAGGCAACCAGCACTCCTGTGCTGCAGGAGGAAGATAAAACCAAGAAATCCAAGAAGAAAGCAAAGGAGGATTTGTAAAGTACCCACTCACCATCTTGTCAGGATGAGCTCTGTGTGAATTGGGGAAGCACTGGGCAGACTGGGGCCAGTTCTGGGTTGTGAAGAGCCAGTGACCATGTGGGCTGAGGGGCCCCAGCTGCTGTATCTAGTTCTGTTTAATTTCCTGCCGTCTCTTAGCTGCACTGTTGTGGGGCTCCCCAGACTGGTTTGTTTTGTGGTTTGGGAGGGGGTGGGAGCAGGGTTATTTTCTAATTTTTTTTGTACATTTGGAGAAGTGAAACAATAAAATGACCCCCTTAAACCAAAGTGTCTCTGTCATATGTAGGTCTCTCAAACACAACATTAGGCTGCTGCTGCTGCTCTTTAGTCAGCACCTTCCTACTGTGAGTCTAGTTTACTTCAGTGAGCCTTTAGGCTCAGCTTTTAGACTGTTTGTCCAGATATGGAATCCTCCCAGAGTATAGTAGCAGCAACTGCCCCAATGGGTCGTGCTTCAGGTACAGCAGCTGTGTAGATTTGGGGCTCAGGGACCTTGTTCATAAATGCTTTTGCTGTCTGCATGTTGCCTGGTAGGGTAATAATGCTGCTTTGGTGACTTTAGAGGTACATAGTACTTAATGTGACTGCTGGATCTAGACATGTGGACTTACACAGCAGCATATCATCAGGTTTGATCAGCAGCATACCAGCAGCAGCATAAAGTAAGCTTTTAAATTTTGCAAGATTAGCTGAGTGTAGGGGAGGAGCACTTGTAACAACATATTCAACCCAAACACAGGTAAAGCCAGTGATGGTGTTTTTCACAGCCTTGTTGAAGATCTGTTGTCTGTACTTCGTGTGAGGTTGGGACACTTAAGACTACTTAATTGTGAGATCTTTTTTATGGTAGAAAGCAGGCTGTAGCAATGCCTCACCAGGAGAGGGATGCAATCCCATTCTCCAGTCAGATGGTGTGGGCTGTGACTGACCATCTTGGTACAAGCAGTCCTAACTTCCTCGGTCCCAGAAGGCGCTGATTGGAAAGGTCAGGAGTGCTGTGGTGGGTGAACAAAGATAAGCTGTTGCCCTGGATATGAGTTTCTCAGGATGTGTGTGGATTAGAACAAGGAACAGCAGACTTATGAGGTACTACTATGGTGCAGCAGTTACCATGGTAAGAACTAGTGCTTTCTTTGTGGTTTCTTCCCCCATGCCTCCAAAAGGCAGCGTACCAGTCTTTTATTTCTGCTGAAATCTTCCAGGTACAGTAGATCATACAACACTTAGCACATAGTTCTCTGGCTACAGCAGCTATGCAGTATCAGTTCTGAAATACAAGAATCTCTACTACATCAGTATACTAAACCACATCTACCTTCTCTACTCTGCTGCTGGCTGCCAAGTGGTCTGTGTCCAAGCACAGGTATCAAGACCCCTTTTTGGTGGTGTCCTAGAGCAAAATCTGACTCCTTTGCACCTCAAGCTGGTAGGATCCCTGAAGCTGGCTGCAGATCCAGACACTACTACAAGAAATAGGATTACAACAGGACCTATTTATCTTCTGTAAAACCACACTGGAGTGCTGGTTCCCAAACGGACAAGGCACTGTCCTACTCTGGGTAAGAAGCAGCTTTTCCAATCCTTGCCATCTGGTCTAGTCTGACTTCAGAATCAGTGGCAGCCAGGTACTGAGCACAGGTGACATTCTTCTAAGAGTGTGGCTGAGTGCCTGCTCTTGGTGAGTGTTACTGCTTGTGCCCAGGCCACGTACTTTGTTACAGAGTAGAGAAACACTTCACAACTGGCAATGCAGCATGGCAGGCAGCTGGGACAGCTTGTTTCTACAGCAGCCTGGCAGCTGGCCCAGGTAGCGACTACCCCAGGGCTGTGGGACATTCACCAACATTACCCTTAGTCTAATGCATTTTTGGGGGCCTAATTCCTCCAGCTTTTCCCCTGTTCCAGGAAGAACAAGTCCTGAGAAGCGAAAAAAAAAAAAAAAAAAAAAAAAAGGAATCCCAGCAGTGGTGTGCTTAGGAGTTTCCTCTTCCTTCAAACTGTAGAATCAGACTTTTGATGTGGGAGAGCTTCTGGTGCAGGTATTCACAGCGGTTCTTCTCCTGCTGGTAATTAGGATAACTCTGAAAGGAAAACAAAACAGAACAATAAATAAAAGAAAAACACACACAAAGATCAGCTCCTGGAGGGCCCCCAGTACCTGTTGGGCACGCAGCCTTACCTTCTTGAAGTGACTGTACTCATACACAATCTTAGCTTCAAGTGCCTGAAAGCCAAAAGCAGGAGATGAGCAGAAAACACCACAGCTGTGTCACCCATGGCCCAGCTCTACTGCTTGCCTGGTGCTCCTCTGTTCCTTGCTTCAATGTCTTCATTCTAGCTCCCAGCTGAATGAATTTCTGGCTCACACCACCAATGCGAGCGTGCAGGTAGCGGTACTCAGCATAGTCTGCATTGAACGCTGCCTCATAAGACCTGCATTGCTCTGCTGAGCGGATGGTATGGTATTTTCTGCCACAACAAGGAGAAAAGGCTTGTTTTCCCTGTGTCTTCGAGCAGGTGACAGGGCAGGGGCCTGGCCATGCTATGTTGTCTTGCCAACGCCCTCAGCACGAGCGGCAGTGAGCACACGGCTGTCACACTGCTGTGCCTGGGACCTGGCTTGCAGCCTTTGCCGCTGCTGCCACTGGAGGCTGGGCAGGCAGTTTGGTCTCAGCCTGTCCCATGCTGTGGGGCTGGCCCAAATTGCCCAAATCAGGATGATGGTGTGTGGTAGGCAGTGGCAAACTCAGGGTGAGGATACGATGCTGTGGCAGCTAGCACCAAACTCTCTTACCGCAAGTAATCTGGGATCTCTGCTAAGGACGAGCTGCTGGGCTGGGACCTGGTGTCTGACAAGGAGAAGACGAGTGAGGATTGAAGCCTTCCCAGAGCCTTCTCCCACTCAGCCAGAACCTGTCCAGCACTCTGTCCTAAACCAAGCTGGCAGCTGCATGGCTCCACTGGGCATGGGGGCCACGAGGCTGGGCAGCACATCCAGGCATGCATCATCCCTGTGTTCGCCTTGGCTCTGCAGCCAAAACCTCTCTGCTTACTAGAAGTCCTGTTTTGGGCCACCCACCCCCCTCCCAAGGTATCCTAGGGTCTAGTTCTGCAACACAAGCCGACCAGGCCCTGGCCATGCTCCCCCTACCTCTGGGTGCAGAGCAGCGCTGCTCGGGGCATGGGGCGCCCTCCTCCTGGCCATTGTCTGCCTCTTCTCTGCTCTCCCCCCGTTCCGCACCCTGCAGCTCCCTGGTGTCGCTACTCGGGGGCAGAGGCCCAGCCTGCTGCTGGCCCCATGCTCCTGGCTGCCTCGTGCCAAATGTCCGCAGGCAGCTCCGGTGCCTCTTGCTGACTCTTGGGTTGGAGAAATCCAGCAGTGCCAGGCGCTTCTGAAAGAAAACTCGCTCTGCCTCATGCCTGTCCCAGACCCCTGCTCCAGCAGTTGGTGCTGCATGCTTCTGCCAGCTAGCCCAGGGCTGCGCCATCCCTTGCTTCACGTCACAGCCCTGGCACACCCCAGCCACTGGGCTGTGTCTGTGAGCCAGGAGCTGCAGCAGGGCCAGCCCCTGCTGCTACACAGGGCACAGGGGTGGCTGGGACACAAGGCAGGAGCAGAACCCAGAGCCCCGGGGTGGCTGGGCTCCATGGGAAGGGGACGCAGTGAGGAAGCAGCTGGATGCCTTCGGGAAGCAGACACCCAGCCGGGCCCTCTGCCCCTGTGAACCCGGGAGCTTTCTGCTGCTGGCGTCCACGAGCACTTACCACCCCCAGACGGTTTCCGCCAGCACCCGGAGGGGAGCCGCACTCCGGCGGTTGCTGCAGAGGCACCAGGAAGGACCGGGCTGCGGGGCCGTGGGGCTGACTGCAGGAGCACAAGAAGGGGGTGACCAGAGACCTAGGCTGGGGAAGCGCCTTCGGATGCCTGGTGCCCGGGCAGCAGAAGGGTGGATCCAGCTGTGCCTGGAGGGTGCTGAGCACCTGGCATCATGCGCAGCATGCCCAAGGCAAGACCCCAGCAGCAAACGTGCACCTGCAGCCCCCCTGCTCCTCGCACCTCACCCCGGTCCCCCGGCTCTACCTGTGCTGCAGCAGGGCAACCTGCCGGCGCTCCTGGGCCGTGTACCCCGGCCAGTCCTCCTGCACCCACCCCACCAGCGACTCCTTCAGGCGGTAGCAGCACTCTGTGGGATCCAGGTCTGCCACCTGTGCAGGGAGAGCAGCAGGCGCGTGTCCCGCAGTGCTCACACGCCGGAGTTGAGCTGCCCCAGTGCCCCTCACCTCCTCCAGGGCAGCCAGCAGCCCTGCCCAGTCGGGCCTGCCTGCCTGCATCCCCGCCAGCCGCTGCAGGAGCTCATGCTTGCGGTGGGGCCGCAGGGCCAGGAGCTGAACCAGGCTTTGAGCAGCGGCCCTGAGGCTGGCCGCTGTTGGCCCGTGGCTCTTGCCCTCGCGGACATGACAGAGGGAGCTCTGCTGCAGCAAGCTGACCGTGCCTGCCTTCTCGGGAGCCGTGACACCTTTGCCTGCAGACACACCCGGAGAGAGCAGTGTCAGCACCTGGCAGAATCACACCAGGTTTCGTCCCCCATCACACCCAGTGCAGCCCCTGTGCCCCCAGCCAGCGGTGCCCACCCCACCAAGGTTGACAGGGCAGGAACATGGTACCGCACTCGCAGTGCCACTGGTGCCTCCTGCTACCTGGTGTGGCCCAACACCCCCCAGACTCACAGAGCTGTTGCCCCTGGCCATGGCAAGCAGCTGCCACATCCCAGAGCCAGCAGGTCCCAGGGAAGGCAGCCCCCATCTCCTGGGGGGACAGCAGGGGCCCTGCAGCCATCACACCCTGGTGGTTTGCCAGCACGCCGGTGTGGGTGCTCAGTGTGGCCTCAGCCTGAGAGGCAGCAGAGGCTCAGCACCCCCTGCAGGACCCTGCTCACCATAGCCAGGCACAGCCGCATCCGGCTCAGTGACTGCTCTGCTCCAGGACTCCTTAGATTGGGACACACGCTCCCGCAGCAGTGGGTAGATGCCCTCTGAGGCACAAACTGTGATTTTTTCCTGGATGCTGCCCACGCTGTCCAGCCAGCTCTGACCTAGTCTGAGAGAAGACAATACCTCCCGCCAGCCAAGCCCAGCCCATGCTCTCTATCCCATGCAAAGCCCAGAGAAGATCTTGCAAGGCGGGCACCCCAAGAGAGGAGGCAGCCTGTCCCCAGAGAGGCCCCGTCTCCAAGGCTGCTGCTGCTCCAGCATGCTGAATGCCCCTGCAGGGACTGTGGGCTGAGGATGCTGCGAACAATGAGAGGCTGTTGGGGATTTTCAGCCCCCAAAATCCTGGGCTGCCACTGGAGACCGTGAGCAGGATAGGACACAACTGGGGTCTGAACAGTGATGGGAGGTACTGCTCATGGGCAGTGCTCGCACTCATGGGTGCTGCAGCACCATCGGCAGTGCCAGGGCTGGGGCTGACACCGTGCTGCTGGCACAGGTCGAGTGCAAAGGTGACCAGGAGAATGGGAGAGGGCTGGCTCCGGGGGGGTACGAGTGAGCAGCCTCACAGCCCACCGGACCCTCGGCTTGGCGGCGGGGGGCTCACCGGGGCACTGCCAGCCGCACGCACTCGAAGCTGGCCTGCGGCTCGTCCCGGCTGCAGCGGGAGAGGAAGAAGGTGAAGAGCCGCGGAGAGGTCCCGGGGCCTCCCGGCACCGTCAGGCACTGCCGGCGGGGACCGGCTGTCAGGGCCGCGCCCTCCCCGAGCCTCTCCATCCCGCGGAGCGCGGCGGCCCCACCCCGCGGCGCTGCCCGGCTCCCACCGGCACCGTCCCGCGGAGACCGTCCCGGGGCGCTCCAAGCCCCCCCTCCCACGCCCCGGCTGCCGCGTCCCGTCCCGTCCCTCCTCGTTCGCCGGTGCCCCGACCCACTCACCCTCGGCCACCCCGGGCGCCCCGGTGCCCCCGAGTCCTCCCCCGCCGCCGTCCCCAGCCCCACTCACCCCCTGGCTCCCCTGGAAGGCGATCGCGGGCCCCGGCGCCCCCTGCAACACCGCGGGACGCCGTGAGTCCAGCACAGCGCGGTTCCCCCGCGCCCCCCGGCCCGCCCCGGTCCCACCTGCCGCCGCTGGCAGCCGCGCAGCGCCCGCGCCGCCGCCTCCGAGAGCCGCACGTGCAGGAGGCTGAGCCGCGGGCCCCGCGCGCAGCCCCGGTACCGGAGCCGCCCGCGCAGCTCCGTCCGCGCCCGCGGCATGGCCCGGAGTGCGGGACCGCGCCGGGCGGCACCGGGACGGGGCGGCACCGGGGCTGCTCCGGGGCGGCTCCGGGGCGGGGCGGCCGATCCCGGGCCGGTCCCGGCGGGACCCCCGCGGCAGAGCTCGACCTGAGCCGGCTATTTTTGCCGGCGGCTCGCAAAGCTCTGCCGTCACCGCTAATCCCCTTAGCGGCTTCCGGGCATTAGGTAACGGCGCGGCGGGATGCGCTCGTGGGCGCCCCTGGCTCCGGGCTGCCCGGGGCAGTCGCGGGGCGGCGGGGCCGGAGGCGGCGCGCCCGGAGCGGGCTGGGGGCTGCGGGAGCCCGCCGCCGAGCCCCGGGGAGCGAGGGCCCGCCCGGGCCGAGGTCGGGTCACAGCTGCGGGGGGGGAGCGGGGCCGGGGGCGGGCATGCAGGGACCCTCGGCAGGCGGCGGCTCCCCGGAGCGGGAGGCGGGGGCCGGCGAGCGGCCGCGGGGGCCGGGCCGGGGCAGGAGGGTCCGGTTCCGCATGCCACACACCACCATCGCGGTGCCGTCGGGCCGCGAGGAGGAGCAGCTCTTCTACCGGCGGCTGGACGGACTCGCGGCGCTGGGCCCCGCCGGTTTCACGCCGCTCTTCGCCGCCGAGGGCTGGAGCGACCTGACGGGTGAGTGCCCGCGCGCGGGGAGCCGGGGCCGGGAGCCCCGGACGGGGCGGCGGTGCCCGGGGGGCGGCTCTCACGGGCCGCCTCCCGCAGAGGACCGGCTGCTGCGGAAGCGCGTGGTGCCGGACGGGCAGGGCGGCCCGCCGCCGCGGCCGGGCCAGGAGGTGTCCGTGAAGGTGCTGGGGGCCCTGGAGGACGGCGGCCTGGTGGAGCGGGACCCGCGGCTCAGCTTCGTGCCGGGCCAGGGCGACGTCGTGCAGGTCTGCTCCGGCGGGGGCGCGGGGCTCGGGGCCGGCGCCCGGCGATGCCAGCCCATGCCCCGTGTCCGCAGGCGCTGGAGCTGGGCGTCCCCACCATGCAGCCCGGAGAGGTTTCCTTCTTCCTCGCAGCCTTCCCCTACGGCTACGGCCGCGCGGGCAGGTGGGGCCGGGGGCGGGGGGCGGCGCGGCCGGGCGGCGCAGGGGGCAGCCGGCGCTCTGCCCGCAGGGAGCCCGACGTGCCGCCCGAGGCGCCGCTGCTCTTCGAGGTGACGCTGCTGGAGGTGCGCGACAGCCCCGACCCGGGGCGGCTGCCGCCCGCCGCCCGCCTCCGCCTGGGCGCGCAGAAGCGGGAGCGGGGAAACGTCCACTTCGCGCGGGGCGACTTCGCGGCGGCGCTGCGCTCCTACCGGCTGGCGCTGCGGGCCCTCGACGGCGCCGGTGAGCCGGGCCGGGGCGGGCCGGGGCGGGGCGGGGCGGGGCGGGGCCGCTGACCGCCGTGCCCCCCGCAGCCCCGGCCGGGCCGCAGGAGGAAGAGGAGCTGCGGGAGCAGCGCGTCAAGTGCCTCAACAACTGCGCCGCGGCGGCGCGGCGGCTGCAGCGCGGCGGGGAGGCGCTGGCGGCCTGCGAGGCGGCGCTGCGCATCAGCCCGGATAACGGCAAGGCGCTGCTCCGGCGGGGACAGGTGCGCCCCGCGCCGCCCCGCACCGCCGCGCCCGGCCGCCAGCGCCCGCCGCCATCCCCGCCTCTCCCCTCCCGCAGCTGCTGGCGGAGCAGGGCCGCGACGAGGAGGCCGCGCTCGTCCTGCGGAGAGCGCTAGAGCTGGACCCGGCCAGCAAGGTGCGGGCGCCGGGCGGGGGGCCGCGGCGGGGTCGCCCCCGCGCCGCCCCGCTGCAGCCCGGCCGCCTCCCCCCGCAGGCCGTGCACGCCGAGCTCGCCCGCCTGGTGAAGCGCCGCGCCCGGCCCGCCGCCCCCGAGGAGCGCCGCGACCGCCCGCGGAGCCCCGGGTGCGTCGGCGGGGCCGTGCCCGGCCCGGTCACTGCGCGGCCGCCCCGCGCCGCCGGGCCCCGCTCACGGCCGCCTCTGCCCGCAGGGCGCCGCAGGAGGGCGCGGCCTGAGCGGCCCCGGCCCCGCCCCGCGGGACGGCGGAGGGGCGGTGGCAGCGGCGGACCGGAGTGGGGACTGGACCCAGCCCGCGCCTCGCCGCTCCGCGAGGGGGCGGGGCTCTGCCAGGCCCCGCCCTCCAGGGCAGTGGGCGCGGCTCGGCGGCCCTCGCGCCTGCGCCGCAGCTCTCGGTCTTTTCGCCCCCGCCGGCAGAACGGCGGTCGTAGCCCGCGGCCAATCAGGCGGGGCCGAGCCGGCGCGGCGCGCCAATGGCAGCGTGACGGGGCCGGGCTCGGCGCGGCGATTGGCTGCGGCGCGCCCTTAAAGAGCGGTGCGGGGCGGGGCGCGGGGGGGCAGTGCGGGACGTGGCGGCGGAGCGCAGGGCGGGAGGGAGCGGCGCCATGACCCGTGAGTGCGGGCCGGGCGGCGGCGCCGCGACCCGCCACTGCGGGGGGAGGGGGCCGGGCCGGGCCGGGGGAGCGGCGCCGCGCCCGGGAGTGCGGGCCTGGGGGCCGGGCCGGGGGCGCGGGCTGGGCCGAACCGGGCCGGGGCCGGGCCCTGGGGCTGGGCCGGGGGCCTCGGGGCCGGTCTGAGGCGGCCGCGCCGTGGCAGGCGGGAACCAGCGCGAACTGGCACGGCAGAAGAACCTGAAGAAGCAGAGCGACTCGGGCAAGGGCAAGCGGCGGGACGACGGGCTCTCGGCCGCCGCCCGCAAGCAGAGGTGAGCGTCGGCCGGCCCCGCCGGCACCCCCGCCCCGGCCCCGGCCCGTGCTGGCGGTGGTGCCGGTGCCAGCCCGGCGACGCGCTCTCCCGCAGGGACTCGGAGATCATGCAGCAGAAGCAGAAGAAGGCCGACGAGAAGAAGGAGGGCGCCAAGTAGCCCGGGGCCGGGCCGGGCCGCTGAAGCCCCGGGGCCGGGCCGCCCGCCGGCAGGATGCCCAGCGCAGCCCCGGGGCCGGGCCGCCCCGCCGGGGACCCCGGCAGCAGCGCCCTGCGCCCGCCCCGGGCCCCTCTCCTATTAAAGTAGCTTGTGGAGCCCTGCAGGCCCTGCCTCCTGCCTCCTCCCTCTCTGCGCCCGGGCTGGGGGGGCTGGGGCCGCCCGGGGGGCGGGATGGGGCCGTGCCGCGGGGCTGCCCGGTGGGGCCGCGCCCGGCGCTGAGCGGACCGGGGGATGGGGCGGGGGGGGCAGCGCCGCGGAGCGGCCGCAGCCTCACGCTGAGAAACAAAGATGAGGCCGGGAGGGGAGGGCGCAGCCTGCCAGGTCCCCGCGGGCGCCGCCTCGGGGGACACCGACCGCGGCTGCGGGCGGGCGGGCAGGGGGGCCGGGCCCTGGCGGGGCAGGCGAGGGGAAGACGCCCGGGGGACGGCGGAAGGACGGGGATGCGCTGGAAGCCCGGAGGAACGAAACCAGCGGAGAAATGAAACCAGCGGAGGACGGCGTCTGGGGTGGAAGGAGCTGTAGTGGGGGCCGAGCAGGGAGGCGGCGCGGATGCGGGGGAGCTGCGGGGGCAGCGGGCGGCACGGCGGGCCGGGAGCCGGGGGGAGCTGCCGGGCGGGGGCGGGCCATGGCCTGCAGCCCGCCCGCTCCTGCGCTAGGCCCTGCAGCAGCCCGGGGCTGCCCTCGGGGGAGGGATGCTCGCATCCAGGCGGACGCCGCGGCCGCTGCTCGAGCCCGCCGTCCTCTTCACCTCCCTGCGGGGCCAAGCGCGGTGCCGTCAGCCAGGCCCGCTGCCCGGGCGCTGCGCGGCACAGCCGGCACGCAGAGCTGCTCACCGGGCGAGGTGCAGCACGGCCTCCACCACGTTGGTGCCGTCCTTGGCGCTGGTCTCGCAGAACAGGCAGTTGTGGGCCTGGGGGGAGAGCAGGTGAGTCGGGGGGAGGTCCCGGCCCGCCTAGGCCCCGTCCTGAGCTGTGGCTGCTCACCATGGCCAGCTTCTGCCCGTGGGCCGTGCGGACCCCCGCTGCCTCCGGCAGGCCGGGGCGCAGGTCAGTCTTATTCCCCACCAGCATGAGCGGGAGCGCTGTCTCAGCAGCCTGCTGGAGCGAGGGGCAGCTCATGGCTCGGGCACGCAGCCTGGCTGGAGCAGCCTCTGGGGCTGTGGGGCTCTGCCCTTTTTGTTCCAGGTGCTCCCCAAGGCCTGGCTGGCCCCAGGCTCTACGGCCCGGCTGGAGCAGGTTTGCGGCTGCTCCCACGGCACCATGTGGGGCTCAGCACAGCCTTCCCCAGGGCTGCTGCCCTGCCCCACGGGGGCTGTCAGATCCTCCCCTCTACCTTGATGTCCTCAATCCACTGGCGGATGCTGATGAAGCTGCTCTGGGAGCTGATGTCGTAGAGGAGCAGCACGCCGTGGGCCTTGCGGAAGTAGGACTGGGCGATGCTCCGGTACCTGCAGCCAGGGCTGTCACTGCAGGGGGGGCAAGACCCCTGCCCACCCCAGGCCAGCTGTGGGGACCTGCTAGCCCTGCCGGCTGGGTGCCGGAGGCAGGCATGGCTCCTGCTGGCTCTGCTCACCTCTCCTGCCCTGCTGTGTCCCAGATCTGCAGCGTAGTTTGCTCCCCATCCACCAGCAGCTGCTTTATCTGGAAGTCCACCCCTGCCAGGAGGAGCAGTCAGGCCCAGATCCCTGAGCCCCTGCCCCTCCACCTCAGCCCTGGTACCTAGTGTGGCAGAGACGTCTCTGAACTCATTCATGCACAGGCGCATCAGGAAGCTGGACTTGCCCGTGCCGCTGTCACCTGCCAGCACCAGCCGGTACACGGGGCAGGGGGGCGCAGGCTCCTCTGCTGCCCTGGACCCCTGGGGAGAAGGGGGGAGGAGGGCATGGGGAGAACGGCAAGGCGGGGGTGTCCCCGCTCCCCTCCCCAGCTGGGCTGCGAGCACCGGATGGGGCGTTGCTGGTTACCTCCGGAGGGAAGGCAGGGAGCTTCCTCTTGCAGCAGTGCTGTGCAGGGTAGCAGCAGCCTTCTGCCGGGGGGACGGGGTCCTGCAGGGTGGCAAACATCACAACAAGGCTTCTGAGCCCGTGGGGTGGGCTGGGGGCCACGGGTAGGCAGAGCAGCATCCCCCTCCCCGGCTGGGGCACCGGGCAGGGCCTCACCTGGGTGCCCCAGCAGGGGCTGGGGGGACGCGCATCCTCTGAGCTCCAGCTGCCGGCGTCGCTGAGCGAGGCTGTGTCCGAGCTGGAGGCTGAGCTCTGCCGGGGGCCTGTGGCGGGGAGCTGGGGGCGTGGAGAGCCGCCCCCCCTGTACCTGTGCCCAGGGCAGCGCTCAGGGAGGGGCGGCCACGGCTGTCCCTGCTCCTCCGCACCCGCTCCTCACCTGCCGTGGGTGTCCTCAGGGAGGCAGCGTGAGGGGTCAGCGAGGGGGCTGTGAGGCTGGAGGGGTGGCCATGGCTGCGGGGGAGGCATCAGTGCGGAGGGGCTCCTGGGGGGGGGGGGTCCACCGCTCCCAGAACCCAGGGCTGTGGCAGGACCCTGGGTGCCGGCTGCAGCCCCCGTGCTGGACGCGCCTGAGCTGGGGCACGGGCAGGGCGAGCGGGGAGCCCCAGCAGCGCCCGCGCCCCTGCCCTCCCTGCTGCACCGCGCAGCACTCACCGCTCCAGGGCCCCGGCAGGAGCCCAGCAGCAGGGCTGAGCGCAGGCTGCTGTTCCTCTCACACAGGCTCCTGTTCGTCGCCCTGCCCGGAGGAGCAGCCTGAGCCCCAGGCTGGCAGGGACTGCGACAGGCGCTGGTCCCGGCAGCTGTCCCCTGCCACCGCTTCCCTGCCAGGCTCCTACGTACTGCAGCATCCTGACGTAGCTTGTGAAGACCAGGTTCTCCTCTGCCAGCTCCCGCAGGGCCTGCTGCTCTCTGCAGGGACACAGCACCCTCATGGCAGGGCCTCCGAAGGCTGGGGCTGCCCGCAGCTTTCCAGCCCCAGCCCCGCAGGGCTGGCAGAGGTGCTGGGACGGCCCCAGGACACCCGGTGTCACAGGGGCAGGTAACACCAGGCCGGTGGGGACGTGCCAGCTGCTCTGCACGGGCTTCCCAACGGCTGCCGGAGCTCACAGCACGGCTGGGTGGGCAGCACTTCCCGACGGGAGCCTGGCCCCGGGCTGCACCGGGGCCGTCCCGGCTATGGCCAGGGCTGTGTGGGGCACCCGTTTGGCAGAGCCGTGCCGAAGCAGGGGCTGGGTCTGGGGTCCCTCTTCGCCCCCCGCCACTCGTCCCTCGTCCCTCCCACCTCGCCCCCGGTGCCACCTCGTGCGCCGCTGCGCCCGCTGCCTGAAGTCCTTCTGCAGCCGCTCCAGCTCTGCCTGCAGCTGGGAGACGCCGGCCTCGGCCTGCCGCAGGGTGCGCCGCAGCCGGGCGTTCTCCTGGCGGGCAGAGTCCCGCTGGCACCGGCGGCGCAGCCCGGGGCCGCAGCCGCCCCCCCCGCCCCGCGCCCGTACCTGCGTGGCGGCCCCGAGCCGCTGCTGCAGCCGCGCGACGCCCGCGCCCCGCCCGCGCCCCTGCATGGCCGAGGGAAGGGGGGGGCACGGGCGGCAGCCCCCGGGCAGCCCCGCTCCGGTGCCGCCCTCCCCGCTCGGCTCCCGGGGCCGGTGGGCGCGGGGCAACGGCGGACCCGCGACGCTCCCGGCCGGGCGCGAGCCGCCGCGCGGGGCCCCCGTCGGGTGGCAGCGGGGCCCCGCCGGGGCCGCCCCCGCCGTGTTTGCTCTGCGGGCGGGGCGGGGGCCCGGGGCCGGCCCCGCATTCCTGCGGCCGCGCTCGTACCGCGCCCTCCGGGCGGGTGCCGGCGGCAGTGTCCGTCCGTCCATCTGTCCATCCGTCTGTCCATCCGTCTGTCCATCCGTTCTTCGGCTTGGCCACGGCGAGCGGAACGGGAGCGTGGCGTGACTGTGGTGCTGGGAGAGGGGCGGCTGTGGTGGTGGCGTGGGGTGGGACAGGACGGGACGGGGAGGGGTGGGGTGGGAGTGGAGTGGACATGGGGATCAGGTGCAGATGGGGACGGGAGCGGCCCTGGTGCCGGGGCTGGGTGCAGGGCCTGCTGCTGGCTGTGGGCTGGGGCAGGACCAAGGGGGCTCCCTGGCTGCTCCCCGTCAGGACAGGCCCCTGCCCCCTGTCCCTGCAGGGCTGGGGGCTGCTGGGGTATTGCTGGCACCTGCCATGCCCGGCCCCACGGCTGCTGTGTGCATGTGGGGAAGATGGCATACGCTTCACTCAGAGCTTTACATTAAAAAATAAAATGTATTCAAGGAGCTATTTACAATAACCACACGGCCAGGCAGGCGAGCTGAAGTGGAGGTGGCCAGCACAGACGCCGCTCTCCTGGCAGGCCCCGGGCCAGGGCAGGAGCCATGCCAGAAGGGTGCATGGGCAGGAGCTGCCTCCCTAGCTGGAGGGGCCGCAGCTGTAGCTGAGGCTGAGCACCCGCCACCCAGGTGGTCTCGGGATGGCCCCCGATGGCTCCAGCTCAAGGCAGGAGCAGTGTCCCTGCTGGTGTCGCAGAGCGCACACCTCCTGGATCCTCCTCCGGTGCTGCCTTTTCCCGGGACACGAGGTCGGGCGGGGCCCGGGCACAGGAACAGGGCACAACCCGTGCACGGGGCCGGGCGCAGTCCGTCCCAGCAGGGACTACGTGGAGACACTGATACGGTGTGGGGCGCGCCGCCGCCGCAGGACGCGCAAGGCTGGGCTGCTGCGCCGGTGCTGGGGGGAGCTGTGGATGCAGAGGGGGCTCAGCAGCAGCCACAGGTAGAGCAGGACACAGGCCCAGCACGAAGCCACCTTCACCCAGAACGTCGACCAGCTGCCGTGCGTGAAGGTGGTCTCCAGCACCGCGTTCTCATAGCTGGTGGGAGAGGGCAGGTGTCGGCACCCGAGGGACACCAACAGGGGTGACCCCGGGGATCGGGCAGGGGCTGTTGGATGGAGCAGTGCAGGTCTGCAGGCACAGAGCCCTACGCCTGCCTGGCACGTGACTGGACTGCTGACAATGGCCCGACGTGGAGCAGCCTGTGACAAGCACCAGGCTACGGCCACACCGAGAGCGGGTCAGAGCTGGTGCTGACAGTGCTGGTGGGCAGCCTGGGCAGGGTGGCTGAACCAGAGCTGGAAAAGGAGCAAGGGTAAGGCCAGCACCCTGGGCCCTACCTGAACCAGTTGGTGAGGGTCATCATGACGTAGAGCGAGGCAAGGAAGAAGACAAAGTGGAAGGCTGAGTAGCTGTAGACCACCCGGTCTCGCTCGTCCTGGACAAGGCACTGTCCCCCGGCAGGCTCCTCTGGCTCACACGTCTGCTCGGCACCTGGGAGAGTGCAAGATGACAGCAGCTCCTGCACCCTGTCCTCCAGCACCCCTGGGGTCTGATGCTGGTGCCCACGTTTGTGTGTTCCTGCAGCCTCTCCCCGACCTGCTGGTACTCACCTCTCAGCTCCTCCTCCATCTTCTCTGGGCAGCAGAAGCAACAGGAAGGTTTCTGTAGAGAGCCGGAGAGGCGAGCTGGTGATGGTGTGGGGTGAAGGCAGGGACCTGCGGCCACCCCTCCCTGCTGCTGGGTCAGCCCAGCCCCACAGCCGCTGCCCCACTTGGGCAGCCCCGCAGCATCTGGACTGAGCTGGCCCTGCTGGTGCCACGGCTGCCCGGCTGCAGGGAGCTGGCGCAGACGGGGTAAGCACAGGAGAGTCCCCAGCGGAGCTGGGCAAACCTGCCTCTGCCCCGGGGCTGGAACTGGGGCTCAGGAGGGCTCTGGGCGCTGCGGCTGGGTGCCTGTGGCAGGAGGATGTGGGGCACAGATGGGGGTGGGCAGCGTCCATACTCACTTTAAACTCGAAGCTGTAAACTTTGACCATCCAGAGGGGCCCGAAGATCTCGGCAAGATAGGAGGCTTCATTACTGTGCACGGGAGAGAGGCAGAAGGCGTAACACACGGGAATGCGCCAGCCCCAGCCCACCCCGCGGATCCATCACCTGGGATCCTCACAGCAGCAGCAGGCTTGCTGTGCCCGGCATGGGGAGGTTACACTGCCCCCGGGTACAGCCCAGCGCCTCCGGCCATGCCACGGGCTGGGGACAGGGTCCCCGCACGGTGCTGAACTGGCTGTGCCCAACAAGGGGCAGTTCTGGGTGCGCTGTGACAGGCGGGTTCCCTTGCACCCCGTGCCCCGGGCACACGCACCATGCGAAGAGCACGCAGGCGTACATGATGGCAGCCCCCAGGACAGCAACGGTCGTGTCCTCTGTCTGCAGCTCATCCTGCCGGGTGCCGGGGAAGCAGACGGTGAGGTTCTGCCCCTTGTAGAGCACTGCGGGGAGGTGGAGGTGAGAGGGGGGCTGTGTCCCAAGGGCCGGCTGTCCACAGGAGGTGGCACCACTCACCTCTCTCCGGAGGGCGGCTGGACAGCGCAGAGAAGGTGAGGTACATCACGTAGCAGCTGATGATGGAGGACTGCAGCAGCCCTGACCGCGGCTGCTCTGCAAGGAGAGGGGGCAGAGGCTTCGTGTGGGCTCCAGGCGGTCCCCTCCCGTGGGGCTCCTGCCCAGAGCCCTGTGCCAAGGCACTGAGCGGGGCCAGCAGGAGCTGGGGCCTCCCCAGGTGCCCACTGCTCTTGTGCTGAGCTGGGGGCTCGCAGCTGCCCTCCCAGCGCTGGGATGCCGCTAGCCCTGCCCCTCGGCAGGCAGTGCCGCGCTGTGCCGTGCGGCGCTGTGCAGTACTCACTGAGCCGCACGCAGGGCGTGATGGAAATGAAGGACACGATGCCGCAGAGGCTGCCGTTGACGGTGAGCAGCGCCTTGTTGAGCTGGCAGGCAGCCGGGTGGGTGTAGTACTTGTAGAGGAAGGAGAAGGCGGCGGAGGCGAGGGTGTAGAAGGCGGCCGTGGCCAGCAGCACGGCCAGGTACCAGCGCTTGTCCTGCGCAGCGCCTGTCAGCCTGCCGGGACAGCGGTGAGAGCCGGGGGCACCTGGGCACCCAGGCGGCCGCAGCGCCACTCACCAGTTCTTGTTCCAGGTGTGCGCGAAGGCGGTGATCAGCACCAGCTGGATGAGGATGAAGGCAAAGCCCCCGCAGACGCCCGTGTAGTGCCAGGCTGCAGGGGGAGAGGGCGGCGGTGGGGCTGGCACGAGGCGGGGGCACTGGGGGCTACGGGCGGGGGCTGGCTGGGCGGGGGACGCACCTCGGATGAAGCTGTCCTCGGGGATGAAGAAGCTGGCGGCACAGAGCCCCACCAGCACCAGCAGCTTCAGGAACCAGAACCTGCGGGGCAGCGAGATGCAGGACGGGGGCGCCTGGCAGCCCCCAGCCCCCAGCCCCTGTCCCGGCCCGTACCCGTTGTGGAGCTGCGCGCGGCAGTCCGTGCTGGAGCGCACGTTGAGGAGCAGGGCGGCCTGCAGCAGGTGGAAGCAGGCAGTGCCGAAGCAGACCCGGTACACGGCCGAGGAGCCCACGAGCCGCTCGCAGTCTGTGCCGCCAGCCAGGTGCTGGCACAGCACGGCCGAGAAGGGCACCTGCGGGCACGGCAGGGGGCTAGGGCCGGCGGGGGGCCCCTGGCACCCCCAGACCCCCAGCACAGTGGGAGCCCCGATGCCCCCAGCACTCCCAGCGCCCTCCCCATCCCCAGTAGCCCCGGCACCCCAGGGCACCGGGCAGTGGCTGCATCTCCCATGCCCCTGGCTCCCCGTTCTCCTTGGCACCGCCAGCACCCCCGCTGCTCCCAGCCTCCCCAACACCCCCAGCACCCTGCACCCCGGGTCTCCCAGCTCCGCCAGTCACCTTCTCCCTCACGGCCTGCGCCACGGTGCGGGACAGCATGAGGCAGCACACGGTGGAGGCCAGGACGTGCAGGAGGGTGTAGAGGACGCGGGTGCCCGTGGACACGCGGAGCCGGCCGCAGGGGCCGCAGCCGCAGCACAGCTGGGGGGGCAGCGCAGTCAGCAGGGACCCGCAGCCCCCCGCCCGGCCCCCCGCGCACCCCGGGGTCCCACCTGGCCCAGCAGCGAGTGCAGGAGGCGGCCGCGCGCCCTCGTGCCCGCCATGGCCCGGCTCAGCCCCGCTGCCCCGGCGGGATTAGGGGGATTGTCGGCTCGGCCCGCCCCGCCATCTGCTCCTGGAGCGGGCCGGGGGGGGATTAGCGGCTGAGCCCCCGCACCCCTCACGCACCCCTCACCGCGGGTCGCTCACGGGCACCGCGAGGCCCTGAGGGGCCGGGGCGTGGGGGCTGTGGGGGCTGGGGGGGGGGG
Source organism: Aythya fuligula (assembly GCF_009819795.1). Classification (NCBI taxonomy): domain Eukaryota; kingdom Metazoa; phylum Chordata; class Aves; order Anseriformes; family Anatidae; genus Aythya; species Aythya fuligula. The sequence continues at coordinate 21,610,540 of NC_045569.1, read as the reverse complement.
GACTTTGGGGGGGGACTGTGTGTGAGGGGGGCTGTGTCTGGGGGGGTGTTTGGGGGCTGTGTGTGGGGGGGCTGTGTGTGGGGCTGTGCTGGGGGGGTGCTTGGGGGGGCTGTGTCTGGGCGCTGTGTGTGGGGGCTCGCTGCCCCCGGGGCCGTTCCGGTGCCGTGGCAGCGCCGGGGGGGGGGCACCGGCTGCGGGGAGCAGCGCGCGGCCCCCGCGGCCCCCCCCGGGCCCGGTGCGGGCGGAGCGCCCCGGCCCGGCCCCGCCGGCCTCCCGCCGCCGGGGGGCGCTGTCCCGCCGCGGGGCCCCGGGGGCGCCGCTCCCGCCCGCCTCGCCGGTCCCGCCGCCGTGCCGGGGCCGGAAGCGGGCGGGCGGCGCGATGGCGGCGGAGGGGGACGTGGAGCTGGAGCTGGAGACCGAGCCCAACGGCTCCGGCGGCGGCGGCAGCGACGGGGCGGGCGGCAGGGCGGCCGAGAAGCCGCGCAAGCACGACAGCGGGGCCGCCGACCTGGAGAGGGTGACGGACTACGCGGAGGAGAAGGAGATCCAGAGCTCCAACCTCGAGACGGTGCGGCCGGGACGGGGGCGGCGGGGGGGCCGGGAGGGGCCGGGGGGGCCGGGGGGGGGGCCGGGGGGCCGGGGGCGGGGTCCCTGCACCGGGATCCCTGTACCGGGAGGGTCCCGGGGCCGGGAGGGTGCCGGTGCCGCGCCCCGCCGTGACCGCGCTCGCCCCGACCCGCCAGGCCATGTCGGTGATCGGAGACCGGCGGTCCCGGGAGCAGAAGGCGAAGCAGGAGAGGTAACGGAGCGGCCCCGGGCCCGGCAGCGCCCGGGGACACGGAGCCGTCCCACCGCGGAGCGTGCCCGGCCGAAGGGGGAGGCCCCCCCTCAGCGGCGCTGCCTCGTTGCAGGGAGAAGGAGCTGGCGAAGGTGACCATCAAGAAGGAGGACCTGGAGCTGATCGTAAGTGGGGGCGGGGGCAGCACGGCCGCAGGCCCGGGGCTGGCACCGCCCCAGCGGGGGTCCCGGCGGGGCGGGGGGCGCTCACTGGGGTGCCCCAGGCTGGCGGAGCCCTGCCCGGGCCGGGCCCGTGGCCGTTGGGTGCCCGCTGCAGCGGGCGGTGCTGTTCCTGCAGATGACCGAGATGGAGATTTCGCGGGCGGCTGCAGAGCGCAGCCTCCGGGAGCACATGGGCAACGTGGTGGAGGCGCTGATCACCCTCACCAACTGAGCGTGGGCCCCGCGGCTGCGCTGGCGCTGCCGTCCCCTGCTCCGGGAGCGGCCCCGGCCCGACACAGCCCTGGCTGGAGAGGACGTGTGTTAACTTATTGAATAAAGGCACCAGCGGGAGCAGGCCCTCCCTGTGGCTCGTGCAGCGCCGAGTGCTTCCCCTGGGGGCAGGTTCCAGAGGGTGCCTGGCCCCAGCGAGCACGTGGGGAGGGTGCGTGGGGATGGCACAGGGGGTCGGGATGGGGCTGCCCCATACCCTGTGACCAGAGAGCGGCCGCTGGGCCCTGCTGCAGAGGAGCTGGCCTGCCCCGGGGCTGGCAGGAGCCCTTCCTCCTGGGGACAGGAGGGTCTGGGCTGCTCCTGAGCAGGGAGCACACACGCCAGGCTGCACGGGGCTCCAGCAGGGCACTGCACCAGTGCCGCTTCCTCATTTGTGAACCCAGCCACAGCTGGAGGCCAGAGGTGCAGGCGGCTGTACCGACCTGTAAACGAGCCAGGCCGTAAGCAGAGAGGGCAGAGGCCGGCCTGGGACAGCCCCTGCCTTGGCCCCTGGGCACCTGCCCCACCCCGAGAGCAGGAAGCCCAGACGAGCAGTGACAGCGTCACCTGCGTCCTACCTGTTAGCACAGGGCTCTCCCCCTTCCTGGGGAGGGGAGTGGGAGCTGGGGGAACGCTGCTGCACTGCGGCTGCGTTGCTGCCCTGGCAGGGCAGGGGGGGGCACCTACATCTGCCTGGAGCAAGGCACAGAGCAGCTGAGCTCCTCCATGGACACCGCTACCACAGTTCTTAAGAAAACAACTGCTTTAATCAAAACAATCCCCTCCCGCTGCCCAGGTACAAAAGCCAAGCCCCGCAGAAACAGGGTTAGGAAACGTTGTTACAGCTGTTCCAAACCAAGAAGAGGGCCCGCTGTGGTGACGGGCCAGGTACAGGGCACAGGGAGACACCAGGGAGCAGAGAGAAGTCCGCGAGTTCCTCCGAACGCGGGGCAGGGGGCGCCGTGCTCCCGCACAGCCGGGCCCGGCTCTGTCAGGGCGGGCGGGCGGCAGCCTCTCCTCGAGGCGGGCGTGGAGGAGGCCGTGTCTGTGGGCACGGTGCCGCCGTGCTGCCGGGGAGGGTGCGGGGCAGGGGCACGGGAACGGCGTGTCACGGCAGAGTCCTGGCAGTTCCCTCCCCTCTGTTCCTGCTCAGGCTCTCGGGCAGCCGGCCCGGCAGCGCCTTCCCGGGACGCCTCCCGCGCCCGCCTTAGGTCGTTTTCCGCTTCTTGGCCGAGGGCCGCTCAAAGACATCCCGCACGCCCGCTGCCTTCTGCTTGAAGAACTTGGTGTTCTGCGCGCTCTCCTGGCCCCAGGCAGAGTCGAACGAGGTGGTGTCCTGGTCTACCAAGTGCGTGTACTTCGTCCGTCCCGAGCGCCCGAAGTTCTTGACCTGGGGGCGGGAGGGAGAGCTGCTGAGCAGCCGCTGGGGGAGCCGCGGGGACCCGGCCCTGACACACGGCGCCTCCTCCCCCGCCGGCCGCCCCGCGCACCCACCTGCATGACTTTGGGCAGGATGGTCTTGTTGAAGTGGTCCTCCAGGGTTGGGGCACTGAAGTCCCGCTTGTACACCTCCTCGTCTTCATCCTGCGGAGGAAGGGCACAGCTGCTTGCGCTGCCAGTCTCCGGCAAGTGCCAGCAGCAGAGAAGAGCCCCCAGAAGCCGGTACCGCCGCAGCGCTGCTGTGCTGCCCAACCTCGGGGCTCGTGCAGAGCTGCCAGGAGGCAGCAGGAGCAAGGCCGTGCTGCTGCTCACCACGTCCGGGCTCTGGCCGCAGCACTCACCATGAAGAAGGCGCCGCGGTGGTAGTACTTCTGCAGGAACTTGTATTTGCCCTTCACGGCCTTGTTGGTGATGACCTTGCCGTTGGCGCGCAGCTCGGCGCGGCGCTCCTCCTCCGTCAGGTTCCGCATCCGCTCGATCTCTGCCTTCTCCTTCTCCATGCTGCGCAGGAGAAAAACCCTGAGCCCCACGCCCCCAGCACCCCGCAGACAGGAGAGCTGCTGCCACGGGGGCCTGCTGCAGGCTTACAGCTGCTGGCTCCCAGAGCGAGAGCAGCAGAGTAAGGGCACCCCGAGGGATTTTGGACACCTTGTCTAGGCCAGAGCACGCTGCCCAAAGGGAGTCATGAGGAGAGGCCCCAGCCGTCCGCTCCCTGCGGGGCCCAGGGCTCCCCTCGTGCCTGAGCACACAATACTCACGCTTCTCGCTCCTCACGGTCCCGCTTGATGCGCTTCAGCTCACGTACTTTCCAGGCCTCATACTCCTCCTCGTCATTCTCATCATCAGTGTCCAGAGCATCCAGTGCTGCCAGCGAGCGTTTGTTCTCCTCCAGCTCCTTCTTCGCTTCCTCTTCCACGATCTGGAGGCAGGACCGAGCTCAGCCCGTTGCAGACCCCAGCCGTTGCCCCGCACAGAGCACCGCCAGCCCCGTGGTACCTTGAGCGTGTATTTGCGCCTCTCCTCTGCCATCCTCTTTGCTTCCTGCTCCAGCTCCTTCTGCTTCAAGGCTTCTGCTTCTCGCTCCTGAACTGTGATTCGGTCCTTCCTGTAGGCATAGACCACAGAACTCAGCCTTTTGGCGAGCTGCTTCCCTTCTGGTGCTGCCCAGCCCAGGGCCCGCTCCCCCTGTGGCTGCGGGCACGCACAGGTGGCAGAAGGTCCTGCCCGTGGCTGTGCAGCACGGCAGAGCTTGGTGCTCGCTTCCCAGTGCCCTGCACTGCCCAAAGCCCCATCAGGAGGCTGCAGCTCTCTGCCCTCCCCTCCCGCAGGAGCAGGATCTGTGCGTGGTGCCCAGCTGCCCGCTCCCGTGTCCCCAGCCAGTGCCGCTCTGCCACCTACTTGCGGATGAAGACAGGTTTGAGCCGCGGCTCCATTTCATCCTCGCTGTCCGTGTACTCCTCATACTCGGACTCTGACTCGGACTCCTCTCCAGATCTGCCCTCGTCTTCCAGCTCCATCACCTCCAGCTCCTCGGTTTTCCTCTCCTGCGCTCGCTGGCGCATCATCCCACGCCGACGCTCGATCTCCTACCGGAGATGCATGGAGCGCAGTCAGCCCCGCTCCTGCTTCCTTCTCCCTTCCCCACGCAGAGTGCAGTGCCCCGAACTCGCTGGCTGTGAGATCGTCCACCTCGCAGGGTGGGGCGGCCTCCCCCAGTGCCCTGTAGCCCACACGCCAGCCTCACACCGCCGCTGGCTGTGGCTGAGGTGCCGGCCCTTGCTTAGTGCCCCCAGACAGCTCCCAGCCGTATGACATCCACTTCCAGCTGTGGCACTCAGGGGCCTCTCTGGGCTACCCCCGGTTCAGCAACGTGATCGTACCTCATCGTCGATCTCCTCCTCCTCCTCCTCGCTGGTGTCCTCCCGCTCCAGGCGCCACGCTTCGCCCTCCACCTCAGAATCGCTTTCTCCAACCACTTCAGGCTCCACGATCTTACGGTGCCGTGCCAGCCTGCGGTGGAGCCCAGTTACATTCAGTACTCTGAGTGCACAGGGACGGCAGGAGAACTGCTCCCGAGGGGAGCCTGCCCTTAACTGGGACTGACAGCTGAAGGCACTCCATGGCAGAACCCAAACAGCACTCAGTCCCTCCCTGCCCTGGGCACGTTTTCACAGAACCCCATCTTTCCATCCACGCTGAGCTTTAGCGTGTTATGGGAACTTTCAGAGGCCGCCTGTACCACCCAGAGCACACCCAAATGCGGGGCTGAGCTCTGGCGCCATCCCCACAGGCTCTCGGGGCAGCTCACGGCGCAGCCCAGCACAGCAGGAGCAGCTCCAGCGCAGCCTCGGGGCTGTCCTGCCGCCCGCCTGCAGCACGGCCCTGCCCGGCCCCCCGCCCCGTGCCCCCCCTGCTCACCGCTCCTCCACGTCCTCCGTGACGCGGTTCTGCAGCCGCCGCAGCCGCGGGTCGTTGGCCACCTCCTCCTCCTGCTCCTCGGGCTCGGCCTCCTGCTCCTTCGCCTTCTTGATGAACTGGAACTCCTCGTCCTCCTCCTCCGAGGACTCCATGGGCGCGTAGTCGGGCCGCTTGCCGGACACGTAGCGCTTCACCTTCACCTTCTCCATGGACAGCTCCCCTGCGGGGCGGCCGTCACCGCGCTGCCGCCGCCGGGCCCCCCGCCGGGCCCCCCGCCGCCCCCCGCCCCTCGCCGCCCGCCGCCCCCCGCTCACCCTTCTCGTTGCGGACGGGCACGGCGCCCGCCGTGGACTGGATGGGCGGCTGCTTCATCAGGGCGCTGGGCACCGCCATGGCGGCGGCGGGACCGGGACCGGGACGGGAGCGGGACGGGCCGGGACGGGCGGCGGGCGATGGCAGCTGCCGGCGGCGCACCGGAAGCACGGCCCCACTTCCGGCGGCGCACCGGACGCGGAAGCCTCAGCGCTCTGCTGCGGGTGGACGGAAGTGACGCTCCGCGCCGCCAGGGTCACTTCCGGCGCGCCGCCGGGGCTGCGGGCGGGCGGGGGCGGGGCCGGGAGTGGGGCGTCCCCCGGGGCTTCCCCCGCTGCGGGCCCCCGGGCGCCTCCCCCGCCGGCTGCGGGCGCAGCGGGACCGTCCCCAGGGGCCGCCCCCTGCCCCCCGCCCCCCCGCGGTGCCGGTGCGGAGGCGTCGGGAGGCGCCGCGGGGGCGGCCCCTTCGTGGCAGCCGGGGGGGCTTCGTGTGAGCCCCCGGCACCGGCCCCGGCCCCGGCCCCTGCCCCTGCCCTGCCCCAGCCCGTACCGGGCGGGGATTTCTGCGAGGGCTGCGCCCGGCCGCAGCAGGCACGGCTTTGCCCAACTTCAAGTAAAGCCGCGCCGCAAACACCGCGGCAGCTGCAGCTCCGCGCCGCCTTCTGGAAAGAGAGGAAGAGGTTTGAAGAGGTTTCACCTCCCGGAAAGTCAGCGCGGGGCTGTCTGCGGCACATCCTGCGGCGGGGCTCTGGGAAGCAGCAGGACGCGCCGTGCTTTAACCACAAGTGCCGGTGCCTGCTGGGCCCCCGCAGACACCCCAGGGGGTTGTTGTGAGCGGTGGGCTGGCCGCTGTCTCTGGTCCCGCAGGACCACAGCACGGCTGAGGCCGGAGGCACCTCTGGGTCCCTCTGGTCCGACCCCTGCTCCAGCAGGGCCACCCCGAGCAGGGTGCGCAGCACCACGTCCAGGCAGCTTTAGAAGATCTCAGAGAAGGAGACCCCAGCACCTCTCGGGGCAGAGTCTGTGTCAGTGCTCCACCACCCACAAGGCAAAAAAAAAAAAAAGTTCTTCCTGGTGTTCAGACATTCCTGTGTTCCAGTTGTGCCCCTTGTCTCTTCCTGGCACTGGCTGCCACAAGAAGAGCCCAGCTCTGTCCTCTGCGCCCTGCGATCCCCCTGAGCTTTTCCACCTCCACACTGAGCAGCCCCAGCTCCAGCAGGAGCAGAGCTGATTCCCAGCAGCTGCCCTGCCCCGCTCTGGGCCCCGCTCCTCGGGGGCAGAGTCCCCACAGCGGCCGCAGGGGTGTGAGGCTGGGGCCGGGCAGGCTCTGTCCCGGGAGATCCCTCGCCCCAGGCGGGTCAGCAGCCCCCGCTGGGTGACTCCGATCCTGCCGGTGCTGCGGAGGGAGCGCGGCTGCTGACCCACCAGAGGTTCCCAGCCCCGGGGCCGTGCAGTGCCAGCCCCTCCCGCCGTCTGTGCCGAGCATTGAGCACTGCCGGCTCCGTCCTTGCTGTGGCCCTGCGCACGGGCGCTGCCTGCAGTCTGTCCGTGTGGGCCTCTCCTACAAACCTGCTCCTGCCGAGCGGGGGGAGCTGTTGGCTCTCCCTGGGGCCCCGACGCTTCTGCTGCGTGTGCAGGCACTGGAGGAGCTGCGGTGCCCGGCCTGGGCCAGGCTGAGGCATCCCCCTGCCCTGCAGCTCGCGCTGGGCCCTGGCGCCCCGGCACGGGAAGCTTTGTGCTGCTGCAGCAGCCCGTGCCCGGGGAGGGCAGGAACTTTCTGGTGTTCCTGCCCCTTTTGTCTGGATGACAACTGCAGCTCCAGGCCAGCTCCCTGCTCCGCATTTGATGATCAGATGAGATATTACTCGCGGGGTTATCGCAGTGTGTTCCTGCCTAATGAGTCCTGTGTCACCATGGCAAGGAGCGAGCTCCAGCACATGGCTCAGTGGGTGAAACAATTAGGAGCAGCAGTTAGAGGAAGGCTTGGGAACCGTGCACAGAGCACAAAACGTCCTGATCAGGTGAAGCCAAGCTCGAGACCTCGGCAAACAGGGAAATGTGTTCCCTGGCTGCCGTGCTGTGACCGCAGGGGGTTGGAGCCGTGGCAAGCAGCAGCCCTAATCCTGTGACGTGCTGCTCTCCCCGTGTCCCCAGGGAGCTGCAGCCACCTGAAGGAGCCAGATGCAGCCGGTGCAGGAGCCACAGTGGGCTGGGGCTGACCCTGCAGGTGCAGGCTGTGGGGTCTCCCTGGCGGGGCCCTGTGGTGCTGTCCTGGGCCCGGACGGTGAGCCCGTGCCGTGCCAGCTGCACCGGGGTGCTGCAGCTCCACGGCTGTCCCCGTCACCCCTCTGGGGACGGGGAACACGGGCTGGCAGCAGAGCTGAGCAAGCCCTCCCGGCCCTCTGCAGTGCTCAGGGTGAGGGCAGCCCTGCTGCAGGCTGTGTGTGGGCTCTCTGCACGGGTGTTCCTGTGGGCCCCGCAGCATGCTGAGCGTGCTGAGGACGGGTGAGAGCATCTCCCTGCCTGGACAGTTGGGCAGGAGGTGGTGGCTGTGACTCACAGCCCAGAGCAGGGGCAGCAGCACGGCAGGCTGCAGTTGTGCTGCCTTGGCAGCCTCGCTGCCCTTGATGATAAGGGCAGAAGGCAGATAAAGTCGCAGAGCCGCGCTGTGCCGCCGCTGTTTGCAGGCTGCACCGCGGGCCAAGGTCAAGGGTGTCTGGGCTGGATCCCCAGCCCCTCCGCGGGCACGGCCAGACGTTGTGTCTGCGAGCACGGCTGCGAGCGGAGCCTCCCGAGCCCTGCAGCACGCAGCCCCCGCGGCTGTCCCAGCTGCAGCACCGGGGCCCGGAGCCTGCCTGGCGCGGGGCTGCCATGCAGCGAGTACACACTGCCTGACCGGCTGGGAGCCCCTCGGTGTCCGCCTGCCCTCGCTGCCCTCTGTTTGGTTTTCTCAGCTGTGTGAGGGTCCCAGCCCCACCTCCCCAGCTTCTCCGCTCCGCTGCCCATTTTCTCCCAGCACGGTGGTGGTCCTGCTGCGCCCCGAGCCCACCTTCAGGCTGGAGGTGCCTGTGGACAGGGGGGGTGCTGCCCCACCACCGCGCTGCTCACCACAAAGCACTGGCCCATGGGCAGTGTCACCGGTGGAGCTTGTGCAACCCCTGCAACAGAATGCCAAAAATTGACCTGTTTTTTCTGTAAAAGTAGGTTTCTGTTGATTGCAGTGTGTGGCTCAGAAGGGCAAGCCATGGGACATTGTGTGGCACAGGACGTTGTGAGGCAGAGGATATTGTGTGGCACGGGATGCCTCGTGGGCAGCTGCTGGGTGCCGTGCACTGGGAGTCACACACAGAGCTCCTGGCAACTCCTGGAGCGCGCTGATGCTACCAGGTAAAGGCCACCAAACTCAGTGCGAAGTCTGAGAGGAGGGTTTGTGGTCCTCGCAGACCCTGCCACGGCACCTACTGCACCCCTCCACTGTCCCCGGCAGGCAGCAGCTGAGGAGGGAGCACTGAGCGGCTCCCCAGCCTTCAGGGGGTCGGCAGCTGCTCCGATCCCGAGGGGCTGCTGGCAGCAGGTCCCGCTCTGCTGCTCCCGCGTGAGTGGCGTTGTCTTTGGCAGGAGGAGCGATCGGCTGCGCCTGTCCAAAGCTAACAGTTTGTGCAAGAGAGAGGTGCTTCCTGCTCTCCTGCCCCGGAGCACCGAGATAAGGTGACAAGGGGTCCTTTGTCAGCTCCTGTCCCCACAGCTGGGGGTGCCACAGGGCCAGGCGGAGCAGCTCCGTGCCCGGCCTGGGCACAGCCGGGGCTGCTGGAGGAGGCACCTGAGGTAAGGCCCAGGCAGGGGCAGGGGCAGACGCGGGACATGCCAGACCCACGTATCTGGGCCGCACACAGAGGGCCAGGGGCAGCAGGAGGCTGAGCTGTGTGTTGGGGCTGGGAGTGAGCCCTGCAGGGTGCGAGGGCCCCGGGCTGCCCCAGCCCCACGGCTCGTGCGGCCGGCCGGGCCCCTCGGGGGCAGTCACGGTGGGCACCGGGCGGCCTGCAGCCCCTGCTCCTGGCACCGGGCCGTGACCGGGCACTGCCCTGCAAAATTAACCTACTTTAGCAAAGAAAAGTGCCCTGTGCCAGGTTTTCTGGGCTGTTCTCGGCATCTCAGTTACCAAGGTGACTGTTTCCTGTGCGATTGCTAACGCTTCATATCTCGATCATGATATCTGGGTGACTTCCTTTCCGTGAGATGTGCGTCCCGCTCCCACCCTGCGCTTCGCCAAGCGCCTTCTGAGGCTCAGGACTCAGGTCAGTTGGGGCTCTGACGCCTTTTTTCTCGCGCTGCCTTTCGCATCGCTCCTGGGCACGCAGACCCCGTGTGGGCAGCGCAGCGGCTCGGTGCCGGGGCAGCAGCACGGCGGGGCCGGCCGCCGGTCGCTTCTCGCCTTCCCCCCGGCTCCCGGATTGTTCGAGGGCTGCGCCCGGTGCCCTGCAGCCCGAACGCGGCCGCGGCCCCGTGGCTGCCCCCGGTCGGTTTCTCCGTGGGGCCGCTCGGCGCCTGCCCGGGGCCGCACCGGGGCGCTCCCAGCCGGGCCCGAGGCCGCCCCCGGACCCCCCCCCCCCCGCTCCCCGGGCCGGGCCGAGCCGCTCGGGGCCCGGCGGCTCCCGCACACCGGGGCCGCGGAGCAGCCGCCTGCCGGGCGCCCTCCACGGCGGGGCCGTGCCCCGGGAGCCCCCGGGCGGCGGCGGCGGCGGGGCCGGGCGGGGGCTGCGGCCGCGGCGGCGCCCCGGGACCCGTCGGCGGCGCCGGTGCGGGCGGGGCGGGCGGCGGTGACGGCATCCGGCGGCGCCCGGCGGAGCGGCGGCCGAGCCGGGCCGGGCCGGGCCGAGCCGAGCGGGGCCGCGCGGGGCCGGGCGGGGCGGGGCGGCGCTGACAGCTGTAAACAAGCGGCCCCGCGGCCGCCCCGCCGCCCCTGCCTGGGCCGGGCCCGGCTCCGGGGCGGGCGCTCGGGGCTGCCCCGCGCCGTGACGCTGCGCCGCCGCCAGAAGGGCCGGGCCGGCGGGACGGGAGCGGGCGGCGCCGCCGCGGTGAGGGCGAGGGCCGGGACCGGGACCGGGACCGGGAACGGGAACGGGGCCGGGGCCGGGCTTTGACAGCTGGGGCGGGACGCGCGGGGCCGCCCGGCCGGGAGCGGGGAGCGGGGAGCGGGGAGCTGCCGGTGCCGCTGCCGGTGCCGCCCGGTGCCTCCCGGCGGCCGCTCCCCGCCGCCCGCGGCCGAGGCGCCGCAGCCGGGGCTGTGCTGTGCTGGGGCCGGGCCGCGGGGAGCCGTGCAGCCGCCCCGGGCTCGCCGTGCCGCGGCCTGCGGCAGCCGGGCTCCGGCAGCCCCGGCACGGGGCCGGGCGCGATCGCTCCGGGGCTGCGGGCTCCGGGGGCGGAGCGCGGCCCCCGTCCGCTCCCCGCTCCTGCCCGCGGGCACCGCGCAGCGCCGGGCCGGCAGCCCCCCGCCGGCGGGCACGGGCACGGGCACGGGCAGGGCGCTGCGGCCGCCGGGCTTCGTCCGCACGTGGAGCGGCCCCGCCGGGAGCGCGGGGGGACCGCGGGGCCCGGGGACCCTCGGGAGGGGCCGGCGCGGAGCCGTGCCGTGGAACGAGGCGTCCCCTCGTGCTGGGCAGCGTGTCCTCGCCGCCCGTCACTTCCCGTCCCCGGGGCTCAGGGAGCCTCCCCCGCTGGAAGCCGTGATTCGGGCCGCGGCACGGCCCGGGACTGGGGCTCCTCGGCAGCCTCCAGCGGGTGCTCGCCGCTCTGGGTGCCGTGGCAGGGCCACCTCTGGCCTGTCCCCACCAGGTATCTCCTGGCTGCGCTGTGCCTGCCGGAGGTGATGGCGGACCCCTCTCCCGGTGCTTGTGCCCGTTTCCTCTCTGTTTTGGGGATGAGTCAGAGCGGTGTCAGCACCCTGTGCTCCTGGGGAAGGGCAGTGCAGTGACAGGCAGGGCGTTGCTGCCAGGCACGGCTGGGGCCATGGCTGGCAGATGAGGTGCTGGGGTTGGGGCTCTGCAGACCAGGGAGCAAAGGCTCTCACAGGCTTTGCTCCTTCTCACCCCTCTTTTACCCCTGCTGCAGCTGGTGAGGTTCTGTACTGGTGCCCCACATGTCCCGGTAGCCCCAGAAGCACCCCGCTGTGCCCAGAGCTCCCCGTGTTCAGCCTGTCCGGGCCTGGCCCCTGCTCAGAGCCCACAGCTCAGCCCCAGGCGCGGCGGGGTGCAGCTCGCTGCCAGCGCTTCCCTCTGGGGGCAGGAGCTGCAGCCCGGGGCATCTCCTCGTGCCCCCCGTGGCACCGGGCAGGCAGCGCTCCCCTCCCGGTTGCTCAGAGCTCCGTGCCCAGACCGACCCCTCTGGGCTGGGGAAGGGGCTCCTGTCTGCAGCAGCCCCAGCAGCGGGAGGCACGGCCTCCATTTCCTCGCCTCCTTCCGTGCCCGGCTCCCCTCCCGGTCTGCCTCCCGTGTTTGCAAGCACAAAGCATAAGTACACATTGGGCAATAGGTGAGGTAAACAGCAGCTCTGCGCTGGGGCCGGCCGCTGCGGAGCCCCGCGGGCAGCCCTGGGGCCAGCAGGGCGCTGCGTCGCCTGCAGCCAGCGGAGCCCCCAGCGTGGCCCATGGGCGAGGAAAGCGTCCCGGCCGGCTCTGACCGCTCTCCGTCTCCCTGCAGGTTGTGCTGCTGTCCTGGCCGCTCCACGCCCGCAGCTCCGTCCCCATGGTGTGTCGGGCTGAGCGGGGGCTGGCGGGGCAGAGCGGGGCCGTGGGGATCTGACACGGGCGGACGCCGGACCTGCCGCTGCCTGGACCCTTGTGCTGCTGGTAGAGGAACCCCGATACTCTGATGGATCTGAGGCCCTGCTCGCTGCTCCTGCTCTGGACTCTGCTGGTTGCCTTTGTTCTCCTGGCCCAAGAGGTGTTGGCCCAGCGTATTTACACCAACACCTGGGCCGTTCTCGTCCCTGCGGGGCCCCAGGAGGCTGACAGGCTGGCCAGGAAGCATGGATTCCTCAACCTGGGCCCGGTAAGTCCCTTGCTTCCCTCTCCCACAGCAGCTGTGTCCCCGCTGGCTCTGCTCCTGCTGGGCAGGGGCTGGGCTCAGCCCCACTGCCGGTGGGTGGCTCTGCCTGGGAGGCCGGGCCCTGTGCTTGTGCTGGTTCACTGCAGCTGCCCGGTACCCACGGTGGTGGTGGGGGCTGGATGGAACCGCGGCTTCCCCGTCAGCAACACGGTCTGGTGGCACGGCACGGCACAGCACGGCATGCCCTGCCTGCTGGAGGTGGAAGGAGGAAAAGCCCATCTCGGGGTGAGGCAGCTGGGAGAGCTGCGTGTGGATGGAGGAGGGAAGGGCTCCTCATCTCCCAGATCCTGCCCATGCTCCCCATGGCGAGCGGTGCCTGAGCGTGGCGCAGCCTCCGGGCTCCGCTGAAGCAGAGGGATTCTGACAGCAGCCATGTGTCCTTGGCCCTAGAGCTGCCCTTCACAAGCCCTGTGTCAGCAGGCCCCCACCGCTCTCGGCTTTCTCTGCCATCAGCCAGTGCAGGGGTGGTGCTGTGCTCTGCAGTGCCGTGGGCAGGACGTGTGGCCCTGCCGTGTCCTGTCCCTGCTGGCTGGCCAGCACCTCTTGAGCTCAGGCCCAGCTCGCTGCCCTGGGGGCCTGATGGGTCTGTGGAGCAGGGGGCTGGCTCCGGGACAGCCCCCACAGGCTAGCAAAGCTCTAGCAAGGCAGAGCCTTCGTGGTTCTGCCGGTGCCCCGCCGTGCAGTGAGGATGCTGGGGCTGCGAGGGGCTGCGGTGCTGTGAGTACCCCCGGAACAGGGACCCCGCTGTCCCGGAGCCCCGTGAGCCAGGCGGTGCGCCGGGCCATGCTGGTCTGGCAGGAAGGAAGCAAGGGGTGAAATCCCAGAGGAAGTTGCACAACTCATGGCTGCGGTGTCAGGACCTCGCTGGGAGCCAGCTGCTGGGAGCATGGGGAGGGTGGCTGCTGCGGGAGCCAGCGGGTGCCTCATCCTGCTGCCCGAGAGCAGCCCTGGCACAGCTGTGGGGGCAGCAGGGCTCTGGGTCAGGGAGCCCCAAGTCCTCCAGGGTGTGTGCTGGAGGACAGGGGTGCCTCCTGCTCTATAAGAGGAGATTTGGGCATGTCCTGCTGGGCCAGGTCTCTGCCAAGTCTGCTGGGAGTGGGGCACAGGGCTCAGCTGCCCTCCACCATGGCATTTTCTGCCGTGCTGCCCTTGTACCCACCCTGTCTGCTGCTGTGGGGCCCTGGGACCTGGGCCGGGGCCGAGGAGGCACCAAGCTCTGCGGCCACATCTCTGCCTGCCTGGGGATGCCCCACGGTGTGCTGGAGAGCCTGGGGCTGTGTTGGGAGGCTCAGCACAAGGTCTGGCTGGGCAGCACCCCCCACCTGCCCCGCAGCCAGAGGCTGGCTGCTTTCCCTGGCCCTGCCAGCCGCTGAGCTCTGGCGGAGCGGGAGCACGACCCCTGTAGCGAGCCGTCAGCTCGGGCTGCAGCAGGGGGTGTGGGCCCGAGCACGTTTCTCCCGTCCTGGAGCCTGTCCCGGGGTCTGCGCTGAGGCACGAGGCCAGGCTGGCCTGGGGGGCCGGCTCCCCACCGGGGGTGTCCGAGCGGGGCCTGGGGAGCTGCTGTGGCTGGGACAGGATGCGGCAGGAGGAGGCGGGGAGGAGCGGGCGCTGCTGGCCCTGCCCCAGGGAGAGGCCCCCGGGGTCCAGATCTGGAAGGCTCCCGGCCTCCGCGTGGTGCCTGGGCGCTGTCCGCAGAGGCACGCCGGGCTGGAGTCCTCCCTGCCCGCGGAGCCTGGCGGGCAGCGGCCGCAGCACTGGAGTCCCCTGGGCCTGCGGGGTCTGGCAGCTGGCTGGAGGTGCTGGGGCCTTGCTGTGACTCGTGGCCACTCGCCCAGCGAGAGGGGCACAGGAGGCGCAGGCTTGAGCAGGAGATGGGCAGTAACGGGGGGAGGCGCAGCTGCTGGGGCCGATGGGGTGGGTCGGCACCGTTCCCATGGGGTCGGCGCTGCCACCCAGCTCGTGGGCGTCACGGGGACGTGCGGGGCTGGGGGCGGCTCTGCCCTTGCTGAGGACAGGGACTGCGGGGGATTAGGGTGTCAGCATGTGGGCTGGCCGGCTCCTGTCTGCTACCGCAGCATGTGTGCAGACCTAATCCAGCCCAGTGACCGAGCAGAGCCCAGATCTGCTGGCAGAACAATCGGGGCTCTGTTCGTGGCCCTGGAGGGGTGAGGGTGCTGGGGGAGCCAGCCTGGCGTGGAAGCTTTTCACCCCAGCACAGCCCCAGGTGCTACGAGCAGTTGGGCATCCCGGGCTGGACCAGGGGGCACAGAGCCCCGCGGGGATGTGCCCCCCCCCTGTGACCCCGGGGGCCCTGGGGGTGCAGAGCTGCCCTTGCAGGCAGGAGCAGCAGCTGGCTGCCGGTCGGTGCCAGGGAGCGAGGCCCCACGTCACGGGCACCGTGCGTCGGGGTAAGCTGTGGCTCCCCTGGATAGCTCCTGGGTAGCACAAGCTGTGCCCCTGCTGTCCTGTGCCACCAGCACGGGGCTGCCACAAGCTGAGCCCGTTCCCAGTCCTGCCCGTGGGCTGGTGCACGGCGGGAGGCGATCGCTCCTCTGGGCAGGGGTTTGTGCTGCCGGCACTCAGCCCCTGGGCAGGAGCAGGGGTGGCACTGGCCCTGCTGCGGGTCGGGGATGTGTTCCCTCACCCTGCAGAGCACCTGGGCAAAGTGAGGGACTTTGGGATTGCTGCCCCGGGGCTGCGGGTGCCTCGTGGCTGGCAGGGCTCCCCTCCTCCCCCCGCTTGGTGTGGGCTGGCTGCATGGTGGCCAGGACCGTGTCACATCTGCAGGGCTCTGATAAGCTTTTGGGCTTTCCTTAAAGGTAACCAAGTTGTTTTGCCTCAGTCTGAGAGTGTGGGGTGGGCAGAGGGGTGGATGTCCCCTCCCTGTGCTCCTGCAGCCCTCGCCAGCCCGGGTGGGGGGGTCCTGCCCGCAGCTCCCAGGGGGCTGGGGGCACGCGGCCCCTCTCCCACCCTGAGCAGGCGGCTGGGCTGGGAGGACTGGGCTGCTGCGGCCAGGCCAGCCTCCGGGACGTGCAGGAGGGGATGAGGAAATGGCAGGACTGGAGAGGGCTTCAGGGTTTAAAAATAACCCGCGGGGAGGCTGAGCGGCCTCCTGGGCCAGCTGGGGCTGTGCTGACGTCCTGTCCCTCCCCAGAGACACCCCCTCGTGCGTGGGGCTCTGCCCGGCTCCTTGGCCGGTGCTGCCTCCTCCCGGGGGGTGGTGGGCAGAAAGGGCTGTGTGATACCCACACAGGGCTCTGCTGGGGTCGGTCACATCCCAGGACCGACACAGGTCAGAAACCAGCACCCTCCCTGCCAGGGCAGCAGCTCTGTGGCACCATGTGGGACTTACTGCCCCTGGGGCAGGGGTGCCACGGGCAGCCCTGGGGTGCAGGTTGCTAGGAGGGACGGAACCGGGGAGGCTGTGCTCTCGCGTCCATCCTGCTCCTCTCTCTGCTCCAGATTTTCGGTGACTACTACCACTTTCGGCACCGTGGCGTGGTGAAGCGCTCCCTGTCTCCCCACCAGCCCTGGCACAGCCGCTTGGCGCGGGAGCCGCAGGTAGGTGCAGCGTGGCGGCCGGCGGCGGGGCAGGACGGCGGCGATCACTGTGCCCTGGCTGTGGCCCAGGGGCCGGGCACGCTCACCTGGCGCCCTGAGCCCTGCACAATGGGCGCGCGGCCCGGCGGCTGCCGGGCTCCTGCTGCTCAGCAGAGCTTGGTGCCCTGCCCTGCCTGCTCCGCTGGAGCGGGGCCGTGGCGGCGGGGCTGGCGCAGCGGGCGGGGTGGCCGGGAGGAGCCAGGGCTGGCGGGCCCCTGGGATGCGGTGGCGGCGATGCGGGGAGGTGCCGGCGGCTCCCTGGAGGGCGCGGGCGGGAGGAGGGCAGGCAGGAGCCGAGGGAGCCCCATGACCTCCTGCCCTAGGTGCACTGGCTGGAGCAGCAGGTGGCAAAGCGCAGGACCAAGCGAGACGTTTTCATGGAGCCCACCGACCCCAAGTTCCCCCAGCAGTGGTACCTGGTGAGTGCTGGGGGAGGCGGGGGGGTGGCACCCGAGGGAGGGCTGCCAGGCCGCTGCCCCCAGCCAGGCTGGGGAGGAGGAGGAGGGGGAGGAAGGGCTGAGGCCACAGCCCTACGTTGTATCACTGGGGAAGGGGATGCACGTGCCCTGCTGGGGCGCTGGCAGTCGGGGCAGCTGCCCCTTGCCTGCCTCAGAAGCTGGGTCTGTGCATGCACTGCCTGCCCCTGTACTGAGCCCGGGTGCTGGCACAGGGAGCTGTGGCTGTGGGACGTGGGCACCCTCTGGGACTCAGCCCCATTTCTGAGCACTGTCCTCAGCCAGCCCCATGCTCTGTGCAAAACTCCCGTGGGCACAGCAGAGAGCAGGGCAAAGGCTGCCTTTACAGATGGGTCTGGAGGGGTCCGCACACCCCACTTGCAGTCCAGCAGTTGGACATAGCTGACAATGCCAGGGCTTCTTTTGGCAGTACAACACCAACCAGCGGGACCTGAATGTGCGTCAGGCCTGGGAGCAGGGCTACACGGGCAAGGGCATCGTGGTTTCCATCCTGGATGATGGCATCGAGAAGAACCACCCTGACTTGGAGGCCAACTACGTAAGTGTGGGGCAATCCCTGGGCGGTGCACAGGAGCCTGTGCAGGGGCTGGTGTCTGCTCACTGCATCCCCAGAGCCGCACGGCACAGGGCTCGTGCCTGCTATGGGGGTGTGGGGGCAGCAGTGGTGGTGGGACTGGAGCCCGCACCCTGCTCGGCTCCGTGCTGGGGCACACGGTGCAGGCATGGCCCCAGGGCGGTAGGGCCTGCTGGCCAGGGCACAACCTCTGACTGCCGGGTCTGCCTTCCAGGATCCAGGGGCAAGCTTTGATGTCAATGACCAGGACCCAGACCCGCAGCCCCGTTACACTCAGATGAATGACAACAGGTGAGGCTGGCAGAGCCCAGACGCGGCAGGGACCCAGCAGGCGGCATCAGCCCTTACAGATTTTGGGAGGGTGCCGGGGTGATGGCACTTCTGCCCCATGGAGACCCCCCTGCCTCCCTTACTGACACGAGCTGTGTCCCTTGGGGCTGCCTGGAACGGGAGCAGACCACTGAGTGCCCCCTGCCCCAGAGCTCTGCGGTGCCCCTCCATGGGGTGGGCTTAGCAGGGCTTTATTGGCAGCCTGGTGTGGGGAGGGGTGGGGTGGAGGCAGCCTGGACGCTGCCCCCCAGCCGCAGCTGGTTCCCAGCGCCGTGTTCCTCGCTCCCCGCTGAGTGCCCTTGGTGCTGTTCTGCCTGCAGGCACGGCACGCGCTGCGCTGGGGAAGTCGCTGCCGTGGCCAACAACGGGATCTGCGGTGTCGGCGTGGCTTACAACGCGCGCATCGGAGGTGGGTGCCGCCCCGTCCCGCAGCCAGTGCAGAGCCCGCGCTCAGCCCCGCGGGTGCCTGCGACCTCGGCGCTGCTGCCAAGGCAGCGGACAGCCCGCGGCAGGGGCCGGCAGCAGGCGCGGAGCCGTCCCCAGTGGCACCGCTGCCCTGCGGAGCGCGGCCGCCCAGCCCAGCCCCGTCGCCCGTGACATCTGCTCTCTGGCCCTAGGCGTGCGCATGCTGGATGGGGAGGTGACTGATGCAGTGGAGGCCCATTCGCTGGGCCTCAATCCCAACCACATCCACATCTACAGTGCCAGCTGGGGCCCAGAGGACGACGGCAAGACTGTGGATGGCCCAGCCCGGCTGGCGGAGGAGGCTTTCTTCCGGGGAGTCAGCCAGGTGAGCAGCAGTTTGCCAGGTTCCAGCGGAGCTCCAACGCCTGTCCTGTGGCTCTGGGTGGCTGGGCTGTCCCGGCTGTCTCGGCTGTCCCACCGTGAGTCGTCTTCCAGCCCTCTCTGGGATCAGGCTCTGTCGGTTTTTCTGGTTCTTCCTGAGCAATGGCTGAGTCAGGGCTCCTCCTGCGCAGGGTGCTCCCCCTGCCACCCGTGCTCCCTGCTCAGGAAGTTCCCAGGGAACTGGTGCAGGGACCGTCCCTCCCTCCTCCCTGGCACCCCGTTCTGGTTCTGCCTTGTTCCGTGCCAGCTGCTCGCCCTCGCCTCCGCCTGTCCTTCCCCTCGCTGTCCTCAGCTGCTGTCAGCTCCGTCGTGGTGTGGCTGCGGCACAGCCCACGTGGCTCAGCTGTGCTGTGCTCTGCCTGGGATTCCCTGCACGGAAATGCTGGTGTACTGTGTGGGGTGTACTGGCGAATCCCCGCTGTGCTGTGCCAGCTCTGCTATACATGCTGTGAGTGCAGCCGTGGTGCTCAGGGGTTCAGCAGCCGGCTGGGAACGCTGTGGAGCTCCCACGGGGCTGCCGGGCAGCTGCAAGTCCCATGCGCACAAACCCCTTGTAGCCAGCCAAGCAGAAAAAGGCACCGGTTCTTGGAAAGTCCCCTGCTTGTGTTGCCTCTGCAGAGCTGCCTTGTCTGCCTCGTCCTGTAACTCGGCAGCAGCAGGGCATGGCTGTGCGGGGGCCCAGGCCAGCAGCCAGCTGGGAACATCCCTGGGGCCCCGTTGGCATCTGCTTGGTCTTCCTGACCCAGACCCAAGCTCTGCGGCACCAGGGCTGTCTGCTCATGACCTGGCTCCCACGTGGTGCCTTCTGCTGTGCTGTGGGGTGACGTGTGGGCACCCGTCCTCACTCTGCCTCTGTTGTTAGGGCCGAGGGGGGCTGGGCTCCATCTTCGTCTGGGCGTCCGGGAACGGGGGCCGCGAGCACGACAGCTGCAACTGTGACGGTTACACCAACAGCATCTACACGCTGTCCATCAGCAGCACCACGCAGTACGGTAACGTGCCCTGGTACAGCGAGGCCTGCTCCTCCACCCTCGCCACCACCTACAGCAGTGGCAACCAGAACGAGAAGCAGATTGTGAGTGCCCCGCTGGGGCTGCGGGGCTGGGCGCGCGGGGGCTGAGCCAGCGGGGGGGCACAGCAACCCCTACGGGGCCCTTCCTTGCAGGTGACGACTGACCTGAGGCAGAAGTGCACCGAGTCCCACACGGGGACGTCAGCCTCGGCACCCCTCGCCGCCGGCATCATCGCCCTTGCGCTGGAAGCCAAGTAAGGCCGAGCACGGTGGGGCCAGGCCGGGGAGCCCCGCACGAGCCTGGGGGGCTGGGCCCGGCCGGGCGCTGGCACCTGAGCCTCGCCTCTCCCCGCAGCAAGAACCTGACGTGGCGGGACATGCAGCACCTGGTGGTGCAGACCTCGAAGCCAGCGCACCTCAACGCCAACGACTGGGTCACCAATGGGGTCGGCCGCAAAGGTAGCGGGGTGCCGGGTGGGGGCCGCGGGAGGCGGGGAGGCCGCGGGGCAGCGCTCACCCTGCTCCTCCCGCAGTCAGCCACTCCTACGGCTACGGGCTGCTGGATGCCGGGGCCATGGTGAGCCTGGCCAGGAACTGGACCACGGTGGGACCGCAGAGGAAATGTGTCATCGACGTCCTCACAGAGCCCAAGTAAGGGCTGCTGAGCCCGGGCAGGCGCTGCCCAGCAGCCAGCGACGGCAGGGGCTGGGATCGGCAGGGGGATGCTCGGCCCCAGGTGGGGAGCGGGAGGGTGCTCGGGGCTGAGCTGCGCCCCGAGCCCTTTGTCCCCTGGGCCACCCTCCTGTGGGGCTGGAGCAGGGCCAGGGAGCGCAGCTCGTGGCCGCCCGGCGCTGGATGCTGACCGCTGCTGGGCTGGGCCGGGCACAGCCGGGAGGCGTCCGCGCTGTGGTTTTGGGAGCAGCCAGCACAAGCCATCGTCAGACAGAGGGGCTTTCAGGGGTCAGACAGAAGCTCCTTTTATTCCCACTTGGCTGCTGCCGCCTCAGCAGTGTCTGCCCAGTCTCGTGTGCAGCTGGGGCAGTCCCGGGCCCTGGGGGGGCAGCCCTTGGGCATGGGGGGGCTGGGCCCCGACTGCGCCTGCTGCCCTGCCCCGTTCCCCTGGGACCCGGCCCCAGAGAGCGGGCGCCGGCCCAGTCCCTGCCTGTCCCGAGCAGACGGCCCCTTGTGACCGGAGCCCTGTGCCAGCACCGGGGCTGTGCCCGGGCAGCCGCACACAAGCGGTGGGATGGGGATGGCCGTGCCCATCCAGCCCTGGCTACGCTGTGCAGGGGTGGAGCTGGCCCCTGGCTGGTGAAGAAAGGCCCCATTCATGGCTGGCACAGAGCGGTGATTCAGCACGCACGCAGCAGAGCAAAGCCTCCGTGCTCCTGGCTCCCCGGGACCTGGGGCGAGCAGCGTGCGGCAGCAAGGCTGTGCTGCTCCCGGCCGTCTGCTTCCTGCGCCCCGTGCTGGCGGGGAGCTGCTGTCAGAGGGCAGGGAGCTGCTGTCAGCTGCTGCGTGACTCTCCAGCCTCACCGCCTGCTCGCGGCACCGCTCGGTGCAGGGCCGGAGAGCAGCTGAACGCCCCTGCAGTACGCGCACGGCCCTGCAGTGGGGAGCGGGTCCAGGGCGCCCTGCTGCAGCCTCCGTGAGGGGGGATTGGGTTCACTCCTGCCATTCCTTGGCAGGGACATCGGGAAGCGCCTGGAGGTACGGCGGAAAGTAGATGCCTGCCTGGGGAAGGCCAACTACATCAGCCGGCTGGAGCACGCGCAGGCCAGGCTGACGCTGTCCTATAACCGTCGGGGGGACCTCGCCATCCACCTCGTCAGCCCCATGGGCACCCGCTCCACCCTGCTGGCCTCCAGGTAGCTGACGGGGCCGCAGGATGCTCCAGAGCTGGCACAGGTGGGTCCCCAGGATGGCAACCTACACCTCTCTCCCCAGGCCCCATGACTACTCGGCTGATGGCTTCAACGACTGGGCCTTCATGACGACACACTCGTGGGATGAGGACCCCTCTGGGGACTGGTTGCTGGAGATTGAGAACACCAGTGACGCCAACAACTATGGTAGGGGGGGGCTTGCTGCTTTGCCCTGAGCCTAATGTGGGAGTGGGGGCAACTCCGGTGCCTGGTGTACACGCGGGGGGGCTGGCGCAAGTCCTCCCCCTGCTCCCGTCCTGTCGGCACGGCGGTGGGCCTCACTCTGCCTCATTTCAGGCACGCTGACCAAGTTCACGCTGGTGCTGTATGGGACGGCCACCGACTCCCCCAGCCTCTCCAACCAGCTGGAGAGCAGCGGCTGCAAGACCCTGACCCCCAGCCAGACCTGCGTGGGTGAGTGCCAGGCCCTGGGGGGGTGGGGGGGCACACGGGGGGCCCTCGGGTGTGCTGACCCTGCCTCTCCCGCAGTCTGTGAGGAGGGGTACTACCTGCACCAGAAGAGCTGCCTGAAGCGCTGCCCCCCCGGCTTCGCGCCCGGCGTCCAGAGCACGCACTACAGCCTGGAGAACAGCGTGGAGCCCATCGCGCCCCACCTCTGCCTGCCCTGCCACCCCTCCTGCGCCACCTGCGCGGGGCCTGGCCCCAACCAGTGCCTGACCTGCCCCGCACACTCACACTTCAGCAGCCTGGACCTCTCCTGCTCCCACCAGACGCAGAGCAGCCGTGCATCCCCTGCCCTGGCGGAGGGCGAGGGGCCGGCCGAGGCCCCCCCTGCAGCCAACTTGCCCATCCTCATCGCCAGCCTCAGCTGCGTCTTCATCGTCATCATCTTTGTCACCGTCTTCCTGGTGCTGCAGGCGCGCTCGGGCTTCAGCCTGCGGGGCGTGAAGGTCTACGCCCTGGACAGCGGGATCATCTCCTACAAGGGGCTGCCCTCTGACATCTGGCAGGAGGAGGGCCCCTCCGAGTCGGACGGTGAGGAGTACGAGGCCCACAACGAGAGGACTGCCTTCATCAGAGACCAAAGTGCCCTTTGATGAGCCCTCCCGCCCCTCCCTCCTCCCTGCCCAGCGCCGCGGGGCAGGGGCAGGCGAGGCCGAGGGGCCCCGGACTCTGCCCCCGTCCCCCTCCGTGCCGTGGCGGCCCTGGGCTCCCCGCCGCCAGCACCATCCCTCAGCCCCAGCCTGGGCGCCCAGGCACGGCCCTGCTGGCACCGTCCTCAGCTTGGCGCCATCCCCGCCTCGCACCATCTCTCACGGCCCCGTGTCCACCCCGCACCCCAGGCCCCCCCTGGGTTGGGTGACAGCGGGACCCTGGCGCCCGCTGGCTCTGCGCTGGCAGCCACCTTCCTCGTCCCGGGCAGGCGGCTGCTGCTGGGGGCAGTGCCCGGGCTCCCCCCGTTATTGCTGCAGCGGGGCCGGTGGCGCAGGGGCAGCTCTGTCCCCACGGGCTGAGCCAAGCCTGGGCCGTGGCACCCTCTGCACTGCCGCCCTGAGCACACCCCGGGGCTCTGCCTGCCACCCCTGTCCCCTGTTGCTCCCTGGCTCCCCGCTGCCCACCCAGGGCCTGTCCGCCTCCACCCGTGCCCGTCAACAGCAATAATGGCCAGGCCTCGGCCTCTGCTGCCCGCTTGCCCACTGCCTGCCCATCCCACCACAGCCGCGGCCACCTGCAGCACGGATGGAGCCCCCTGTGCCAGAAAGCACAGGCAGGGCAGCGCCTCCCCGTGTGCCCGAGGCTGGGCCCCCAGCGAGGGGAGGGACCCCCTGCCCTGGGGTCAGCCCCAGCCCCCCCCGTTTTGCCCCTGGGCAGGGCCCTGTGTGCTGCCGGCCGGCTCGCTCGGGCAGCGCCGGTGCCTGCCCGTGCCCTGGCTCTGCCTCGCGCTGCCTGTACCGGGCAGAGCCCGGCAGCCCCGGCCCCGCTGCTCCTGCCCCCCGACGTGCCTTGCCCCCACTTGGTGACAATCCGTTCTGCTCCCCGCCAGAGCCCCCGGCACTGCCTGCCCTCAGCCCCTTCCCTGCGGGGTGGGGGCCGGTGCCGCCAGCCCCTTCGCCCCCTGCCGCCACCGCCGCGCACCAGGGCTGCGGCACGGGCTCCCACCTGCCCCGTGCCAGCGCCAGTCCCAGCCCGTCACAGAGGGAGCTGCCGGCAGGGGGGCCACAGGACTATTTTTCTATAATAACTTTTTGGTGCACAGTAATTTTTTCTTGTAATTTAATCAGCCGGGAGCTGCCTCCTGAGCCTGTTTTTAATTTAATGGATGTGGATATAACGCTAGAGAGACTGAGTTATTAAATGTTCAGAACTATGCAAACCAGCCCCGCTGCCCGAGCTCTGTGTCCTGCCACCCTGAGGCAGCCGGGGGCCCTCAGGCAGGCACCCCGGGGCACATGGAGGTGTGGGGCCAGGGCCCCCAGCAGCCCCGTGCCCTGCTCCGCAGCCCCATGAGGGGTCCCGGGGCAGGTGCAGGGTGGGGAGCGCTGGGCTGAGCCAGGGGCGCGGGGGGGCCCTGCCGGGACCCCCCGGCTCAGAGCACTGCGGAGCCCAGCTGCTCGCTGCCTGCGGCTGTGCTGCTGGAGCCCTGCGGCTCCGGGCCCCCCGTGGGCTCTGTCCGGGACGGAGATGCCCCCGGAGGCGAGGAGCCCTGCAGAGCTGCGGGCTGTGGCAGGAGCTGTGCTGCAGGGGGCCGCTGTCTGGGGCTCTGGTGAGGACGTGGCACCCAGGCGGTGACCGTCACCCTCACCTGAGTGACGGGAAGCAGCTGCTTATCGCAAACCCGCAGAGCAGCTAATTTTGGAACCGGCTCTAGTGAGCGGAGGGGGACAGCAGGCTGGGGAGCTCGCACTGCTTCCCTGCAGCACGCGGGCTGCGTCCCTCCACTGCAGCCCTGGGGACGGCTGAGCTCGCGCGCTGCAGCCCCCGTGCCCAGCGCAGCCCCTGCAGCCACGCGTTGCCTGCGGGCAGCCCCCGCTGCCAGCCCGGGCCGGGCCCAGCCCTGCTCCACCTGGGGCTGAGTGCGTGGGATGGCAGAGCCGGCCGGGGGGGCTGTCGGAGGGAGGGGGACAGCCCCAAGCGGGTTTCTTTGCGTGCTTGCTCAGGGGCTCCTCTCTGCAGCTGCCCTCGTGCCATCCCAGCCGTGGCGTCTTCCTGTGGTCAGGAGCGGGTTCCCTGCTGCGTGCATGCAGCTGTGGGAGCTTTCCCTTTCTCGCTGCCCTGCCAGGCTGGGCAGGGGGCACGTCCCGGCTGCCCCTCGGCTGAGGGCTGTGCAGGGCAGAGCCAGCAGCCGCAGTGACGGTGCCGTGGGGGGGTCAGCCGGGGCCAGCTCCACGGGGCACCGCAGTGCGGGGCCCTGCAGGCTGTGGGACCGTGGATGGAGGATGTGAAACTGGGTGAGCTGCAGCGCAGCCCACAGCGGCCTTCCTGCTGCAGGCAGCGGTCAGGGCTGCTGGAGAGCGAGGGCTTCTGCTGGATTCTGCAATCACGGTCGCTCACGGAGCCTCACAGCCTGGCTGCCCTGACTACCCAGGCACAGGGGGTCAGGCCACAGCCCCCGGCTCGGGGTGCCCGGTGTCTCACAAGCCAGACCCGTGCATGTGGGGAAAGCCTGCGCTATCTGGGAGAAGCCAGGGGAAGCTGGAGAGGAGAAGCAGCCCCTCAGCCCAGCTGGCAGAACCCTTGCTGCTCTTGTGGAAGTGCTGAGTGCCTCTGCAGCCGGTGGTGCAGGGGGTGCTGCTGGTGCAGCTCGCGCAGAACAGAGTCCCGGGCAGGGCTTGGGATGGGCAGCGGGGGCTGGGGGTTGGTGAGCGTGTGCTGCAGGACAGAGCTGCAGTGCTGCTGCTGGTGAAACGTGCTGTGGAAAAACAGTTTCCAGGGAGACTGGCACTGACCGTGCCCGGGGGCTGCAGCAGCCCTTGGTGCAGAGCCGTGCTGAGGCGTTGCAGTGTTCCTCGACATGACCACCCAGGCAGCGCTCAGCCGTGGGAAGGCAACTCAAGAAAACCTTTCTACGCACTTTTCCCCACAACTTCCTCAAGAAGTGGAAATGGCTTGAACGTGGCTTGCAGGTGACTGTGACACCGCTTTGGGGCCGGGGGACCCCTGCCTGGCTGCAGGAGGTGCCCCACGAGGCAGCTGAGCCAACCTGGGCTGAGCTGCAGCTGGAGGCTCTGCGGTGGCAGCGCAGCACAGCTGAGGTGAGGAAGGGGCCCGGGCTCCTGCAGGGACAAATCCTGATGGTGCAAGGCCCTGGTGCCTGGCCGCTGGGAGAGGTGCAGGAGCTGGGGGCTGCCCAGCAGCTCTGGGGCTGTGTGCTGGAGTCAGCCTCGAACGCGGGGGACCGGCAGGGAGGGGAGGAAGCGCAGGAAATCTCGCAATGGCTGTATGGTCAGCACAGGGTTTCCTGTTCCTCTCTGGGAGCCGGAGCTGCGCCAGGTCCAGATTGCACCGGCCCCAGCCCCGGGAGCACACCGGCGCCAGCTCCGCGGCCGGGACCTCGCGGCACGCACAGGTTGGAGAGAAGGGGACCCCTTTGCGGGGCTGGGGGGGGGGTCACGGTCCTGTTCTTCTACGGGGTTTTAGTCTGTGTGGGGACATCCTGCCCTGCATGGAGCCAGGCTCCAGCACCCTCCTACTCCTGGCTGTGCCCTCTCTGATGGGCTGCGCACCCTGGGGCCAGGCCTGGGCTGAATTCGGCTCCTGCTGGCCATGCCACAGTTCTGTATGCAGGGACACGTCCAGGCTTGGCACTGTCCCCCGTGGCTCAGTGCCCTGTCCCCCTCTTGCTGGCCTCCTGCCTGTGCCCTGGCCCCTGGGTGCTGTCCTGCCCCAGTGTGCCCAGCTGCCCCCGGCACGGGCACAGGGAGTGGGGCAGGATAGGGCCAGAGCAGCCGGAGCCCCATGGAGCCGGTGCTCCCGGCCTCGCGGCACACGGCAGAGCGGGGCTGGATTTTGACCCCACGCTTCCTCCTCCCTGGCATTGCCCCCGCCGCGGGCCCCGACTGCTGCGGCATGTTGGGCACACGCAGCCCTCCCAGCTGCTTCAATACGCCTTTTGCAAGGCACATTGTGGAGGGTGTGGGTGACTCTGCCCCCCGCTGCGGGGCTGCCCCGGGCACCGCATGCCTGCCGCGGGGAGATGGGCGAGGGGAGGCAAAGAGCCCTGCCCACAGGCGAGCTCCACGCGGAGCGCAGGGTGGCAGCCGCGTCTCAGGCTGCCCTGCTGCTCTGCAGCCTCGTCCCAGGAGGACCACGGTGCCATGGGCTTCGGGCCGGAGCTGTGGTGCCCGCAGGGGCACAGCGCGCTGCTGCGGCTGCAGGACAGTGAGCTGCGCCTGCTGGAGCTGATGAAGAAGTGGATGTCACAGCGGGCCAAGAGTGATCGGGAGTACGCGGGGATGTTGCACCACATGCTGTCCCAGCTGGAGAAGCAGGAGGGCTCTGGGCAGCTCCGTGCTGGTGACCACGGAGGCCAGATCGGGGAGGTAGGGACAGCAGGGTGCAGGTGCACACCCCACAGACCTGTCGCGTTGCCAGAGGGTGGCCGTCACTGCTCTGTCCCTGATTCCCTGTCCCTGCAGTCGTGGTGGGTGCTGGTGAACCAGACGGAGATGCTGAGCCAGACCCTGCGGCGGCATGCAGAGGAGCTGGCGGCGGGGCCGCTGGCCAAGCTGAGCCTGCTCATCCGCGACAAGCAGCAGCTCCGCAAGGCTTTCACCGAGCAGTGGCAGCAGCTCAGCCAGGAGTACACCCGGGTAGGCAGGACCCTGTGTGAGTGGCTGGGGGGCTCGGGCCCTTGCCCCGGCCCCGCTCCCTGAGGGTGCCTCGTCCTGCAGACCACCCAGCAGGAGATGGAGAAGCTGAAGGCGCAGTACCGCAGCCTGGTGCGTGACAGCACCCAGGCCAAGCGCAAGTACCAGGAGGCCAGCAAAGGTGGGTGGCAGCCCCGTACTGTCCTGACACATCCCCCAGCCTTGTCCTGCCGTGCGCTCTTCTCCCCAGTCCCCGGTTCTCCTCGGGCCACACCGCGGGATCAGGGATGCCTGGAGCCACGGCAGCCCCATGGGACCCGTGGGCACAACCTCGGTGGGCCTGGGAGCTTGGGGGGATGCACTGGGAGCTGTGGTGCCGGGGCAGCGGGTGCCCCCATGGCCTCTCCTCGCAGACAGGGAGAGGGAAAAGGCGAAGGAGAAGTACGTGCGCAGCCTCTGGAAGCTCTACGCCCTGCACAACCAGTACGTGCTGGCTGTGCAGGCAGCCGCGCTGCACCACCACCACCACTACCAGCGGGCACTGCCCAGCCTGCACGAGTCCCTCTACAGCCTGCAGCAGGAGATGGTCCTCACTCTGTAAGAGCCCTGCCGCCCCTCCGGTCACCCCCTTGCTTCTGCACCCCCGTTCCCCTCCAGACCCAGCGACGCTCCCTCCCCCTGCTGGAGCCCCCAACAGCACAGGCGCTGTCCTTGCCCCGTTGCCTGTGCCACACACGCCCGTCCCCTGGCACCAGAGCCATTGCGGACAGGGCAGCTCGGGGCCCTTCCCCAGCACCTCATGAGGGGCAGGGGCTGTGGGGACACCGGGACCAGGCGGCCTGGGCAGTGCGGGGCCAAGCCTGGGCTGCAGGGGTGCGGGAGGCCGGGCAGCCCCCAGCACCCGTGTGCCCGCAGGAAGGAGATACTGGGGGAGTACTACAGCATCAGCAGCCTGGTGCAGGAGGACGTGCTGGCCATACACCAGGAAATGGCCCGTGCTATCGAAGCGATCGACCCTGCCACGGAGTACAGCAGCTTTGTCCAGTGCCACAGGTAGAGATGGTGCGGCCGCGGGCACCGCACCGGGTACGGCCCTGCGGGGGTGGGCACCGAGCGGAGCAGAGGGCAGCTCTGTGCCCGGTGCCCGCAGGTACGGCAGCGAGGTGCCGCCAGCCGTCACCTTTGACGAAAACCTGCTGGAGGAGACGGAGAGCCTGGCGCCAGGGGAGCTGCAGCTGAACGAGCTGACCGTTGAGAGTGTCCAGCACTCGTGAGCGGGGCCGGACCGCGGGCGGGGGCAGGCTGGGGGGCTCATGGCTCGGCACCCACCCAACACACACATCTCTTGCAGCCTGACGTCCATCGAGGAGGAGCTGGCGGCCACCACCGAGACTGTGAGCAGCAAGGAGCAGCGGGTGCGGGAGCTGCAGGCTGAGATCCAGGGCGAGGAGCAGGGGCTGAGGCCTGGGGAGCGGTGAGGTGCAGGGGGGGTGGCGGGGCGGGGGCTGAGGTGGCAGGGGCTGACCCCGCTGCATCCCGTCCCCAGGGTGCACTTGCTGAGCAAGCGCCAGGGGCTGCAGGAAGCCCAGCAGCAGCTCCAGAGCTGCCAATGCACCCAGACCAAGCTTCAGGCGCAGCGGGATGTGCTGGCCAACAAGCTGGCGGAGCTGGGCTCCGGAGACCCCCTGCCTGCCCTGCCCCTGCAGGAGGACCGGCACTCGGTCTCCTCCGTGGTGAGTCCTCCCCACAGTGCTCTGGGAGATGTGGGGCTGGGTGACACCGGTTTCTGGCGGCCCCACGCAGGGTGCCTGCAGGGGAACAGCTCACATGTTTCCCCAGGAGCAGGAACGCAGCGGGGCCACTGCGCTGGAGACCCTCAAGAACCACATCTCGGGCATCTTCAGCCCCAAGTTCTCGGTGAGACCCTGAGCACCTCCAGCCACCCTGCCCTGCCCAGCCACCTTGCCAAACCTCCCAGACCTTCAGCTCCCCCCATCCTCTCCTGTCGTGCCCCACAGCCCTGCTCCACGTTGCTCTCCAGCCCCTCTCCCCACCCTGCACGAGCCCCTCTGGACCCTGCTCTCCCTGTCCCTGGGGGAATGACCGGTCTTGCTCTGTCCCCGTCCAGCTGCCACCCCCGGTGCCCCTCATCCCGGAGGTGCAGAAGCCGCTGTGCCAGCAGGTCTGGTACCACGGGGCCATCCCACGCTCAGAGGTGCAGGAGCTGCTGAGCTGTAGCGGGGACTTCCTGGTGCGGGAGAGCCAGGGGAAGCAGGAGTATGTGCTCAGCGTGCTGTGGGACGGGCAGCCCCGGCACTTCATCATCCAGGCTGCTGACGTGAGTGACCGCAGGCGGGGGTGGCACTGGGAGCGGCCCCTGCAGTGGGCAGATGTCGGGGCCCTGCCTGTGCAGCCACAGGACCCTGGTGTTAATGCACAGGATGTGTGTGTGCGGCTGCGAGCTGTGTGCATGTCCTTGCACGGACCAAGCACGGAGCACGAGCTGTGAGCCTGCATCGTGCGTGTGAATGCACGCTTGTGCTGCGTGTGTGTGTGCGTGTACCCCCATGCACGCACTCCCCCGGGTGTGCACCTCACGCGTGCACACAGGCACGACCCCGCAGCCTCCCCTCCCTGCAGAACTTGTACCGGCTGGAGGGGGACGGCTTCCCCACCATCCCGCTGCTCATCGACCACCTCCTGCACAGCCAGCAGCCCATCACCCGCAAGAGCGGGATCGTCCTGGCCAGGGCCGTGCCCAAGGTGAGGGTGGGCAGCGGGAGCAGGCGAGAGCCCTGCGCAGGGCGTAGCCCCGGCCCCTTCCAGCTGCAGTGACTCATCTCTGCACGAGGGAGCTGCAGGAGCAGGAGGGGATGTGGGCTGGGGCGGCTCGCTGACCTCGGTGTCTGCTGCCTGCAGGACAAGTGGGTGCTCAACCACGAGGACGTGCTGCTGGGGGAGCGCATCGGCCGGGTGAGCTGGGGTGCGAGGGTGCCAGCGGGAGGGCAGGGCTGGCCGCGGGTGCGCTGTGGCAGGCTCGGGCGGTGCATCCGTGTCTCTCGGCAGGGTAACTTTGGGGAGGTGTTCAGCGGCCGCCTGCGTGCTGACAACACCCCCGTGGCTGTGAAATCCTGCCGGGAAACCCTGCCACCTGAGCTCAAGGCCAAATTCCTGCAGGAAGCCAGGTCTGTGTGACCGTCATGCTCGTCCTTGCCCATCTGTCTGTCCTGAGGTCTTGGGGCTGCCCAAACCCCACTGGGATTCAGCATCCCTCCAGCTGGGGGCTGTGTCCCTGCACCAGCCAGGCACAGCATCCTTGGGATGCAGGCGGTGATGGAGCTGGTGGGGGCAGCTGGGTCCCCGTGTGCCCACGGTGCTGCTCACTGTCCCCACAGGATCCTCAAACAGTATAACCACCCCAACATAGTCCGGCTCATCGGCGTCTGCACCCAGAAGCAGCCCATTTACATCGTCATGGAGCTGGTGCAGGGTGAGCGGCCCCAT
Organism: Aythya fuligula; assembly: GCF_009819795.1. Lineage (NCBI taxonomy): Eukaryota > Metazoa > Chordata > Aves > Anseriformes > Anatidae > Aythya > Aythya fuligula. Next base: position 21,579,964 of record NC_045569.1, on the reverse strand, counting down.
CCTGCGGTCCCTGGTGCATGTGTGGGGGCTCGCCCCAGTGCAAGCGTGTGAGCTCGCTGCACGGGGCTGGGATGGCCGCCTGCCAGCTCTGTGCTGCTCGGTGCAGGGGGGGACTTCCTGAGCTTCCTGCGCAGCGAGGGGCCCCACCTGAAGGTGAAGGAGCTGATCAAGATGACGGAGAACGCTGCAGCAGGCATGGAGTACCTGGAGAGCAAGCGCTGCATCCACAGGTGGGCTGGGGGGGCCGCGGGGGCCGGGCAGGGCAGGGGCAGCCGGGCCCCCCCGGTCCTGGGGACAGCTGGGTGCAGGGCTGACAGCTCTGAGCCACCCCAGGGACCTGGCTGCCCGCAACTGCCTGGTGACCGAGAAGAACGTCCTGAAAATCAGCGACTTCGGGATGTCGCGGGAGGAGGAGGATGGGATCTACGCCTCCACGGGAGGCATGAAGCAGATCCCTGTGAAGTGGACTGCCCCCGAGGCACTGAATTACGGTACGGGCGGCACCGGGCACGGCCTGGGACCTACACAGCCTGTGGGGAGGGAAAGGGGGAGGCTGTGCTGGGGGACCCGGGAGTCCGGGGGGCACTGCCCGGCACCCCACGCGTGGTGCTGGGGTGGGAGGCAGGCAGAGCCGGGCACCCGGTGGGGCGGTGGTGACGTGGGTGCCCCCCACCACTCGCCGCCCGGCCCGCGCCGTGTCCCCAGGCCGATACAGCTCGGAGAGCGACGTCTGGAGCTTCGGCATCCTGCTGTGGGAGGCCTTCAGCCTGGGCGCCGTCCCCTACGCCAACCTCAGCAACCAGCAGACCCGCGAGGCCGTGGAGCAGGGTGAGGGCGGCGGCGGGGCCGCGGGTCCCCCCCCCCCCAGCCGGGACCTCCGGGGCCGCGGGGGCCGGGGCCGGTGCCGCGGCCGGCCCGACCCCAGCGCTGCCCCCCGCAGGCGTGCGGCTGGAGCCCCCCGAGCAGTGCCCCGAGGAGCTGTACCGCCTGATGCTGCGCTGCTGGGACTACGACCCCCGCCGGCGGCCCAGCTTCAGCGCCGTGCACCAGGAGCTCATCGCCATCCGCAAGCGGCACCGCTGAGGGGCAGCTCCGCGGCCGGGACCCCCCGGGGCGGCGGGGGCCGGGGGCGGCGGCGGGCGCGGGCGGGCGGCTCCGGGCAATAAACGTGGGCTCCGCAGCGCTGCGTCTGTCCTGGGCCCGGGGCGCGGGGCACCGGGCGGGGAAGGCGGGGGGCGGCCGCTCGGGCCCGGGGTCGCGGAGCTCCACCGGCGGCGGGGCGGGGGCCGGGGCCGGGGCCGGGGCCGGGGCCGTGCGGGCGGGGCGGGGCGGGGCGGGGCCGGGCCCATCGCGGCCGCGGCAGGCGGCGGGGCCCGGGCGGGGCGAGCGGCGGGGCCGGGCCGCGGAGCCGCGCAGGGTAAGAGCGCAGCGGGGGGGCAGCCCCGGGCCGGGAGCCCCCGCGCCCCTCCGCCCCCCCCCCCCGCCCCCCCCCCGCCCCCGGGCCGCGCCGAGCCCCCCGCGGCCTGCCCGGCCCCGCCCGCTCCGCTCCGCTCGGCGCCGCCTTCCCCAGCGCAGCCCCCGGCCTGCTCCGGGCCGCCCCCGGCTCCCCCCGGCTCCCCCGGCCTGCAACGGGCCCGGCTCCTCCCGGTTCCCCCCCCCGGGGCCGCCCGTCGCGGGGCCGGGCCCCAGCAGCCCCCCGGGGCCGTTCCGCCGGCGCCGCCCGGTGTCGCTGCCGGTCCCCGCATCGCGCCCGGCGGGCACGGGGCGGCCGCTCCCGGTGCGCCCCCCCCCGCAGGCCCGGCCCCGCGGCCCTCCGGGATGAAGCTGAAGAAGCAGGTGACGGTGTGCGGCGCTGCCATCTTCTGCGTGGCCGTCTTCTCCCTCTACCTGATGCTGGACCGGGTGCAGCACGACCCCGCGCGCCACCAGAGCGGCGGCAACTTCCCCAGGGTGAGCGGCGGGCGCGGGGCGGCCCAGGGCCGGGCTGGCTGCGGGGCCCGGCGCCAGGCCCGGAGCTCGGGGCAGGGCTCGTTCCCCGCTGCCGAGAGCCCGCGAGCGGGGCCGGAGCTGTGCGAGGAAGCCCCGAGCCGGGGCAGCGCGCTCACCGCGGCGCCCGTGTCCCCAGAGCCAGATCTCGGTGCTGCAGAACCGCATCGAGCAGCTGGAGCAGCTGCTGGAGGAGAACCACGAGATCATCAGCCACATCAAGGACTCGGTGCTGGAGCTCACGGCCCACGCGGAGGGGCAGCCGGCGCCGCCCCGGCACCCACCCAACAGCTCCTGGGCGCTGCCCCCTGAGAGTCGCCCCAGCTTCCTCTCCGTGTCCCCGCAGGACTGCCAGTTTGCCCTGGGGGGCAAGGGCCAGAGCCCAGACCTGCAGGTGAGGGGCTGGGGTCTCGGTGCAGCAGCGAGCACAGGGGGCGAGGGGCCCAGCCCTGTGACGGCGAGGGGATGCGCAGCAGGGCGCCTGCAGGCACCTGCCCGGTCCGGTGCCTGCCCCCTGAGCTCGCTGTCCCCTGGCAGATGCTGGCCGTGTACTCCCTGCTGCCCTTTGACAACCAGGATGGCGGGGTGTGGAAGCAGGGCTTCGATATCACCTATGAGCCCAATGAGTGGGACGCTGAGCCCCTGCAGGTGTTTGTGGTGCCGCACTCCCACAATGACCCCGGTGAGCAGAGGCAGCACGTGTTCCCCCAGCCCCTGCCCTGCTGGCTGGGGAGGGCTGGGCCCCGCTCAGTGACCCCCCACGTGTGCTGGCAGGCTGGATCAAGACATTTGACAAGTACTACTATGACCAGACGCAGCACATCCTCAACAGCATGGTGCTGAAGATGCAGGAGGACCCCCGCCGGCGCTTCATCTGGTCTGAGATCTCCTTCTTCTCCAAGTGGTGGGACAACATCAGTGCCCAGAAGCGAGCTGCGGTGCGGAGGTAGGGCTGCCCTGGCTGCTGGGCTCTGCTGCCTGGAGGAGGTGCTGGGTGTGGGTGAGGGGGGCGTAAGGGAAGGGCCCTTTGCCCCCTGGACTTGGCTCTGGCTGCAGCGTGGTGTCCGTGGGCTCCACGCAGCTCCCCACAGGAGCATGGGGAGAGTGTGGGCATCGCACCACAGCTGGCAATCGCAGAGGCTGCTGCCGAGAGCCAGGTGGCTCCAGGAGAGGGGGAGGCTCTGCCATGGGTACGTGGCTGACCGCAGGGCCCTGCCCCGAGCTGACCACGTCCCTGGTGCGTGTTTCTCGCAGGCTGGTTGGGAACGGGCAGCTGGAGATGGTGACGGGTGGCTGGGTGATGCCCGACGAGGCCAATTCCCACTACTTCGCCATGATCGACCAGCTGATCGAGGGGCACCAGTGGCTGGAGAAGAACATCGGTGAGAGCTGGGTGGGCTGCAGGGGTGCTGGCTGGGGGCGCTGCTCACAAGAGGTGCTGACGGGTCTCTGTGCCCCCAGGCGTGACGCCGCGGTCAGGCTGGGCTGTTGACCCCTTTGGGTACAGCTCCACCATGCCCTACCTGCTGAAGCGCTCCAACCTGACGGGCATGCTCATCCAGCGCGTGCACTACGCCATCAAGAAGCACTTTGCTGCCACGCAGAACCTGGAGTTCATGTGGAGACAGGCGTGGGGTGAGGGCTGTGGGAGGTGACCGCAGCAGCGGACCTGCCTGGGGTGGGTGGCAGCAGAGGAAAGCTGCTGAACACTTCCCTATGTGGCCAGGGAGCTGAGTGCCGGGAGGCGATGCCTCTGCCCTGCAGTGGGCAGGCCCAAGGGGACCCCCAAATGTGCCGGTGCCTGGTGCCCGGCGAACTTGTGTGCTGGGTCTGCTCTGCCCCTCCTCGGTGTGCCCTGTGCCCTCTGCTAGGGGCCAGGTGAGGGAGAGCCTCTGCTGATGCTCATCTGTCCTCGGTCCTGCAGACCCAGACTCCAGCACTGACATCTTCTGCCACATGATGCCCTTCTACAGCTATGACGTGCCCCATACCTGCGGGCCCGATCCCAAGATCTGCTGCCAGTTCGACTTCAAGCGCCTGCCAGGCGGCCGGATCAACTGCCCATGGAAGGTGCCGCCCCGCGCCATCACCGAGGCCAACGTGGCAGAGCGGTGAGTGCGGCGAGGGCAGGGCGAGCGGCTCCGAGCCCCGCAGCCCGGCCTCCGGCAGCCAGCCTCACGCCCTGGCCCCATGGCAGAGCCCAGCTGCTGCTGGACCAGTACCGCAAGAAGTCCAAGCTGTACCGCAGCAAGGTGCTGCTGGTGCCCCTGGGGGACGACTTCCGCTACGACAAGCCGCAGGAGTGGGACGCTCAGTTCCTCAACTACCAGCGCATCTTTGACTTCCTCAACTCCCAGCCCCACCTCCACGTGCAGGTCGGTGCCGGGAGCTTTGGGGCTGCCGAAGGGCCCCGTGTGCCTGGGGCAGCCTGGGCAGGGGTGCGCAGAGCGGGGAGGGGTGTGTGGCACCCCTCTGAGTGTGGGCAGCACTCAGAGCTGCGTGTGCTGTCCCGCAGGCGCAGTTCGGGACGCTGTCCGACTACTTCGATGCCCTCTACAAGAAGGTGGGCATTGTGCCGGGCATGAAGCCGCCTGGGTTCCCAGTGCTGAGTGGCGATTTCTTCTCCTACGCGGACCGGGAGGATCACTACTGGACGGGCTACTTCACCTCCCGGCCTTTCTACAAGAGCCTGGACCGCGTGCTGGAGACCCACCTCCGGTGAGGAGAAGCAGGCTGGGGCCCTGGGGCAGGGGTGGTGCGTGGGGCACGGGGTGCAGGATGGTGCTGGCCGGGTGGCACCCGCAGCCCCAGCCTTCGCCCTGGCCTGTGCCCAGACACCGGTGTGCTGGGGATGGCCCAGGCACGGCTCGGGGGGGTGATGCTTCTGCCCTGCTGGCACTGAGGCTGCCTGTGCCAGCTGCTCCTTTCCTCTCATCTGCGTTCTGGCCCCGTGGGGCCCAGGGGTGCTGGCGGGTCCTGGGTGACTCTGTCCCTGCGCAGGGGGGCAGAGATCCTGTACAGCCTGGCGCTCGCCCACGCCCGCCGTGCCGGTGCCGACAGCCGCTACCCGCTGTCTGACTATGCCCTGCTGACCAACGCCCGCCGCAACCTGGGGCTCTTCCAGCACCACGACGCCATCACGGGCACCGCCAAGGAGGCCGTGGTGGTCGACTATGGAGTCCGGTGCGTGCGGGTGGCTGCGGCACAGCCCGGGGGCACGGCTGGGGGCTGGTGGGTGCGGGGCTGGGCGTGCTGGCTGCACCCCAGCGGGATGTGGGGGCGGTGTAGGGGGATGCTGGGAGGGGGCAGAGGGCACGGTCCTGAGTGTCTCACTCTGCCCGCTGCTCCAGGCTGCTGCACTCCCTCTCGAGCCTCAAACGCGTCATCATCAACGCTGCGCACTACCTGGTGCTGGGGGACAAGGACGCCTACCGCTACGACCCCGCCGCCCCCTTCCTCAGCACGGTGAGCAGCTCCCTGCCCCGAGGCTCCCCATGTCTCAGCCTCGTGCTGGGGTCTCCGTGCCCTTTCCTGTGCGGCACAGCGCCGCCTGCCCACCCGCTGCTGGCTGGGGCCCTGGGGGAGCTGCCCCAGCCCCAGGCTGCGCCCCTGGCCAGGCGGGCTGGGGGCAGTGGGGACGCCGTGGCTGACCTGCTGCTTCCCCTAGGACGACACACGCCTCAACCAGGACTCGCTCCCAGAGAGAACAGTCATCAAGCTGGGCGCCTCGCCACGGTAGGGCTGCACGCAGGGCTGTGGGCTGCCTCCTCCTGTCCGACAGCGGGGTCTCGTGGGGGCAGCGGGAGGCGATGGGGGAACCACGTGCAGGGGCACTTGGGGCTCTGTGAAGCAGCCTTTGTGTGTGCAGCTCGGGGGGTGCTGTGGAGTGCAGGGCGTGTGGGACACCGTGGGGCTGGGGGTGGCCGTCCTGGTGCATCTCTGCCCTGCAGATTCCTGGTTGTGTTCAACCCGCTGGAGCAGGAGCGCCTGAGCGTCGTGCCGGTGCTGGTGGACACCCCGCATGTGCGCGTGCTGTCTGAGGAGGGGCAGCCCCTGCCTGCCCAGCTCACTGCACAGTGGGGCTCCGCCACCAACATGGTGCCCGACGTCTACCAGGTATGGGTGCCCTGCCACCCGCTGCCGCCCCTGTCCTCACCCTGCACAGCCCGTGTGTGCCAGCCTCCCGCCCTCACACACCGACACGCCATCAGAGTGTTTCTGCACCACAGCAGGAGCTCCCACGGCACGCAAGACCCCAGGCTCCCACGCACATCCACCACCACAGAGACCCCAAAAGTGGGGCCCGTGTGCTGCTGGCAGCCAGCAGGTTGGCTGCCTGCCAGGGAAGCCCTCGGTCACGTCTGCCTGCCGCCCGCAGGTCTCCGTGCTGGCCCGCCTGCCCGCGCTGGGGCTGCGTGTGCTGCAGCTGCAGAAGTCCTTCGATGGCCAAGCCGTGCTGAAGTCCTCCGTGCGCCTGTACCTGCACGGCCGGGACCTGCCCGTGCACAAGCAGGAGGCTGTACCTGTGCACGTCTTCCCGACCGCTCCTGACGACTTCTGCCTGGAGAACCAGCACCTGCGGGCCTGCTTCTCGGGGCACTCAGGCCTGCTGCAGGCAAGCACAGCGCCTGGGGGTGGCACGGAGGTGAAGGAGGGCAGGGTGCACAGCTCTGCCTCGGGCAGGCTGCGCTCACTGCCCTGCCGGCCTGCGCCCTGCAGAGCCTCCGCCGAGCTGGGGAGGAGCGGGAGCAGAGGGTGAGCAGCGAGTTCCTTGTCTACGGCACCAGGACCTCCAAGGACAAAAGTGGAGCCTATCTCTTCCTGCCCGATGGCGAGGCCAAGGTATGGGGGCCTCCTTTGGGACCCTGGCCGGTGGCTGTGCCAACAGCCATGGGACAGTCCTGGAGGCAGCAGCCTCACTGCAGCCTCCTCCCCCCACAGCCTTACACACCCAAGGAGCCCCCAGTTGTGCGAGTGACGGAGGGACCCTTCTTCTCAGAGGTTTCCAGCTACTACCAGCACGTCCAGACCGTGGTGCGGCTTTACAACGTGCCAGGTGGGACAAGTGGGGCTGTGCCAGGGCACTCCCCAGCCCGGGGCCACTGGCCGAGGCTCCCTGCGGGGCCCAGCCGCTCACTGCTGGCCCACAGGCGTGGAGGGCCTGTCCCTGGACGTGTCTTGCCTGGTGGACATCCGTGACCACGTCAACAAGGAGCTGGCCTTGCGCTTCAGCACGGACATCGAGAGCGAGGACACCTTCTTCACAGACCTCAACGGCTTCCAGGTGTGCCAGCAGCCCGGGGAGGGACGGCAGCTGCCCGCGGGGGCAGTGCTTTGCCCCCCAGCCCCTGACCCCCGTCCCTCGACAGATCCAGCCCCGCAGGTACCAGCAGAAGCTGCCGCTGCAGGCCAATTTCTACCCCATGCCCGCCATGGCCTACATCCAGGACATGCAGAGCCGCCTGACGCTGCACACAGCCCAGGCCCTGGGGGTCTCCAGCCTCAGCAGCGGTGAGCCAGGGCTGGGGGCTGTGCCACCGGGGGGCTTGGGGGGCTGCTGGCGGCTGCTAATGCTCGGGGCCCGCTCTCCGCAGGCCAGCTGGAGGTGATCCTGGACCGGCGCCTCATGCAGGATGACAACCGGGGCCTGGGCCAAGGGCTGAAGGACAACAAGCGGACCTGCAACCGCTTCCGCCTCCTCCTGGAGCGCCGTGCCACTGCCAACAAGGTGCGTGGGCTGGGGGCGCCACGGGACTTTGGGGGTCAGGGGCAGCGCTGCTGGGGAGCAGAGCCCAGCCCTGCCTCGGGACGCTGGGGGACGGTGGTGCACACAGAGCCACGGGTGCAGCCGGGTGCGGGGTGCCCTCCATGCACCTCCCGGCCCTCCCAGCCACCACGCTGGCACTGCAGAGGGACGGGGCCGTGCCCAGAGCGGGAGGTGTGCGGGGAGGGCAGGACTGCGCGGCGGGGTCTGCCCCGCGTGTGGGGGCACGGAGCCCTCATAATCACCGTGTTCTCATCCCATCCCTCGTTGCTCTCGATCCACGCACCATTTCACCCACTCAGAGCTCCAGCTTCTTTTCCAAACTGGCCTCCGTGTTTAAAGCTTTGGGCTTCCATGGCGCCAGGACTGGCAGCCCAGAGGTAACGGCCGGCCCGGCCCTGCCGCCCCCTGTCTCGTGCAGTAGCTGCTAGCGACTAGCCAGGCCCTAGCGGGCTCGTAGCCTCACCAGAGCCCAGCCGGAACCACGCAGGCCATGTGGCGAGGCTGCTCTTTGGGTGCTGGGGAAGGAGGGGCCGTGCCTGGAGGCTCTGGGTGCCCGGTGCCGGGGGGTGCCTGTCCTCTGGGTGCCGTCGGGGAGGCCAAAAGGAGCGGGAGGCCCCGCAGGCCCTGGCGGGCTGTGCCTGGCCCCGCAGCCGCCTGGCTCGCGCTGACTGCTTGCTCTTTGCCAGGCGCAGGACGGCCGCCCGGTCAGCTTCCCCTCCCTGCTGAGCCACATCACCTCCATGCACCTGAATGCCGAGGCCCTGGTCCTGCCGGTGGCCCAGGAGAAGCCAGCCCCGCCGGCCCTGCGCTCCTTCGCGCCCCTTGCTGCCACCGTCCCCTGTGACTTCCACATCCTCAACCTGCGGACGCTGCAGGCAGAGGTGAGCCGTGGGCAGGTGGCGGGGGGCTCGCAGGGGTCCCCAGCACCGTGCCTCACGGCCCCGCTCCCAGCAGGACGACTCGCTCCCCTCGGCCGAGGCAGCCCTGATCCTGCACCGCAAAGGCTTTGACTGCAGCCTGGAGGCCAGGAACCTGGGGTTTAACTGCACCACCACCCAGGGCAAGGTAGGAGCTGCCGCCTGCACCCTCGTGGGGTCAGAGCTGGGCTGTGGCACCCTGGCACATCTGGCACCAGGCCTGCCTCGAGCATCCTGGGCTCCTGCCAAGCCAGGATTGGGGTGGGAGGGAGGGCCCCCCCCGAAGCCTAGAACCCATAGCAGTTCAAGGGTCCCACAACGAAGGAGGCAGTCCCGCTCTGCCCCTTTTGCAGGCAAAGCTGGAGGACACTGGTTTTGCAGGAAGGGGGACTGGGGTCTGGAATGGGCCCTGCACCCTCCGATGCAGGAGGGGAAAGCCTGGGCTGGGTCAGTGCAGGAAGCCAGGCGCCTGTGCCACTCGCCCTCCTGCTCTCTCCCTAGCTGGCGCTGGGCAGCCTGTTCCAGGGGCTGGAGCTGGGCTCCCTGCAGCCCACCTCGCTCACCCTGATGTACCCGCTGGGCACGGCCTCCAACAGCACCGCCATCCGCCTGGACCCCATGGAAATCGCCACTTTCCGCGTCCGCCTGGGGTAGCGCGTCCCGCGGCGGGGAGGAGCAGACTGGCTGTGCGCTGCTGGAGCAGCCGCCGAGCCCCGCAGAGGCTGCGCCGGCAGGCCCGTGGCAGGCAGGAGGTGCCGGACCTGCGCAGGCTGCTGCCTTCTTAATTTATTAGTCCTGTGTTCTCAGATAGATTTCGGACAGTGAGCTGCTGCGGCAGGGCTGCGCGGAGGCTGCTGAATGCTGCCTGGTGCAGAGGGCGCGGGCTGGGCGCTGCTCTGAGCGGAGCAGGGCTGGCGGGGCAGCGGGACCGGCCGCGGTGTGCCCGCCGTGCAGCCCTGGGGCAGGGGCCCTGCTGGCGCCTGGGCTCCCACGGACCGGCAGGGCAGCACGTGGGCTGGCAGCGGCCTGGCCGGGCAGGCGCTATGGACTGGAGACTGAGCTCGCCTGGAGCTTGTAGGAAACATGAGGCTGTTTCCAGGAGCCCCGGCCTGTGTCTGCTTTGTGGTTCTCGCACCGGTGGCGCTGGGCAGCAGGAGGGGGGCTCTGCGGGGAGAGGCTCTGGGCTGTGCCCTGCGCCCAGGCGGGCTGGGAGGGCTGCGGGCGGCTGGTGCTGTGCCTGCTCTGCACCATGGAGCCCCCGTCCTGCCCCTGCTCCCCCAGCTGAGCAGGGTGGGGAGCCCTGGGAGCTCATTCCCTGGTGGCATGGCTGGGACAGCCATGCACAAAGACAAGGTGGTGCTGGAGTGAGCGTGGGGTGAGCGTGGGGATGGCCTCTTCCAGCAGTGCTGCAGTGCCTGCCCATCTGGGGATCGCCCAGACTGCTTGTGTGTACGAGCTGGTGGCAGTGCCAAAGCGCCTCGGGTCTGTGGTGGCTCAGAGGCTGCGGGAAGCCGTGTTGTGTCCCGGTTGCTGTGGATGCTGCACTCCCCTGCCCCCCCCGGGGCTAATTATTACTGCTGGGGCACCGGTGGGCTGGGCTGCGGCACCCTGGGGAGGGCTGGGGAAGGAGGTGGTGCCGTCTGAGCTCCATCTCTCTGTCCTTGCACCCCCCAGGCTCAGCCACGCGCAGCCACAGCAGCGACGAGGGGCAGAGCAGCTGGAGGCAGCGTGCTGCGGGCACAGGGCAGCACACCCCTCACACCACCACTGCTCAGGGTCTGGCTCAGGGTCCCCGGCTGTGGGGCACATGGTGCCGGGGGGCGGGCGGGAGCTGGCCGGGTCCTGCCCCTCTGCAGGGCACACGTGTGCCCACGGTGGCTCTGTCAGAGCCTGGCTAATGGCACAGCTGGCCAGGGGCCAGGCTGCTGCCTGCTGGGGCTCTCCTGCTGCCCGAGGGGCTGCGGCACATCCTGCCCACTGCCCCACAGCCACAGTGCACTCGCCCTGTGCCCGTCTGGCCTGCAGCCCTCAGCCTCCAGCCGGGAGCCCGAGCAGGGCTGAGGTGCCCGGTGAGGGCTGCCAGACCTGCTGCCAGGTGGGGATGGTGCCTCCGGTCCCGGTGCTTGGCCCTGGAGAAGCTCATTAGCGATGCTCCCGCCTCCTGCCCGTGGTCCCTGCGGAGCGGGGCAGTGAGTGCAGGAGGCTCTAATGGCTCCACGAGGCTCCTGATGGGCCGCAATGGAGGCGGGAGCAGGAGGGGCTGTGGTTTCTGCCTCAGACAGCGCCGGAGCTGCCTCTGCCCAGGGATGGCGGGGAAGATGCCGGGTGGGCTCCTGCTCCGGCTGCTCCTCGCCGCTGCTCTGTGCCCCGGCATCCTCGGGACAGGTACGGCCCCTTTGCCCCTGCTCCCTGAGGCAGGCACTGCCCGTCCTCCCCCTCTTGGCTGGGACCACGTCCCCTGGGCTGCTCCCTGCCATCCCCAGCTGGAGGCTGTGCGGTCAGGGCGGGGAGGCGGTGGTCCGTGCTGGGGATGGGAGCCAGGGGTGGTGGTGCCGGAGCTGGTCACAGCTGTGTGGGGCGAGAGGCGCTGCCCTTGTGGGGCAGGGGGAACCAGGGAGACCAGCGTTGGGCTGCCGGGCTGGGGCTTTGCCCTCCCCTCCTGCTCGTGCCCTTCCCTGGGAGCGTGCCGGTGCCGCAGCCCCGTGCCCACCGCTCCTGCCGCAGCCTCAGTGCAGAACCTGCACCTCTGCGAGGGCTACGCCGGCCCCGACGGCCGCTACCACCCCGGCTTCTACTGCCCGCGCCTGACCGACCCGGCCGCACACCGGTACTGCTGCCGGCCCGGCCCCCACGCCCTCAAGTCCTGCTGCTCGCAGGGGGCCGTGGAGGCCCTCACCGGGGTGAACCTCTCCAGCCTCCCCGTGCCTGGCCTCCTCCGGTGAGCGAGGCCGGGAGGGGCGGCGGGGGCTGCGGCGTGGGCAGCACAGCCCTGGGGGGGGGCTGGCCCTTGGGGGTGCCTGGTGCTGAGCTGCCCCCGGTGCTGAGCCGCCCCCGCCCGCAGGAACCCCCTGGCCCTGCCCTTCGTGGGGCTCTACGGGCTCCTCGTCCTCGTCCTCATGGCCCTCGACCTCGTCCACTTCTACCGCACCAAGCGCTGCAGCCTCGGCCGCCTCCTGCCCTGCGGCCGCTGCCCCCCCCGCGGCTCCCCGGCCCCCGGGGGGCTCCTGGCGCCCGGCCCCGCAGCCCCGGCCCCCTGCGCTCCTGGGGGGGCAGCGTAGGGGTCCCGGTGGCTGCTGCCTCTGGGGGACCCGAGGGCTGGGGGGGTGGCACTAGGGGGTGGGGGGGCCGGGGGGGCAGTGGGGTCACAGGGGGTGGGGGCACGGGGGCGGTACCGGGGGCACGGGGGCGGTACCGGGGGCACCGGGGGTCGCGCGGGGTCAGCGGGGGTCAGCGGGGGCCCCGCCCTGCGCTGGCACCTCCGGGCCGCGGGGGGGCGCTGGGGGCTACGCCCGGCCCGGCCCCGGCCCCGCCTCCCTCCCCTCCCCTCCCGTCACGTGACGCGGGCGGCGGCGTCCGGGTTCCCCGGGCGATCGGCGGTGACGTCACAGCGCGGCCGGAGCGGCCATGGAGGAGGCGGTGAGGGGGGGACGGGGACGGGACGGGGACGGGAGGGGAGGGGAACGGGAACGGGGACGGGAACGGGATTGGGACCGGGACGGGAACGGACAGGACGGGACGGGAGGGGAGGGGAGGGGAGGGGAGGGGACCGGGACCGGGACCGGGACTGGGGACGGGATCGGGATCGGGATGAATTTGGGGCAGGACGGGACGGGAGGGGACCGGGACCGGGACGGGAACGGGACGGGGCGGGACCGGGCTGGATTTGGGGCGGGACCGGGACCAGGACCGGGATCGGGATCGGGCTGTGCTCGGGGCCGGGCCGGGGCTTGGGGAACAGCGCGGGGCAGGACGGGGCTCGGGGACGGGCCGGGACGAGACGGAGCCGGGGCCGGGCGGGGCCGGGCTCGGGCCGTGTCGGGGGAGCGGTGCCGGTCGCGGCCCCGTGCCCTGGTGCCAGGCGCTGCCGTGTCAGGTGTCCGCGGGGCGGCTGCGGGCGGAGGGCAACGCGCTGTTCCAGGCCGGGCAGCACCGCGCCGCCCTGGCCGCCTACACGCGGGCGCTGAGCCTCGACTGCAGCGGGCCCGAGCGCGCCGTGCTGCACCGCAACCGAGCCGCCTGCCACCTCAAACTGGTGCGTGGGGACGGGACGGGACGGGGTGGGACGGGATGGGGTGGGACGGGACGGGATGGGCTGCCCTGGGCCGTCCCGGGCCGTCCTGTGCTGCCGGCTGGGCCGGGCAGGGCCGGGCACCCTGCGCTGCCGGCTGGGTGCCCGCACAGCGCCGCCAGCCCCCAGGCCAGGCGCTGATCCCTCCTCTCGCCCCTTGCCCTGCCCCCAGCCCCCGGCTGTCGCTGTCCCATCTCCCCAGGGGCCGCTGTCCCCAGCTGGGGCATGCAGGTGCCCCGGGTCTGCCCACTAGCCTTTGATTTGCTGTCACAAACCATGCCTGGAGCAGGGGGTAGCACCGAGAGCCTCAGGAGCTCAGAGGGACAGGGAGCACCGCCACAGCGGGCACACGGAGAGCACGGGGCCTTAGAGCTCCTTGGAGACCCCCCGAGGGCTGTGCTCTGGGAAGGGCAGGGCACCCAACCTCTGGTCCCCAGCTCCCAGTGACACTGTTTCCCCCCCCAACCTCCCCCAGCCATTTCCCTGCTCCTCTCTCAGCGCTGGGTGCAGCAGGCAGGGTGAATGCAGCCTGCACGGACGGTGTGCCAGGCGCCCCCTTCTCACCCGCTCTCTCCCTGCAGGAGGACTATGCCGAGGCGGAGGCTGATGCGTCTAAAGGTACTGCCAGGGGTAGCCGGCAGGGACCGGCTGCTGTGTGCCGCCTACCAAGGCAGCCCGGGGCACGCCAGGGGCTTTGCGATCGCTCCCTCGCTCTCCTGCAGCCATTGAAGCCGACGGCCGGGACACGAAGGCGCTGTTCCGCCGAAGCCAGGCGCTGCAGAAGCTGGGCCGCTTGGACCAGGCTATCAGCGACCTGCAGAGGTGCATCAGCCTGGAGCCCAAGAACAAGGCCTTCCAGGAGGCCTTGCGCGCCCTGGGGAGCAGCATGCACGAGAAGGTGAGGGGGAAGGTGCTGTGGGGCGGCTGCTGCTGCGCATCCCTGCGGGAGCGGGGGGTGGAGGGGGAGCAAGGGCTGAGCTGCTCTTTCTGGTGTGTCTCAGATGAAGACCATGTCCTGCACGGACTCAAAGGTGGAGCAGATGTTCCAGATCTTGCTGGATCCTGAAGAAAAAGATGCCGACAAGAAGCAGAAGGTCTGAGCTCCAGGGAACGGGGGGCAACATGACTTGGGTGTTGGGCAAGGAGTGGAGGAATCATGCCTAGGTCGGCACTGCTGGCTGCGCTGTGCTGTCCTGGGAGCCCAGGCTTCCTGCCAGCAGAACACGCTCCCTGGAGACTGGGAGCGGGGCTGGGGGCCTGTGGCTGCCCCGTTGGCTCCCACATGAGGTTCGCTGTGTGCAGGGAGTCTGTTCTGGAGGGCGGGTGACCCAAACGTGCCTCTCTTCTCCCAGGCGGCGCAGAACCTGATTGTGCTGGCACGAGAGGAGGCTGGAGCAGAGAAAATCTTCCAAAGCGATGGTGTGCGGCTGCTGACGCAGCTGCTTGACACGGCCAAGGCTGACTTGATGCTGGCAGCCCTGCGCACCCTGGTGGGGCTGTGCTCCGGGCACCGCTCCCGGGTAGGTGCCGCGGGAGCTCGGTCCTCCTGCGTGTGGGGACCACGGGGACATCTGTGCTGGGCAGGCTCTGAAGTACGGTGGGCTGGGGAGCACCGATGGCCTTTGCCTGTGTTGTGCTGTAGCCCTGCAGCTGAACAGCAGAGCTCTAAGCTGTCACCTGCCAGGCCTGAGCTGTGAGAGCCTTGTTGTGGAGGGGAACAGCTCTCAGAAGATGCTGGGGAGTGCCGGGTTTTCCCCCAAAGTCCCCAGCAGGCGCCTGTGCTTGTACCTGCAGACCATGGCCATCCTGGCGGAGCTGGGGGCCCCGCGCCTCTCGGCAGTGCTGGGTGTGGAGCACGAGCAGGTTTCCCTGGCTGCCTGCAACCTTCTGCACGTCATGTTCGATTCCCTGAGGGAGGGACTGCAGAAGGACTTCCGTGGCAAGGAGGACGCGGTGGTGCTGGGTGAGTGGCTGCTGCCCCAGCTGGTGTGGGGAGGCACTGAGCTGCGGTGGGTTCTGCTGCTCCCTGCCTCTGGGCCTGGATTTACACGGGCTTGAGCTGGGGGTCAGGATCCCCCGATCCCAGCAGCTCCTGCTGGCCTTACTGTGATGGGGTGAGGGCTGTGTGCAGGGCACTGACCGCTGGCCCTGTCTCCCCTGGAAGATTCCTCCAAGGACCTGAAACTGCTGATCAAGGACCTCCTGGAGCTGCTGCCTCTGGAAGGGGCCTCTGCGCACGGCCGTGACAACGCCCTCAACCTGCTCATCAAGGTGGTGCCCAGGAAGTCGCCGAAGGAGACCAACAACAGCATGAGCCTCTGGGTGATCGACCAGGGTGAGTGAAACAGCCTGCAGCATCCCGCTGGGCCGTCACACCCCTCTGCCTGGGGCGACGCGTGCCTTGGCTCTGCAGGACCGAGGTGCCTGCGCGTCCCATTTTGCTCCTCGCTGGGTGCCTGAGCTCTGTGTCCTCCTAGGCCTGAAGAAGATTCTGGAGGTGGGCAGCACAGTGTGCGGAGCCCCGGGCAGCCTGCCCGTGACAGAGAACACCCGGATGAGCGCCTCGGTCCTACTGAGCAAGCTTTACGAGGACCTGAAGTGCGACGCTGAGAGGGAGAACTTCCACCACTTGTGCGAGGACTACGTGAGGTGAGCCCGGGGCAGAGGAGGGCTCCGTCCTGTGCAGCCAGGAGCATTCTGCTGCTGTCCCTGCCTCCGCTGGGAGTGGCAGCACCCTGTTCCCAGGCTTCTTGCTTTTAGTGGTAAAAGCCAAGTGCAGAGCAGCAGGGACCTGCCATGCCGCTGGTCCGGCAGGGCAGCACGGCGTGAGGCTGGTGGGGATCAGCCTTATCCCTCCTGGCCTTCTTCCCCTGCAGGAGCTGGTTTGAGGGGCACGAGCTGGCCGGGAAGCTGCGGGCCATACAGACGGTGTCGTGCCTGCTGCAGGGCCCCTCAGACGCTGGGAACAGGGTGCTGGAGCTGGAGGGGATCATGGACAGCGTGCTGTCCCTCTGCGCCTCCGTCTGCGAGGCCCACCAGCTGGTGGCGGTGGAGGCGCTGATCCACGCTGCTGACAAGGCCAAGCGCGCGTCCTTCATCACGGCCAACGGCGTCAGCCTGCTCAAGGAGATCTACAAGCACAGCGAGAGGGACAGCATCCGCATCCGGGCGCTGGTGGTGAGCGCGGCAGGGCAGGAGGAGCAGCAGTGCGTGGGGCTGGGGGGCTGCGGCGGCCCGTGGTGCCATCCTGTCCCCGCTGGGGGGCTGCCACGGGGGCACTGCGGCCTCCAGCCCTGACGCTCTGCTCCTCACAGGGGCTCTGCAAGCTGGGGTCTGCCGGAGGCACTGACTTCAGCATGAAGCAGTTTGCTGAGGGCTCCACGATGAAGTTAGCCAAGCAGTGCCGCAAGTGAGTGCTGAGGACGGCGGGGTGCGCTGGGGGCGGGAGCCCTGCAGGGAGGGCTCACGGGGCCGTCTCGCAGGTGGCTGTGCAATGAGGCGATCGACGCGGGCACGCGGCGCTGGGCTGTGGAGGGCCTGGCCTACCTCACTTTCGATGCGGATGTCAAGGAGGAGTTCGTGGAGGACAAGGCAGCGATGCAGGCCATGTTCCAGCTGGCCAAGGTGGGCGCTGAGCGCCGTGGGGGGAACGTGCCCGAGTGCCCCTCCTGATGGAAGGGGTTGGGGCTCCTCCTGCGGGGCTGTGGCTGGGGTGTGCACAGGGCTCTGGTGGTGCTGAGCGGGCTCAAGCCCTGCTCTGTCCTGTGTCACGGGTGTGACGAGCGTCCCATTTCCCCTGCAGTCGGAGGACAGGAGCGTGCTCTATGCAGTTGCCTCCACGCTGGTGAACTGCACCAACAGCTACGACCACGAGGAGCCAGACCCCCAGATGCTGGAGCTGGCCAAGTACGCCAAGCAGCACATTCCAGAGCAGCACCCCAAGGTGAGGGGGGGGGATGATCGCAGGAGCTGTGGGGAGCCTTGGCCCCACGGGACAGCAGGGGGCTGGGACAGAGCCTGGCCAGGGACAGGGAGTCCGGAGATACCATTCTGGTGCCTTTGGGGTGATGGCCTCGGGGCTGGGCAGCAGGAGGCGGTGGCAGGTCGGGTGCTGGCTCTGACTGGAGCGGTGCCCCTGCCCGGGACAGGACAAGCCGGACTTCGTGAAGCGGCGGGTGCGCAAGCTGCTGACGGCTGGCGTGGTGTCAGCCCTGGCCTGCATGGTGAAGAGCGAGAACCCGGCACTCACCAACTCCTGCCGGGAGCTGATCTCCAGGTACAGGGGGCAGGGGCGTGGGAGCTGCCCTCTGAGGCTGCTGGAACCCTCCTGCAAATTTAGTGCCTGTGGGGAGCCCGGGCTTCTAGGAGCAGGGGGGTGTCTGGCACAGCCCGGGTCCGCTGCTGGTATCGGGGTGGCACTGGCAGCCACCACAGCAGGTTCCAGACTCCGTCTGCTCCTGCCCTGTCTGCAGGGTGTTCCTGGCCCTCGTGGCGGAGGCAGAGGACCGAGGCGGTGTGGTTGCACAGGGAGGAGGCAAGGTGAGGTGGTGGGTGCCACGGTGCCCCCAGCCCGTTCCATGGGGAGGGCTGGGGCTGTGACCAGCTGTAGGACAGGCTGATGCATCTCCATCTGCAGGCTCTCATCCCGCTGTCCCTGGAGGGCACTGAGGTGGGACAGACCAAGGCGGCTCAGGCCCTGGCGAAGATCACCATCACCTCCAACCCAGAGATGGTGTTTCCTGGGGAGCGGGTCAGTGTCACCACCGAGGGGCAGGCTGCCACGCTGCGCAGGGCGTGGAGGGGACAGCCGGGGGTTGCAGTGGTCAGAGAGGGCTGTGGGGGGGCCTCGACGCTCCTTGTGTGCCCAAATTGCTGCAGCCAGGCACGTCTGCTCTGGGGAGGCGTTGGGCTGAGCAGCACAGGGAGGGCTGCGGGGCAGGGGCTGCCATGGTCGCTGGGAGCCAGCTTTGGCTCCTCGTTTCCCCTTGCGGCAGGGCTTGGCAGCCCAGGAGATGGAGGCCTGAGGGGTGACAATCTGAGTCTGACGTTCCTCGGGAAGGAGGCAAAAGCCCCTGGTGGTTTCCACAACGGCCTGATTGTCCAGGCCTGGCCACAAGGAGCAGTTCTGCCTTTCTGCTAGGTCTAGAGTCCCTGCCCCCAGGTTTGAGCCCTGCACTGCTCTTTCCACAGATCTACGAGGTGGTGCGGCCCCTGGTCAGCCTTCTGCACCTCCAGCGCACAGGCCTGGAGAACTTTGAGGGGCTGATGGCGTTAACCAACCTGGCTGGCATCAGCGAGAGGCTGCGGTAGGGGCAGTGGGGCCAAGGCCCAGCTCTTCCAGGCGGGGGGTGAGGGGGACCCAGGTCCAGATGGGTGCTGCCCTGGCCAAAAGTGGTGCGGGGGTAGCACCAAGGGGCAAGGAGTGCTCACCCCTGGCCTGCTGCAGGCAGAAGATCCTGAAGGAGAAGGCTGTGCCCATGATCGAGGGCTACATGTTTGAGGAGCACGAGCTGATCCGGCTGGCTGCCACCGAGTGCATGTGCAACATGGCCATGAGCAAGGAGGTGAGGGCCGTGCCGCGCTGAGCCGGCGGCTGCTTGCCCTGGGCTGCTGGCCACCTCCCTCCCTGCTGCCTGCAGGTGCAGGAGCTGTTCCTGGCCGAGGACAGCGACCGGCTGAAGCTGATGGTCCTGTACAGCGGGGAGGAGGATGAGAAGCTGCGGCGGGCAGCCTCGGGGACCCTGGCCATGCTGACCGCGCTGCATCCCCCCATCTGCAAGAGGATCCCGCAGGTGGTGAGTGCCCAGGGCAGGGGCAGCCTCGTGTGCCCCCCACCCCGCGTGCTGGGGCTAGTTGTGGGCTGGGGACCCGCTGCCGTATGGCACCCAGGGGCACGGTGCTGCGGCTGCCCACGGTGCTGAGCACCCCGCTCTGCCCGCAGACGGTGCACTGGCTGGAGATCCTGCAGGCGCTGCTGCTCAGCCCCAGCACGGAGCTGCAGCACCGCGGGGCCGTGGTGGTGATGAACCTGATGGCGGCCGAGCGCGGCGTGGCGGAGCAGCTCATCGCCAGCGAGATGCTGGAGATCCTCTCGGTGCTGGCCAAGGACCGCGACAAGCCGCGCGTGGCGCAGGCGGCGCAGGAGGCGCTGGCGCAGGCGGTGTCTTACGGCCTCATCAAGCCCGGCCCCGGCCAGGACTGAGCCCGGGCCCGGGCCCTGCCCTGCACACGCTGCTCCGGGCTTGCGCTCACCGCACGCACCGCGCCGCACCGGGACCGACCGGGGGCCGCCCGCTGGGACCGGGCCGGGCCCCCCCCCGCCCGCTGCCGCCGCGTCCCGGGGTGAGGGGGGGGAGGACGGGGCCCAGCGCCACCTCCGCCACTGCCAGTGCCTTAACGGGGGCGGCACCGGGGGCACCGCGCTGAAGCTGCTCCTGGGCGGCGGCGCCGCCTCCGCGTCTGTCTGCGGCTGCCCGACGGGGGGGGGCCCGGTGCTGCCCCTCCCATCCCCGCCCCGTCCTCCCCGCCCCGCCATGGCGGCCCCGCGCCGCTCCTGGCTCGTGTTCGGCTTCAGCGCCGAGGAGGCGGCGGGGGAGCCGTCGCCGGGCCCGGGGCCGCGCCGCCTGGAGCCGGGCCCCGAGGGGATCGAGGGGATCCGCCGCGTGTGGCCCGCCTGGAGCTACGCCGTGCTGGACACCGGTGAGCGGCCCCCCGGGGCGGCCGGCACGGGGATGCTGCCGGGCCCCCCCGGCGCCCCTCCCGGCCCCGGAGCCCCCCGGAGCCCCGGCGGGCGCTGAGCCGCTGCTCCCGCAGGCGCGGGGCTGGAGGTGCTCGGCGCGGGGCTGCGGCGGCGGCTGCCGGCGGGGTGCGCGGAGGCGCTGCCGTCCGAGACGCACGTCCTGCTGCTGCGGGGACGGGGACGGGGACCGGGGGCGGCGGCCGAGGCCTGGCCGCGGGCGGCGGCGCTGCGGGGGGAGCTGCGGGGAGCCCCCGCCTGGCGCCGGGCCCTGCCGCCGGGCCCCCGCCGCCCCCCGCTGCCGCTGCTGCCCGGCGGCTTCGCGGTGCCCCGGCCGCCCTTCTTCTGCGAGCTGCCCCCGGCCCCGCCGCTCCGCGCCCTGGCGCTGGGCCACGAGCACGTCCTGGCGCTCGGGGCCAACGGCGAGGTCTACGGCTGGGGCGGCGGCAGGTGAGCGCCGGGGGGGGGCAGGGGGCCGGGGGGGGGCGCGCCGGTGGCCGGGGTGCAGGTGAGGGGTGCTGGGGTGGTGGTGGGGGTCCCTCAGCTGGTAGCACGCAGGTGGAGGCAGGGTTCAGGGCTCCGGTGTCGCCAGCACGCTAAAAAGGTGCCGCACTGCGTGGGCAGCCAGCCGAGCGAGCAGCACGCACACCCGCCAGCACTTCAAGGGCTGTTCTTCATGCTGCTGCACATAAATACTGTGCTACAAGTAACTCTTGAGTCTTGGTTCTTGATTACGTGCAACTGGTCCTGAGCAGCAGCCCTGCGAGCTGCCCCCTGCCCCCCGTGCTGCTTGGGCTCGGGGCAGAGGCTGTCCCGGTCCCTTCCCTCGTGCCCCCTGTCAGGGCTGGCAGTGGGGAGGCGCCTGGGGTGCAGCAGGGACAGAGGCACTCGGGTTCTGGCCCGGCCCTCTCTGCTCGGCGTTCCCAGGCCGTGCCTTCAGGCCTCACGTGCAGTGGGGACCAGCAGGTCGTCCACAATGTTTTTCCCTGTTGGTACTGGCTTTGCTACTTGTACCCAAGTCTGGCGTTTCCCATACTATTACCTGGGCAGGCTGAGCCTGGTGTGTTGTTGCTGATGCTGTGACATCAGCCTGGTGCCACCGGCCTTACAGGACTCCCTGAAAGTCCCTGCGGGCACTGGTCTCACCCTGTCTGTGCGGGGTTTACCACAGGCAGCACCTGGGTCTGTCCCTATTGAGTCCAACCACATGGGTGGCCCCGGGGTCACGCTGCCAGCCCTGTGCTTGGTAAATGTGTCTGGGTACGGCCGTGCGCCCCCAGCCCCGAGCAGACGTTACCAGCACAGCTGTGGGGTCGGGGTGTCGGTGGGCGATCTGCCCTGACCACGTTAATTGCCAATTACAGATAGTTACAGGGTAGAAGGGGTAAGTTAGCGATCTTGCTGCTTACGTGAAACAAAGCCAACAAAGATTAAAGCAGAGCTGTGCAAACTGGAGTGTCTTCCTCCCTCGGTATTGCCGATGTGCTCGGGTGCATTTTGTTTCCCAGCCTCAGGTCGCTGGTGTTTGGGGGCTGTTGTCATGGCCGGCGGGTTGTCATAGCAAACAGCATTAGATCAGCCCTTACATTTACAGATATTGCCATATTGCCATCGTTCTTGCCTTCTTTCTTTACCTTTAAAGGAAAGGTTTACACACCTCACTTGCTGTCATGTATTTCAGGATTAACTTTTTGCAGACACTAAATGCCATGGTTAAGCTTTGGTTACTAGAAAAGTATGAGAAGCCTCTCGTACTTCTTTGTGCCTCTTCCTTCAGCGTTAGGGCTCTGCTGAATAATGCTGTAGCTGTTAGACACGGGGCCCTCCAGCCTTCAGGGACGCTTGCTTAAAGCAGCCCTCAGCTCCCCAGCAGTTTTCCCCTTTCCCTGCTGGTGCTAACCCCGCTGTGCCAGCACCTGCAGCCTTGCAGGTTAAGTTCCTGACATACAAATCAGCTCAGACATAAATGACACAGCAGGGGCACGTTCGTTATGTCACAGTTGTGCCGTGCGTCGTTCCCTTGCGCGTAGTTACTGCACCATGCAGCCCCCCAGTCCCGGCTGCGTACCACCAGCAGCTGTGCCCCGGCCTCCCAGTGCCCTCGCTGCCGGCTGTGGCCCACGAGCTGCCGCACAGCCGGGGGGCGGCAGGAGGCCGGGGGGCGTCAGGGCTGCAGGCACCGGGTGCGGGAGGTGCCCGTCTGTCTGCCCGCGTACGTCTCCCCACAGGCACGGGCAGCTCGGCCACGGGGGCCTGGAGTCGGAGCAGCAGCCACGGCTGGTGGAAGCCCTGGCCGGTGTGCCCATGCGGGCGGTGGCGGCGGGCGGGTGGCACTCGGCCAGCATCAGCGGTGAGGGGCTGGGGGCGGGGGGTGGCGGTGCTGGCAGCCTGGGGCCGGCTGCCCCGTGTGGTCCCGGGCAGGGCCGGTGCTGGTGCCTGGTACCCTCGAGCACTCGGCCGCTGCCACGGGGTCCGAGCTGTGCCCTGACCAGGGCCGCCCCGTGCGTGCTTGCAGAGGGGGGGGACCTCTACATGTGGGGCTGGAACGAATCGGGCCAGCTGGCGCTGCCCTCCAAGGCGGTGGCAGAGGAGCAGGACCAGGATGAGGACGCAGACACAGGTGAGGATGCTGCTGGGTGCAGCGAGGCCATGCCCAGCCCCTGGGATGGCGCGGCCAGGGCTGAGCACCGCTGTTCTCAGGGGCCGCGGAGCTGCCGCCCCCCCGGGAGCAGCCGGGCGCCGCCTTCATTTCCATCCAGGCGTTCCCGGCCCTGCTGGACCTGCCCCAGGACGTGGAGGTTGGTGCCGTCAGCTGCGGGTCCCGGCACACGGCTGCAGTCACACGTGAGTGCCCGGTGGGTGGGTGGGGGAAGCAGCCCCGGTGCTGGGGGCAATGCCAGCTGATGGGCTCTGTCCTGGTTGCAGGAGACGGCGAGCTCTACACCTGGGGCTGGGGTAAGCGAGGCTTCTGCTCCATGATGGCCCAGTGTGACCTGCTGGTTGCCTTGCCGCTTTGTTTGCTGGCTGTTAATGCTTTATTTGGACTGCTCCCCTTCCATCCTTGCCCAGGGGATGAAATCCCTCCTGTGGGCCCCGTCACACAGCTGCTGTGTCTGCAGGTAAATATGGGCAGCTGGGCCATGGGGACAACACCAGCTCTGACCGGCCCCGGCGCGTGGAGCACCTGGTGGCAGAGGGGCTGCGGGCCCAGGAGGTGGTGTGCGGGCCCTGGAACACCTACGTGTGCGTGCTGGAGCAGTGAGGGGCACGAGGCTGTCCCACAACCATCGCTGTGTGCATGGAGCAAAGGGAGACAGAGGAAAGCTCTGCCCCTGCCCCACGGAGCAGCCCTCGGCCCTTGGAGGTCGGGCAGAGGCTGGGCAGACACCGTGGGTGGGTTTCCCCCCCCGGGACCACAGCTCAGGCCGAGGAGCTGTGCTGCTGCCTCAGGCAGCTGGGGTTGCACTAGTGATAAAGACAGAACAGGACTACATGGATTTATTAAATCTCTTTTTGTAACAGCTGCGGTAGTGCTTCGCGGTGCGTACACATACAGGTGCCCAGCTGCTCCAGCCCCTACGGGCACAGGCAAGAAGGCAGGGGCTGAAGAGCCAGGCCCAGCCCTCTCCTCCTCCCAGCCTCCAGGGTGATGCTGGAGGAGCCTTTGGTCACCCCAACAACCACACAAACAGCAGGGGTATATACATGGATACGCATTATTCCCATAAACAGTATATACAGTTACAGAGCAAGGGAACAGAACCTGGGGAATAAATAACAGCAAGTGGGGGAGTGTAGTGACAACAAGGTGCAAATTAGTTCTGATCAGGGACAGACACACATACAGAGCTTCATTAACAAAAGGTGCAAACGGGCCCCCACCAGCACGTCGTACCGCCAAGCCATGCGCTGTTCTGCCCAGGAGCAGCGGGCGAGAAAGGGCAGGCAGGCGATGGGGTGCACGTGCAGGGGGACAGGCAGCCCCTCACCAGGGGCTCGAGGATGGGCAAAGGGGAATCGGCCACCTGAGGGCTCCAGGGAGCAGCTGCAGTGCCCAGCGTGGGGGAGTTGAGACCCTCAGCCACAAGCCCAGGCTGCAGCAGTCCGCGGGGGGCCAAGGGAGGCTGCTTAGAGGAACCTCAGCTAAAGCAAGCCCTAGCTAAAGCATGGCTGCTGTGCTGTTAAGGAAGAGCTGGGTAGATAATACCTACAGATATATGGAAGGTTAAAAAAAAAAAAAAAAAGCCGTTGGTAAGAGGCACCAAGGCCAGCTCTCTGCACTAGGTCCTGTCTGTCCCAGAGCACACCCGGCAAGGCAGAGCCCTGCCACCTCACCCCACTGCCCAGCCAGGCTCCCGCGGAAGCCACCACCCGCTGCTACGCTACCCCAAGTTTGTTCTCAGTCTTTAATCACAAACAGTCACAAGAATTCCCCAAATAAAAGCAAAAATGTTAGAAGTGTCCTTTTCCTTCCCCTGCCCTCGCAGGCAGAGGGGGGGGGGCGGCCAGACTAATGCTGGGCCCTAGCTAAAAGCCAAGCCGAGGGCAGGGCCTGCCCCGGGCCTGGGCGCTGCGGGAGCGCTCCCCCAGGGCAGGGACTCACTGCGGCTGCGCAGGGCCAGAGCCGGGGGCAGCGCCTCAGCAGTAGGCGGTGGTGGTGGTGGAGTTGAGCACGCGGGAGCTGGTGTCACACCTGGAAGCCTTTGAAAGTTCGCGCTGTGGACACAAGAAGCAGGAGACGGGGGGTGAGGGCCGGGGGCCGCAGGCGGTGCTGGTGCTCCGGGGCAGCGGCTTTAGGCCACGCTGTGCCCCTGCTGGGCAGAGACAGCAGCCGACACCCCCCCTGCTTCAGGACAGGGCAGGAAGGCAGCTCTCAGCAGCTGGGAAAGATCCCCGAGGCTCCCAGGAGCAAGAGCCCTGGGCCGGGAGCCTCATCCCTCCCTCCTGCAGCTGGCAGCTCACCACCTGTCCTGGGAAGCGCTTCCAGATCGGTGGGACAGCGAGGGAGCAGGCTGGCAGGGCAGGAGCACAGGCAGGCTGCAAGCCTATGTGCAAGCAGTGCAGGAAGGGAGCGCTGCCTCTGCCCAGCACAGCAGGGCCAGCAGCCAGCACCCTGCCTCCCTCCCTCCCTCCCCAGGGGCTGCCACAGGCACAGCATCAGGGCCTGATGAGGAACCCCCAGCGCTGGCTCTGTTCTCAGCAGGAAGGGATGCTCCTGGGCATCAGGAGAGGTTAAAGCCTGGGCTCAGTGAGGGCTAAGGGAAGGGCAGAGGCCTCCAGCCAGCAAAGCTCTATCCACCAGCAAAGACCAACACCCCCCCCCAGCACCCACCTCCCCCAGGGAGCTCCCCAGCACAGCTCAGGCCAGCAGGAGGTGGGACAAGGCAGGGTCCCTTGGGAGGCTGAGCTCAGGGGCACAGCAAGCTGAGTCAAGGCGAGCATGCAGGGGCTGAGGCCATGCAGGCAGTGGGAAAAGGACCCAGGGGCAAGCAGGACCCTCCCGCCTCTCTCCCAGCAACCAGGTTAGGACAGCAACAGAGCGCTGCTGCTGCCAGCTGCCCGCGCCCAGGAAACACCACATCAAACCCCGGGGCTCAGTGCTCGGCTCAGGCAGCTGGGGACAGGCCCAGCTCCAGAGAGCAGCCACGCCACTGGAGCAGGGCTGTGCCGGGAGGCCTGGCACAGGGACACACCGCAGGCAGGGCCTGGCTCCTGCACGGGCTCGGGGGCTGCCCTGGGCAGCAGAACTCCTCTCGTCTCCATCTGTTCCCCCCGGGGCTGCTCAGGGCCACGCAGGATGCGAGCGGTGCTTGGCCTCAGCCCCCCAACCTCAGCGCTGAGTTCCTGCCATGCAGCCCCCACCCGGTGCCGGGGGCGCTGGCAGGAGCAGGCGCTCTGTGTGGCGGGGGCCGCGGGGCTGTGGGAGGGGGCGCAGGCCCCGCGCGGCCGGGGGGAGGCAGGTTTAGAAGAGGTGAATTACCGCAAACTCAGAATAGGTGCTGGCAACAGAACTAACGCTGTAGTTACGCTGGGCAGGGGCTGTGGGGGTGCACCCACCGCTCAGGGTGGTTCCGTTCAGCTGCGACACGTTCTCCTTGTTCTGCTCCCTGTGTCCTGGCCGGGGGGGCTTCAAAGCCACGCGGCTGGGGGTCCGAGCCTGACCAAACTGCTGGAATGGAAGACAGGAGGCATGACCCGAGGGGGCTGGAAGCCTGTGCTAGCCTTGCTGCTCTGCAGTACTGGAGGAACTCCAACCTCCAGCAACCCTTCGTGGTCTGGGGCCCAATTCTGACCCAGGACACATAGGTCAGGTAATGAAGACCACCCCCCCGCCCCCCCCCAAGCTTCAGGCTTGGCCCAGACACCCACCAGAAATCTGGGCTAGGGGGAGTCTTCCTGAATGCTGCCCACCCTCCTTTTCCCCCAGGCTGTGCTGGTCCCACCGACATCCCACCAGCCGTGCAGCTGCCCAGCAGGGCAGGCCGGGACCAACGAGCAGCCTGTATGCCCCTGGAGCCTGGCAGGGGAGGCAGGTGAAGCAGCGCGGCACGGCAGGGCTCCCCAGCCCCCCTGCAGGTAGGGACGCCCCAGAAGGGCCCTCACCTTCCCTCCGGAGGGCGGCAGCCGGGAGGTTGGTGAGTGGTAGAGAGTTGCCCCAAAGGCCGAGCGAACAGTGCTGTTGGGGGTGGCGCTGGAGATGGAAGTGGTGTTGAGCTGGGGGAAAGCAGAGCACCAGGTGAGGGGGGAGGAAGCCGGGGCTGTGCCACACCAGGAAAGCCACTGTGGAAGCACCAGCCGCACAGGGCCCTCCAGCTCCGGGGCACCCCAACAAATCCCACCGCCCCCATGGAGAGACGTGCCCGCAATCTGGCCCCATTCCTGCTTCCCTTACACTGCTGCAACACCCCTGAGCCCTTCTGGCACCTTTGAGAGACTGAACCCAGAGGTGGGGCTCTGAGCACCACACGCACTACGTCGTGCCAGCACTCAAGTGCCGGCAGGGTCCCAGCCTCGCACTCTGCCCGGTGTGGACAGTTTACCTTCCTTACTTTGCCAGGCGTGTGTGGGGTGAGCACGCGACGCTTGACGGGTGTCCGCGGGGTGCTCCCGTACATCATCTCTGCCTCGATCTGGCGGCTTTTCTTCAGGTGCTGCGTGAGAGAGCTGCGCTCACCACCCCGAGCAGAGGAGCAGCGGGGAGCTGGCTGCTCTGCTCTGGGTCACTGCCCAGTGCCAGGGCAAAGGCAGGCTTCTGCTGGTGGGCAGCAGCCCTGCAGCCAGAAGCAGGTACTTCGGGGGAGATTTACAGGTAGCCAGAGCCAAGCCAGAGTCCTGGTGCAGCTGAGGCCAAGAAAAATGCTCAGCACACAGACACCAGCAGCAGCAGACACCAGTTTTGGTAAGGAAGGTGACCACGTACAGAGCCAGCAGGAAGAGAAGACCCCGTCTCCCTAGGGAGCTGCCAGCAGCAGATGGGGAGCCCGGGGCTGGGGCAATTCTCACCCCCCTGAGTGGGGCTGGGCCACTGACAGCCTGGAGCCAGAAGAGGCTCCTCGAGGCCAGGAGAGCACATTCAGCTCTGCACTCACCCGCTCCTGCTTCTCCTTCTCTTTCTCCATGCGGTACAGCTGCCACTGCTCCGCCACATACTCCATGAACTGCTGCCCCTTCACCAGGAAAGCGTCCTCATGCTCCTGCTCCCAGGCCTGGACCCTGCTCTCCAGCTCCTCCTGCAACTGATGGGGACACACGGGCAGTGTCAGGAGGCTGCCCCCCGAGATACTCCTTGCTGGCTCTAAGTGCCCCACTTCTCCTTGGTCACTGCTACATGTGCCTACCCAAAACTGCAGCTCCTTCTCCTCCCTCCAGGTCTGAACCTACCTTGGAAAGCATCTTCTGCAGCTTTGCTCGCTGCTTCTCTTCTTTCAGCAGGCTCCCCCCCCGGTTGGCAAAGCGGTTGGGGTCGGTTGTTTTCCTCTAGCATAGAAAAAGAAGGTGAGGAGAGTGAGGAGAGAGGCAGGCACGGAGCCCAGCCTCACTGCACAGTGCTCCCTGCAGCGCAGCCCCGCACAGCACAGCCAGCTCTTCACCACAAGTTGTCCTGGTGCTCTGACACAGCGCCCCATCCCCTCACCATGCTGCTAGGGCTCCCCCCGCCCCCCCGCTCCCTCAAGGACACTGCACACCAGAGCAGAGGCCTACAGCGCCCAGAGACCTGCCCGAGCAATACCTCCAGCTCCAGGAACAGCTTCCAGTTCTCCTCCCATTTCTGGACGGCCTCAAACAGCTCCTTGTGTGTTTCATAGTAGTTCTTCATCCTCCCCACCTCAGCATCGTGGAGCTGGAGCAGGGTCTCTGTGTAGTCCTCTGGAGAGATACAACAGCGCGTTCAGGAGGCAGGCAGGGACCCGGCACCACATCCAGCAGCACTTCCCTGCAGCCGGTCTGCTGGCAGGCAGCCTGCAGCTCCCCCAGGGGAGTCTGAGAGCCAGCACCCACCATCATAATAGGGGCTGAAGCCTTCTCTCTGCTCCTGGCTGTAGAAGCATTTATCCCAGTACTCAGCCAGCTCCACCCGGATTGCCTGGATCACAGACTTCATGTTCTGCAGCTTCAGCTCCTCCAGACGGTCCACTTCTAACTGCAGCTGCCGTGAGATCAGAGCACAGGCTCAGAAGGCAGCAAGAGCAGAACTGGATTCATGTTCTGTGTAAGCCGAGTTCTAACGAGCCAGTCACCAGCCCCAGCCCCAGCTCCTCCACCTGCGAGGGCAGGCTTTGGCTCACAGCACAGACTGCTGGAAGCTGCCCCTGCACTCCAGCTGAGCAAACGCACGTGCAACCCAGAGCTGCTGCTCCCCTGCCCTCCCCCCTCCAGAGACAGCAGGACGGTCCTTAGGTCCTTACAGCTTTCCTAGTTTTGGCCCTGGATCCGGTCATGTGCACTGCGAAGGACTCCCTCTCCTCCTCAGGAACCTGCAGCCTGTCCCAAAGCGCAGTGATCCTGGATCGCAGCTCCACGCACACGGCCTCGTTCAGGGACCGCCGGGCCTCCAGCTGCAGCAAGGAGAGCTGGGTCAGCACCAGAACGGCCCGATGCTAACCAGGCAGGCTGTTGGCCCTGCTGCAGCCAGCAGAGCAGCCCGTTCATCCTCCCACATCTCCATGCAAGAGCTCCTAGCAGGAGGTTCTAACACAACGCGGTTACTGAGTGCAGAGCAGCCACGCTCTGTGTCACGCTGCCAGGCAGCCTCCACAGCCCCACAGCCCCAGCAAGGCTGCCTCAAGGTGCCAACATACCTGCTGCAGCAGGTTCTGGAGGGCAGCAATGTTGTCTGTGGACAAGCAGAAGGCTTCCTCGTCCTCACACACCACCTCCCGCTCAAAGCTCGTGTCCGGGGTGTGGTCCAGCTCCTCCATGCAGAGGATGACTTGTCGCTTGATACTGACAAACTGCTCCCGCCTTCGCTCCTGCAGGTGACGAGCCCCATGAGAAGCCCGTGGGCACCGTCCCCACCCCCCAGGGAGACCTCGCCCGCTCCCCGCTCACCTTCTCGGCGCTCAGGGAGGCCAAGTGGCGCCGGTAGCGGTCCAGCTCCTCCAGGCTGGGCACGGCGTTGCTGTCGATGCCAAACGGGGACACGCAGAGGATGTCGCACAGGTCTTGGTCTTGTTCTTGCAGAGCTTTCAGCTCCTGCTGCCTGTCCCTCTTCTGCTTTAACATCACTTGCACGCGGGTGCGTAAATCCTTCTCCATCTGCAGGATGGTGCTTTCCTCCTCTGCCTAGGACAGACCAGAAAACCACTCTCCTCCACAGCTCTTGTGGTCCTGACTCACACCCAGGGCTCCTTAAGGGTAAAGTGAGGGACGCAGCCCCCGGCTCTGAGCAAAGTTCCCCAGGGAGGTGCAAACGCAGCAGCAAGGCTCAAAACAAGGCGCTGCGAGGCACCGGGACCTCTCACAGCCACCTCCCAGCACCGGGGCTGCAGGGACCCACCCAGCCTTCGGCCCCACCGAGCTTTTTGGGGTTCTGGGTGCGCCTGCACGGGGAGCCCAGGCCCCGCCAGGACCCCGGGCCGAGCCCCGTCAGAGCCCCGCGGTGCCCACCTCGAAGGGGTCGAGGCGCAGCTCGCGGCACAGCGCGTCCAGCTCCTTGCGGCACAGGGCGATGCTCTTCAGGAGCCGCTCCTTCAGGCTCTCCTCCTCCGCCACCATCATGTCCAGCAGGCCCTGCGCCGGGCACGGGCACCGTCAGAGGCGGCCACCGGGATGGGGGGGGACGGGGACAGGAGGGGGCGGCCCGGGGGCTCACCTTGATGTGCTTCTTCACCACGTCGGTGCGCTCCAGGCGCTGCTCCTCGGGGATGCCGATCTCCTCCCAGATGTCCCGCAGCGCCGCCAGCGCGCGGTTCAGGCACGACACGGCCTCGGCCGCCAGCACCTCGCTGCGGGCACCGGCACGGCCCCGGCACGGCGTCAGCGGGGGCACCGGCACCGGGACCGGCACCGGCACCGGGACCGGCACCACGGCCACCGCCCGGCCCCTCCCGCCGCGCCCCCCGGTCCCGGTCCCTCTCCCGGTCTCCGCCCCGCCGCCCCCCGGTCCCGCCGCCTCCGTCCCCGGTCCCCTCCCGTCCCCCGGTCCCCTTGTCCCGGTCCCGGTCCCGGTCCCGGTCCCGGTCCCGGTCCCGGTGCCGCCGCCCCCACCTCTTCCTCATGGCCGCTCTCCGCCCGCCGCCCGCCGGTGCCGGGATTCAAACTGGCAGCCGGCGGCGCTGATTGGCCGCAGCCCCGCGGCCGCGTCACGCCGAGCCCCGCCCTCAACCGCCGCCCGGCCCCGCCCCAAGCCGGCCGCCGACCAACAGCGGCGAGAGGCCGCCGCGGCCGCCGCCCAATCGCGAGCCGGATCGGCTCCGTCCGCTCTCGCGGGACCCCGCCCCCCCCCAGGGAGGAGGCTCCGCGGCCGCCACGTGACCCCTCCCGGCGGCGCTCCCGACTCCGGGCGGCGCCCCGGCGTCACGGCGCATGCGCGCGCAGCAGTCAGGAGGAGGCGGGGCGAGGCGGGGGAGGGGCGGTTTATTGGGTGGGGGGGGTTGGGGGGGGTCAGCTGCGGGGCTCCGCCATCGCCTCCATCAGGCGGCCGCTGCTGGTCACGGCCGTGGTCAGGAAGATGAAGCGGCACCCTGCGGGGATAGGGACACGGGGACAGGGCACGGGGCTCAGCGCACAGCCCCCAGCCCCGCGCCGTGCCCCCCCCGGTGTACCCCCCCCCCGTACCTCTGTCCCGGCCCAGGAAGCGCAGCGCCGCCATCTCGGAGCAGGTGCAGCCGCCCAGGAACACGGCCAGCACCGTGCGGCCCCCGGCACGGCCCGGCCCCGCCTCGGCACCGCCACCTGCAACGCACGGAGACAGCGGGGTCCCGGTCCCGCGCCCACCCCCCCCACACACCCCCCCTGCCCCTGCCCTACCTGCCTCCGAGAACTCGGGGCCGCCCAGCAGCCGCAGCACCTCCTCCAGGCCCTGCCAGCCCCTGCGCTCCAGCACCTGCCGAAGGGAGCGGATCACGGCCTGCACACACCGGGGGGCACCGGGGGGCAGCGGGGGCCCGAGGCCGGGCTCCCCCCGGGGTGCTCGGTGCCCGCCCCCCGCCCCGGGCCCACCTGCTCGATGAGCTTGCAGCTCAGGGGGGTGTAGGCGCCGCTGAAGACGTAGGCCATGTCCCGGGGCACCTTCAGGTCGTACTCGCCGTCCAGACGGGGGATCTGCGGGGACGCGGTGCTCGCTGCGGGATCACGGAGCTGGCCCCGCATCACGCCCCGCACGGCACGGCCCTCGCAGCAGGCGAGGTGAGCCAGGCACCAGGCAGCAGCCCCGGGGTGTGACAGAGCCAGGGGGTGCAGAGCTCTGGGGCAGGCCAGGGCACAGGCCGGGCACAGCTCTCTGGCCAGCAGCGGGCAGCCCAGCAGCCCCCCGAGCACGTACCAAGCCCAGCTTCTTGCTTATGGCTCGGAAATTGCTCTTCCTGGCCAAGGAATTAAACGCGTCTGTGATCTTTCCTGGAAAAGAAGACAAAAGCAGCTCAGAGCCCCGGGACATGGTGCAGCAGCTGCCAGCTGGGGCCCGGCGGCTGTGCAGGCACCAGGCTCCGGCAGAGAAGGGGCAGCAGAGGCAGCACCAGCCCTGGGACTGCCCCCAGCCCAGCAGCTCCCTGCCGTGGGCTGCCCTGCTCCGCAGCTCCCCATGGCTCTGGCTCTCACCCGCCGCTCGGTCTGTCACCAGCTTGCTGACCCTGCTCTCCACAGCCGTCAGGGTCTCCCCAGCCGCCTGCTCAGTCAGCAGCCCGATGCGCTTCAGGTTGTGGAAGGTCAGCAAGTGCTCAGGCCCGTAGCTCTGGGGAGGGATCACTGGGATCAGCGCGGAGCCCCAGCTGCCAGCACACATGAGGCAGCAACGTGGCACCTCCGTGGGGACAGACAGGAGCCCCAGGAGGCTGCTTAGGGCACCCTGTGGGGCAGGCAGAGCCCCTGGCTCACACCAACCCCTGCAGGCAGCCAGCACATCCCCGGGGAGCACTGCAGCGTGGTGCCCTATGGCAAGCAGCAGGCAGGCAGCGATGCCCCGTCCTGTGCTCGCCCTGTGGGGGGCCCCCAGCAGGCTCACCTGCAGGTACTGGGTCTTTAGGGAGCGGTAGTCTTTGGGGTTGAGACCTGTGGGGACAGGGCACTGCTGTGAGCTGAGCCCAAGGCCCGTGGCACTGCCCCCAGTGCAGCCAGCCCCTCTCACCGTTCTCCGTGATGGACAGCAGGCACATGAGGCGCAGGCTCTCGATGGGGGACACCTGTGTGGGGACAGGCTGTGAGCGGGCTGCCAGCCCCTGCGTGTCCCCGGGCACGGCCTGCCCCGCGGCACGGCTCTCACCTGCCGGTCGATGTGCTCCTCGATGAAGCTGGTGCTCTCGCGGATGTCGAAACCCTCCAGCAGAGCTGTGCGGGGGCAGAGGCAGAGTCACTTCACCCATTCCCGGGGCTCTCACTGCCTGGCTGAGGTAGGGTCTCAGCTCAGCCTCCCTGCCTGAACCCCGTGGGGAGGGGAAGGCTTGTGATGCTGGGCTGCCTGCCCAGCCACGTGTCAGCCCTGCAAGGACGTGGCTTGACCCTGCTCAAGACCTCAACACCCACCCCAACATGAACAGTCTGTAAGGGGCACCCTGGCTGTGAGACAGCCCAGATGTGGGGCACTGGGGCTGGGGGAGCCGGGGGGTGATGACAGACACAGAACCATGCTCACAGTGCTCAGCCTTGATCATCTCCTGGAAGTCCTGCTTGGTTTTCTTTTTCATGATGGACTCGCAGGCACCAATATCTGCACAGCCAAGAGTTTTACACTTTGGGGGTGTAACGGGCTCCATGTACAGCTCATCCCCCGAGCCCCACTGCAGAGCTCTGCATGCACCAACAGCCCCTGCTGCCTGCCCGCTGCTCAGACCCTCTGCCCCCCCCTCCCATGGGCTGGCAGCACCCTGCAACCCCCCCGCTGCCCCAGCACCTACGCAGGCTCAGCAGACGATGCTCCTGTTTCAGTCCCTTCAGTTCCTGGGAGACGAAGTTCTTCATCTGCTTGATGTCCATGCCACGGCGCCGCTGCAAAAGAGCATCGTGGCAGTGAGGCGGCTGCGGAGGGAGGCGCTGGGGGTGCCCGCGCGGCCGGGTGGGACTCACGTCGTACTGTGCCTGCAGGTTGCGAGACTTCTGGCTCAGGAAGCCAAACACGCTGGAGAAGTGCTCGTTCCGGATCTGGCTGAAGACCTGCAGAGAGCACCGCAGCTCCTGCACACCCGACCCACCAATACCTGCACCCCAGGCCCAGCGGCTCCGTTCCCTGCTCAGCCCCCTCCCGGTGCCCCGCGCAGCGCCAGCGTGACCCACTGCCACCACGGCACGTGGGCAGGACTCACTTTGTCCTGGGCATTGAGCAGCACCTTAACGCTCTTGTCCGAGGAGGTGACTTCTGGCCCAAAATCCACGCTGCCTGCAGAGAAGGATGAAGAGTAGTGGAGTCACAGACTGGATCACAGACCGACAGAACGGCCCCACGTCACCCCGCTGCTGCCCTGCGACCTACCGCACTTGATGCGGAAGGTGTCGTCCACCAGCCCCTCGTACACCATCTGGGAGCACAGCGCCGTGACATAGTCCGTGTCTGCAATGAGATCCGGCCGCTGTCCGGCTGCCTCCTGCCCTGTGTGCATGGGCAGCCCCCAGCGCTCCCCCTGCCAGGCCCTGGCTGCAGCCTGCCGCAGCCCCCACCTCTGTCTATGAGGAAGATGTTCCCGATCTCCGGATTCCTGCCCTGGCTGTCGCTCTCACTCTCCTCCTCCAGGTCCCGCCACAGCTCATAGCACATCTGCAAGAGGAAAAGCACGCCAGTGCCTGTGGCAGAGCTGCTCCCTGCTCCTGCTGAGGGCTGGTGCCAACGCAGCCTCCCCGGGGCACACGGCGGGCACCTCTGGCCAGGGCAGCGTGAGCCCTGCGGCTGCACCCACCTTGGCACATCTCCCGATCCCGTAGGCCCTGCTGAATGGCCCGTACAGGGAGTTCAGCAACTGCAGGGCTCGAGCAACCGAGTTGATCCAGCGGTGATCTCCCTCCTGCGGGGAGCATGGGAGCATTGGGGAGAGGCTCTGGGCAGGCCAGGTTGGAAATGGCTGCGTGCATTGGGAGCGGGGCTGGGGCTGGGGGAGCCGTGGGCTCGGCCCCGCTCCACACGCAGGGGAACACGCCAGGTGCCCAGAGCCACCCAGGGAGGGCTGGAGGGGGCAGCACAGGGGAGCTGTGTGCCGAGAGGTGGAGGCACTGCAGCCCACCTGAGCAGCTCCCCAGGCAAAATCCACCCCAGGACAATAGAGTCCTGCAGCAAGGGGCTGAGAGGGCTGAGTGGGACACCACGCATTGATCCCCCAAACAAAGCTCTTTTGTCCTGGGCCCAAGAGGTGAGTGCAGGGAAGGCTGCTGTCCTGCAGGGCAGCATCCCGGCAGGATTGTCCCACTGACCAAGAAGTAGTCGCGGAAGAACTCGGGCAGCTCCATGCTGATGATGTCCTCATCCAGGGGGAGCAGGTAGAAGGACCACTCATCGCAGGTGACATCTGAGCGCGGGACAGGGAAAGGCAGCAGTCACCAGCCCCCCGCAGGAACAGCCCCAGGAGGCCCGGCAGCCCCACGCACAGAGGGGGAGAACAGAGAGACGGGGCCTTCCCAGGGGAATCACTCCCTTCTTCCCCCGAGGCAGGGGCAAGGCCGTTGCTCTCCCTGAGCACAAGGCAGAGGCGCTGATGCTGTGCCGTGCACACCCCGCCTGCAGCAGGCAGCCTCCCATGGCCCTGCGGCTGCTGCCCCGGCTCCAGGCCCCACCAGCCTGGGGTGCCCGCAGCGGGGTTCCCTTGGGGTGCTGCGGTGTCAGAGCCGCCACCAGCCAGCCCCCGGGGCAGGGGGGTGGCTGCAGGCAGCACGGTCCCACTCACCGCCGAAGACTCCCTCTTCCTCCAGCACCATCTCACAGGCATAGAACTGCAAGGCAGGAGGAGGCCCTCAGCCAGGCGAGCTGCCAGCGGCACACAGGACGCTCTCCTTCCTGGACACCCCCCCCCCATCTGCTTTAGTGAAACATTTCTGGGGGGAAGGCAAGGGGCCGGACAGGCACAGCGTGACAGGGTGCTGGTGGAAGAAACAGCAGCCACTGACCTTCTGGGGGCTGAAGATGATCTTGTACTTGCGGCTCCGGCCTGACATCTTGTCAGCGTTGACAATATCTGCAGACAGAGCGCTTGCAGCCCCCACAAACAGAGACCACCCACTGCCCCCACTGGGCACAATGCCCCTGTAGGACAAGTTCCGGGGTCCTGCTCCTCACTGGACCCGAAAGACCTCAGGCAGGAATCAAAACCCTGGGAGCGGGGCCAGCTGACGGCCCGGCAAGGGCAGCCTGTGGGGCTGGAAGGACCTGCGGGAGCTGGCCCGGTACCGGTGCGCACAGCCCCGGCTGCAGCCCGCGCAGTGTGGGACGCGCCACGCGCCCCTCGCCACCACTGCTGACCCTCCTGGGGAGGCCCCGCGGCAGCCCCCAGCTCAGCACGGAGCGGGGGGCACCCCCTGCCAGCGGGTGGCCGATGGCTGCCCGCACTCACCGGCGATGTACTTCATCGTCTTCACCCGCGGCCGGACGAGGAAGCAGAGCCTGAGCGGAGCGACAGGGGTGTGAGAGCCGCGGGTGCACGGCCCTGCCTGCCCCAGCCCCGTTCCCCGCAGCAGCTCCGCGCTGAGGCCCGAGCGGGCCCGGGGAGGCAAACCCCAAGCTGGCGAGCGGATGGGGCACCGGCCCCCCTCCGCCTCTCGGTGCCGCTCTGCCCAGGGCAGGGGCTGCACTCACTGGTCGCTGGTGCTGAGTGCGGGCCGGCTCTCCACCTTGTACAGCTTGTCCACCTCGTGCTGCTGCAGGGCGAGGCGCGGGGCTGTCAGCGGGGAGCTGTCAGCGGCACCCCCGTGCCCGGCCGCCTGCCCCGCGGTACCTTCAGGATGGAGACGTTGGCAATGCGGTCCAGGGGGCTCATCAGGTCGGCCTCGATGAACAGGTCCTTCCTCCCGGGGAGCTGCGTGATGGTGGGCAGCGGGGTGGGCGCTGCCTGGGGCTGCACCGGGACCCAGCCTCGGCCCTGCCTGCCCGGGACGGCACCGTGCCCCCGCTGCCAGCTCCACCGCCCCCCGGTCCTGGTCCCAGTCCCGGTGCCAGCCCTGCTGCCTCCCAGTCCCGGCACCCACCGCCCCCCGGTCTTTGCCCCGGTCCCGCTGCCCCACCGGCCCCGGTCCTGGTCCCACCGCCACCCCCCGGTCCCGGTCCCGGTCCCGGTCCCGGTGCGCCGGACCTGCTCCAGCAGGTAGATGAGCTGGTCCCGCGCCAGGCGCTTCAGGATGCCGAAGTCGGGCGGCTCGGGCACATCGTGGCGGGTGGCCGAGGCCATGGCGGGGCCGGCGCCAGCCCCGGACCGGACCCCGCCGCCCGGAGCCCCCCTCCCGGAGCGGAAGCGGCTGTGGGCACGGCGGCCCCGAGCCGTTTATGGCCGCCCCGTTTCAGGGCTCCTCCGGGCCGCGCTCCCCCAGCAGCCGCCCCAGCGCCGCCCCCAGCGGCGGGCACGGCCCCGGCAGCGCGCGCTGCTCCGACCCGGCACCGGATCCGCCGCTTCCGCCGCCCCGGCCCGGCCCCGACCCCGAGCACCCCGCGGGCACCCAGCCGGTCCCGGTGCCGGTCCCGAGCCGTGGCCCGGCCGCAGCAGCTGGGCGCGGGGCAGCCCCGTGCCGGCCCTCAGCTCCTGCCCCCCCCCCCCACCAGCTCGGGCAGCGCCGTGGCCGCGTCCCCCCCCCCCCCCCCGTGGAGCCGCCTCCGGCAGCGGCGCCGCCCCGGAGCCCACGGGAAATGCGCAGAGAGAGCGGGCGGAGCCGGGTCCCGTTCAACCGTTTATTGCGAGCCGGGGTCCCATGCGCGGGGCAGGCGGTACAGCAGCGTGCCGTCGGGGGCGCGCACCTCCAGCCCGCCGTGCGGAGCCGGGCCCGGGGCCGGCGGGGAGGCGGCGGCGCGCAGCGCTCGGGCATCCTGGCGCAGGCGGCGGTGCGGCGGGGGGCAGCCCCGGCCCCGCAGCACCCTGCGCACCACGTCGGGGCTGACGCCGAAGCCCCGGGCCAGGCGCTGCAGCGGCCACTCCTCGGGCAGCTCCCGCCGCAGGAACCTGCGGGCACGGGCACGGTCACCGGCAGCCGCCCCCCCCCCCGGTCCCGTCCCGTCCCGTCCCGCCCCGTCCCTCCCGGCGCTCACCGCATCTGCTCCATGGCCTGCCAGCTCAGCGTGCGCTCGGGGGCTCCGCGCCCCTCGCCCAGCTCCCGCCGCAGCCGCTGCAGCCGCGCCGCTGCTCGCCGCCTCCGCGCCCTGCGGGGAGAGACGTGAGCGGTCCCCGCGGCCCCGGTCCCGGCCCCAGCCCGGCCCCGGCCCCGCCGCCCCGCACCTCTCGGCCTCCTCCAGCGCCGCGTCCGGCGGCTCCGGGTCCCCGGGCCACGCCGCCGCCGCCCGCCGCGGGGCCCCGGCCAGGAGCGCGGCCGCCCGCAGCCCGCGCCGCAGCAGCGCCGCCATGGCCCGAGCGGGAGGGGCGGCCCCGGGGGGGGGGGGGGGGGCGGCGCGGCGGTGCCGGGGGCCGGGGGCTCGGTGCCGGGTCTGCCCGGGTCAGGGCCGTGCGGGGCGGGCAGCGGGAGCCGGGCCGGGCATCCTCAGCCGGCTGCTGCGCAGCTCGGAGGGGGCAGGAATCGCCTCTGCCCCTCACCGGTCACTGATGCGAGCAGAACCAAAGCAGGGTACGGCGTACTCACAGCCTGCAGCCTTGTTTCTGGCTCCAGGGAGCTGCTGGGCGCTCAGCGGCAGTGCCCTGGTTTTGGGGCAGGGCTGGGTCACCCCTGGAGTCTGTGCAGCCTGGCTCTGCAGGCAGCCCCCGTCCCGCGGCTGGAGGCTGTGCTGCGCCTTGGGCTGCTCACGGCAGGGGATGCTCTGGCCTCGAACCGAGAGGGTGCAAACGGCGGCAGGGGCAGAGCCCCGGCCGGCTGGCGGCTGAGCCCTGGCGCTGGGCTTGTGGGTGAACGAGTGCCCCAAGGGCCGGACGGCACCTCCCAGGAGCGAGAGGGGGATGAGAGTCACCAGGCTGCAGGCCTTCTGTCCCTGGAGTGCGTCCCAGAGAAACTGCGACTGGAAGGAAAGAAAGCAGCCGCAGCTTAGCTCTGGAGGCCTTGGCAAGAGGCAGGAAGGAAAAATCTTCCCCAGTCACCTACAGGTGCTCACTAAAGCGTCTTGTTGCACTCCCTCCCCAAGCTCAGCATGCTCACGGTCTCAGATTCAAATCATCTAAGGGGTCAGTGCAGCTGCCCGTCT
The DNA here is from genome assembly GCF_009819795.1 of Aythya fuligula. Taxonomy (NCBI): domain Eukaryota; kingdom Metazoa; phylum Chordata; class Aves; order Anseriformes; family Anatidae; genus Aythya; species Aythya fuligula. The sequence goes on along the minus strand of NC_045569.1, from coordinate 21,541,309 downwards.
GATCTGCCTGCAGCAGTGCTCAGACTCCCAGACTCTGCCCATAACATTGTTCTGAGCTGGAGTGGGATTTGCGGAAAGAAATGCCAGAGCTGGCTGGGGAGACTTCAGTGATGAAGGATCTGACCCAGCCCCAAATAATGCTTTGCTGCTGGAAAAGTGTGTCCAGAGTTTAGACAGCTAGCACCAGTAGCCTGCTTTGGGAATTGGCTTGGTAGCCAGGACTCAGCTTGAGACAATCAAACAGATCTGCTTTAAGGCTAGGTCCATCCCCAGGTTCCCCTGGTGCAATCCTCTGCTGGGCACCCGGAGATAATCCAGGACGTGACCGCAGCAAAGCCAAGGGTTCACGCTATAGCACGCTCCTGCAGAGCGAGGATGACTGTGAAGGGGGAGCCCTGCACCGAGGGCTGAGCTCTGTGGTGTTTCCAGCACGGGCACTAACAGCATCAGAACACGTGTACCGGACTCATCACCTTCCCTAGGAGGGGGCTTGTGTAATGCAGAGGGCAAATAATTTAGGGAGAGGCATTGTCTGCAGTGCAGAATACACTGAAAGACTTTTTTTTAGACATTTCCACACTTCCCTTCAGCCCCTCTTTGTTCCGTTTACTTCATCGGGCTCCTAGTGGTTTAATGCTCCTAATGTTAGTGTCCCTAGCTTGTAAGAACTCCTTCCTAGGAATTCATCTTATTTAGTCAGGAGATTCATGGTATGGCCCTGAAGGAGCAGCCCAGGCTGTGCTGCATGTTGGGGACAGCAGTGTCCGCAAGGCAGTATGACCACAGCCTGTTCTTTGGAATAGCAACGAGCAACATCTTCTGGGGAAAGGTGCCCGGGGGCTCTGTGCAGGTGACTGGCATGGCCCCCATGCACCCACTTGGAAAGAGACAAAGTCACAGAACTATAGGAAAACCCAAGGACCCAGACACTACGTTGGATCTCATTTAACTGAGCCACACCAAAGACACTCAGTGCCCACGATTCACTCCTCACGATCCTCCCGGGAATGACTTGTCTCTTATGTTGGCCTTGCGGGACGGACCTGGGAATCTTCAGTTACCTGGATCTTGGAGGTAACAGGAGAGGATCTCTGGGTGTCAGTCGATCTATCAGTTGTGGGGAGCAGCCGGGAGAGCTGATTCGTGATGCCCAGGCCTCGGATGAGGTTCTTACGCTTCCGAAGAGCATTCACTCTTTTCTTCTCCTCATCCTCCACGATATCCTGGGGTTGCATGGAGTCATACTGCACTTGCTATATCTCAGGAAAGAAACACACAAGTTACAGCAAAGGTGAAGCCGTAGTAATGGGCAAGAGAGACAAAGCCACAGATTGCTCCGAGCCCTAAAAGAGTTTCAGACTTTGGGGTGGAGTGGGATGGAGATCCCAGTGGGAGGCGCTGCAAGGTAGGACAACACTGGTGCTTACAAGTGCCTCCCAGCACAAGTTCTCAACCCTCTGGACTTCACGGAGGGGAGTTCCAGCCTTGTACTTCTGTTCCTCAGGAGACACACGCCCACGGCTCTGTTCCAAGAGCCCTGTTAGTGCCTTTGAGAAACGCATGGGTGAGCACTGACTAGAACAAAGTACCTTTTTATCCTGCGTCTCGGTGCTTCTGGAGGTGAGGTGGGTTATAGAAGCTGTGGTTTTGTTGGGGATCTGGGGTTTGTCCATGGCTGACTCTCCCTGCAGCTCTTCTTTCCTCTCTTTTTTCTTCTTCCTGGTAACAGCCTCTAACTTGTCTTTCTTCATGCGGATTTCCTCCAGTTGCTGCCTGCCATAGAAGAACTGCCTTGGTCACTGGTTCCATAACAGCAAAACACTGCAAAGACTTCAACCTGAGGACATTTTGCTGTGGTCAGGAGTTCTGTAGTGAATAGATCATAATGGAAGTGTGCTAAGAAGTGGGAGAGGAGTGCTGCTAAGAGAGAGACTACTGTACTCCACTGCTGTAAGAAATGCCCATGAATTAGGCTGGGACTGCCAGCAGGGTGGGAAGGGGGAGGATGCTTTCAATGTGTCTCCTGAGCCCAGAAGTCAGTGGAATATTGCATTTGCCTCTCAGAGGTACGCACTAAAGAGGCTGCTTTGCCATGGCAACAGCATATGCAGACTCTCCTCCTTCCAGCTCTCCCCAGTTTGCTTACAGCTGGTAACCAACAGGAGTCACTCCCAAGAAGGGATCAGAAGCGAGTGGTCTCTGTTCCGCCCCTGTGTAATGTGAGGGGTGGGTTTTCTGTGGGAGCAATGTACCTGGCACACTCCTCTCGTGCTTTGGATGATACCGTTTCCTGGAAGAGAGAGCTGCTCTGCTTGAAAAATGGCTCGTACTTGTCTGTTCCACACGCTGGGTAGATGCGCCGGTAGCTGCCCAGGTGCGAGTTCTCGTACTCCTCTGCCTGGGACAGCCAGGCTGCCTGGTTGCTCTCTAACTCCTCGCGTCTGGAAACCAGGAGAAAGCACAGGCAGGGAGCTGCGATGGGAGACTCCATTATTTTTACTGCCCGAGAGACAAAGGGCCTGGCTAGCTTTGTCCCCGTCTTTCCCCATCTGGGAGCCTGTTTCACACAGAGTCACTGCAGGGAACCAGCACAACCCACACTTCTTCATCCTCTACATGCAGAATGCTGGTGAAGCATTTTCAGGTGCCTCCCCTGCTCCAGGCTCCCAGCCTGCCCCTCAGCCTTTTCAACCCAATTAATAGGGCAGTTCAGTCACAATGTGCCTGTACAAGGAATGCCTGCTACTCCGCATTGGGCTGGGAGATCTTCACACCAGCAGGGAGCGTGGGGCAGCCGAGGGACATGCCGTGTGCAGGGCTGACACGCTCAGCTTCTCCAGCCGGTAGTTACCCCGGGTCTCATTGAAATGGGAGCTGGAGGGAGTTGCTGCCTTGCCCTGTGTGGCAGGAAAAGCCCGGGCAGCAGGCTCATCTCCAATGGCCTCGGGCAGCCATGTGGATTCATGATCATGAAAGGACACGCAGACAAAGAAGGGTGGGAAAACCCTCAGCCCTGGGAAAGGAGCCCTGCTCTGGAGAAGGGCCCTGTGGCCCGGGGTGCTCCCAGCCCCTGCAGCAGTGCTGCAGTCTGTCCTGTGAGCGTCACTGTAAGCCCGGGCATGCTGGCACGGCCTGACGGCAACACAAGGACGTGAGGAGCAGGCACAGCTCCATGGGGAAGGTTGTAAGGCCAGAGGCCAGAGCACGGGGAGCCTCAGATCTCCTCGCACCCAGGGACCGGTCCTGGCTCTTCCCATCCACGGTGCAGATGGTTTGGGGGATCTCTTCTCGGAGGCCCTGTGGTGCCCCAGCCCCTGGAAACTTCAGTGTCACATCCCGGCTCTCCTCACCAGGGGCCTGCAGCACCGTGCAGAAGAGCAATACCTGGATACCCGGGGAGCCTGATGGCTCTGGAGCAGCCGTTCCTTTGCCCGCTGTCTGTCTTCTTCCAGCACTTTTCTCTTGCTACAGGCATGCACGTTTATTAAGTTGATGGTGTCGCAGAGAAGAGCATCCTTCACCTCACGGTCCAGGCGAGTGTCCGTGGTGAAGCTGGGAGAGTGGTTCACCTGCCAAAACAAGCAGCTGGTCGAACCTGGCAACTCCCAGCAGCAGGACACCAACTCCCAGACCGTGCTGCCAGCTGCAGGCTTGCTGGCCCCAGCCTGCCTCCCTGTACACTTTCCATCAACCATCGAATATCCTGAGCTGGAAGGGACCCACCAGGATCGAGCCCAACTGATGCTCTCCCCTGTAACAGCGACAGAAAGCGGGAGGCTGCCCGCAGTGTCTGGTCCTGTCCCTCTGCCCCTTCTGCAGTGTGATGCTCATCCCCACTGCAGGCCGTTCAGCTCCTATACCCCACAGGACTGCAAGAGCAGGGCAGCTATCATAAATTCAGGATGCTGCTACAGATCAAGGAGCTCTAAAACTCAGGAAACTCCCTGTTGTTAGAGAGGGTGTACAGGGAGCAGGTTCTTAGATCTGGTGAATTGAGGTTGCTTAGCCTGCAGCAGGTTGCTTGGCCACTTGTCTTCTCAGACAGTTTAATGTTGTGAGCGAGGTGGCCCAGTTTAGTCAAAGAAGTTCTGTTCATCCCACCACCCCTTCTTCTGGAGCTTTCCCCAGACAAGCAAGCTCTCAGCTGTCTGCTGCTTCAACGCAGCAGGAGACTTTTCCTCACCTCTAGCAGCCAAGGTTTCAGGTTTCTGTCTAGCAAAATATCAAAACCCAGTATCTCGAAGCAGGCACAGCTAGTAGTGTGGTTAGGAAAGCAGCTTTGGTAATTGTGCTTCACCACAGGGTAAGCTGAAATAAGAGTCTTTATAATAATATCTTCAATATCTTCCCAGAGTTTTGTTGTGTTGTAGCTGTTAGCCATCATCCAGGCATTCAGGGTAGAGAGTTTCCTGTGTGGGGGACAGGAGATGGTAAGAGCTCAGCTGTGGTACCATGTTTCTCCCAAGAAAGATGGAAGTAAACCAATGTCCCCAACACAGCTTTCCTGCAGGGTGTGCACCAGGCATCGTGGTACCTGAACGAGACAATACCTCTTACTGCCCATCGTGTCATCCTGGATGAAGTTTGCATTACGTTTGTTGATAGCATAATTGGTCAAATGCATGCAGATATCACCCTGAGAGAGGAACCGCAAGAGACCTTTCATTAACTCTCAGCTGCAGTGTAAACAGAAACAACAGCCCCATTAGCACTAACCTAGCCACCAGCCTCACCCACCCCTGCCTCCTCTCTCTCCGTGTCAGTGGCTTGCAGCAAGGAGTGAATTATGCTGGTGATCCATTCTCTAGCCAGAAGTTAGAGCAAACAGAGCTCTACCTGCTCCCTACCACTGTCCTGTCTCTTGGGGGAGAGCATGGGAGTAAGCTCCACAGATGCCATTCCAGTTGCGGCCCCACCAGAAAACAAGGGACTCCTCAGGGCAGAAGCTGCAGCATGTTTTTGCAGATTCTTCCTCTTCTTTTATTCATCCAAAGCAAAAGACCTCTCCAATACATAAATGTACTGGAGAGAGGGAGGGCGTACAAATACGCAGCTCTGGGACAAGGGGGCACATAGTCAGAAACCCAGGGTGTCTCACACCAGCCCGTGGCCAGAACACAGCAATCCAACACTAGAGTCTGTCTTCCTCTGGGATTTTATAGGATATGGACCCCTACCTAGAGATGGGCATGGGTATGGTCTACAGCTTTCTTTCCCTGTTCTCCTTCCTGTCTTTCCTAGGCTGTTCCACTACCACCAGGTAATTCTCAGGTCCCTCTTCTACCTGAAGCACAGGCAGACACAGAAAGGTGCAGACCTGAGAATGCCCACAGAGGCAAGAAGCAGTAGCAGTGTTGCCCACAGACGTTGTGGAGTCTCCATCTGTGTGAGATTTCAACACCTAATTGGGTGAAACTCAGAGAAACCAGATCTGAATTTATTGTTGACCCAGTTTAGAGCAGAATGTGGGACTCAAGAACATCCAACGTTCCTCCAAATCTGAACACCTCTCAGATTCTGTGATAATGCCAGTAAACAGCCCAGACGTGGGACCTGGGAGTAGATCTACTTCAGACACTCCTGAAATAACTTCTGTGGGGAGGAGATGCAGAGGGAGGGGAGAAGAGGAAAGAAAGAAAGCTGAGTCCCATACAATGCACCAGTACCCGCCTTATCGGGTTCTGGAATGCCCCTAGGACAAACTAGGGTCTAAAAACTATAGATACTATGTGAGTTTTTTGTAAACCTCCCTTTTTTACCAGGTTTCTCCTGCTGGGATCGATGTACCTCATGGTGGCAAACCGGGCCAGACCCTCCTTGTAGACAAAAATCCTCAGCGGGTCACAAGATGTGACCAGCACATAGATACGCATGTCAAATTTAAAGCCATCAATAAGGAAAGGCTGTGAGAAAAAAGGCAGGAGCAAGCATGAGATAAAGGAACATTGCTAGGCGTGCCGCGGATTCCTGGAGGTCAGCTGCTCTGCGTGCACTGCTGGTGCCACTTCCTGGCAGCTCAGCAGCGAGGAGAAGGGCGAGCTTTTGCTTTGCTGCACTGCAGCCACACCGGTGCCCGTGGCAGATTCAGGAGACGTGGGGCAAAGGACACAGGGAGGAGGCAGGGAGCTGGAAGAGCTAAGAAGTTGCAATCCTCCACCTGTATTTCAAGACGATCTCCATTACCTTAGAGATATACTGCTGGCAGATCATGTGCTCTCCGTGTTTGATCTCCTCTGCATTACGTGTTATGAAGATGCCTCTCCCCTGGCAGCCACTGTCTGGCTTGCAGATGAACGTTCTGTTTTTCCTCCTGCGCCTGTAGGCCTGGAAGTCTCCGTAGCTGTACAACGAAGGGGTGACTGTTACAAGCTGCAGAAAGAGAGCCCCTCACCTCTCTGATAACATTTGGATATTCACACTATGGTGCTGTGGGGCTGAGCTCACGTATCATGCTACATGGCTGATCTTCAAGAGCAGCTCCACTGGGAGCACGATGCCTTGAAGTGTCAGGCCCACACGGCAGTTAATTATTTTGCTCTTGAGGGAGGAACCCAGTCTCTATACCGGGCACCACATTTAAGGGAAATGGGGAGGCAAACAGGACAAATCCCAGAAAACAGTGCCAAGAACAATCAGAGTCCAGGAAACGCAACCTGGAAAGGCAGACTGAGAGAACTAGGTCAGTCTTCCCCAGAAAGGAGAGGACTGAGAGGACCTGTACCAACAGCCTTCCTGGACCTGGTCCTATTAGCAAAACCCAGCAAACCACTGGGCCAGTGCCTACAGGAGAAGTACTAAAGCGCTGATATTTCAGCAAAGGTGCTTTAGGTCAGATATTAAGAAAACCATCATAAACGTGAGGAGAGTTCAGCTGCAGAACGTATCTCGGAAGCCCTACTTTACGTCTTTCAGGAAATGCCACGAATAAAATCTGTCTGAAAACGGATATCTTATCTCCTTACACCACCCAAACTTACGAGTGCTCTTTGGCATCCTTCAGCTACACTTCTGTGATTGTTTGCCTGTGTATTATCAGCGAGGCCGGGCCTTCTGCCCCAAACTTCGAATAACGTGATGATGGTTTACATATAACTGTACCCATATTTTGTTTAGCATGACGACCTGCACTCTCAGTATCCTCTGCCATGACACAGCATGCTTCTCTGTTACCTCTCCTGTTCCCAGTGAGCTGATGATCCTCAGAAGCACAGGTATTACGCTTCCCACCTAGCCCAGTGCCCTTTGTCCTTCAGGGTGGGTCCCTCTTCTGAGATTTAGCCCTTTGGCCTGCAACCTGCCAAGCAGCAAGGCGTGTGTTGTAGCAGGTGCTACTCCACAGCCTATTTCAGTCTAATCAGGATTAAAGATGTGTGAAACTAGAAATGGGTCTCGGTGCCCTGTTCAGATCCAGGGAAGGTTACGAAGGCCCAGGCCAAGACACGAAATCTCAGAGAGGCCCCCCACGTCCAAGCCCTATCTGTCAAGCATAGACGTTCCCACTTCCTATTTCACACCCCCGTTCTCTGCTGCAGTAATGTGTATCACTCACTCAGCTGGCAGGCACCAAGTACGGGGAAAAATATTGTACTCCTTGGGGAAGAGTCTGAGCATGCGGTTAAGGTTGCGAGCCAACAAGTTCTTACGGCAGATCTCTGTCATGCCAGGAAAATGGTTGATTTTCTGAAAGAGGTGCAGAAGAAAAACAGAATCATCACTGATAGTCCTTGAGACCCAGAGACAGCCAGTATATGAAGAAAGAAGCAGCAGAACGGGAAGCCAGGCGAGCAGTTGCCTTGAACGTCTGCCCAAGGATAAGATTACACTAGAACCGCTTTATCTGAACTTCACCAGTGTGATTTATCTGCTCGTTCCATCTCAGCCCTGAAGCTCTCCCTTCCTAAAATATTGCAGCTTGTGGAAGGGAGCAGTTTGTCCAGAAGAACCATTTATTTCACCCTGCATTAAAGAGGCTGGCAACTTTCCAGTTCGTGCTACTGACTGAACTGTTGCTGAGGGCACCAAATCAGAGACACAACAGAAGCAGTGGCTGCTGAACCTGCGCGCTCTGGGACCAACACCGATAAGGAGGGCACACGGGTGCTCGTTTAGACACTTCTGGTTTGTTCTGCAACTCTTTGTTCCGCTAACCCTCTCTCATCCTCCTTTCCTGAGCTCTTCCTGCTGGGCGCCCTTTACACGGGGGTGTTTACCTGAAACCGTTTCATTTCCATGACACGCTCCAGAGAGACCGAGCAGTCCGTCCAGTACAGCGTCCATTCTTCGTTTTCTCCCACTTCTTTCAGCCCACAGCACCGTGCAGCACGTCGCACTGTACCAAAGAAAGCGTGTGACAAGGCGCCAGCAGAGGATGTAAATGCCCGGGACTGTTAAACCCCCAGACTAAACAGGAGCTAAACAAAGCTCTGCGGGCTGCACTGCCACCCGCACAGGTGACGAGGTCTCGGTGGGACCCTGCAGGAGGCACCGCAGCCACCAGCTGTACCACGCTAACTCACTACAGACCCTGACCGCAAGTACACTGGGGAACATCGTCCCTGTAAGCCCTCCCGCTGTGGGGTCCCAGAGCACCCCCTGGATTACAGCAGGCTTGCATCTGCCACGTGTTTGATGCCACACAGGCAGATACGAGTCTTCTGAGGACTGCCACACCACCTCCTGTGGGGATCCTCATCCACCTCCTGTCACCAAACCGCGCGTAGCCCTAGGAGGAACAGGCGCTGCCTGTCGCTCTGTGTAAAACAGTGCTCCTTGCACAGCCAGCCTTCAGCTGACCACAGCTAAAGGCTGTGACTTTCAGCAGTGCATATGTGGTTGCAGTGCAAGAGTAGTCATTAGCAAATTGACTAATAACATCTGTCCAATCGTTCCTTTAAGATACAGCTTGTGGCAGCCAAGAAGAGCAAGACGAGGAGCAGGAACCAGTTACCCAGAGCACGTCACTGGAGACGAATGGCAAGGAGATGTTGCAGGCACTGATCCAGCCTGTTCCACCACCCGCTTCAAGTTAAGCTGTTCACAGAGCTCGCTTCGTCTCCCCAAGCACAGGTACCAGTCCCGCTTTACGACTGCCCCCAGCCGAACCTGTCTCTCTGATCCAAGCAGAGGCCTGGCGAATGCAGGTGTATGGGGTGGTGAGAGCTTGCAGTGCTGCCTGATTTGGGTCTCTTTAAGCACTGAGCACCTTGGCCCAAAGTGCAGGATTTTTACAGGAGTTACAAACAATAAATGCATGAAACAAAAGCAACCATGCAGCAGAAATTCAACACCAGCACTCCTCGCTGGCCAACTGGGCATCCGAGGAGCTCGCTGCGGGTGGGTTTCATCCAAAGGGGCACTCGGCAGCGCCCCGGCCTTACCGCGGTGCCCCGGCCTTACCGCTCTCGTACTTGCAGGTGGTCAGGTTGATGGACGGGACGCTGGAATTGAAAGAGAGCAAACAAGAGCTGCTCAGTGTGCGACCAGAGCCCATCTGAGAGTGGGTGGGCAGGAGGGGGCCGTGTCACCCGAATGTCACCCATATGTCACCCGAATGTCACCCGTGCCCCACGGCGCGCGTGGGCTCTGTGCAGGGACCAGCACGGCCCTGGGGGGCTGCGAGGTGACCCGGTCCCAACCACGGGGTGTTCCCAGGCATCACGTCGGGGAGATTTGGGGGTCGTGGAGCTCCTGCTCCGTGCTGGAGGGGCCCCAGAGGCCTCACCGGGGCAGGGCCCAGCCGGCACCTCGCGTCCTGCCCTGCTGCGGGGGGCACACGGGCACCGCGCCCCGGGACAGACACCAGGACACGGGGCGTGAACCGACAGGCTTTATGTGCGCGGCCGCGGGCAGCACGGACGGACCGACGGACAGACGGACTGATGGACGGACCGACGGGTGGACAGATATACAGACAGACAGACCGACCGACCGACCGACAGACAGAGCTCCCCGCGCCGCCCCCTCCCGCCGCACTCGCCTGCGCTTCTTCCGCTTCCCCCGCGGCCCCGTGCCCGTGCCGGACGGGGGGGTCCCGGCGGCGCCGTGCCCGTGCCCGGTGCCGGTGCCGGGGGCCGGGGCCCGGCTCCCGCCCGCAGCCCCCGCGGCCGCGCCCCCCCCGCCCGCCTCCATGGCGCCGCTGCGGGGCCGCCGCCGTCTCCATGGCGACGCCCCCCCCCCCCCGCAACCATCGAGACGCGGGCACGTGGGCGGGCGGTCACGTGTCCCGGGAGGGGTCACGTGTCCCGGAGGGTGTCACGTGTCCCGCGGCGTGCCAGGCAGCAGGTCCCGCAGCAGGCGGCGCAGCTCGGGCTCGGGCAGCAGCGGGCGGCGCAGGGCGCGCAGGGCCTCGGCCTCCGACAGCGCCGCGAAGGGGGCGGCGGCCGGCAGGGGCAGGTACCCGGCCAGCTCGCACAGCGCCACGGCCGGCACCGCCTCGTCGGGCCCCTCGGGCTCCTCGAAGCTCGGCCGCCGCGCCCACAGCAGCACCCGCAGCCCCGCGGCCGCCGCCCCCCCCGCCGGCGGCGCTCCCCGCGTGGCGAACACGTTGTAGGCCAGGCCCCGCGCCGCCAGCCCGGCCGCCAGCCCGCACACCGCCTCCGCCACGGCCCGCAGCTCGGCGCCCGCCGTGTAGAACAGCAGCGCGGGCGCTGGCACGTCCCGCAGCAGGGCCGGGCCCCCCTCGGGGAGCAGCGGCTCGGCGGGCGCCGACTCGACGCGCAGCGGGTGGGCCAGGTAGAAGGCGTGCAGGTGCAGGTGGTTGACGGAGGCCGAGGCGCCCAGGCTGTTGAAGCCCACGCGGAAGCCGGGCTGGGTGCTGAGCAGCACGGCCTCCAGCCCGAAGCGCAGCAGCTGCGGGGTGAGCGCCTGCGGCAGCCCCAGCGCCGGCTCGGGCAGCAGCAGGACGTGGCCGCGCTCCAGCGGGCTGACGTTGATGGCCACCAGCACGCGGTCCAGGGGCGGCGGGTCGCCCCCCGAGCGGCGCCGCAGGCGCAGCAGCACCTCCCCGGGCCGGATCCGCGTGAAGTTGAACTGCTGCGGGTCGAAGGGCTGCGTCAGGCTGCGGATGGCCTGCGGCGGCCGGCGCTGCGTGGCGCGCTGCGGGTTGAGCTGTGCCACCAGCCCCATGGCGCCGGGCAGCACACGCGTGGGCAGCTCCTCGAGGCGGTAGCGGAACAGGCCCCGCGCCATGCGGTCCTGCCACGCGCCCAGCAGGGCCCGGTCGAAGCGGGACGGCGCGGTGCCGGGCCAGGAGACCCCCTGCAGCACGAACTCGTCCTCCCCGTACACGAAGTCCTCGGGCTCGGGGATGTCCGGTGGCCCCGGCTGCTCCCCGCTGCTCGCCGCCGCCATGCTCGGTGCCGCCGGGACCTGCTGGGGGAAAGGGGGGGGCGTGCCGGGTGAGCGCCGCGGTGCCAGGGCCGGCCCCGTGCCCCGACCTGCCCCCGGTGCCGGTGTCCCGGTGTCCCGGTGTCCCGGTGCCGGCCCCCCCGCCCCTCCCCACGTGCCGCGCGGTACCGGAGGTGGGGCGGGGCGGGGCGGGGGGGGCGTTGCCATGGCAGCGGCAGTGACGTGGAGGCGGAAGCGGCACCGGCGGCATGGGGGGCGCGGGCAGCCTGCTGCACAGGGAGGCGCTGCGCGAGTACCAGGTGGGGGCGGCACCGGGGGCACCGGGACCGGGGGAGGTTGAGACCGGGGGCACCGGGACCGGGGGGCGCAGGGGAGGGGGCCGAGGGGGCTCCGGGACCGGGGGGGCGCAGGGGAGGGGGCCGGGTTCGAGGCGGAGGGGACGGGACCGGGGGGTTCCGGGGACCCCGGGGGGAAGCCGGGGCCGGGCTCGGGTCCCCGCCGAGGGCCCGGGGCCGCCCGGTGGCGGAGCTGACGCGCGCTGTGCCCGCAGGAGCTGACCTTCCTGAGCAAGCAGGAGATCCTGCTGTGAGTGCCCGGGCCGAGGGGGGGCTCCGCTGCGGGAGGGGGGCTGCCCCGGGGCAGGGGGGGGGGGGGGGGGGGCGGCGAGGTTGGCCCGGGGCCGGGCAGAGCCGTTTCCCTGCCCTCGGGGTGCCGGCGGCTCGGTGCGAAGGTCGCTGGGTGCGGCCGCCCCGGGCACGGTGCCCGGTTAGAGCGGGGCCGCCCGGGGCACGCGGGGGACGGGCGGCGGGGCCGGGTCCTCGCCCCCCGGGGCCGGTGCCGGGAGCCGGTGCTGGCCCCGCGCTGCCCCCGGCCCGGGGGCTGCCCCCGCACAGAGCCGCTCTTGTTCTTGCCTCCTCAAGTGCCTACAAGAGGTTCAGTGAGCTGCTGCCAAAGGAGCAGAGGGACAATGCCTGCTCCCGGCGTGTTCCCAAGAGCCGCATCCTGACGCTGCCCGAGCTGCGGGTACGGAGCCTGGTGGCAGCGGGACCCCGCGCTGCTCCCCGGGGGGCTGCGTCTGGGCAGGGCAGCGCTCACCCCTCGGGCCCCCCGTGGTGCCCACGCTCAGCCCTGGCCGTGCTGCTCTGACCGACACTCGGGCAGCATATCACCACCCCATATCAGCTGTGCCCACAGTTGGATCCTTCGTCCCCATTGTGCCACTGGGCCGAGGGCCCTGCTGCCTGGGGTGGCACAGCTGCACTGCGTGCCATGGCCTGGTGGCAGCGCAGGGCTCCCCGGGTGTGCGGGGCAGTGCTCTGCGGGGCCTGGCACCTGTGGGAGCCTGCCCTGAGCCCCCCCATCTCGGCAGGCAAACCCCTTCCAGCACCGGATCTGCAGGGTCTTCTCCACCTCGGAGGAGGGGGACGACAGCATGTCCTTTGAAGACTTCCTCGACATGCTGAGTGTCTTCAGCGACTCCGCCACCCCGGATATCAAATCCCACTACGCTTTCCGCATCTTTGGTAACTCGAGGGGCAGACGCAGTGTTCTGGGATCCTCCCCCCGTGGCTGGGGACAGCCTGCGAGGGCTGGCAGGGCCCTCAGGGTGCCCACAGCAGCGGCAGCTTTAGGGACTCCCTGCGGGGACCATGCATTCGGCAGGGCGTGCGTAAGATGTGCAGTGCGGGGTTGCCGTGCCTGCAGGTCATCCAGGCCCCCCCCTTCCCTAAGCATGAGTGCTTCTGACTCGAGGCACGGGGGCCCTGCCGAGATGTAACTTTCCTCTCCCCAAAGACTTTGACGAGGATGGGACTCTGTCCAGAAAGGACCTGGAGAAGCTGGTCAACTGCTTGACGGGGCAAGGCGAGGAGGTGTCTCTGAGCAACGCGGAGATGGAGCAGCTCATCCAGAACGTGAGGACCGTCAGGCTGGGCAGGGGTCGCTGCATGGTCCTGGCCACGCGGAGCTCACTGCTTTTCTCTCTCCCCTGCAGATCCTGGAGGAGTCAGACATCGACAAGGACGGCACCATCAACCTCTCCGAGTTCCAGCACGTTGTCTCCCGCTCCCCGGACTTTGTCAGGTACCGTGGCCTGCAGCGGTGCAGTCCCAGGGGGCTCTCTCCGGGGCTAGCCCACCCCGACTGCTGTGCTGGCTTTGGGGCAGAGCTCTCATGGGAGCAAGCCTATCCCTCACGAGGTCTCCTGTAACAGTGAAGGGAACTTCATGCCATGATAACTCTGTAGAGGCCTCTGGCACAGGGTGATGTGTCCCCAGAGCACAGGTTGCTCGCACACCACCCGCTTGCAGCACCGTGAGGAGATGCAGAACTTGTCGTGTCTCTTGCAGCTCCTTCAAGATCGTCCTGTGAGAGCCCTGCAGCTCTCCAGCAGAACTGCTTCTCCAGCTACCACAGCTCTTCATGGTCTCAGACATTTCCTCTTCCAGTGAGCAGGGCGGCAGAGGGCCCTGCGCCTCACCAGCCTGGCAGTACCGCAGTGCCTTAGGCAGGACTCCGCTCCTGCTCCCTTCCGATGCCCAGCAGGCGTCCGCAGGGCTCTGCAGCCGATGAGTGGTCCTGGGACGCTGTCTTTCACTGTCCTGGACACGTCCACCAGACCAGGCAGCAGCTCTGCTGCCCCAGGATCAGATTTTAGCCCTTCATAAGCACAGCTCTGCGGTGGGTTGGGGCAGGCACAGAGGTGCTCCTGGCTGCGGCCACGCTGCACCAAGCACAGCCCCCCCACCGCCCACAGCACCAGTTTGTGCCTTCCACTGCTCTTCCTCGGGGCCTTCCTGCACAACAGGGATTCTTATAAGAAACAATCCACCTCAGATGCAACGTCCCAGCAGCGGTGCTGTCCTCGTGCCACTCCGGAGCTGCCCCTCGCTGCTTGGAGGGCTGGCCCCGGGGCAGCAGGAGCCGCAGCCGCACTCTGCCGCAGCATCAGCGCGCTCAGGGTCTGGGTTTCCTTTTCTTTTCCTCTCTGCCCCTCCTCAGGCTCGCATTCAGCTCAGCATGGTGCAAGGAGCGCCTGGCCTCTTCCTCTCTGTGCTCTGGAGAGGACAAATAAAGGGCTCTGGTTTCACCCTCTGCCTGGCCCTGCTGCTTTTGTCTCGCCCCAGGGGATGGAGGAGGGGGGGGGCAGCCCCCGGCGCTGCAGGACCGCTGCCATGAGGGGTGCTGGGGACACGGCCTCCTGCCAGGCCCCTCTGCGTGTGCCAGCTGCAGCTCCCAGGGATGGGAACGGGTCCTGTGGGGGGCCAGGCACTGCCGGGGAACACCTCCACCCTCGGGGGGCACCTCCATCCTCGGGGGGGACGCCTCCCTCCTCGGGAGCACCAGCGGCTGTTTCCCAGCGCGCTCAGCGGGCGGTGCACAAAGAGCTTGGCTCTTAAGCAGGAGGCACAAAAGGAAATCCAGGGCAGGCAGCTACCTTTGGGGCGAGCAGCGCCGGGGCTTTGTGTCTGTTCATCCAGCGGGCTTCGCCCTGGCCGGCTGCCAGCCGCTGCAACGGCCCCGTGCGGGGAGCCTGCGGCTCCCGGCCTCCCCCAGCGCTGCGCCTGGTGCTGCTGGAGCCTGGCCCCGGCTCGCAGACGTTTCTCACGTCCCAGCTCCTCGCTCCCGGCGGTGCCGGCCCTTCCAGCTCAGTGCCCCGCAGCGCTGATGGTATCTGCCAGCCGCGGCCTGCGGCCCCAGGGGCTGCGTCTGCTGGCACGGCACCAGCCGACGCCTCCGGTGGCTTTTCTGATGTCCCAGAACAGGCTGGGCAGGAAGCTGGGCGCGCTGGGCCGGCCGGGAGCGAGGCAGTGCTGGTCCCGGGGGGGGATCCTGCCCCAGCACGCCAGCAGCTTGGTGCAGAGCTCGCTGCTTCCCAGGCGCGAGGGCTGAGGAGCGGCGCTGTGCTGTGCGCAGGGTCCTTGCCCCAGCACCATGTCCCTGTGCCACAGCCGGGTCCCTCTGGGGGTCTGGTCCCAGCTCTGGGCACAGCCCCCGGCCCCGCCAGCCGCAGCAGCACACACGCGTACAAAGGAGACACCAGAACTTTATGTAAAAACCACAGACGTTTCTGCACACGCACATCGGGGAGCGCAGGGGCGAGGGGCCCGGGCCCTGCCAGCCCTGCACGGGGTGGGCTCCGCTGCCTGCTGCCCCCCCCCTCCCCAGGACACAATTCACATTTTCAACATATTAAAACCGAACCAAGCACGGACACACAGCACATGCCGCGGGGCCGCTGCGCTCTGGCACCACCCGGCCGCATGCGTGGCTCTGAGTCCCGCAGTGGGACGTCACAGTGAGTCAGGGTTTGGGGGGGCTGCGGCCGACCCCCCCTGCCCTCTGCATAGACGGGTCCTGGGCTACGCCGGCAGCCCGTGCCGGGCACCGTGTCCGTCCCGCAACAGGGATGCGGGAGGAATCCCACCCGTCCCTGGAAGGCACGCGATGCCCCTCCACGCTGGGAGCCCCTAGACCCATCCCAGGGCGTGGGGTTGGAGCTGAGGTGGTGCCCGGGCAGCCCCCGGGGGGCCCCGGCAGCTGAGCATGTGGCGTGGCGGGCGCGGGCTCCGGGCATGCACACACAGACGAACACCGATCCCAGCCGCGGCACCGCGGGCCGGCGAGGCTCAGCAGAGCAGAGGCAGTCGTGCGCAAGGGGGCTGGGCTCTCAGCCCCCGTCACACCACCGAGTCCTGGATCTCAGAGCCCAGGCGCACCCGGGGTCTTTGGCAGGCTGGAGACACCTCCACGAAGCTGTCCCGGACGTGGAGGGGCCTCTTCTCCGACTCGGAGAAGGTGCGCGTGGTGCCCGGGGGCTCGTGCACGGGGGTGCTGACGATGTAGTTGTCCTGCAGGGCCTGGTAGCCCTTGTGCTCGGGCACGGCGCTGGGCAGGCTGCTGCCGTTCAGGGGCAGGCTCTCCACCGGCTTGCGGGGCGGCTTCTGGTGCCGGCCGGGGTCTGCGGGCTCCAGCAAGGCTTTCATGCCGTCGCGGTGCCGGTGCAGGAGGAAGAGGGCCAGCACGAGCACGGCCGTGGCGAAGAGCACGCACATCACCAGGAACTCGGTCCAGTAGGTCTTGCCCTCCAGCCGGGCTGCGGCACTGCCCACTGCCGAGGTGCTCCGCGAGGTGCTGACGGCCTCCAGCGCATCCCGGCCGGCGGACACCTTGCTGCCGGCCTCCAGGGGCCCGTGGGTCAGCTCCTGCACGCCCACGCAGTAGCTGGCCATCAGCTTGCGGAAGCCTTCCTCCAGCGACCAGCACTCGTAGGTGCCTGCGCGCTCGGGGCTGCCCACCAGGATGAGGGCCCCCTCGGGCAGCACCAGGTAGGAGGCGTTGACGGGGGCTCCGTTGTGCAGCCAGCGCCGCGAGGCCAGGTTGGAGAGCAGGCGGCAGGGCAGCGGGCGCACCGCGTTAGGAGGCAGCTGGATCTGCTGGCACGGGGTGTGCGAGGCTGCGGGGAGACAACCCGCGGGGACGTCAGCGAGGCCGCGGGACCCTGCTGCTGGGGGAGCCGGGGGGGCCAAGCGGGGGCCTGGGGCCGGCAGCAGCCCCTGCCCCAGCGCAGCGCCCCGGCAGCATCTCACCTGGGGTCAGAAGGATGCGGGGACGGGGCTGGGACACGTTGGCCGACTGGCAGAGCCGCTCCGTGTCAGCGCCTTCGATGTCCTGGGCCCAGAGCCTGGGGCAGAGGAAGGGGGTGAGGCACTGGGGGCTGCAGGGGGCTGGGTGCAGCTCTTCCCGGGGCGCAGCACTTACTGGGGGTGCGCCGAAGGGTGCAGGGCGGTGCTGCGGCAGGCGCCATGGCTCCAGGCGCAGAAGGGGTCCCGCGCCAGCACGCACTCGCCGCAGCTGCGGTACAGGCTGCAGTTGGCAAAGGGCACCTGAGCCACCACCGTGTAGGAGGCTGCGTACACCAGGCCCTGCAGTGGGGAGGCAGGAGGGGGGCAGCGTCACGGCCCCGGCCCCAACACCTGCAGCAGGACCGGACCCCAGCCCCCCAGGGCTCCCCAGCCTTGGGCTCGGAGTCACAGCTCCCAGCACAGCGGGGGCCTGGCAAGGAGGGAGAAAGGGATCCCCAAACCACGAGCAGATCCCTGCCCCTCGCAACACCTCCCCTTGCTCCAACCCCACAGCGCCCGTGCCCGGCCCCTGCCTGGTCGTGGTCCAGCAGCAGCTGCAGAACGGGCTGCCCGGCGGGGAAGAGGTGGATCTCCTCGATGATGTGCACCCTGTGGTTCACATGCACAGCCTTGTGCAAGCGGCCGTCGTCTGTGAACACAAGGGCTGTGCTGAGTGGGGCTGAGGACACGCAGTGCCCATCCCATCCCATCGCATCCAGCCCCCAGCTGCACCCACCCGTGCCCAGGAAGAGGACGTCGTAGGTGCCGTGGAGGCCCTGCGCGCGGTGGACGCCGATCTGCTGGTAGCGCAGGTGGCTCTGCAGCAGCAGGGGCTGGCTCCGGACGGGGCTGTCCATCAGGAAATGGTCCTTGATGAAGTTCAGCACCCGGTCCGGCATCTGGAGGGACGAGTTGATCTTCATGTGCCGCGTGTGGCTGGTGATGCACTGGGGAGGGAGATGGGGGTCAGCCAGGGTGTGAGCAGAGGGTGGCCCTGCTGCCACTGCCAGGAGCCAGGATGGAGGTGGGGGCGGGCGCAGGGGCTGCCCCATCCTGCAGTTATTGTGCCCAGGGGCACGTACCGTGCCTGGACGGGGCTCCGGCACGGGGCTGGTGTCCGTGTACCACTGCTGTGTCTCGCGGTTCACCTCCTTGTAGAGCCCGCTGAAGGCCCTCTGCACGCTGCGGATGGGGAAGGCGCACACCGCCGAGCTGCCCAGGCCACCCTTGTTCCTGGGGAGAGGTGAAGCCCACGGCAGGATCAGGCACCGCGGCTCCGCTGAGCCTCACACGCCTCTGGGAACCCAGGGGGGGGCGAGAACCGACCCCACTGCGCCCCGCAGCCCCCGTGCCACTCACCACTGCGAGGTGAAGACCCCGTAGAAGACCGTCTCCCTCCAGCGCAGCTCCCCGGGTGTGAGCACGAAGACGTCCTGCAGCACGTTGAAGGGGAAGCCGTCCTCGGGGTGCGAGCACAGCAGCTGTGCCTTCAGGAAGGTCGTCCACCGCCTCTGCAGCACCCGCTCCCCGCCCTGGTCCCCCTGTGCAGGCACCGGGGGTCAGGGCAGGGCACGATGGCTCCGCTGCCCCACGGGGGAGCCCCACGGGGACACCCCCATGCTGCAGAGCCCCCGGGCTGGCTGAGGGGGCAGGGGCTCTGTCTGTCCATGTGGCAGCACTGAGGCACTATCCACAACAGCCCCAGAGCTGGGGAGGCACGAGCAAAGCAGCGTGCACAGAAGGGAAATGCAGTCCAGGAGGATGGGTTTGTGTCCCCTACATCGGGGGGCACAGGAGGCAGGGAGGGGCTGCTGCTACCCGTGGGGCAAACAGCAGCAACAAGCGTGAGCGAGGCTGGGCACCGTGGAGCTGTGACTGCCCCGGAGGGCTCTCCTGCAGGTGCTGGTCCCTTCCCAGGGATGGACACGTGCAGGGAGGTCCCACATCCCTCCCCCTGCCCGCATCAGCGACACCCTGGGCACATCCTCCCCACGTGTGCCCCCGCTGCCCCGCGCTCACCTTGCACACGCGTGCGATGCGTGAGACGATGGTGTTCTCGAAGTAGTCGAACTCCTTGCCAGTCTCACTGAAGAAGAAGTAGACCTTGTCGTCGTCGCCCTCGGGGTTGCCGGCAGGCAGGCTCTCCCGCAGGTAGGCTGAGCCCACGAAGACTGGGTCTGGGGGCACAGGCACCTTCAGCACCACCCCGTCCCCGTCCCCGTCCCCGCTCCTCCCCAGCCCAGGGCCGACGACCCCTGTCTGTCCCGGCCCCCCTCACCCTGCAGCCAGTTGAGGGAGTTTTCCGTCTTGAGGGCGATGCGGCTCTCCTGGCTGCGGTAGATGGTGGGCTCGTTGCCCTGGAAGTTGCTGACGGTGCCGGCATAGAGCTCGCCGTCTGCCAGGGAGAGGCTCCTGCTGGGACCCGGCACGGACACGGGACCTGCTCCCACCGGGGCTGCCCGTGCCCGGCCGGGGTTCGTCCCGCCGCAGAGGCCGGGGGAGCGCGTGCCTTACCGACCATGACGGCGGTGGACCGGTACTCGGGGTCGAAGGGGCAGCGTCCCTTCCCGTCTTCCAGCAGCACCCTTCCTGATGCATCTCGCTCCAGGCTGAAGCGCTGCATGTTCTGCACGGGGACGGGGCTGTGAGCACAGCACGGTGCCCACCTCCCACCCCGGGGACTTGTGGCCCCGCAGGGCCCCCCGGCACCCTCCCCATGCTCACAATGTAGGCGCAGGCGGGGCTGAAGGCGCAGGTCCCGCAGGTGTAGAGGTGGGTGCTGTTCAGCTGCAGCAGCATCTTGATGTAGTTGTGACAGTCCCTCTGCAGGGGGAGGACAGGGCTCAGCCACCACGCCTGCAGGTGCGGCGCACGGGGCACTGCCTGCCCCCGGCAGCACGTCCTGCTGGGCTCACCTGGGGGTCCTTGCCCTTGAACACGCACTGCCTCTTCTTCTCCTCATCTGCACCCCACAGCAGCTGCAGAGAGGGGAAAGTCACTGGGAGCCCCTGTCACCGGCTGGCCCCCTGACACCCCTCCTGGGGCTGGCAGAGCTCAGCCCCAGCACCGCTGTCCTCCCTTGGCTCCATCCCACGAGGAGCAGCAGCCGCCTGGGGCTGAGCACCCACTGCCAGCACAGCCGGGGCAGCAGCCTCCTCGCTGTCCCAACTGGCTGCAAAAAGCACCAGGTCTTGCACAGAACCTGTGCCAAACTTGGGCTTGGTGCCCCCAGCCCTCCCATGGTCCTGGGGGGCTCTGCACGGGCTCACCCTGCGGGCCGGGGCTCCGGGCTGGAAGTGGCTGGTGTTGACGGCGAAGAGCACCTCGCGCGCCCCCAGGTAGAGGGTGCTGCCGTCCGGGCTCAGCAGCAGCGCCGTGTAGTTGGACACGCCGGGCACCGTGAAGCGCTGCACGACCCGCTCGGCAGAGTCTGCGGGGGACAGCGAGGGATCAGCACCGCGCATGCTGCTCCGGGCTGCGCGCACCACACCGACCCCCGCTGCGGCCGTGACTCGAGGCAGAAAGCAGCAGACTTTGAGAGGGGGCAGCTCCCCTCGCCCCTCGCTGAGGGAGCTGGCAGCATGGGCTGCGCTGGCTGAACCACATCCTTCTGTACACCCGGAAAACCACCAACGGCTGCAATGTCTGTACTGCTGGGAGCACGGGCTGCAGCATCCTGGCCCCCGGGAACAGCCCTGGGGCGCACAGTGCTGCAGGCACTCTGCCCAGCACAGGGCAGCACAGCCCCTCGGGACTCGGCCCTGCGGCCAGCCCTGGGGGGACCCCCGCCTGCAGAGCCCCCCTGGCACTGCCCCAGCCGCTGCCCGCTCCGGCCCCGGGCAGAGGCAGCGTCTGAGTCAGGCGAGCGCCTGTCCCGCGTGGGTGGCCTTGCCCCGGAAGCCCTTCCTCTCGCGCCAGCAGCCCTCTGATTCAGACGGCCTGGCTGTGTCAGTGGGACACGTCGGGCTGACTCACGCTGCCAACTCCCTCACCCCTGACCCACAGCTCCCCGGGGATGCCCCGACCTGCCCGGCCCCCAGCTCAGTGCCAGCCACCGCACGGACTCTGTCCGGTGCGCTCGGGTGCTGGCAGCGCTGCCGGGGCAGGGCCCTGCTCCTCTCCCTGCTCTGCTGCTGCCACCACGGCACGGGGGGGGGCACAAGAGAGCCCCACAGGGACACAGCACTCCCAACCCCGATCCCCACCTGCTGCGCCTGACAAGCACCCTGGACTCCCTCCCCAGGAGGCACGGCACGGCGTGGAGCTGCACGGCACAGCCCTTCCCTGATCCCGGCAGCCTGGGCACAGTCCAAGGCACCTGGCCCAGTGCCTGCCCTCTGACGCTGCCTCCCTTGTGGCAGCACAGAGGGAAGGATGCCCTGGGGAGCTGCATCCTGCCAGGGGGTCCCGTGCCCGGGTCTCGGGGCTATGCCACCCATGGCAGGTGCAGCGCAGCCAGCAGAGGGGCAGCGGCAGCCCCTGCACCCCGCAGAGCTCTCCCAGCCTGGGAGCTCTGGAGCCTGTGCTGGCTGCCAGGGGGACCTGTTAGGACAAGACCTGCTTCTTCCAGACAAACCTGCTGGAGGCACATCCAGCCGCTCAAGGGGAGCAGCTCGCCTGCTCCTCCCCCCTGCCAACCGCAAGCCCCACACAGGAGCCACTTTCGGATGCACAACGCTGCAGGCACCCCCTGCCTGCTCCTGCAATGGCACCGGGGGGATCTAGGTCGGGCCCCCTAGGTTCTCCCCACAGCCCCGAGCCCAGGCTGCAGCCTCTGCCAAAACAGCTTCTGCAGGAGGGCAGAGCTGGGCCAGAACCGGTCTGTGCAGGCACAGTGTGGCACGGCACGGTGTGGCAAGGCACGGAGCCGAGCTGGGCTGTCCCGCTGGCTCCGGGGGCTCCCATCCATCCCAACCCACTCAGCAGGTCCCAGATCTGCTGGTGCCACCACAACTGTGGCCGGCAGTCACGGGAGCACGTGGCAGGGCCACGTCCACGCCGACGAACCACAGCGCACGGAGCCAGAGAGCGCTCCCGTGCCAGAACCATCCTGACCCAAAGCCACCGCACCCTCCCCAGCTGTCCCCAGCCGGGAGCCAGCGTGGGACAGGCACCGCTCGCCAACGGCAGCTGGATTTAGCCACCTCTGGGAGCCCAGCGAGACTCAACACTTGTGGGCTGCCCACGCCACAGCCTCAGTGCCAGCCGATGGAGCTGGGCCCATGGCTGCTGGTGCCAACCCGAGCTGCCCCCAGGAGCAGGATGCTGACCCCCCCGATGTCAGCCGGTGACACGTGGCCCCAGGCAGCAGGGGCTTTGCAGGGCGAGGGGGGGCTCTGCCTGCCAGGACCCCACTTGCCCTGGGCCACCCCTCCCCAGCCCCTTCCCCAGCCCAGTCCAGGGCCAGGGGGTCCCAGAGCACCTGGGGCCGGGCACGGCGAGGGGCTGCGCACACCCCCAGCTGTGAGGGGGGTCCTGCAGGCACCCTGGCTGCCGTGGCAGGGCTGGAGCTGCACGGAGTGCCAACATGCACAGCCCCTGTGGCCAGCTCACCCCCTCCCACACTCACGCACCTCATGCGCAGGGGTCAAGAGCACCCTGCCCCAGCTCCGTGCTCCCTGACCGCCGTGCCTGCAGCCCGGGGGCTCTGCCCCATCCCCACCACGCAGCCCCTGCTGCTCCCCGTGTGTCCGTGCTGCCGGCAGCCCCCGGAGCGCAGCGAGCCCCGGCTTGCCAGGCTGGCTGGGAGGGAGCTGTGCAGGCTCAGCACCCCGCGGGCTGTCACAAGGCGTTTCCACGCCGGGGCGGCGGGGCCGGCTCCGTCCCACGGCCGGGGGAGGCCAACCCCTGTCCCGGTCCCGGTCCCAGTCCCGGTCCCGGCCGAGCGGGCGGGGGCAGCCCGCGCCCCCCAGGGGCGGCCGTCGTGCACGGCGAGATGCTCGGGGCAGCCCCGCCGCCGCGGCTCCCCCCCGCGCTCCCGGCCGGGGTCCCGGGGGTGCCGGCGGGGGGGTGCCCGGCCAGCCCCCGGGCCCGCCCCGCCCGCCCCCCCCGCGCAGCCCCGTCGGACACTCACCGTAGGGCAGGCTGACCCGCGGCACCGGCTCCTGCGCCGCCGAGAGCAGCAGCGCCGCCAGCACCGAGTGCGCCAGGACGGGCAGCGCCGGGCGCGGAGCCATGGCGAGCCGAGCCGGGCCGAGCCGAGCCGGGCCGGGCCGGGCCTCCGCGGCGTCCCGCGAAGCCGCCCCGGGCGCTGCAGACCTGTGGGGAGAGAGGGGCTGAGCGGCACGGCTCGGCTCGGCTCGGCACCGGGCACCGCCCCCCGCCCGCCCCGGCCCGCCCCGGCCCGCGGGGCTCCCCGCCCGCTCGGGCACCGGCACCGGGCGCAGCGCCCAGTCCAGCCCTGCCCAGCCGAGCCCAGCCCCGCGGAGCCTTCCCCGCCCCGCCGGGACCCGCTGCTGGGCACCGCCGCCCCCCGGGGAGGGGGCACCGGCACCGGCACCGGCACCGTGCCGCCAGCTTCCCCGGCTGCGCCCCGGGGCCGCCCGCCCGCGCTCCCGGCACATCCCGGCGCCCGCTGCCCTGCCGGGGCCGCAGCATCCCCGGGGCAAAGCTCCCGGCCGCCGGTGTCCGCGGGGGGCGGCTCCGGGCAGCACGGGGCAGGGGCGCTGCCCCCCCGACGGGCCGCCCCCGGGGGCAGGCTGCCCAGCGGGACCCGCTCCCAGCCCCGCGGTGTGCGGGGCCGTGTGTGGCGGGGGGGGGCTCGCCACCCCCTCACAAAAGCACCCGCAGACCCCCAGAGAACCGCCGCGCTCGTCCAGCGGTTGCCATGGAAATGCGTTATTAATGACAGCTGCTTATTTTGCCATGGCAACGGGGGGGAAAGGGAAAAGGGTCTCTGCTCAGCAGCCCTCCCGGGGTCGAGGCCCGCCCAGACACTTTGCTCCTATGCCTGGGGCAGAGCCCCTGGCTGCCCGCTGGGCCAGCCCCAGCCCTGCACCCCTGGGCCATCGCCCCCCCACTGGCAGGGGCCCTCATGCGAGCCCCCTGCCCGGGAGGTACCCCAAAATCCTGGCAGGGCCGTACCCCGCTTCCACGCTCTGCCAGTGGGACATGGCCGGAGGGTGCCCACTCCAGGGCCGAACGGGGCTCCCAGTGCCTGGGGCTACCAGTGGGGCCCCTGCCTCCCTCCTTGGCTCGGCTCCATCCCCGCTCCCGCTGTGGCCGCAGTCCCTTCCTGGGCACGGGCCAGGGCTGTACCCCACCTGCCTTATCAGCACCCTTTGCCCGGGAAGCACCACAGACAGGGCCGTGATTCTGCGTCACAGGGCTGGGCAGCACCACGCTGCGTGGGGTAGGAGGGCGGACGCTCGCCCCTGCAGCGATGCCCCCCCTGCCTGCTGCAACCCCGGGGATCCCCGCGGGGGCTCTGGGGACCTGAGCATTGCCTGCGCGTGGCCACGGGAGCGCAGTGCCAACCCCCTGGCGTGACGGCACGCAGCAGTGGGAACCCCCGGGGGGAGGACAGCCGCTTTCAGGCCAGGCGGGCAGGGCAGGGTGGGCAGGGTGGGCAGGACTGGCCGGGCAGGGCAGGCAGGGTGCCCCGGTGCAGGCTGCCTGGCCGGGCAGGAGCAGGGCAGCGGGGCGAGTCCGGAGCCTGCGCCTTTAAGCGCCTGCCGGCGGCGAGCCTGGAACAGCTCCCCAGCCCGCTGCTGGCAGCCCGGCCTGTTTACGACAAACTCCCATTTATCTCCTCCGCCTGCCCACGCAGGCTGCCAGCGCGGGGCAGCGCGAGGGGCACCCTGCAGCACCGTGCCCCTCGCTCGGCGCGCAGGCGCAGCGGCCGGGCGGGCATGTGCGTGCCTGCGTGCCCTGCGCGGCTCTGCCCGTACCTGCACGCACATGTGCGGCCGCCCTGCCAGCCCTCCCGCCCCTCCACCTGCAACAGCGGTTAGGGATGGGGAAATTGCTCGGGGTGTCGGGCCCGGGCAGCACCAAAACCCGTGGCCTAGGGTCAACTGGCAGGCACGCTGGTGGTTTTTGCACCAAATTCCCACGCTGAAGCCCTCCGCCCTGCTCCCGCAGGTGGCTGGGAAGGCGGCGCAGAGCCGTGCTGCTGCCTGCGAGGAGCTGGGGCCAGGGCCGCCCCGCCGCCGCTGCCTGCGTGCTCAAACCCTGCTCATCAACCTGCCCCGGCACGGGCACGGCACAGGCACGTCCCCTGCTTGGAGACTCCAGCCGTGCTTACACACAGCCTACACACGGCGCGCACGCCCCCAGCTCGGCTCCCTCCTGGCGGCTGCCAGACAGCACCAGGCCGTCCTCGCAAGACCCCCTCCTCCCCCCAGCCGCGCACACAGGCAGAGCGGGAGCGCGCTCGCACGCACACCTGCAGCCGTGCACGCTGCCGGGCCCTGCTGATTCACGCACAGATGCTCCCAGCCCCAGCTGCTCAGCGCCAGCAGCTCAGAGGAGGACGCGTGTCCTGCTGGAGCGGGGCCGCCTCGGGCGGCACAGCCGCGGTCAGCACGGCGGGGGGAGCGAGGAGCACGCACGCCTGCTCTGCTTCGCTGCACGCCGGCAGGCAGCGGGGAAGAGGCCCCGCTCGGGACCAGGGGCTGCGGCAGCTTCCAGCCGCAGGGCAGGAGGGGCACCCTGGGCCCAGGGCCCCTGGGCATCTTCCCTGTTCCGCAGGCACCGGCCGTGTCCCGTGCCGAGCTGGGGGCCTCCCAAGGGGCTGCAGCCCTGCTCCCTGCTCCCACCTGCCTGTCCCTGTGCCCCATGCCTCCCTAGCTAGATCTGGCCCCACCACCTGGACGTTCCCTCTCTTTGTCTAGGTGCTGGCCGCACACTGCCCTGCAGCATCACCTTTGGCCCTGTGGCAGGGGCCCTCCAGACCCTACAAAATGGAGCCGTCCCCCCATTCCCTCACCTCATTCTCCTGTGCGGTCTGTGTGCCTGCTATTGCGTGCTGCTGGCCTGTGAGGCTGCAGGACACATGGGACACAACGCTCAGCCCCAGCTGCTTGTTGAGACACCGAGCACCCCTTGGAGGGCTGGGACCTGGTGGTCTCTGAGCCTAGGCACTTCTGCTCCCGGGAGTGCAGGAATCAAGGGGCCCTGGCTCAGGGATGTGTGACCCCTTCCCAGCCACCCCTGGCCCCACAGAGTTTAGGCCAGTGCTGGTGTTCTTTGGCCTCGCTCCCCCTACCCCACAGCAGCTCCCTTCACTGTGGTGCTGCCTATGGGAAAAGGGGGCCCCTGACCTCACGACCTGTGTGGCCCCCGCTTTCCCAGTGCCCCCAAACCCAGAGGCTGCAGAGGTACCTAACACCACTGGGAGCAGCCGGCACGCCTGGGACACGCAGCACGCGTGCAGCCTGCAGGCATCCCGGCACTGTGCACACACGCACACACGTGGCACACGCAGCACACACGCGTGCCCCATACCTGACACCGAGCGAGCGCACACGCCTCCTTACAAGAAACCGAGATGCCTGTCCAGAACACTTCCTCGGGCAAGCACCGTGCGTACCGCGCGCCGACACACATGTAAACACACGCAGGGTGGATTAGGGGAGGCACACACCCCACCCTGCAAACACTCACACCTGGGAACGCCCCCGGTGAGCACAGCCCCACGCTCTGGGGCGGGCAGCCGTCCTCACACGTAGCCCTGAGTGCTCCCGCTCCCTGCACACGCAGCCACACGCATGCTGCACGGATACACACACTGAATATACACACTGATACACACCGATATACACACCGATATACACACCGAATATACACACCGATATACACACCGATATACACGCACATTGCACGCACACTGCACGCACATTGCACGCACACTGCACGCACACTGCACGCACACTGCACGCACACACACAGGCCCTCTGCCACCCCCGCGGCAAACCCAGGGCAGCGGCCGCCCCTGCACACACACACAGCGTGTGGGAGCCCCGTGCAAGTGGCCGCCCGCAGCCTTGCACACCCCGTGCACGTACACACCTCCCCCCGCACACAAGGGCTCCCCCAGCAGCGCGCACATCCCCCCGCACGCCCCTCCCGTGCACACCCCCTTGCACACTCACACTCACACACACACAAACGTCTCTCACACTCACACACACTCACTCACACACTCACCCCCCCGCGCCCCGCCGCCCTCTCCCCGCCGCTTACCGGCTCCGGGCGCGGCGCGGCGGGACCCGCCTGCAGCGCGGGGCGGCTCCGGGGCTCCCCGCCCGCGGCGGGGCGCGGGGCGGCTCCGGGGCGGCTCCGGCTGCTCCGCCCGCCGCTCGCAACAAAGGGCCGCCCCGCCCGGCCGCCCCCGCCCGCGGCTCCGCCACCGGCAGCGCTGCCGCCGTCCCGCCCGGCCGGGGCTCGGGGGCGGGGGGCCGGGAGGGGGCGGGCGTTGCTCCTGCCTCGGGGGGCTGAAGCCGGGGCAGCCCCGGCCCCGGGGCGCAGCAGGGGGGGACCCCAGCTCAAGGCGCGGGGGGTCCCCGGGGAGTCCCGGGGGTTCCCGGGGTGGGGGGTCCCCGGCACGATGCCGCTCGCCCCAGCAGCACGGTGGTCAGCAGAGCCCAGGGCCGGTGGGCAGCGGGGCTCTGCGGGGTCCTGCAGCATGGGTGATGCTGGGGGCCCTGCCCGGGGAGAGAGCCTGCGGCCCCCCATACGGGGACGGGGGTGCTGCGGGGCAGCCCCAGCAGCAGGGGTGTTGGTGCTGTGCGGTGGGTGCAGGACACCAGGTACAAGCGTGTGTGGCTGCAGGCATTGCCGTGAGGCCCTGGCGGCGATGTGCAGCTCTGGGTGCTCTGCAGCAGCACGTGGCTGCAGGTGGCTGCTCCGTGGCACACGGCTGGAGGCTGCTGGCTGGGTGCCATCGGTGAGCAGAGCCCATGGGGATCCACGGGCCTGAGCTGGTGTTTGGGGTGGCTGCAGTGGGGGCCCCTGCTCAGTGCAGGGACAGGCAGCGTGGGAGCAGCCAGGCACTGGGGGAGGCACAGGACAGGAGCTGAGCCACAGGGGTGAGGGGAGCCAGGCATGCGGCTGTGCCCCAGCACGGGGGTCCAGTGGGCTGAGCGCCCCCCAGCCTGTGGGCAGAACTGGGGCAGCAGCACCAGCTCTGCGGGGAGCCGGCGCTGTGCTGTGAGTGAGCACCAAGCTGCTGCCCAGCGCTGGGCCAGGCAGGGACACGGGGCCAGCCAGCCTCAGCCCTGCACCTCCAGGCTCCCCGTCCTCCTTTGTGGAGGTTCCACTTGTGTTTTCAGCTGTGCCATGTCCCCAGGCGCCACCATCTGCTCTGCCTGATGTCACGCCGCGTCCCTGGGGTGGCCGTGCTGCCCTGCACCGCGTGGCCCTGGCTGCCCCTAGCCAGTGGGGATGGGGTCCCTGCAGCTGCTGCCTCTGTGCAGCCCCTGGGCCCTCGGGTGGGGGGGTGAGGTGTGGGGTTGCTGTATGGGGGCAAAGACAGCTCCCCTTCCCTCCCTGGACCCTTGCTATTTCTCTGGCTGGGCTCTCGGTGCCCCAAAATGCTGGAGTCAGCCCCCTGCACGCGCTGCTCCCCACGCAGGGCTGGCTGGAGCCCGTCCCTGGCCCCCACAGCGAGCCCGGCCAGCCTGCACAGACCCTCCTGGGGCCACCCAGCTGCGGGGGGAGCTGCTCTGGCAGCAGCCCGGGGCGTGTGGGCTGGGCTCCGGCCAGGGATGCCTCCTTTGTTCAAAGGCAGCCCTTCCCTGGGCCCGTGCCACATGGCTGCTCCGTCAGCACGGCCGGAGCCTGCACGCCCGGGGCCGCGCTGTCCTGACCTCGTCCCTGCAAGAGCCCGGTCACGGGGAGGCTGCGACCGCAGGCTTGGCAGGGCTGCAGCCGGTGCCGTGGGGCAGCCCCGGGCCCTGCGCTGGGGTAATGCTGCTGCCCCCCTGCTGTGGGGCAGCCCCACGGCGCTGTCCCTGCGGCTGCAGGGCTGGGTGCAGGGCAGGGTGCTGTGGGAGGGTGGTGGGACCCAGCTCTCATACGCTGCCCCGGAGCAGCGGCCCCCCGCAGCTGGCAGCCCGTGGGCTGCGGCTCTGGTTAATGTTAAAGCCAACAGACGTCAGCGCCGGGCCCTGCCTCCTCCCCGCAGCCCCTCTGCTTGGGGCTGGTGCCTGTTTTGCTTTCCTTCCCCGAGCGGGACCTGCCCGGCCCCCGCAGCTAAAAAAAGCCGCTGGCCTGGCCCGTGCACGCAGGGACAGCAGCGCTCTGGGCCCCTGCACCCCTCCTGCCCCCCGTGCACGCTCTGGGGGTGCCCCGGGGCGCGTCTCCCCCCCGGTGCTGTGGTCAGGCCAGGCGAGACTGGTGGAGGTGGCAGCGGCTGCGTGTCCCGCTTGGCCCGTCCGCCCTGCGTCACGAGCTGGCAGCGCGCACACCGCTGGTTTCTCTCTATGTAGGGAAAGCCGGAGCGCCCAGCCCCGGGCTGAGCTGGCAGCGGGTGCCCTGCCCGGCCCAGCCATGCGGGAGCCACGTCCCCTGCCCGCGGAGGGCACGGGCACCCCCTTGCGCCGCCAGAGACGCACGGAGGCGAGGGGCTAGCTGTGTGCCGGGGGTGCCCCGGCCGAGGGGGGGCCGTGCCAGCACTGCCCGCCAGCCCTTGCCCGGTGAAAGCCGATCCCCGGCCGCCGGTCACCTTGTGCTTTGGCACCGGTTGCGCCCGGCGTGCAGGAACACCCCCCCGTCCCCCAAACGCCCCCTCCCGTCCCCACGGTGCCTCCCCGGCGGGGTCCTCTCTGCGCACCCCTGTAGGGCCGTCGGGTGGATGCTGGGGGGGGGCTGCGGGCTGCGGGACGGCGGCGGCTCCCCCCGACCCCAAGCCGGACCCCGCACGGGCCCCTCCGGGGCCGGCTTTCGGGGGGGGGGGGGGCCGGGCGCAGGCGCTCTCGCACCTCCCCGGGGCGGGGCGAGCCGCGTCCCCGCTCCGCCGGCCCCGCTCCGCCGCCCGCCGCGTCCGCCCCGTCGCGCCCCGCCATGGCCGCCCGCTACCTCCGAGCCGTCCCGGCGCTGAGCCGCGCCGCCGGGCTGCCCCGCTGCCCCCCCGCCGCCGCCGCCGCCGCCGCCGTGCTGGGACCCTCGGGGCCGCGGCGACACTGTGAGTGCGCGTGACCTTGGCCCGGGGGGCGCGCGGCGGGGGCGCGCCCGGTGTCCTTGGGGCGGAGAGGGCGGGCGGGGCAGCGGGGGGGGGGGGGGCACGGCGCGGCCCGGCTCGGCTCGGCTCGGCTCGGGGGGCACGGCGCGGGGGGCACGGCGCGGGGGGCACGGCGCGGTTTGGCACGGCTCGGCTGGGCTGCGGGGACGCGGCGCGGTTTGGCACGGCTCGGGGCGCGCTGGCTCGGCACGGCTCGGCCCCGGCGCCGTGCGCAGCCGGCCCCACCCCCAGCACGGTCCGACCCGTGCCCCTGCGGCCCCGATTTTAGGGGGGGGGGGAATCGTGCCCGGAACTGCGGGCGGCCCCGGGGGGCTGCACGGGGCCAGGCCCGGTCCCACGAGGGGTTCTGCACCCCACTTGCACCCGGGTCCAGCCGCGGTCCCATATGAAGTTTTGCACCCCCAGTTGCACCCGGGTCCCGCCCTGAGTGGGGTTTGCACCCGGGTCCTGTCCAGCCCCGGTCCCACGCGGCGTTTTGCAGCCCAGCACCCCGACCCGCACCCTGGTGGGGTTTGTGCCCCGATCTGTGGCCACCCCCGTGGAGGCTTGCCCTGAGGCTGGTCCTGGTCCCAGGCAAAGTTTTGCACCCGAATTTGCACCCGGGTCCAGCCCCAGGAGGGGTTTGCAGCTGGGCTGTGTGGGTCCCACGGGGGGGCTCTGTGCCACGACCTGCCCCCGGGGCCGGGTGTGCGCCCCTGAGCCGTGCCCCCCCCCTGCCCAGATGCCGACAAGAGGATCAAGGTGGCCAACCCGGTGGTGGAGATGGACGGAGACGAGATGACGCGCATCATCTGGGCCTTCATCAAGGAGAAGGTAGCGGGGGCCCGGCGGGGGGGCGCGGGGCCGGGCCCCTCCCTGCCGTACGGGAAATGGGCGGGCGCTGCACGCGCGGGGCTGGCGGGTGCCGTGCAGGGAACAGGTGGTCCCTGCCCTCTGCCCTCCGTCTGTCTGTCTGTCTGTCCGCGTGTCTGTCTGTCTGCAGGAAGCAGCTGGTGCAACCCGTGAGCCTTCCGGTGGAAGGAGGGCCCCGGGGAGGGGGGTGAATCGGGCGGGGGGCTGGGGCTGGCCATACCACGGTGCCTGCCCCGGCTCTGACGTGCTCCTGCCCCCCCAGCTGATCCTGCCCAACGTGGACGTCCAGCTGAAGTATTTCGACCTGGGCCTGCCGCACCGGGACAAGACAGATGACCAGGTCACCATCGACTCGGCGCTGGCCACCCAGAAGTACAGCGTGGCCGTCAAGTGTGCCACCATCACTCCGGACGAAGCCAGGGTGGAAGGTGGGCAGGGGGCGAGGGGATGGGGCTGAGCCCCTGCTGCAGGGGGGGCTGGCGGCGGGGGCTGGCAGAACCCACGGCATGGGGAGACTGAGGGGGCTGTGTGCTGTGCCGGGCTGTGCCTGGTGTCCCACACCTCACCTCGCTGCGTGCCAGAGTTCAAGCTGAAGAAGATGTGGAAGAGCCCCAACGGGACCATCCGGAACATCCTGGGCGGGACGGTGTTCCGGGAGCCCATCATCTGCAAGAACATCCCCCGCCTGGTGCCCGGCTGGACCAAGCCCATCACCATCGGCAGGCATGCCCACGGTGACCAGGTGAGCCCGCGGGGCGGCCGGCGCAGCCCCCAGGGGTGCCCGCAGCCCCCCCCGGCCCTGCAGTGACACCCCGTGCTGCCCCTGCAGTACAAAGCCACCGACTTCGTGGTGAACAAGTCCGGGACGTTCAAGATGGTCTTCACGCCGAAGGACGGCAGCGGGGTGAAGGAGTGGGAGGTGTACAACTTCCCCGGCGGCGGCGTGGGCATGGGCATGTACAACACAGACGAGGTACTGGCGGGGGGCATTGGGGTCCCGTGGGCTGGCACGGCCCTGCTGTGGGCTCGTGGCCAGGCTGGCAGGGTGGGGGTCCCACAGCGCTGCGGGACAGCCAAGGAACCCGGGTCCCTGCTGACCGCAGCGTCTGCACCCGTTTGTTGCAGTCCATCTCGGGCTTCGCTCACAGCTGCTTCCAGTACGCCATCCAGAAGAAGTGGCCTCTCTACATGAGCACCAAGAACACCATCCTCAAAGCCTACGACGGGCGCTTCAAAGACCTCTTCCAGGAGATCTTTGATAAGTACGGACCTGGCCGGGCTGCTGGGGCTGCTCTGCATGGAGCTGGGGGGGGGCAGCCGCCTGCCCCTGCTGGGGGGGGGCTCTGGGGCCTGGGGAGGGGGCCCCACACCCCGCGACACTCACGCCTGCTGACAGCCACTCTGGCTCCCAGGCACTACAAGACGGAGTTCGACAAGCTGAAGATCTGGTACGAGCACCGGCTGATCGACGACATGGTGGCCCAGGTGCTAAAGTCCTCCGGAGGCTTTGTCTGGGCGTGCAAGAACTACGACGGGGACGTCCAGTCGGATATCCTGGCCCAAGGTAATGCCGGGGCTGCTGGGGGGGGAATTGGGAGGGGGTGGCTGGGGGGGCGCCGCCACCCGCCTGGGGCCACCCTGACCCTGTCCCCCTGCAGGGTTCGGCTCCCTGGGGCTGATGACCTCCGTCCTGGTGTGTCCGGATGGGAAGACCATCGAGGCAGAGGCTGCCCACGGCACCGTCACGCGCCACTACCGGGAGCACCAGAAGGTGGGTGTGCGGCCCCCGCAGCCCCGGGGAGAGCTGCCCCGGCCCGGCCGCTGACGGGGGCTCTCTGCGTGCAGGGCCGGCCCACCAGCACCAACCCCATCGCCAGCATCTTCGCCTGGACGCGTGGGCTGGAGCACAGGGGCAAGCTGGACAGTAACCCAGAGCTGATCAAGTGAGCGGGGTGGGGTGGGGTGGGGTGGTTTGGGGGTGCCCCCAGGGTGGCCCCGTCCCACCCGAGCCCTGCTGGTGCCGGACACTGCGGGACACGGGGCCCCACGCTGTGGCTGCCGGTGACCCCGCTGCCCCCCAGGTTTGCTCAGACGCTGGAGAAGGTCTGCGTTGAGACCGTGGAGAGTGGGACGATGACGAAGGATCTGGCAGGCTGCATTCACGGGCTTGCCAAGTAAGTGTGGCTTACGGGGCGGAGGGGTGTACAGGGAGCGTGTGCCACGAAGGCAAGCTCGCCCTCTGGGGCGGCCGCAGGACGGGCACCGGGGGCTGGCCGGCCTCTGGGGACACTGGGCATCTATTTACGGCTCGCCCTGGTCGGGCGGTGGCTGTGGCTGGGCAGGGAGCCACGTCCCGCTGTGGGGGCTCCTCTCCCCGCGGGCGGCCAGCTGGCGCTGCGTGGGCAGGGACGGGCAGGGCGCTCGCCCCCCCGGGACCCCCCCAGCCCTTCCCCGCACCCTTCTCTCGCAGCGTGAAGCTGAACGAGCACTTTGTGAACACCACCGACTTCCTGGATGCCATCAAGAACAACTTGGACAAGGCCCTGGGCAAGAAGTAGAAGAGGCTCCCCCTGGGCGGGGGTCCGCGTGTGCTGCCCAGCCTTTACCTCATTTTTAACAGGATAGCGAGCCAGCGCCGCCTCTAGCTCACTGACACGGCTCAGGAACATTGGAATCATTTTTATAAGCAGTTTTCCTACGAGTGTTTTTAAAGCCTTTCTAGCAGGGGTTTGTAGGAAGGGGGTGGGGGGGGGGGGGGCTGCCCTTCACCGTACTGTACTTTCTGTAACCTCTGACCTCATGGTGCCAAACAGCTATTAAACACGTCACCGAGGCGCGCGTGGTGGTGGCACGGCTCGCGGGGGGGGGCACGGGCACGCGGGGGGCTCGCCGCCCGGCCACGTCCTCCCTGCCCGGGCGCAGGAGGCA
This sequence comes from Aythya fuligula, assembly GCF_009819795.1. Classification (NCBI taxonomy): domain Eukaryota; kingdom Metazoa; phylum Chordata; class Aves; order Anseriformes; family Anatidae; genus Aythya; species Aythya fuligula. The sequence continues at coordinate 21,507,376 of NC_045569.1, read as the reverse complement.
GCCAGCAGCTAAAGAATATTCATTTATTTAGAATTATTGCTAAACAACTCTTCAAACCAAAGAGATCAACAAAAATAAACACAGTAGGGCTTTGCACAAGGGGCAGGTGAAGCACTCTGCGGGCACAAGGCGGGCACGCCGGGGGGTGCGGGGCGGCACCAGCCCCCGTGCGGCACGGCTGGGGGTGCTCCTGGGGGTGCTCCTGGGGGTGCTCCTGGGGGTGCTCCTCGCACCGCTCCCGCTGGCACCAGCGCTTTTTGGTAACGGGACAGAGGTAGCTTGTGGGGGATGCGCCGCGCTGTCCGGGAGCAAGGGGCGGGCGTGGGGAGGGGGCTGCGCCGTGGGGGGCTCCGGCCTGGGGGGAGGCCGCTGCCACCTCCACCCTGCGCCACATCTCGGGGGGCTGCAGCCGGGGGGTGAGGCTGGGGCTGGGGCTGGGTGGTGGCACCAGGCCCCTGGAGGCAGGCAGATGGCAGCGCCTCTGCGCTGCTGCAGCAGGAGGAACCCCCCCAGGCCACAGGGAAAGCCGCTGGCCCCCGCACGTGCCCTGCTCCGGGAAGTGTGGCTGTGGGGAGGCTGCGATCACTGCGTGCCCCAGGGCTGCTGCAGCCTCCCTGGGCTGGCTGGGGCTGTGCCCCGCACTGGGAGCGAGCTGTTCCCTGCCTGCTCCCTCCCCGGGCAGCAGGGTCCCCATCCCCATCCCCACCGGTGCCACTTCTGCCTCCGTCACTCCTTGGGCTCGGTTCTCCCCCACAGCACCTGGGAGCCTGTCAGGCAAACCAGCATCCCGGGGCTGTGTTCCCAGAGCAAAAACCTTCCTGAGCCCCGGTCTGGAGAAGCTCACGGGGGCGAGGAGCGCCGGCAGTGCGTACAGCAGCTTTGGTGCGTTAGTGCAGGCGGGCACGGCCTCCCGCGGGCAGCAGGAGCCCCCTGGGTGCTCTGCCCGCCCCGCGCCCCTCCGCCGCCTGCGCTGCTCGCAGCTTCACAGATCACACACGTTACACAGGTTTACAAAGAACATTGGTTGAAGGAAACTGAACTCAGTGAAAAGATAAATCCAACCACGCGGCACATCTGAAAAAAATAAATTACTTTCAAAATACCATCATTTGCTCAAGTTGAACAGGGTTTGCCTTCCTTTAAATACATCGCTCGCTAAAGCTGCTCTATACTCAGAGCTGCTGCTTCCACTGAGCTTTGCAATTAGTTTGTAAGAAAATATTCTGTTTTGTATGTGCCCTGTGGCCTCTCTTGGCTTGCCACAGCTTTGCCTGTACCAGCTCGCAGCTGATGCCAGAACGGCTCTCCCTGCCGAGGAGCCGGGGATGAGCGGGCGCTGCGGCACAGCCGCCTTCCTCCGGGCTTCCTGCAGGCAGAGGGGCTCCTGCGCTGCTGGGCGCATGGGGGGTGCTGGGCTGGTGCCGCAGCCGAGCAGGGAGGACCCAGGAGGTAGAATCACAAATAATGCTCGTCGTCTTCTGGGATGTGCCCTCCCCTGCCCGCAGCTCGGAGTGCGCTGGGTGCTGGGCTACAGGCAAGGGGAAGATTGGGGCGAGGTCCTGGCTTCCCACCCCGCAGCGGGGCGGGTGGGAGGGCAGGAGGACGGGCAGGAGGACAGGCAGGATGGTGCTGGGCAGGGGAGCTGCGTGCAGCTCGGGTGCTCCTTCTCCAGGGCGGCTGGGGGAGACGGGGCCCCAAGCAGGAACAGCCCCCGTTGGTGGCAAGAGCTTGCCCAGGCTTCTGCAGCTCTCAAAGTGTGCTGGAGCCTCGCCGGCTTGGCGTGCCTGCTCCAAGTGCCTGAGGCAAGCAGCAACCGCTGCCCTGCAGCACCTCCAGCCTCCACCCAGCACAGCCTGCAGGACATCCCCGTCTCTGCCCGGCTGCAGCCTGCCCCTCTCCAGCGGGTCTGCCTGGGCGCCGAGCCCGCGGGCAGCAGCAGCTCCTCTTACCACTCGAGGTCCACGCAGGCCGGCGGCCGCCCTCCTCCAGCCTGCTGCGGGCCGGCCGCCCCCCCCGGCTTGGCTACAACATGTTGTAGTACGCCATCTCCTTCATGGCCTGCTCCGCCAGTGCACTCTCGTCCGGGGGGTTGCCGACCCCTCCGTAGCCGTAAGAGTTCTCCTCCTCGAAGTCTTCCATCTCCTGCTGGCCGTCCAGCTCGGCGTGCTCAGCCCCGGCCAGGTCCATCATGGGGTCTAGGGGACAGCGCCCACACGGTGTCAGCCCTGCCCCGTGGTGCTGGTGCTCCACGCGTGGCCCTGTGGCACCCTCCCCACCACAGCACCCACTGGGTGCTCCCCAGAGGTGCCGCGGCACAGCCCGGAGCCCGCAGCACGCCGAGGGACACCACAGCACCCAGCCTGCGGTGGGCAGGGCCAGCTACCGGCCACAGCCTCCGGCCCCACCTGCACCTACCTTGGCTGTCCAGGCTGATGTCCATCACCCCGTGCTTGACCTTCATGTGCCGGCTCAGGTTGCCCTTCAGGTTGAACTTGCTGGAGCAGTAGGGACACTTGAAGGGCTTGCTCCCAGCGTGCAGGTGCATATGGCCCAGCAGGTTGTACATGCGGTTAAAGGACTTCCCACAAACCTACAACAACGTTCCTGGGGTTAGCGAGGGCTCTCCTGGTGCCCCCCGCCCCCCAGCAAGGGCTGAGCAGCAGGCATTGCCCCTGCCGGGCAGCACTGCCTCGGGGACGTGGGCTCTGCAGACCTGACCTTGCTCCCGGGTCCCCGACTGACTCCACGGATGTCCAAGACTAATGGGGCTGCCCCCCTCCCTCCCCCTGCCTTTCATGGGAGGCCTCAAGGACGACCTGCTGGTATTTCTGTGAAGCCCACACTCACGAAACCCCGCATGTGTAGCACTGCTTAGAGGCAGGCAGGAATTGCCCTCCTCGGGCAGCCGTCCCCGCTCCCTCGTCCCGAGCCACTGCCTGCCTGCTGCACGGCTCAGGCAGCGCAGGACGAGCTGTTTGCCCGTGCGAACAGAGGGAGGCATCACAAAACTGCATTCGTTTGGCTGAGGGCTCAGCCCAGCCCCGGCTGGCACCTCTCCAGGAGCAGAGAGCAGCGCCAGGACGGCCCCCCCCGCCGTACCTTGCATTTGAACGGCTTCACCGGTGAGTGCACAATCATGTGGGTCTTGAGCGTCTGCTTCTGCACAAACGTCTTGAAGCAGATGTGGCACTGGTACGGACGGACGCTGGTGTGGATGAGCATGTGGCGCTTCATGTTGGCCTGCAGGGTGAACTCCCGGCCGCACACCTCGCACTTGAACTCCTTCACGCCCTGGAGGGGTTGCAGCACGGGGTGAGCGCGGGCAGGGCTCTGCTGCGGCAGCTCCGGCTGCACCCTGCCGGCCGGGGCGCACGGGGGGGTCCCGAGCAGAGCCTCCTGAGGCACAGGGATGGGAGCTGAGCTTCAGTGACTGCCGGCTGGAGCCAGCCGCGATGGGAGGTTTTCCCTAACCAGCCCTCCTGCACCTTCCCAAAGCATTTCCTGACTCCTTCTCGCTGCCTGTTCTGTGAGCAGCGCTGGTGCTGCCAAGAGCCTGGGGCCGTCCCCTCCCGCTGCCTGGGACCCCAACTCCGCCACACAGCAGGCAGCCCCCACCCCTCCTCGCCCCACACATCACCGCTTGGTCCCCCTGGGAAAGTGTTCCCAGCACTTGGAAAACCCAGCACTGTGTGCTGCTGGGGTGACACCGAGAGCAGCTCGGCCAAGGGGCAGGAAGGAGCCATCAGGAGAGCACAGCCCCGCTGCAGCCCACGCTGCGGTGCGGCACCTCGGTGAGCCCTGCCCAAGCCACCCTAGGGAGGTGGGCTGTGGGGGGAGCTGGGCACAAGGAGACCTGGCTGCCAGGCTCTGCCCTCTGGCTGGCCGGGCAATCGCTCCCCCGTGAAAGAGCCCCTGAGAAACAGCAGAGCCCTCAGTCAGACCCACTGCAGGGTCAGTACACTGGCCAGCACCCAGCACAGCCCCCTGCTGCAGGTTTGAAAGCCCCCTTCCCGGGGGATGGAAACCCCCAGGCCATCCCCTGACACCCTGCCTGCACGATGACTGCAGTTTCTCTCCCATTTAAGGAGCTGTAGTGAATGCTACCCGGCCCACCAGCACCCATCCCCGGGGCCAACACCTCTCCCCGGGACACAGCAAAAGCAGCAGCCCTGGGGCGCTTGATGCGCCGCACGCCCGGCCCCGGCACCTACCTTGTGGGTGAGCGAGTGCTGCTTGAGGTGGTGGATCTGGCTGAACTCCATGCCGCACTCGGTGCAGACGAAGGGCCGGACGTTCTGGTGCTTCAGCATGTGGTTCTGCAGCTGGCTGCGGTAGTGGAAGGACTTGCTGCACTCCAGGCACTGGTAGAGCGTGGGGCCCTGGTGCGTGGCGAGGTGCCGCTTCAGCTGGGTGAGCGTGGAGAAGTCCAGCCCGCACTCCACGCAGACGTGGCAGCGGCCGCTCTCGTGCTTCACCTCGTGCGCCTTCAGCTCGCTGGGGTAGGCGAAGCCCCTGCCGCAGAAGCGGCAGCTGTAGGGCTTGATGTCGGTGTGCAGCAGCATGTGCCGCTTCAGGTGGCTGGTCTGCGTGAACGCCTTGCTGCACACCTCGCACTTGTGCGGCCGCGTGCCCTGGTGGGTCAGCAGGTGGGTCTGCAGGTGGCTGGGCTGCTTGAAGAGCTTGTTGCAGTGCGGGCAGGAGTGCGGCTTGATGCCGTTGTGGCCCAGGATGTGGGTCACCAGGTTGTACTTGGAGGTGTAGGACTTCTCGCACATGCGGCACTGCCAGCGCTTCTGGCGGTCCCCCGCCTCCACCAGGTAGGAGTCGTCGATCTGCACGTTGATGTCCAGCCGGTCCAGCTGCGCCTTCTTGTTGCGCTCGCTGTTGGCGCCCGCCGCGTCCCCCTCGAGCTCCCCGGGCTCCTGCCACGAGAAGCCCTGCTCGCTCTTCACCTGCTCGGGGGACGCGGGCGCCTCGGCCTCGCCGGGGGACGGGGCGCCCGCCTCGAAGGCGCACTCGGTCTGCGGGGTGCCGGCGGTGCTGCCCTCCGCCGTGCCCGCCGGGTCGGGCTCGCCGTGGTGCGGCTCGTAGCTCTCCGAGGACTGGCGCGTGTGCCGGCGCAGGTGCCGCAGGCGGCGGGGCTTCCTGCTGAAGGAGCTGAGGTCGATCATCTTCACGGCGCTGCTCTGCACCGTCTTCTCCTGGCTGGGGTCCGGGAAGGCGGGCGGGAGCTTGTGCTGCAGCTCGCCCTTGTCTTCCCCGGGGACGGACACTTCGTACACCACCTCCTCCTCCACCTCGGCCTTCTCACGCTTGACCTTGGGCACCAGCCTCACAGGAGGCCGCTTCCTCCTCCGGGCATGCTTCTCCAAGGAGGACTCTGCCTCCAGGGCTTCCTCCTCCTGCCCGTCCCCCGCTGCCTGCCCGTCGCCCTCCGGCTCCTCGGGCTCCCCTCCCGACGCCTCGGGCAGTTCTCCTCCCAGCCCCGGGAAGAAGCCGGCGGGGCTGACGGTGGCCCCGAGCAGCTCATTGTCGGACACCAAGCCCAGCACCGCCGCCTGTGCCAGGGAGAGCACCACCACGGCGTCCGTCTGGGTCCCACACTCGGTGAAGCGATCCATTTCTCACCGCTGCCTATGCTGTCATGGCTGGGGAAGGAGAGGGACGGACGTTAGTTAGCCTTCCTCGGGGCTCCCTCCCACCCTGCGCAGCCCGACAGCCAGGCTGCTCTGGTAAAGGCTCGTTTCAGCACGGACTGACCTATTTGGTGATCACCGTCCCCAATACCCCCCCCAGACTGAACACGGGCATTTCCAGAGCTGGTCCCGGGCTCTGTGCGCCCTGGGACGCGTGGGGCTGTGCAGCTCCAGGGGTCCCACGTGAGACACCTGCAGCAAGGGCCAGGGACCAGGCTGCAGCAGGGAGGCACAGCCCAGGACCCGCCGTTGGCCCTGCTGGCTAGGTTACAGACCCTGTGGTTTGAGGTCTGGGCTCCCTGTGCCCCTCAGAGCAGAATTTCCCATGGACAGGCTCCCGTGCAATTCAGGGGCAGGCCGGGAAAGCCAAAGGTGCCCCTTTCCTGAGTTCTTTGCAGGAAAGATGCAGCAGCAAAGGGCACAGGGACACAGGGCCCAAATCCTCCTCCCTGGGAACATTTTGAGCTGACAACTACCAGTCCCACGAGCCCGAGTGAAACGCACGGCGGAGGCTCCAGGTTGGCGCAGGGCTGGTGCTTGTGGTGCACTCGCCTGGCACAGGCTGCCCCAGCTCTGCCATGCCCCCACCACCCCAAGACCCTTCCATCCTCCTTTCGTTGCCATTCGAGCACCTCCTTGCCCCCTTTTTTTTTTGTTTCTATTAATGCCTTTCCCCAGCAGTAAGCACGCCAGGCTCCAGCAGCTTTCCCTCAGATTTTATGTTTCCATTTTTCCTGCCTTCCTCCCCCCTGCAGTAGCACTGGGCCTATACAGCCTGCTTACGGGCAGATTTATGAGATCCCTCACAGAGCCAGGGCTACAGAGTTGGTTAAAATCATTGCAAAAATCACAGATCTCCAGGGCATTGCTGTGAATGCACCTGGGCCCAGAGAACCGTCCCCCCCACCCTCTGGGAGGGCCTGCAACAGGATCCTGCAGGATTCCTAGAGCTATTAATAATTCCATCTATTTCCAGGAAGAAAGTCAAATAATTGCTTACAAATGGCACAAAGCACTGCTCGTGTACACGGGGAGGAGTGCACCGCGGTGCGACTGGCTGGTGGCACAGCCTGCTCGGGTTTGTTGGCAACACAAGCTCTTCCGAGCAAGTTGTTCTGAGAGAAATAACGCACGGCCACAGAGCGAGGGACAAACGGTGCGGACGGGGCTGCAGGCAGCAGCCTGTCCTCTGCACCAGGCGTGCAGCCACAGGGCAGGGTCAGCACGCGAAGGAGCGGTTTCAATTCTCCTGCTTGCTCCGTGGCACCATTCTGGTGACGAGCGAGGGGAAGGAAAGGCAGACGGTGGCGTTCGCACTGGTGCCACGCATGGCACCGGCCAGTTCGGGACACCCGGACTGGAAAGGTCACACAGCCACCAACCATGGGGCTGCGGGGCCACGCGAGGTCCACGCAGCGCTGCCACCGCTTGTCCCAGCCCCAGAGCCTGCGGGGTGCAGCCCTGGCCCCACACGGACAGACCCACGGCCCCACGTGGCCCCGTGCCCGGCTGGTCCCGGGGGACCCGCAGCAGCCAGGGCTGAGTCACCCCGGAGGGGGAAGAGAGCCTCGTGGGGAGCCCCCGCTCCTTACCGTGCGCACTTCCCGGTGAAAACCAGGAGCAACCTGCACCCAGCAGCGGGCAGCACCTGCTCGAGCTCAGGATTTAAGGAGGCAGCCAGGAGGGGGTTCAGAACCACCCGGGGAGCTGGGACAGCGAAGCACTGGGGAGCGGTGGCAGGGGAGGAGCGCGGGACATCACCTGCGGGACGCTCAGACCCCAGAGCTCTGTCTGCTGGCAGTGCTGGCTGGGAGAAGCCGCGGCTGGGAAGCAGCAAGGGAGGATCTCAGACAAAGCAAAAGAGAAAGTGGGAGAGAGAAGTGGGAGAGACGCTTAAAGAGGCAGGCAGGGCTGGGAACAGGAGCAGCCCAACAGCGGGCGGGGAAAGCAGAAGTGCCAGCTGCCAAACGCGCTTAGCTTGGGGCATCCTGCGCTAGCGTGGGGGCATCCCGGGCGCTCTGGTTTGTGAGGACTGAAACAAGCCCTGAGAGGTGCCCGCGCACGCAGCCCACTCAAGCCCTGCTCCCCGTGCCTGGCCTTGGAGACAGCTGGGCATGGCCACGCTGCCGCTGCAGCTCCAGTGTCCACAGCAGAGCTGGGGGGAGCTGTGCATCGCCCCCGGGCTGGCATCGCCCGGAGCAGCCCCCCCGGAGCAGCCCCCCCGGAGCAGCCCTTGGAGCCTGGTACGGCCGGGCAGGGCAGCGCTGGGGGAGCTGCCCCCGAGTGAAGCAGAGGAGGCCACGGCTTCCTCCTGCAGTGGAGAACGTCCTTCTAAATATAATTACTTCTGCAGCTACAACAAAGAGGAATCCTACGGGGGAAGTAAAACAGGAATAAACTCTAAACCAGATGATGTCGCAGTCCCTGGAGCACCTGCAAGACTTGAAAGTGGCAGCTGTGGGCTAACCAACCGCTGCCCTTCCCGGAGCGCAGAAGCCCCGCTGTCCGGTTATCGGCCTCGCTGCGGCAGGGGAATGGCCGCTGTCCCGGCCGCCTGGTTGGGGTGCAGGGCTGGGCACCAGCTGCCCGCTCCGTGCATCCTCCCATGTCCGCGCTGTGCCCACAGCACACATCCTCCTGGGGAGGGAGAAGTGATGGGGGAGGCAAACCAGCCGGCTGGAGAGCAGGAAGAGGAAGCCCGGGGGAGAGATGAGACCTCGCTGGGCACAGCCATGGCCACAGCCTCGCCGTGTGCTCAGCACAGGCACCGCTGGGCTCGGGGATGGGAGCAGGCACCCCTGGGCCAGTGCCCACGGCATGGGGTGTGGGAGCCCACCTGCAGCACTGAGCAGGACAAGTCAGTGCTGCGTGGGAAGCTGACACCACAGCCCTGTCCAGAACCCCCCCAGTACCCCAGTGGGCACGTGGGAGCTCTGCTGGGAGCTCGACCCCTTCCCTGTCCTCCGTCTGCCTGCAGTGCCCCCAGCACCGGCCAGGCTTCTCCAGCCCCCAGAGCCCCCCGACCCACCAGACAGCATGGGGGGAGCGCGGGGAGCCGGCTGTGCCGCTGGGCAGGGGGTGGTGGTGGTGGGGAAATCACAGCAGCCACCTCCTGCGCTCCCCTCAGCGCCAGCCTGCAGTGCTGCTCCGGAGGATGCGCAGCGCGGATGAGCCTCCTCTCTCCGGCGTGGGTGGAGTTTTTGTGGACATGCCGTGGTCTCCACACCCTGCATCACTCCGCTGCTCCCATCTCCCACGCGCACGCTCCCTCCGCCGAGCTCAGCTGGATGCCTGGCTTACAGCGAGCGCCTCGGTGGGGTGCACGGCTACCGGAGAGAGCAGCACAACAGAACTCACCCCTGCAAAAACATCCCCTGCCTTTTTGCGCGGACAGGAGGGATTCTCACTTCCGTGCTCCCTGCTCCAATTTCCCCGGTCACGCCGTGCTCAGCAGCCCCCTGCCGAGCCGCGGGGCCGAGCTGGCCGGAGGGCGCCGTGGCAGGAAGCACGAAGCCGGGGCTTGGAATGACAGCAGCTTCCCGGAAGGAACATGGGCGCAGTGCTGCTGGCTTCGAGACCTGCTAATGCAATTCCTGCTCCAAGTAAGGAAGCTAAAAACAAGAGGCAGCTCCCCAGGGCCCCGGTCTGGGCAGGAAAGCCAGGGTCCCTTCCCTCAGTGCTGGCAAGAGGAGCCAGGGAGACCGGAAAGCAGGAAAAGCTGTTCTGATCCGTTTTTCTTTTTGTTTTCTTCCTCATTTGGGGGCCAGTGCAGCAATTTCTATCTATTTCCCACATGGACTGGACGTCTCTTCCAGTCCCCTTAGGATCCTGCTTTCTCCAAGGGGCAATTTCTCCACAGCCATTTATCACTCGGGACAATGAATGCCCACCCATCTCCTCTGGCCGTGTTCTGCAGCCGTGCTGTGGTCACGCCGCCCGGCTCAGGGCAGGAACCGGGGGCTCCCGGTGCCCCGGCAGTGCCGGCGTGCAGGCACCGTGCTGGTGTGGCACCGTGCCGGGACGGTGCCGGCCGCCGGGACGGCTCTGCCTCCGAGTACAGCACCACGAGGCAGAGGCTGAGCGGCTGACGCACACGCACGCGCTCCTGAGACCAGCACTCGTGTGTTTAAATAGCAAAACGAAACCCAGGAAAAAAACAAAACAACAGCCCTAAGACAGAGGCCTTCAGAATAAAGTAAATTACAGATTCCTATCTGCAGCACTCCGAGAAAGGGGACGAGCGCCGCTCCTCTGGGGTTCCAGGGCAAAAGCAAAAGCTGTGTGTGTGGTACGCAAACCTTTGCATTTGCTCTGTCAAACGTTCAAGCCCTTGTGCATAAGACTGAGCTTTGCTATTCAAAGGAGAGCAAGGCCGCAACAGTCAGCAGAGCTGCTGAGGCAGCTGCACAAACACCGCGCCGAGAGGGAAGTGGGGGATCAGACAAATGCTTTTGTTTCACTTCCTTGCTCTCACTTCCCTCTTCAGCCTTCTCGAAGGCCTTGCAGAGCGGGCTGGACGCGCTGTCTCCCGACATACTGGCAAGGCTGGGCCAGGCATTCCCAGCTCCTTGCAGGGGTGCTCGGACGCTCCCCGTGGCCGCAGCCGGACCCTCTCCTCCCCAGGGAGCTGCTGCCAGCTCCGGCCCCCAGGGCCCCATCCCGCAGCGCACTGCTCGGCCCCCGCTGCACAGCTGCACTGAAGGCAGGGGAAGGAAAATCACCAGAAATTGGTTGTCCCTCCTGGCTGTGCCAGCACAGCAGCAGCTGGGCTGCTGCCGAGCCCCAGCTGGGCAGGCAGGAGCTGCTTGTGGCCGGGGAGACGTGCAGGCAGCAGGGACGGGGATGGTGCTTGCCTCAAGGTGCCGGCACAAGTCCCAGTGCCAACCCAGTGCCACCAGGCTGGTGCAGGGCGATTTAACCCCACTGTTTGGTGCAAAAGGTGAGCCCTGCACAGGGCCCTGTGCTTTGGTGCCACCCCTAAGGAGTGGGTAGGAGCTCGCCAGCGGGACCAGCTCGTCCCCTGCCCGCGGGGGCTGCCTGTGCCGGGGGTGCAGGTGCTCCCAATGGGCACTGTGACCGCGTTACCACCCGCCCCCTCTGCACTTCTCCGTGCTGACTTCCCTAACCCCGTTCCTGATGACTGCTTCTTGAGTTCGGATCATCCGCCTGTCCCACTTCCCCCAGCTCAGAAAAACAGGAAATGGATTAAATGTGCCTGAATATTGATCCCAGCAGCAACACGAGAGCAACTTCTCCGCAGCCCCGGCTCCGGTCTCCAAGTCCCTCCCGCGGAGGTACCGGCAGGCCCGGCCCTCGCCCAGCTGCAGCAGTTCCTGCCCGCGTGCCGAGCTGGGAACCAAATGCTCGCCTGGGCTTGCATCAAAGCCCCGAGTTCGGGTTTACGTGCTCTCCAGCTCATTTGCTGATCGAGGCACTTGCCCGCCTGTACTTTTCCCACACCCGAAGTTACACAAATGCACTTGTGAATGTCTCCTCTGAAAACCACAAGTGCTGGTGTTCCCCTCTTCCCTCTCGTCCCTGCCTCCACCGACGGTCATGCTTCTTCTTTCCCATGGCAGATTGGGGAAGGACGCACCTGGGGCCGGCGGCAGTTCCTGCTCCTGTTCTTCTGGGTTTTCCGACATTTTCTTTCATGCTCTCCTCCCTCTCCTGGGGGGCTTTGTCTGGGTGTGATCTGCTCTCCCCCAGTGTCAGCACGGGCTGGAGGAATCCAGCTGCCCCCCCGCATTTCGCTGCTGCTCTCGCCCCAGCCCCTGCCCATCAGCCTCCTCGGAGCCTTGCCATTTCTTACCGACCGCCTGCTCCTTAGGTGATTAAAACTGTTTTTTAGAGAGCTGCCACTTCCTTATGCCATCTAACTTCTATTTACCCCTGTTCCTTTGTGTTTAATCACTCAAGCACCTGGCTCTTACCTGCAACCCCTTACAGGTTCTCCTCCTGCAGCGCTTGGCACCACGGCCCCTTCCTTGCCTCTGGTACACTTCTTGCTGGATTCCAGCTCTTTCAGGAGCTGCACCAGGCTGAGTCATTTGCTGCTGAACACTTTTGCTTTCCTTTCTCTGCTTTAACCTCCTTGGTTTCCCCTGACCTCTCCTGAGCTGTTCCAGCACCATGGGCAGTCCCAGGCAGCTCTGGCACCAGGGCTCGGTGGCAGCCTGGGGGCTCCGAAACGCCCCCAGTGCTACGTGGAGCAGCCCTGGGCAGCCCGTGTAAATCCCACCAGCAAACATACACGGCCTGCCCGGGGCCTCCCCGACACTAGAAGGGGAGCAGGGGGAGCAGAGGCTCTGTGATTGACCTCACGGCCCCTGGGCAGCCGAGGAGCCCCAAGTCCTCCTTGTTACCCCTCCTGCACGGTGCTGGGGCGGTGGGTGCTGCACTGCTGGGGCTGGTGGTGGCCAAAACCCCATCCCCTGTGTGTGTCGGGGCGTCAGGGCTCTGCGGCAGTCGGCAAATGGCTAATTGGTAGGTCTTGAGTATCTGTGAGAAGAGCTCCGAGTTTATTTTCTTTGTCTTTTAAAAGAAGCTTTCAGTCAAGTTTGATAAAGGAGAAATCAGTCTTTCATCTTTTCTTTTTTTCTGTGTGTGGTTTTCCCATAAAGCTGCTTAAAACACCCATAAAAATTTTAAGCTGAAAAATATATTTTTTCTCTGAAAATCACAACGAACAACTGAAATGATTCATAAAACTGACCCAGAACACTTGTTCTGTACCAGGCCTGAGGATTTATGAGGTCACCTTGGTTTCAGCCGCATGCTGAGCGAGGGCTGAGTGACAAAAGAATGGCTGGGGTCTCCTATTCTCTGCCCAGCCCACAAAAGCGTTCCCATGCAGGACAATCAATCTAACACCGCGGCAAGGCGAAGTTGCTTCCATGCCTAAATCCTGGTGTAAATCAAAGCCAGAGCGTCCGCCTCGTTTCTAAAGCCTCCGTGACCAGCCTGGACGGAACCAAAGAAGGTGCACGCGGGGTTTAGCGTTTGTACGGATCGAAGTGGCAGGGTGGGGGTGATTACCGAACGGGGGGCACGGTGCTTGGAGGACGAACACGAGCTGCTGGGCACGGGGCGGTCGGCTCCAGGACCCCCGGGGTGAGCTCCCCACCGCCTGCACCCAGCCCCGCAGCCCGGCCTGTGGGAGCGCAGAGCTGAACCCCGCAGCACTCTGCCCGGAGCCTCCCTCCTGTCGGCATCTGGGTCAGCACTAAAAATACCGCCCCTCTGCCCGCGACTGACATCCCATGCAAATAAACCAGGCTGTGAGCTCAGGAACGAGCCCAAGTTCTGAGCAGCGGGAAGGAGGGCGCGTTCGGCTGGATTGCTGCCTACCAAACAAAGTCGTCACTTTTAGAGAAAGCAAAACAATTCCTAAAGTCATTCGGTCAGTGTCTCCAAGTTAGGTATCGCCCAACTCAGTTTTTTAAGGAAAACTTCCATTAACTAGTTCTCTAGAAAAAAAGATAACACCCACTTACTGCGAGTTGATTAGAAAGCAGAACCGCTCCCTGCACGCAGACACTTTCTGACGAGGACAGCCCGACGTGACAGCACGCGGAGCGTTCTGCCTGGAAGAATTATCCTCTTTGGGGGCTTTCACTTCAAAAACAAGGACACAACCTACCACTCGCACTGTGACAAAGGCACCTTTTTTGGTAAGAGGAGGTGAAAAAAACAAGTTGGGGAAAAAGATGAGTGTATGCCTGCGTGACAGACGGTGCGTCAGGAAGGAAGCGGATCTCCTTGCCAGATCACGTTAAAAGCCACCGCTAATCAATCTTTTGGTCATTCTGCTGGTGACTCTTGCCGCGATGGTTACACGCAGAGGTGAGAGTGAACATTAATGGGCTCGTAGCCTCCGGATCTCTGGCACACTCTGGCTGGAGGGGAAGAAGGAGGGCTTTTTAAAGACCTGCACAGAACCGGGGAGGCGCACGGCCCAGAGCTGCCAGCTCTCGCCCCATGAGGCTGAGGAGCCAGGACCCGGTGCAGGGCCAGCACCTGGAGCTGGGGGCACAGTACCAGGGCAGCACTGGGAGCTGCGGCGGCAGCACTGGGAGCACTGGGAGCCGTGTCAGCTTGCCGTGGGGAGCGGGGCCACGACCCAGACCGCTCCCGCACTGCCCTGGGCAGCGGGGCAGGACCCCCACCAGGCCCCCCCGCCCCCATCGCCGAGCCCCCCACCCCTGCGCCCCGCCCCCAGCACCCTCCATCCCCACTCCTCCATCGCTCCCTCATTCTTCCCGTTTCCCTGGCAACCCCTATCTGGGCGCTGTGGATCTGTCCTCTGCCTCCCTCTTATCTCTCTCCTTTCTCTTTCATCTATCTCCTAATCTCCCTCTGTATTCCAAACCTCTGTCCTTTGCTTGCTTGCTTTCTCTCGCGCTTTTCATCTCCTCCAATGTCTTCTTTATCTCTGGGTTACAATTATTTGAATCTCACTCAAAAAAAAAAATAAAAATCCACTCCATTAACCGCTGTGGCACCAGCCAGCTCCGGCTCCTCTGGCAGCCCGGCTGTGCTGCTCAGGACCCCTGCCCCTACCAGAGGCTCCTGGCCGGGTCCCCAAACGCACACCCCGCCTGCTGGAAACAACCACGGAGCTGCCATGCTTGCAGGCAAGGCCCTTCCTCAAAACCCTTCAAACAAAGGGAAAGCAGAATTTCAATCTTGTGCTACAAGATGTTCAGGATTGGGCAATTAGAGCCAACTTGCAAACTGCCTGCAGGGTTCACTTGCCCATGTTTTGCTGCAGTGCTGCAATTGGAAGAGCCCCCACTTTGCTTTATGTTCACCGCACGTGCTTTTCACTCAGACCCTCTGCTTTGCTGGAGGAGCACGGCCACTTGCACACCCTGTGGTTTTGTCCTGCTCTCTGCAGGACCGTGCTGCCCGGCCGCTGTGCTCCTCTCGAGCTCCATCCTCCAGCCCTCCTCCAACACAAAACAAGAGGTGGCCGCTCCGGTCCAACCTGTGCTCCTACACTAGACTGTTCCTCAACTTCTGCTTTATTTTAGAGCAGCTGGGAAGACCATAATTAATGGGGAAAATGGTAGCGCAGAGGGAGAGCAGGGATTTTCCTTGCTCTTTGCAGTTCACCTGCTTGATGAACTTCTGGTGTTTCCCTGCCCAGCAGAACAAGGTCTGTCTCTTGCTTAGGAGACCAAAAGGACCCCACCGTGACGCTCACCAGCCCCGTCTCCATCAGGTTTGAGTGTGGTGCCTTTCCATGGCAAACGGGGACCAGGCTTGGCCCCTCAGCAGAGAGCTGGCTCTGCCGCACAGCCTGGCTCTTCCCAAGGGCTGCTTTTCGGCTGCCCAACGCTCCCCTTCCACACGAAGCTGAGGCGTTCTCCCCATCCCCACCCATCTGTCTCTTCCCCCACCTGAACAGGCAGAACTCTCCTGGGATCCCAAGGGCTTATTGCTGTGCCATGTTTTAAATGGTCGCTGCTCACCCGTACAGTAGCACCAGCAACATTGGCAGCAGGCAAATTGTACCAAGCTGCTGCTGGGAGCTGCTGCGGGCGAGGGCAGCGCCACCGGGGCGAGGGAGCGGCACCGCTCCCCGTCCAGCCTGGCCTTGCTGCCTGCGTGCAGAGCGGGGAGACGGCACGGGGAGACAGCACGGGGTGATGGTACAGGGAGATGGCACAGGGAAATGGCACAGGGAGATGGCGAGGGCATGCAGCCCGCAGTGCCCAGTGCCACCCCGGCCCCATGAGCGCAGGCTGGGTGCTGGGTGTGTGCCGGTGCCGTGGCACTGGGGGGTGCCTGGACCCGACCACCAGCAGCACGCTGCACCGGGCTCCCTGCAGCAGGTTCCTGAGGGAAATCACCCTGTTCTTTGGAAAACAGTTTTTGCTTTTAAGTGAAATAAACAGGGAAAGAGAGACTTTCAAGTTCCTCCTTGCTGTAACGACTTCTCTTCTACATACTCTTTCCTCTCTGAAAATAGAAGAGCTATTCAAAAAAGATGCGAAAAGAAAAAAGGAACTGAATAGAGGAAAGAGGAAAGAAAAAATGGAGCCCCAAGGGGGAGGAGAAAAACAGAATGAAAAGATAGCAAAAGTAAAGAAAAGGGATGAAAAATAAAGGAGGGGGAAGAGAGAGACAGACAGAGAAGCTTTGAAAAGAAAGAATGCTTCTAGCCTGAATACAGTGTGCATGAAAAAAAGAGCGCTTGAAAAGAAACAGCCACATGAAATGACCTCTCATTCACAGACTGTGCCAATCACGACGACAATGTAAATCCTTTCTTCTTTTTTACATTCTCTCTCTTTCCAGTGGGGGCAGAGGGAAAAGGAAGAAAGGAGAGTTAATTCTCAGCACAGCAGAAAATAAATCTGGTCTTTTCTAACTCCCTGAAAGAAACGCTGAGCTACTTTTAAAAATACTTCTCCTAGTAATCACACATGCAGATATGTAAAAAACAGCAAATGAAATTCTGAGTTTCTGCAAGGAAGACTCTCACTCGTACAGTCCCCGGTGAAAATAACAGCAGAGAAAACAAATCTGCAAAACCAAACGCTTCCATGAAGGCAATCAGCATCACAGATCTGGGTCAAGAAGCAAAGGAACGGGAGGAGATGTTCTGGGCAGGCAGAACCCAGGGGCCTGATCCTGAGCCTGCTCTGTGGGGGCACCCTGTGGGGCTGCGGGTGCACAGGACTGGTGCTCCCCGCGTCTGCAGGAGCTGGGGAGAGGCCGTGGTGCCCGGCCAGCTGGGAGCGGAGCGTGCAGCAAGAGCTGGCGGCAGCGGGCCAGGCACACACTGGTGCTGTGCTTCTCCCAGTGCCAGTGGGTCCCATTTTGGGTCCCATTTTGGGTCCCCCTTTGGGTCCCACTTTGTTCAGTGCCACCAGCAGTGGCGGGGGACTCACGGCCTGTTGGGTGCGGAGACGTTCCCAGACTGAAAAGCTTAGTACGGAGAGAGGCATTGTAAGCCAGGACAAAGGGAGAATAAAAACGCAGCGAGGAGACAATAATGGAAGTGGAGTCAGCAAGGAGAAAACTGCAGGCCTGCTGGAGCAGGACCTGCAGCACGGCCCCACAGAGAAGGCGAGAAGCCCAGCAGCAGCAGCAGCAGCAGCAGCGTGCCTGCGCTATGGGGAGGGACGATGGCCAGCCGGGTGCAGTGGCGATGCCATAGGCAGCACACGCTGAGCCCAGCTCTGGAGAGGCACGGAGCTGTTCTGCTGGCACCCACCAGGGTGCTGGGGCTCCGGGAGGGCACCCACTGACAGCGGGGACCTTGGTGAGGGGCGATGGAGTGCTGGGTTCAAGGAACTGACACGCGGGGACGAGCACCCTTCTGTGTCTGGTCTGGCAAGTGGCTGTAAAAGGGAAAAACGGCCCAAACGGTACAAGGTGGGATGTGCCCCATCCAGAAAGTGCAGCGGGGGCCTGATGTGATCCACAGCCCCTCTGAGGAAGAGGCCCGGACAAGACAACTGCAGCACAAAGACGTCACTCTCGAGGCTGTTGCTGCCATTTTCCCTACAAACAATTTTGGCTTTTGTGTTCTGTGCACGGGGCTGCTGGGTCTGGATCTGGCTGCTCCCCTCCTGCCCCGGGCCGCATCCTGTACCCAGCCGAGCCCAGTGGGGGCACAGAAGCTGCCCAGACCCGTTAGCAGCAGGGGGAAAGTTGTGAACAGGTAGTCAATGACCAGAGGGAAGGTGACAGCTACTGAACACAGATGGTTTTGCTGACGAGTCCAGTCTCCATACACCGAACAATGGCTGGCCAGGAAACATCCCCCCGAGCTGCAGCTACCAAGTATTTCTGCTCTTACTTCTGCTAAGGGAAGGAACCAGAGCCATCTGTGACCCCGGGACTGAAAAGGGACGAGAACTTCAGCACAGCATTCAATACAGCCATGTAAAACTTTCTTCTGCTTTTCAAACCGCTGCTTTGGGTGTTCAGGGCACACGGTCTGCCCGAGCCCCGAGGGGCCGGGATGTTCCTCTTGGTGGCCACAGAGCCACAGGTGGCCCTCGGCAGGAGCACGGCCGACTGGTCCCTGTGGGGATGCCATGCCACTCGTCCCCAGGGATGCCACCCATCCCCAGGAATGTCATCTGTCCCCAAGGATGCCACCCGTCCCCAGGGATGCCAGCCCTGCCCAGATTGTGACTGGGAAGCCCCCAGCTGCTGGTGCTGAGGACACGGACGGGCTCCATCCCAAGGGACCTCGTGTCTGTGTCTGGGACACGCGGCAGCAGGGAGGCGCAGCACAGCTGGGGCCTGCACGGCATGGCAAAGTGTCTGGGAGGTTTTAATTCGAGGGTGCTAGTTAACACCAGCCTGGATATTCCTTCACAAGCAGAACTTCTGAAATCTGCTCTTGTTCAGAAAGAACAGAGGAGCAGCGGCCTCGCGGGGTCCCCGAGCACAGCACCAGCTGCCACGGGTTCATCGCAGCAAGGCAGACATCCCGCAGCAGCCCTGGCTGGGCAGAGCGTGGCCAGGATAGCAGCGGAAAGCCTGGCTTCCCAGTTCAGTTTCTCAAAGAATCATCTCAAGCACACAAAATCTTCCCCTACAGAACTCGCAGGTGCCACCAGTCACGTGGGCTGGAGATGTTAAATAACAAACACATCAAGTGTATTTTTCTGTAACCCATAGATAAAAGGAGGAGGGAAAATCACAGAGCTTTCTCGCAGCAAGCGTGCAGGAACACGAGAGCAGCTTGACTTCTTCCTATTCACACAAGGCGTCAGCCCTGTGGGAAAGCCCCGGTTCTGATTTCTCTAACAGCAACGTTGTTGGACATGTTGCACCATTTTAGGAGCAAAACTGATTGCTCAGTGGCAAACGCCACATTATTTTCAGATCCGCAAGGTGAAAAACGTTTCAGATCCTTTTCTGAGTAGGGGAGCAGTTTGGAAAAGTGAACATTCGGTGTTTGGAGAGCCCTTCCCAGGGACTGCCGGAGCGGTGAGCACCAGGCGGGGGGCGTCCGCTGCCCCCACGAAACCACAGCTCGGGACTGACCCAGGGAAGGATTTCGCTAAGCCAGATGCAGAAAGTGTAACGTCCCCCAGCAGCGCTGGCCAGAAGGGGCCAAGTGGTGGCTCGCACCACGCCAGCGGGGGCACGGGAGGGTGGCCAGCGGGCAAGTGGCCCTGACGCTGCTCCACCCGCAGCCGCACCGATCAGCCCTGATCCACAGCTCCAAGGGACCCCCAGACACCAAGCCCGCTCACCGACAGCGACCGGTGGGTGTTGTATTGACCAAGCCTTGCCCTGGCAAATCCAGGATCACACAGCCAGCAGCGCTCTGCCTGCCGTTATCTCCGAGAGCACAACAACTGCTCTCGTGCACGCTGGGTCCGAGCAGGGTGACCGCTGCTCCTAACTGCACTTGTGTATGTTGGGGGTTCCAGCAAGGAATGTTCCTAATGCACTATCTTGCTTTTATTTTATCAAAGTTCAGCAAACACATTCGCAAGCACCTGTGTGTGCGCTCACGTGGGCCTCTTGCAAAAAAATCCTCTCTAAGCCTCTGCCTAGGGCCAGAGATGGTGGCTTCTTTCTCGAATCTCTTAGCCCAGAGAAGCAGCACTGTGGGAGCACAAAGCAAGTGTGTTTCAAAATACTGAACTTTGTCATTAAAGGAAGAAAAAAACCTCCAGCATGGAGCCTCACCTAACACAGATAAAAAGTTCGAAACGGTGACAGGTAAAATTCAAGCCACTGAAGTCAGAGTGACTGATATGGAAAACACCTCTCCCAAGCTGGAAGGCATTGTTTCTGCCCTAATGAAGGATAATAAATGTATGGCAGACACAGATGGATGGTGCTTCAGAAAATAAAGGCTGTATATGTAATTTAAGACTATTTGAGAGTCTAGGAGAGAATGAAGTTGGGAGATTTTTTTTTTAAGCTGAGCTACTTTTTCCTCTACTTCAGATACATCAGTGAGGAACCTTTTGGGTTATCTCTGCAGAAAGACTCACTGGCATAAAGGGCTCCACGTCTGACTTCTTTCACATTTCTGATGACTTCAGGGGAGCGGAAATTTAGATTCAGAAACGTGACTCCTGCAGTGTATCGGATTCTCAGATTTAAATATCTGACAGCGGAGGAGGAGAGCTGTCCTGAGCTGCATCTCTGCTCCTGTGCAGCTCTGCACACACTCAGCTCCCTGCGTGTGCCCCAGAAACCCCCCGCTGCAGCCCCCCCAGTGCAGCGCCCCCGGCCCTGGGGCACCCACCAATGCCGGACCCCAGCCCATGGCACCGCCGCCTCTCCTGCACAGACACCTCGTGGTGCGTGGCCGTGGGGCCAGGCCTGGTTCTCCTGGCGGGGAGGCGGAGGTGCTAGCAGCGCCCTTCTGCAGGGTGTTCATTGCCAGCTCAGAAAGAAGCTCCCAGCCGCTTTCAGGCACTATTGCACGCGTGTTCCTCTGCGTGCTGACACGCTGCGGGCTCACCAGCCCTCCTAGCTGCTGCATGGACTGAAATTTCACACCAGAGCTGCACATTTCTCTACGTGTTTGCACGGATCCAGAGGCAGCGCTGCGCACTGCTCCCGTGCAGGTCCCCTCCTGCAGCACCCATGGCTGCACGCTGCTCCTGCCACGCCACACCAGCACCGGGCCTGGCAGTGCCCGAGCTGGGGGCACCGGGGTGCTCGGGGTGCTTGGCACAGCCTCAGCGTGCCACCAAGGCCACCCGCTGTGCTCACACGAAGCTGTGTGCTCCAGGCACTTAAAGGATGGAAAGCCCAGAAAAATCTGCCTGCAGTGAAACGAATATTTGGGACAAGAGGGAATGGCCTCAAGTTGCACCAGGGGAGGCTGAGGTTGGAAATTAGGAGAAAATTCTTCTCAGAAAGAGTGGTCAGGCATTGGAATGGGCCCATGGAAGGTGGTGGAATCATCGTCCCTGGGGGTGTTCAAGGAAAGGTTGGACGTGGTGCTTGGGGACATGAGAGTGGTGGTAGGGGGTGGTCGGACCAAATGAGCTTGGAGGGCTTTTCCAAGCTTAATGATTCTGGGGCCACTTGTGCCCCACAGCACCCACACCAAGGGGCTGGCGGTGCCCCTGGCAGCTCCCCATTGCCCCCCCCCCGGCCCCACGCAGCCCCCCCAGCCCCACGCAGCCCGGAGCAGAGGGAGCCGAGCTGGGAGCGGGTGGCAGCGCCAGCCCCGCACCGCACGGGCAGAGCTCGCTGGCTAACGGCATGGAAAATGCAGCGGATAAGCTGCTGGCCGTGCTGGGGGGAGGCTGGAAACGTTTGTATTTTACTAGTCTTTATAAATATTTGATACCTTTTATACCATGGCCACAAGGCTGCTTTTATCTAACGCATTTTCCCCTTGCTTTGGCAACTGTAAGGGCCTGCTTGAACTACCTCCAGTCCGCATTTTCAAAACAATATGCATAATTGCTATATTTTGCACTCTTTCTTCTTACAGCAAGAAAGTCCTATAAATATACAGAATATTCAACTGTTGAAATAATTTGCTTATATGTGTCCCTTGTTGATAATCATAAAATGAAACAAAACCACTCAAAACCCCCCAATAAATCAAGGCTTACTCTCTGCAGATGAGTTCTGCAATTACCCTGATGGGCTTCTGAAGCACATGCTGAATGGCCAAAGCATAAAACAGGGAAGGAGAAGAAGAAATTCAACAAAGGGGCTTGGCACCACTGACAAAAAGGCTCCACAGTTCTGTCTTCTGGACAGTAATTTTCCCCTGGAGCGCGCCAGTGCCTACAAGCTCAGGCCCTCAGCCCGCAGCCCCCTGGGGAAGCAGCCGGGGGCTGAGCGGTGGCCACGCACGGGCACAGGCTGCAGGACGAGGAGCTCCGTAACTGCACAACAGCCAACGGGAACGTGTTACCGACAGCTACAGGGGACTGACAAGAGGCAAACAAAGAAGGACAGGTCAATCAATGCCTGAAAATTATAACTCTCTGGTGGTGCAGAGAAATGAGATTGCAATCAGCCACGTACGGAGCTATTGAAGTTCAAGCCTTGTGCTGACCTGTTTGCAGATGGCTGGAGGGTGAGCGCTGGAGAGCGGCAAGGCTTCCATCAGGGACCAGCACGAGCCTTACCATCTTTGTTTGGGTCCAGCTCCCCAGAATATCCCTTCTTAAATAACAATTTGTGTTTCCCAACAGCAGCTGGTTGGACCGGGCCTGGGACACACCCGGCAAAGCTCAGCACCTTCTTACCCAGACCCTGAGGAGCCCATGGACTGGCAGGGATGGCGCCTGCCTGCCTCCTGCACGGGCCCGGCTCTGGTCAGCAAGCCATGGCCAAAATTTCCATTCAGCTCTGTCCCCAGCACTAACATCTGAGCCCTGGCCGGCACCTGCAAGTGGGAAGCAGCAGGAGAGCTGAGACAGAGCCGCGGTGACACTGTGCCAGAAAGATAAGGCGAAGGAGAGGAATGGGTAGAGCGCTGAACGGCCGCACGTCAGAGCACCGGCATCCTTCTCTTACTCATTGAGAGAAAGAGAACAGCATATTAAATTTTAAACAAAGGCCTCCCCATGGGAAAACCTCCAAACACCGTCCTCCAGCTCTCTTTTATTTCCAGCCCTGCTCATGCTGAGCTCACACGAGCCGAGGCATCGCTCTAGAACGAAACCCGCAGCTGGACGGAGCCGGGGCGCTGCAACGGGGACCCTGCGCACCCCAACCTCTGCTGGGGGAGTGAGGGCAGGAGGGGAAAGAAATGGGGAGCCCCTGGAGAAATGAACATAGGAGAGAAAAGAACAGGGAAAGGAGGGACCTTGATAAATGCCAGAGAAGCACTGGAGAACGATGCAGTGCTGAGAGAAGGGGCAGAGAGGGGAGAAGCGACCTGGCCCCATGGTGCAGGTGCACTGGGAAGTGCTGCTGCTGCCAAACAGGACAGCCAAACCCAGGGGACAGATGCACCCCAAGGATGGACATACCCGGGGCTGCCAGCACTCAGCCCCTGCCAGCTGCTGGCTTCTGCCTCAGCTGCTCCTGGCCTCATCCTGTGAGCCCCGGGACCTCCCCATGTACCGCTGCGGGACTGTCCGGGGCACGGTGCAGGCATGGAACCGGGCTTTCATACAGACAAACCGTGGAAGTAAAGCCCTGAACATGTCCATGCGCTGCTTCCTAGTCAACGTCCATCCCTCCCCAAAACTGGCACGCTGAGATAAAAGCTGTAGAGCACAGACTGGCATTCCCTAGGTCAAAGCTCCCGGTGCCTGCCATGTGCCTGGCTGCAAGCAGCATGGAAGCACGCTGGTTGTGGTGGCACACAGAGCATGCTGCAGAGCCACTGGAAAAAGATGAAGAATAGAGTTTTGATTTTAACTGAATTTACTCATTTCAGTTGCTCTGTGTCACAGAATTAATTTAAAATACAGTTGCCCTGCAACTCACTTTTCTTGCTGCAGTACTGAAGCCTCAAAACACACCCAGCCATTCCATTTTTAAGCTGTTTTCAGGCCAGCACGGTGCTGCTGGGCACTTCTACCAGCCTGGGGTTTGGAGCTGCCACTGCTGCCCCAGCCACCCCACTCCGTGCTGCCCCACGCCACGGCCCCAGCCCCCAGCTCCTCTTCATCAGCCTCACCTTGCACAAGGCTCCTGGCCCGACAGCGCAGCCCCAACCTGCTCCGCTCACCTCTACCACCCACCTGTCTGCCCAACCACCACCATCCCAAAGCTGCAGGAACTCCAGCTGGCAAATGTTCTCCACCAAAACTCGTCTCCTTGCACGTCTGCCTTCCCCAGAACTGCACGGCGGGGAGGAGCAGGGCAGCACTGTGCATCCCCTGCTCTGCACGACCCTACTTCACAGGCAGCTGGCGTCCTGCCCTCCTGTGCTCCACTTTCCCAAGAAGAAAGCACCGCTGCACAGGAGCCCTCCCGGGCTGCCACCCTCCTGCCGTCCCGCCCGCGTTCCCAGCCGTGGCTGCACACCGAAGCCCTTCCCCTGCCTGAGCTTCCAGCAGCAATGCTCAGGTCCGCTTTGTGGTTTAATTTAGTTAACTTTTAACCTCGGAAGGTGACAAATAGTTACAAAATTTCTTCCTTTGTACATTATTTCTCAGCTACTGACTTGGAATTTCCTCTGCCACTGCGCTCCCCATCACGCGGTGCGGATTCCCTAGTTCCGAGTAACTTCTGGAACATAACTAACGAATTTAACCGTGGAAAGGGCTTCACTCATGTGCCCACCTCCCTGCCCACACCAGCCAGACGCTGCTGAGCCCCGCAGTGCCCGCACCCTCGCCGTGGTAATTTACCTCCATTTACCTCGGTTTAATTTCGCATCTTGCCTCTGCAGTGCCTCTTGCGCTCCCCCAGTTACTGGACTACTTCACTTTTTACTCCCAAACTATGCGAGATTTATAAAATTCCAGATGAACTTTCTACAAGCTTTTTCCTCTCCCCACGCAGAAGTAATTCAGACACCGCCCTTCTACCTCAGTTTCTCTGTTATGAAACTAGAGGTGGCCTGGGAGGGAAGGGAGAGTGGGAAGTTAGGTTTCTTCTTCCCACTTGAGAACATTCACAGAAACTCAGAAGACCTGACGTTTAAAAAGGAGAAGCTTCCCGCCCGCTCACTTCTCCTTTACTAAAAAGACTATGATATCTTGTGAAGACCGTTACACAAACGGGGAGGGAAATGGGAGGATGGCGTTATCACAAGCGCTACGAGGAAGCTGTGTACTTTCCAAAGAAGTTTTGAGGCAGGCTGCTTACATGTTGTTTCTATTTCTGTTGTTAAAATGCTCTATTGTCATTCAAATGACTGTCAGACAGCTGAGAGCAAAGACCACCATGGGGAAAATTTAAAATCCCCCTCTGTCCCCTTCAATTTAAAGTTTGAGAAAGAAAATGCATTGCTTGCTCGTTCTCCAAGCAGGCCTCCATCAAAATCAAGGGGAAGAAGAGTGATGGTTGCTTAATTACTCAAATAAAAAATCCTCCACGATTCACACTCCAGTGAGAGTACTCCTGAACACCACCCTGTATTTCACTCCATTGCCGTACACATTTGAAAGACACTATTTTTTTAGGGAACCGCAGCTAGAGGCAGGCAGGCTGAGTTGGCCCTGCCTCTCCGAGCACCAAAGTCACCGTGTGGTACCACAGCGTGGTTGTGAGAAGGACCCAGGGTGGGAGTGAGAGCAGTGCGCAGGGGTGGAAGAGGGAAATGCAAATTGGCAGGACAGGGAAAAGCCCCTCACAACTCGATCCCAGCCCCGTGTCTCAAGGTCCAGCTGCGCTGGAAGGCAAAAGTCCCACGGGGACGGGGGCTGCCGGCCACCCCAGGCAAGGCAGAAAGGAGACGACCGCAGCTCCTCGAACACATCTGAGCCACCCAGTGACTTTCTTCCAGCCAAAGCTGCGGCTGTCTCCATGGCAAGCCAGCCCTGTGCAGGTATTTTGAGACTTTTCATTTGCTGCCATCAGTGTTCATGTGGCCACAGCACCCCTGTCTCAGGCTGGGTGGGCTCTGTGGGCACAGGACAAAGCTGTGGTTCCTGTCTGCCTGTGCTTAACAGCTTGCAGGATGAGATGTAAAAGGTCAAGGAAAACCAAAAACCCATGGCAGGTAGTGGAGGGAAAGGGAAGCAATGGTCATAAAACTGTAGGAAAGGCTCTGATCCAGCCAGGCAGCAGCAGCATGCACAACTCTCTGCTTACTCTGCCTCCCTTCCTTATTCTTTTGGCCCTGATTTGGCAAAATATCCAAGTACACGACTGCTTCGGCTGAAATTAAGACTGCTTCAGCAGATGTTGAATTGGAGCCTACCTTGCAGCACCAGTAAGCATACAGAGACACGGCCTGGATCAGCACGGCACGTTTGCCTCTAACGCTCACTTTGGGTCATACGCTGGCATGCTCCTTGCAGTACGAACCCATTGTATTGCCTGCTCATTAACATTTCTAGCTGTTCGGTACAGGACAACATTTGTGCTCATCCCTCCCCACACTGTTTCCTAAGCTAATTTATAAACAAAAAGCCTTCTTTGCATTTTAGTCCAATAAAACCAACTAAAAATACCTTCTCTGAGATTAACCCAACCCTAGCGATGTCAAAAGAAACAAGCAGACCCTTTACTTGGGCACCGTGGAAGAAGGCTCTCCCTCTATCCACCACAGGCACCTACTTCTGAGCCCCTGAGTTCTCTCCTAAGATCAGGTTGGGAATGTTTCTCGGTGTGTATCTGAGCCCAAGTTACTATAATCTAACACACCCCTTTACAGGGAGATAGGGTGATCAGTGTTCACAGAGGGCATTCATTTAAGCCTGCTGGTAGAACAAGCAGCCTCAGCATCACACTTATTTAGCCCCTATCTCTGGTGGCTCTCAGTTACAAGAACTTGCCAGACTCCCATGACTGCTCCCTGCGAGTGGGGGGGGCGCGCTCCCATGCCTCTGCTGACAGGGAACGCGGTGCCACAGCTGCTGTTCCTCAGTTCACTGCCCGAAGGCCGTTATCCCCAAAGGGCTGCGCAGGGGGTGGTGAAACCAGTGCCCCTGCTCATGACTTCCCTGAGGTTTCCCCGGGAGCACCGTGCTTTTAGGGTCTCCCACTAACCTAAGGCACATTCATAGCAAGGTGATGGCCAGGCCAGACGGCCCGCACAAACCAAACTGGAACGGTGCTTACTGGAACGGCGCTTACTGGAACCGCAGAGCGCACCAGCTCATCAGGCTGGTTCACATCAGTGACACCCAGCAGCAAACGAGCTGAACTCGTCCCTGCTGCGCGGGGCAGCGTCCTCCCGCCTGCAGCCCCGGGACGGGTTGTGCGGCCGGGCGCTGGGCGCGGTGAGAAGTTCGGCTCCTCGGATGCCATCTTCCCCTTGCATCATCCCACCTTCCCTTCCCACACGGAGTGCTGACAAAGGAGCTACTAATGATTGACTAATTAATTAATTGTAACTAATTCAACCGCCGCATCCTGCTGATTCTCAGGAGCTACCAAGGGGCCGCACAAAGTTCCGAGAGCCGCTCTCCCTGGCCCGAAGCGCGACCGAGCAGGCGCTGCCCGGACACAGCCGGGGGCCCGGGCCCGGCCCCTCCCGCGGCTCCGCAGCCCCCGGGACGCCGGGGCACAAAAGGAGCGAAGCCCCGGGGTCCGCCCGGCCCGGGGGTGGCCTCTCCCTCCCCGGCACGGCTCCCCGGGGATCCCCGGTTATTGCCCCTCCCGCCCCCGGGGCCCGTCCCTTCTCGCCGGAGGTGCCGGTGGGCGCCCCGCAGGTCCCCACCCGGGCAGCGGCGGCGGCTCGGCCGCCACCTCCAGCAGCCCCGCGACCGCTCCCAAACTCGGGGCAGCCTCGCCGGGGGCGGGCGGCTCCGTGTCCCCCCCGGCGCCCCGTGCCGGCCCCGCGCAGCGCCTACCTGCCGGCTCTCCTCGCCCCTCGGGGCCGCGCGGTGCAGCCGCAGCCCCGCGGCTCCCCCCGGACACCGGCGCGGGACGAGCGGGTGACAGGCGGGGGCGGGGGGGGGGACGGCGACGACACTCGCGACAGCGCCGCGCGCGCTGCCAGCCGCGACCGGCCCCGGGGGCGCGGGGGGGGGGTCCCGGCAGCGCCCCCCCCTCCCCCGCCGCGCGGCCCCGGCCACGCGCGTTCCCGGCACGCCCCCCCCCTCCCCCCGCTCCCGCACCCGCACCCCCCCGGCCTCCCCCGGCCGCCGCGCCCGGTGCCGGTGCGGGGTCCCGGTGCGGGGCCGCCGCCCCCCGCCGCTCCCTCCTCAACAGGTACGTGAGCGGAGCGGCCCCGCACCGAGCCGGGCCGAGCCGTGCCGGGCCGCCCCCGGCCCCTCTCCCCTCCCCGCCCCGCCGCAAGTTTGGCGGCCCCGCGGCCGCGGAGAAAGTTTGCGAGCGGCGGCGGCGAAACTTGTGGGCGAGGAGCGGGGCGGGCGGACCCACGTGCGGACCGGGCACCGCCGGCGCCCCGCTCCCTCCCTCCCTGCCGCCGCCATCGCTCCCGGCCGGGCGCGGGGAAGGTGGAAGCGGGCGGGCGGGCGACATGTTGGCGGCCCCGGCCGCGGGCCTGCGGCCCCGGGGGCGCGGGGCGGCGGGGACTCACCGTGCGCTCCCGCGGCGGCTCCGCAGGGCGCGGGGCGGCGGCGGCGGCGGCTGCGGGCCCGTGGGCCCGGCGCTGGGCGCGCAGGAAGGAAGGAAGGAGGGAATGAGGCAGGCTGACGTGAAGGGATGCAAAACAGCTCCTCCTAACTCGGCCGGGAGCGAGGAGCGCGGCGGCGGCGGCGGGGCCCTTTATCTCGCCGCCGTGCCCCCGCGTCCCCCCCGCCGCGCCCGGACAAGTTTCCCGGGCTCCGAGCGGCTCCGAGCGGCCCCGCGCCCCCCGCCCGGCCCGCTCCGGCCGCCGGCTCTGCCCGGAGCCGGGCCCGCCCCCGGCACCGGCCGCGGGGAACAAAGCTGCGGGGCGCGGCTCGCCCGCCGGGGCCGCGACGCTGCCGGGAGCGGGGGCGGCCGCCGACCGCCGGGACCCCCGCGCCGAGCCCGGGCCGGCGCTGGCCGCGACCACCTGTGGCGGAGCGGCCCCGGCCCGCGGGGCGCAGCGGGAGAGCGAGCAGCCGCCGCCGGCGGCCCCGGCCCCGGGCGTGCGTGGGGACGCGCCCCCCCGTGTGCGGGGCCTGCTGCCCGCCGGGGCTCCGGGGGCCGCTGCCGTGCTCCCCGGCCGGGGGCACAGCACCGCACGTGGCTGCCCGTGGGGCTCGCCCCCGGCGCGCGTCCCCCGAGCCCTGCCCTGGCGCCGGGCGGCAGCCGGGCATCGCCGTCCTGTCCGCACGGTGGGGCCCTCGGGCCGGGGTGTACCGCGGGGAGCTCGGCTCTCCCCTGAAGGGAAGGCCGGCCGCCCCTCGGTGGGCAGAATTTCCCGTATTCCCCAAACCCCAAAGCCTGCCGTGGTTGGGGGTTGCTGTTCAGGCCCCCTGGAGGTGGCAGGGGTGGGCGGAGAGGCTCTGGGGAGCGGGAGGGGGCTGCAGTGGCAGGAAGGGGGCACAGGGTAGTGGCAAGGAGTGGTGATGGCTGCCAGGCCCCTTGTGGCTGCTGCCGGGGGCAGGGGCTGCGATGGGAGAGGAGGAGGAGGTGAGGGTCTCCTCCTGCAGGGAGCAATGGAAGAAGGAGCAAAGGCAGCAGGGATTCAGCTGATGCATGTGAAGGCAGAGACTCATCTCCATGGAAGCAGAGGGAGCTGGACAGACTAATCACAGCGAAGAGTTTGTCTGAAAATGCAGTCCTTTGTCTCGCAGACAGACTTTTCATTTTCATTATTTTTTTGTGTGTGTTCTTAGGTGAAAACTGGTGTTGCCAATACACCTAAACTCTCATTGATCATGGTTATCACTTCACATATCTACAGTGCTTGTGGAGTGCTGGTCCAGCAACCCTGGATTATCATTTCTGCTCTCTGACTGGCCTGGTTCAAAGCTCTGCCAGAAACCAGACCCATCTGATGCAAATATTCATGGCACTTACACTCTCCTCCTTGTGCTTGCAATCCTTGCTCACTGCGTGGGCTTTGTTAAGGATGGAATTTGCCTGTGCAAATATTTGCAAATATTAAAGGATCACCAGTAGGGCTGAAGCAGACTGGTGTCCCCCCGCGCAGTACAGGGGGCGCAGAAGTGGCTGGGGAAGGATGGGGACGCTCGCACAAGTGGCGCAGAGATGGCAGCGGTGGGCACGGGGCAAGTACGGGTGGCCCAGACCAGGAAGGGCGCTGGGGCAGGAGGGGCAGCGGCTGGGGAGCCAGGCGGCCTGCTGGGGAGCAGCCCCTCGGCCAATCGGCGTGCGCGGACAGGGGCCCCTGGGCAGCGGCAGCCAATGGCGCCCTGCGGACACGATCCGGCAGCGCCCTGGCAGCCCCGCCGCAGCCGTGGGGCCCGCGGTGGTGTCACCCTGCTGGGCCGCGGAGCTGCACCGCAGCCGCTCGCTCATTGCCCCTCCTCAAAGGAACGGGGAGAAGGTACGATGGAAAAGGGCTCCAGGGTTGAGATAAGGACAGGGAGGTTGCTCACCAATTACTGTCATGGGCAAACCAGACTCAGCATAGGGAGATTAATGTAATTTATTGCCTATTACTAACAGACTAGTGCAGTGAGAAACTGAAAGCAAAGGACCCCCCCCATCCATCCTACCTCCTCTCCCTGAGTAGTGCAGGGGAACAGAGATTGGGGGACAGGCCGTAACACTTTATCTGCCACTCCTTCATGGTCCCTCTCTGCCCCTGCTCCCCATGGGGTCCCTCCCACGGGATGCTGTCCTTCCTGAACTGAGCCTGCGGGGGCTGCCCACAGGCAGCAGCTCTTCAAGCACTGCTCCCACATGGCTCCATCCCACGGGGTCCATCCCTCAGGAACAAACTGCTCCAGCACGGGTCCCCCACAGGTGGCAGCTCCCCCCAGACCTCTTGCTCCTGCGGGGGCTCTCCATGGGCCGCAGCCCCCTCCAAGCCACATCCACCTGCTCCACCGGGGGCTCCTCCACTGCAGAACTTTTGCTCTGGTGCCTGGAGCACCTCCTGCTCTTCACTGACCTTCATATCTGTGGGATTGTCTGTTTTTCACTTCTCTCTTCCCAGCTGCTTTTGCGTGGCATTTTTTTCCCCTCCATGTTTTAACCACACTCTCACAGAGGCCCACCCAGCTTCACTCCCTGGCTCAGCCCTGGCCAGCAGCGGGTCCCGTTTGGAGTTGGCTGGAGCTGTCTCTGATCTCATGGGGGGCAGCTGTTGGGCTCTGCTGGCAGGGGGCACTGCTGCACCTCGGCCATCGCACCCAGCACACGGCGGGGATGCCTCAGCCAATGGCGAACCGCAGCCATGAGCCTTACAGGAGCCTCGCAGCCTCAGCCAATCACAACGTGCAGATATGATCCTTCAGCAGGCTCGTAGCCACAGCCAATCAAAACGCGCAGATATGATTCGTCAGTGGGCCCGTAGCCACAGCCAATCAAAATGTGCGGATATGATCCCGTATCAGCCTCTCTGCAGCAGCCAATCAAACCTTGCGGTTGCGATCCTTGCAGCAACCTGCCCATCTAAGCCAATCAAATCAGGCAGACGTGACCTTTACAGGAGCCTTGCAGCCTCAGCCAATCAAAATGTGATCCTTGAGGCAGCCCAGAAGCCTCAGTCAGTCAAAATTAGCAGCCATTATCCATGCAGCAACCTTGCAGCCACAGTCAGTCAAAGCGTGCGGACACGAAGCTCACAGGAGGCTCGCACTGTCAGCCAATCACAGCTGGCTGCAGCAGTGCCCATGGTGGCTGAGCAGCTTCAGCCAATCACCTTGTGCAGATGTGAGCTCCCAGGCTCAGCCAGTCCAAACGTGCCAGCATGGTTCTCCAGCGGGCTCACATCCCAGCCAGCCACGGCTCAAGGTCATGGCCCCTGGAGGAGGAAAGCAGCCCCAGCTGACCAGAGATTGAAGACATGGTGCTCACAGCAGCCTCCCAGCCTCAGCCAATCAAAACCCACAGACAGCTTCACAGCCTCAGGTAATGGCATCTTGAACAAAACAATGATGTCAGCAGACTCACAGCCCCAGGTAACCACAACGCGTGGACACGGTGCTTGCAGCTGTCTTTCAGCCTCAGCCAACCTAAACCACAGACATGATTCTTCAAGGGCCTCTCAGGCTCAGCCAATCAGAACGCAGGGGCATGACCAGAAGGTGAGGAGAGCAGCCTCAGCCAATCACAGCTTGCGGACATGATGCTCCTGGCAGGCCCAGCCAATTAAACAGCACAGACACAGCTCATCAGCAGGCTTGTGTCCTCAGCCAATCAGAACGCGCAGACATGATCCTTGCCACAGCCTGACATTCTGTGCCAACCACAACGTGCAGACAGGATCTCCAGCAGCCTTGAAGCCTCAGCCAATGACAAAGAGTGAACGTGATTCTTCTGCAGGCTCACAGCCTCGGCCAGTCACAACTTGTGGACCTGATCCTTGCAGCAGCCTTACAGCCTCAGCCCACGGTGTTTTGTGGGCACAATTCTTCAGCAACCTCGTAAGCTCAGCCAATCACAACTCATGGGTATGATTCTTGTTTCAGGTTCGCCACATCAGTCAGTCAGAATTGGTGCACATGATGCTTGTGGCAGCCTCACAGGCTCAGACAATTGAAAAGTGCGGACATGATTCTTCTGCAGGCTCACAGCCTCAGCCGATCAAAACTCCCAAATACAATCCTTGCAGTGGGCTAGCAGCTTCAGCCATGCAAAAGCAATGGACATGATGCTTGCAACAGCTTCACAGCCTCAGTCAGCCAAAACTTGCAGACATGGTGCTTACAGAGGCCTCTCCACATCAACAGCCAAAAGCTGCAGACACGATCCATGCAGGGGCCTTGCGACCTAAGCCAATAAAAAAGCATGGCTACATTCCTCAGCAGGCTTGCAGTCTCGGCCAATCACAACACAAGGACTTGAACTGCCAGCCTCAGCCAATCACAACTCACGGCCGTGATCCTCGCAGCAGCCTAGCAGCTTCAGCTAAACCACATTTGCAGACATGAGGCTTACAGCGGCCTCACAGCCTCAGCCAATCAGAATCTGCACACGCGGCTCCATCTTGCAGGCTCAGCCAATCACAACTTGAGGACGTGATTCCTGCGGCAGCTCCTCATGCTCAAACAATGGAGTCTTGCAGACATGGTGCTTACAGCAGCCTCTCTGCATCAATCAATCAAACCATGTAGACATGATCCCTGCAGTGGTCTTGAAGCCTGAGCTGATGAAAAAGTGTGGGTATGGTTGTTCAGCAGGCCTGCAGCCTCAGCCCATCATAACTCAAGGACACAACATGTGTAGGGAATAGCAACCTCAGCCAATCACAAGCTGCGGATATGATCCTTGTAGGAAGATGCTAGCCTCAACCCATCAGAGTATGTGGTCACCATCCTTGCAGCAGCCTGGCAGCCTCAGCCCATAATAACATGCACTCACAATCCTTACAGCAGCCTAGCAGGCTCAGCCAGTCAAAGAGCACAGACACGGTTCTTCACCAGGCTCACAGCCATCAGAACTGGTGGACGTGATTCTTGCAGCTTCTTCACAGCCTCAGATCATGGCATCCTGTGGACATGGTGCTTACAGCACCCTCACTGCATCAACCCATCAGAACATGCGAACATGATTCTTACAGGAGCCTCACAGCCCCAGCCACTCAAAATCTGCAGACATGATTCTTCAGCAGCCTCAAAGCCTCAGCCAATAAAGACCGGTGGCCATGGTCCTTGCAGCAGCCTCACAGCCTCAGCCAGTGGTGTCTCGCGGATCTGATTCTTCAGCAGTGTTGCAGGTTCAGGCAGTCACAACTCAGGGCCACGGTCCTTGCATCAAATTTGACGCACCAGCCAGTCCAAGCTCATGGACACAGTGCCTGTGGCAGCCTCTGTGCCTCAACCAATCACAGTGTCCATCCTGCCTGCCTTGAGGCTGCCCATAGCTGCCTCAGCCAATCACCTCTCACCGATGTGATCCGTGTAGGAAGGTGTCAGACTCATGGAATCCCAGAGCGCTTTGGGTTGGAAAGGACCTAAAAAAATATCTAATTCCACCCCCCCCCACCATGGGTAGGGCCCCCTGCCCCCAGCCCAGGCCGCACCCAGCCCTGTCCAGCCTGGCCTTGGGCACTGCCAGGGATGGGGCCCCCACAGCTCCTCTGGGCAGCCCGTGCCTTTGCCTCACTGCCCTCTGAGTGAAGATTTTCTTCCCTATATCTAATGTAAATCTTCTCTCTTTTAGTTTGAAGCCATTACAAGCCAGTGGCCACTGATGAGGTTTTCTCTGGTGAAATGGGCATGGGTTGTTCCTTTCTTCACCCTGCCCTATGGGGCATGCGTGCTTCATTTTAGGTGCTTCACTCTGGTGTCACCCCGGTGACAAGCACAGTGCTTGGGCAGCTCTGCACCCATGGGTGCTGGTGGCCCCCTCCTGCAGAGCCCGGTGTCCTTTTGCCTGGATCTTTGCCATTTTTCCCCTCTTCAAATCAGCAGTGTTAAATCTGGTCACAAACGAGGTTTTTATACGAAGGCTGTACCAAAGATGGCTTCTCAGTACCCAAGGTTATTTTATTCCCTTTTCCCACCAAGCAATGATGTTTATGTTCCCGTCTGCCTCTTTCTTCCATTGTACGGCACACTGGATCCTTCTCGCGGCCCTTGATGTCCCTCCAGCCGTGACTGCCGGGCCATCCCTCTGTGCCAGTCCCGGCCCCGTGCCCTTTGTCTCTGATGTTCGGCTGGGGAGGGCTCCCAGCAGCTGGCACTGCGGGGGCTGCTCCTCCCCGGGACCCAACGGGCCGCGCTCCTTCACCGCTCTCAGAGTGGCTCAGCACGGGGGGTCGCCGCCGGTGGCCGCCCTCCGGGGGGCTCCCGGCCCCGCGCACCTGGGGGCCGGTACCGAAACGGGGGGGGGGGCGGGGCGAGGCTAACGGGGCCCCGCCCACGACCCCCGGAGGGCGTGGCCAACCTCAAGGCCCCGCCCAGGCGCCCCCTCCCCGCCCGGTCGCCGTAGCCCCGTGGCGGGGGCGCCCCCTGGCGGCGCGGTCGGGAGCAGCTGCGGGGGCCGGGGCCGTACCGGGCCGTACCGGGCCGTACCGGGCCGTACCGGGCTGTACCGGACCGGGTCGTGCCGGGCCGTGTGGGACCGGGCCGGGCCGGGCCGTGCCAGTCCTGGGTCGCCCGCAGGGGCTCAGCTCGCGGCCAGGGGGAGCGGCTGCGCTCGCAGCCCATGCCGCGGGAGGGGCCGCGAGTTCCCGTTGAGCCCCACCGGGGCGGGGGCGCGGGGCCCCCGGTTCTCTGCCCGTCGGGCCCGGGGCCGCCCCCCCGCCGCGTTTCCGGGGCGGGTGAGGGGCTTCCTGCGGGGGGGGCTGCGGCCGCCGCCGGCCCCGTTCTGCTTCCGGCGCGTCCCGGGCAGCCGCCGGGATGATCAACGCCGTGCTGGTGTTCAACAACCACGGCAAACCGCGCCTCGTCCGCTTCTACCAGCACCTGGTGCGGGGCCGGGGCCGGGGGGCGGCGGGGCTCGGCTGGGGCCGGGGGCCCGGGGCGACGGGGGCGGGCGGGGGGAGCCGGGTGCGCAGCCCGATGGCACGGCCGGGGCCCGTGGGGGGGGTCCTGGGCGGCGGGGGGGGGGCTCCGGGCTCTGAGCTCCGAGCTCCGGGCTGTGTGCCCCGTGCCCTCCCGGCCCTCCCGGCCCCGCCGGCCCCGAGCACCGCGGGCGCTCCGCGTGTCCCCGGGCCGCCGTTCCATGGCCGCCTGCCCCCGGCTCCCCGCAGGCGGAGGAGGTGCAGCAGCAGCTCATCAGGGAGACCTTCCACCTGGTGCTGAAGCGCGATGAGCACATCTGCAACTTCCTCGAGTGCGGCAGGTAACCGCCTGCCCCCGCCGAGGGGCGGCCTGGGGGGGCTCAGCCCCGGCCCCGCTCCTGCAGCCCCTCGCCCATCCCCGTGTCCCCGCAGCCTGTTCGGCGGCGCTGACTACAAGCTGATCTACCGGCACTACGCCACGCTCTACTTCGTCTTCTGCGTGGACTCCTCCGAGAGCGAGCTGGGCATCCTGGACCTCATCCAGGTCCGTCTGCGGGGGGACCCCGCTGCCAGGGGGTGGCCGCCGTGGGTGCGGGTGCTCAGCCCCCGGGTGCCTGGGCAGAGACCCTTGCCCGGAGCAGCTGGAGGTGCTGTGATGGGCAGCGGGCGCTGCCGGCAGCGGGGACAGCACGGGCTCTTGCTCTCCCTGAGTTGTGCCCAGACCCTTCCTCCTGGGCTGGGCGCTGGCGTGATGGGCCTGG
Source organism: Aythya fuligula (assembly GCF_009819795.1). NCBI lineage: Eukaryota > Metazoa > Chordata > Aves > Anseriformes > Anatidae > Aythya > Aythya fuligula. Next base: position 21,471,866 of record NC_045569.1, on the reverse strand, counting down.
ATGCTGTGCACAAAGGCCATGTCCCAGGGCAGCGCTGTGCCCGCCCTGGGTGTAGCTGTGACAGTGCTGGGGACACCCCTGGACCCTGAGTTGGGGTGCTGGTGCTGGCAGGACAGCGGTGCCCAGGTCCCCGGGGAGCCCGGTGCCAGCACAGTGGCACCAGCACTGGGTGTCTGTGCCATCAGCCCGTGCCTCTGTAGCAGCACCAGCTCTCTGCTGGGCTATGGGGAGGTGCCTTACCCCCTGCGCAGTCCCTGCTGGCTGCCCAGCCTCCTCAGCCTCCCCATGGTGCTTACAGGTCTGAAACACATCTGTACATGGAAGTGACAGAAGCTGCTCTGTGAATGCAGCCAGACCCAGACCGTGCTGCCAGGTGCTGCACGTGTTGGCTGACATGGCTTAGAACTCACCTGTGGGGAAACACTGGGGGAAGTGCACCTCAATGAATGTATTAGTGTGTTTTAAAATCATGTTCAAACCCTGCGTGGGCTTCTAAAGTGACCCTTGCTAAATCCAGTAGAGGCACACAGGAGAGTGCTGGCGCAGCAGGCTGTGGGAGGATGCGTGCCGTGCCCGGATCAGCTGCTGGGACTGCGCAGTTCCCAGAACTCGGCCCCTTTCAGGCAGTTCCAGCCAGCTGCAGGACGCCCCGAGCACGCTGACCAGCTCTTGTCCCACGTGGCTGCAATGGATCCAGGCACCAACACCTGGGCTTCTCCCCCATAAAGGCCAAGCTCTGCATTTCGGTGCAGTTGTCCTTGTGCCAGGCCCTTTGAGCTTGGCCCTGGGTCAGATCCCTGCACCTGGATGTTCTGAGTGCCAAGGGCAGGAACAGGAGACAATAGCAGCCGGGTACAGAAACCTCTTCAGGGGAAGACTGCCTCTTGTCCCAGCACCATTAGGCAGTGCCCATGTGAAAGGCGTTTCCCTTGCCTGGCTGTGCCCCATGCAGGTCTGCCCAGCCTGCTCTGTGCCTCCCCGTCCCCCAAATGTCCCTGGGCCACAGCTCCCGGGGAGCCTCGGGCTGGGCGGGTGGGGTTGTTCAGGGCAGGTGGGGTTGTTTGCCCTGGTTAGGCTGTGAAGAACAATCTGATGGGTTCTGGTCAGGGATGTACCTCTGTGGGTCCTGCTCTGCTCTGCACTGACCTTCCCTTTCCTCCCCCCTCAGGTGTTTGTGGAGACGCTGGACAAGTGCTTTGAGAACGTCTGCGAGCTGGACCTCATCTTCCACATGGACAAGGTGTGTTCCTGGCTTCTGCCTGCTCCCCCAGCGCGTTCCTTGCCAGCCCCTCGCTGCAGTGCCCATGGCCCTGAGTGCAGGGCCTGGCTCCGAGCCCAAGGGCCGTGCAGGGACTGCCACGAGCTTGGGGCTGCCGTGCCCAGAGTGAAACCCTGCTGGGGCCTCGTGCTCTGCTGCAGTGTGCTGGGGCTCTGTGCCTGAGGGCTGCTCCTGGGGGCTGCCCCCGGGCGGCAGGCTCCGTGCCGCGGCTTTGCTCCTCACCTTCTACATGGGACGAGCGCTGATGGGGCTGTGCCTGGCTCTGGCTGCACGTGTGGGTGCTTCACCTCCTCTGCTGTGCTGCAGGACACCATTTGGAGCCTTGTTAACGTTTTGGGGGAGTTGCAGGGAAAAAAAAAAAAAAAAAAAGAGGAACAATGGAAGTATTTGGAATACAAAGTGTTTGGTAAACTTTCATTTGAGCCACAACCTCTAATGTTTCCTCTTCAGCTGGACAGAGCCTCTGGGCGGAAATGTCTTCTCTTTGATCGTCTCCTAGATGGAGCTGCAGATAGCAGGGTCTGTCCTTAGGGAAAGGAGGGTTAGTTGACGTGTGCTGGACTTGTGCTGCTCTTGATAAGGCTGTTCCTGCTTTCTTGGAGACAAAACATGCCAACAAAAAAAAAAAGGAGTGAAAAATCGATAAGGCTGTAAAAATGTTCCCTTCCTGTTGGTGATTCCAACTTAGGAACTGTCTGGCAGAGAAACAGAACTGGCAAGTGTTCTTAGGTGACCTAGAGCAGCTGAATGTTCTAGCGGCTGGTTAGGTAAGACTTTGACTTTATTATTTGACTGGCTGTAAACTTTTAGAGATGTTACAAGGTTGATTATTTTGTCAGCAAAAGTGCTCTTATCAAAGCAAACAAAAGAAGAGCGTGAGTAAGGATGATTGTAAGAGGAGTTTTCAAGGAAGAAGTGATGTCAGCCACTGAAACCTGAGGCCACGTCTTGGGTAGGGTGCACTTTCATTTGCTTGTTTGTGGCATGGCCGAGACCTGGCAGTTTTACCCTGAATCAGCAACCCGCAGGCCGGAGAGGTTGCCCTCTTGCTCGTGCGCTTAGCCAGCAGTAGCACAGTGCCCTTCCTCCGAGCCCTTTTGCCAAGCTAAGAGTTCAAAGGCGAGAAGTCAGGGAGGGTTTCTGATAGGGACAGTCCTGGTCCTGGGCTCAGCTTTCCCCAGGCTCGCTTGTTTATATCCGGTGCTGGGCTCCCTTTGTTTCCCAGCCTTGACTTTGGTCCTTGGCCGCTATCAGCCTGCCCTCCTGTTTGGCCCTGCTGTCTTTCTGTGTTTGGCATTTTTCTGTTTCTTGGAGGTTGGGCACCTGCTGTCCAAGTGCTTGCTGGTGGTGCAGTGCTGGGACATGGGGCACACGGCCATGCCCACTGCTCTCCCCGCTGCCCCTCGCATGCCTGGGCAGGGCTGCGTGTGGCTGGGTTCCCCCTGCCACCAGGGGAACAAAATCCACCCAGATTTTGTGAGTCCCTAACTAGAAGCAGTGTGGAATTAGGCTGACACCAACTGGAAAATGCTGGTTTGCTGAGCAGAGACGTTGGCTGAGAACGTGCTGAATGCAGCGGGTTCTGGCTGGGGCAGCAGCACGAGGTCCATGCCATCGGAGCCGTGTTCGTGGCCCCTGGCCCTGCAGCGTGCAGCCGGGTCTGCGGCTCCCAGGCACCAGGGGCACGTGTGCCTTTGGGCTGTCAGCTGTGGCAGCAGCGACCTTAGAGCTGTAGGGATCCCCCGGTCCCAAGGGGAAGCTGCAGGCACAGAAGTCGTGCGGAGGCCCCAAGGAGGCTGTGGGGTGGGGTGGCCTCGCTGCCCAGCCCCTGTGCTTTGTGCCTCAGAGGAGAACGTGAGCTTTGCCCAGCAGCTGTGAGCTCCCGGGGGGGACGTGGTTAGTTCAGGAAGCCCTGTGTTCAGTTTCGAAAACAAAAGGTTGTTGGGATTTCTGCCCGGCTGGTTTAGGTCCAATTTGGACTGAAGCCAGATCTTGAAGGAACAACATTTCCTGCATCCCAGATGCTCTCGGGTTGCAGGGAGCTGCCAGCGCCGTGCGGTTTGGGGTGCACTGGGGGTGGGTGCGAACCGGGACGGTGCTGAGGGGGGTGCACGGAGGTGGCTGGGCTGCTGGGGTGTCTCGGGCAGGCTGGGCTGTGCCGGGCCCTCGCTGTGCTGCTGCCAGGCTGGTCCCACACACCATGGAGCTCCTGGCACTGTCAGATCCAACAGAGGGGCTGTGGGGGCATCGGGCCCGTGGCTTGCACAATGCTGGATTTTCCCCTCCTCGGGGAGGGGTTCTCGGTATTGTTTTGTTTTTCGGTGCATTGCTCTGGCAGTGTTTGTCGCACAATATTCGCAAGTGCAATCAGCCCTCATGCAGCCATAAAACGATGTAATAACTTAACAATCTTCCAGGAATAGCATATTTTGCGGAAGTATCCAAAGAGCCATAAACTCGTTATCTGTGCTGGATGGTGCTGGAAGCTGCCAACTCAGCAGGGAATGTGGTGCTGTGCAGGTTGGCATAGCCAAAGGTGTGTTGCTGCAGCACAGCACGTCCCGGCCCACCTGCAGTCCTTTTATCTTGTTTTCCTTGGATTGCCAACCAAGATGGGCCTTGTCCAGGGCGGTGTTTGTGGGGCATTGCCGGCGTCCTGGGGCTGGCGGGAGGCAGCAGCTCACAGCTCGGGGACTGCTCCGGCTTGTCCTTGGGCATGGGTGACCCAGGGGAAGGAAGGGGACTCTCTTAACAGTTTTGTGCCTTGTGTGTGTGTGCCACAGCCCCATCTTTTCTAATGGAAAGCAATGAAGCTGGGCTCTGCCTCTGGCCTGGCTTTCACTGGGAGGAAGCGGCGTGCCTGGAGGCTGTGGGGAGGCCCTGGGCATCCATCAGCGGATGAGGCTGCCCCTCTGTGAGGACGGGGCTGTCCTCTTGCCCTCGGAGCTCTGTGTGCAGGGCTGTCGGGCCCGTGCTTTCTGGCTGAGAGGAGGAAGGAGCTGGGTTTGCCTCAGGTCGATGTCATCCCCATTGTGGCTTCCACACCAGCCTGCCCCTGTGCCCCTCTGGCACAGCCACGGGCTGGGTTTGCAGCCTGCTCTTTTGTTCCAGGTTCACTACATCCTGCAGGAGATGGTGATAGGCGGCATGGTCCTGGAGACCAACATGAACGAGATCGTGGCGCAGGCAGAGGCCCAGAACAAGCTGGAGAAGGCGGAGGTGAGTGGCGATGCTGCAGCTCTCCGGTGGGGCCTGCGGTGGGGACAACTCGGGGGTCTGGAGGTGTGGGGAGATGTGCTCAGGTGTCGGCGTGGGGCAGTGGGAGGGCAAAACGTGCGCTTGTGCAAGGGGCTGGTGTCCTTCAGGCCACGACGTGGGTGGGTAGCGAGCGGGGGCTGCCTCTGTGGGGCGAGAGGAGCTGGCACGAGCGGGGTGCCCCCAGAGGACCCGGCCTCTGCCTGTGTGCATCCCCGGGGAGAGGGCTCGGGCAGCGCCTCCCCAGCTGAGCTCCGTGTTTGGGAGCACGGGCAGCAGCCCGAGCACGGCTATCACCGTTCCTGTCAAGGTTAATCACGTGAGTCAGTGAAAAGTTTATGGCCCCTGTTTGCACTGTCATTGGGAAGATGCGGCCGTGATGTGATAGCAGGGAGTGAAACGCGGCCCCGGCCTCAGCAGATAGCGAGCTGTCGGCGGTGCCTGAGCCTGGGGGAGGCTGCGGTTTGGGTGTGGGCCCTTCCCGGCAGGCTCGGGGCTGGGCTGCAGGCACTGGGCCCGTATGTGCTGCGTGTGCTGCGTGTGCTGCATGTGCCGTGCCGCAGGCATTGGGCTCTGTGTGCTGGGCTCTGTGTGCTGGGCTCTGTGTGCTGGGCTCTGTGTGCTGGGCTCTGTGTGCTGCCCCCCGGGGCAGTGGGGCTGAGCGGTCACCGCTTCCCTCTCGCCAGCAGGGAGGCCTCTCGGCCGCTCCGTCCCGCGCCGTGTCGGCCGTGAAGAACATCAACCTGCCAGAGATCCCTCGCAACATCAACATCGGAGACATCAACATCAAAGTGCCCAGCCTGTCCCAGTTCATGTGAGCGGCCCGAGGCGAGGAGGGACCACGGCCTGGGCTCGCTCTGGCAGGGGGGCGCCGGTGGCCGCTGGGCTCCCCGTGCCTGTCCAGGGCTGGCAGAGGGCAGAGAGCAGCGGTGGGACCCGATGAGAGCGGAGCCGTGTCTGTCACCCCAGGCTGAGCCGTGCCCTCTGGCTGCCCAGCAAGGGTGGCTCTTCCTCCTCGCCATCCCTCCGCGGTGGGTGTGCAGCCTCTCCTCTGTGCTGGGCAGAGCCGGGTCCTGCCTCTGCCTGGGATCGTTCCTTGCAAAGCCACCCCTGTAGCTGATGGCTCCGGGAGGAGCCGTAGGTTGTCCTGCTGCTCTGCCCGCCCTGCCCGGCGGCTCCATGCCCACCCCTGGGCCTGGTCGGGGTGGCAGGGGGGCACCCCCTGAGAGGCACGGTGTTGGGGGGGAGGGCGTTGGGGAGCTGTGCACTGCCTCCAGGACCCCTGCCAAACGCTGCAGGGGGACAGGGGGGACCTGTCCACATGCCCCTGCTGCGCCCAGGACACGTGCATGCTGAGAGCGTGTCCTTCCTCCTAATAAACCACTGTGAAAACCTGTGTGTGGTGGCTGCTGCTGGCCTGGCTGGATGGGGATGCGGGGCTGGGGGCTCTGTGCTGCTCTGGGACTCCTGGCTGGCAGAGGCTGCTGGAGGGGTGGTGGGGCCCTGGGGTGCTGCCCGCTGGGTGCTGCATCCATGGAGCAGATGGGAGTGTGGGATGGCCACACTATGGGGCTGGGACAGCGGCGTCCCCTGCTCAGGGCCTTGGGCAGCTGGGCCCCCAACCCGTGCCCTCCCCGCTGCCCTCCTGCCAGCCTCCCTGCCTGCTGTGCAGCGGAGCATCCCCATCCCTGTCCCTGTCCCTGCTGTGGCTGGGTGCTGGCGAGGAAGGGAATGTGGCAGCCACATCTCTGCTCAGCGGTGCCCCGTGCCCCCAGCTCCCCCCTGGCCCCCCAGCCACCAATGTCCGGGCTGGCGCGGGGGCCCCTTCCTGTCCCGTTTCCCTCCCGCCCGCCCCGGGCCAGCTGCGCTCCCGCGGGCTCTGCCTCCACTTCCCCTGTCAGGGAAACGGTGACTCTGCTTGGAAGGAATTTTCCTGCTGTCTCCCCTCTCTGCAGCTTAACCCTTCCCCAGCTGCCCAACGTACGCCCCAGCAGCTCGCGAGGTCACCGAGCTGGGCAGCCGTTTCTTCACCGCTGCCAGCCCTCCTCCTCCTCCTCCTTCTCCTCCCAGCAGCCGCCCGAGCCACGCGGTGGTGGGACGTGTCAGGGGTGGGACGTGTCGGGGTGGGACGTGTCGGGCTGGGATGTGTCGTGGGCTGGGGCAGGGCAGCGAGGGGCTCAGCGCGGTGCCGCCGTGCTCCAGGCAGCCCGGGTGCAGGGGGAAGGGGGCGATGGGCAGGCAGCCCCAGCTGTGCTGGGCCGTGCCCGTGCTCCAGCCCGGCGCTGTGGTGGTCAGCAGCGCGTGCCTGGCCACACGTGATGATGAGCAGCTCGGGCACCTCCGGTAACAGCTCCGTCCTCGCCACCCTTTCCTGTGTCCCACCAGAGCTTCAGCCCCGTGGGTCTGCACGACGCCGAGGGCCGTGGAGGCTTCTGCGGGTGGGTGAGTCCGGCTGCTGCTCCCTTGTCCCCCCTGCATGCAGGGCAGGGAGAATGGGATGGGCCAAGCTCCCTGCCCTGGCCCCCACCCAGGAGGGCTGCAGCCCTGAGCCCGGCAGCATGGGGACAGACCCGGCTGGGATGGGGCAGGGGTGGCCGTGCGAGAGGAGAGACCTCAGGGGAGACCTCGCTCCTGCTGCCTGGGGCAGAGCTGTGGAGGCGAGAGGCAGAGCTGGCCCCCAGCCCCTTGGCCCTGGGAGGCTGCTGGGGGCTGGCCCGTCCCCTGCCAAGCTTTGGCACCGACGAGTTCCTGGGTTCCCCTGAGCTCAGCCGGGGCTTGCTTGTAGGAGAACGTCCCCCACTCCAGCCTCCCTCCCTGGCAGTGCGGTGGAGGGCAGCAGGACGGAGCCTGGCACGTGCCCAGCCCTTCTGCAGGCACCTGCACACCCTCGACAGGAGTGTTTAACCTCTCCCTGCCACGGACAGGGTGAGACTTCTCCCCTGGCCAGGGAAATCCTGCAGGGACGATGTTCCTGGGGTGCCCGGGTGCACTGCGTGCCGAGGGGCGCACAGCCAGGCTGTTGCTGCTGGCGGGTGGTGGCTTGTCCCCTGGTGGCTTGTCCCCTTCCTTGCCACCCCCAGGGATGAGTGTGCTGGCAAAGGCTGGCGTGATGGAGGGGACACTCAGCAGGGTGCTGGGGGGCTCTGGGGGCAGGGCAGGCAGAGGCATTTTGTCCCTGGCAGCAGGGCATGGGGGTGCCCAGGCTGCGCAGGGCCGGCGGGCAGCCTCCTCCAAGCAGTGCCTTCCCGATGGGGCAGCGGTGGCCGAGGTGGGGCCCGCAGCTCGCTGGCATCCCAATCTGTCCTGGGGGGCCCCGGTGTGCCCAGACCTGGCAGCGCCTTCTCCAGGCAGCGGTGCCTCGCCCCGTCCCTGTGCCGGTGCTGTGCCGGACAGCCCTGGCGCCCCGGCTGGGCTCTGTGCCGCGGACCCCCTGCACCATGCCGCAGCCCCCCAGCCCTCCGGGTAGGGGCGGCCAGCAGCACAGGGGTTAAGGTGCCGAGGAACGGTTCAGGTTACTTCCCTTGGAGCACGAGGAGGAAACTTTCCTTCCTACTGGTGCCTGAACTAGCGGAGCAGAGAGCCCAGGCAGGGCGCCTTGATGGCAAGGGGGCAGGCGGGAGCCCCAGCGCCTGCTGCACCCCACGGCTGAGCGCAGGAAGGTGGGTGCTGGGCAGACCCCGCAGCCGCTGCTCCTGGGGCTGGGGGCCTGCCTGGGGCGCCCGTGGGCTGGGCTGGGGGACCAGGGGCTGTGCACACGCAGGGGCCACAGCGGGACCGTGGCGTGTGGGATGGGGTTTGGCGGCGTGCTTGGGGCTGTGGCACTCATGTGCGTGGGGGCTGCAGAGCACGCATGGGATGGAGGGGCTCCGGGGGTGTGAGGGGTTATGGAGTGGGCGTGCGGCTCAGGAGAGCTACGGGGAGCAGGGAGCTGCGTGTGCACCCTGGGGCTGGAGGTGGTGGGCAGGGAGCACCCCACACCGCTGCCCGCCTGTGCGCTGTCTGCAGGGACCCGTGTGGAGGTGGGGGCTCTGCGGGGAGGCTGGGGGCTGCGTGCAATGGGGAGGGGGAGATGGAGCGGGGGGTGGTGTGGGGCGGTGCAGGCGGCCGTGCTGGGCTGGGAGTGGTGTGTTGGGGGGCTGCTGTCTGCGGGTGAGAAGTATGTGGGGTTGGGCACTGGGGTCTGCGTGGGGGAGCCGGCTCTGCAAGGACACAGAACAGTGGAGGGCGTGCGGGGCCCCCCCGGTCTCCAGGGTGCCATCGCAGCCATGGCTTGGGGTATGTTGTTTCCTGATCCCAGTTCCCAAAGCAAAGTCAGGAGCCTGGCTGTGCTACAGGGGGTGGAGGCTGCCCAGACTGCGGGGCCGGTGGGGCTGTGCAGGGCAGGGGATGCCCGGGGACGCTGCAGCCTCCCAGGGCTGCTCTGCCAGCTGCAGTGATGCTGGGTGCATCTGGGTGCTTATGGGGACAGGGCACGGTTCCCCAAGGACACCTCTCACCCTCTTCCCCGGTCTGCCCCTTGCCCTGTCGTGCCAGCTGCCAGCAGAACCAGCCCAGGTCAACACCACTGAAGGAATCAGTTCCTGGGAAGTTTCTGTTCCCAGCGTGAGATGCAGAGCGTTTCCTCTCCCCACCCCACCCCACCCCGCACGGGGACTTTACTCCTTTGCTTTCTGCTGTGCCCGCAGAAGCCTCTGGCAGAGGGCAGTGGAGCACGGCCTGGGGGGGCTGGGGCTGCTCTCCCGTGAGGGCAGAGCCCGGGGGACAGCGCACAGGCGATGTGCGTGCCCCTGCCCCATGCACCAGCACGTCCAGCCCCAGCACCTTTGCTTGGCTCCCAGCCAGGGCCCCCGCTGGGGAGTGCAGGCGAGGCTGAGCCCCCGGAGCCCCCCCAGCTGCGTGCTGTGTGTTTGGGACCCCCAGCTCACAGAGCACACAGGATGCTGGGTGCCCTGCAGCCGGCCGCAGTGGGCACGTGCCAACCTCTGCTGAGTTCATGGGGCTGGAGTTTGAACTCCCAGTGCACTCCAGTTAACGCAAACCTGGACTTTGAGAGGGCCGTGGGCAGGGCAGGCTCCCCTGAGCACGGTCCCAGGCTTCCAGCCCTGCACCACTGCGGACCCCCGGGCTGCAGCACTGCACCCTCCTGCTTCTCCCTGCCGGTGTGGGGAGCCCCGGGTGGCTGTGCCCATGCCGGGGGGCCGATGGCGGCTCCCACCCCTCAGTGCTTGCAGACCCTGCCACTTGAGGGTGAACGGTGCAATGCTGAGCACGAGCCTGGGCTTGGTACTGGGGCTGCCTGCCTGCCCTGTGGCAAGGCGGGGACGTGGTCACCGGCTGTGACTCAGCTCTGTCCCTCCTTTTGCAGGGCCAGGCCAGTGCCCGGGAGGGACGCCAGGAGCCCTGGCCTGTAGCTGTGCCCCCTCCCGTGCTGCCCATCCCTGCTGATGTAATCCTGAGCTCCCGGTTTCGCTCCAGCAGCGGCAGCACCTGGGATTAGTGCTCCTGCGAGGCTGGGAGGTGGGCGGGCAGAAAGCTCATCCCAGGGGCTTGTCACCACCCCGAGCCTCAGGGTCGTTTAATCCTTCACCCATTAACTTGGACTAATAAACCCTGGGGGAGAGAGAGGCTAAAAGCCGTGCCTGCCGGGCCGAGCGTCCTCTGTGAGCGCAGCTCCTGCAGCCCCGCCATGGCGGCCGGGTTCTTCATCAGCAAGGCCGTGGGCGTTGTGTGCATCGTGCTGGCCGTGGGGGCTGTGGCCACCATCATCGCGCTGTCCGTGGTGTATGCCCAGGAGAAGAACAAGACAGCGAGCTCTGGCGGTGACACCACCACCACCACCACCACCACCATCACCTCCTTGGCTCCTAACACCACCGCTGCCCCCAACAACCCCTGGAACCGGTGGCGGCTGCCAACAACACTGAAGCCTGAGTTCTATGGCGTGACCCTGCAGCCCTTCCTGAAGCCCGATAACAACAACATGTACATCTTCAAAGGGAACAGCAGCGTGACCTTTACCTGTGAGGAACCAACCGATCTCATCATCATCCACAGCAACAAGCTGAACTACACCCTGCAGGGGGGGTTCCACGCCTCGCTGCAGGCGGTGGACAACCCTCCAGCGCCCGCCATCACCAAGACCTGGCTGGAGACCACCACCCAGTACCTGGTGGTGCAGCTGAACGACACACTGCAGAAGGGCAAGAGCTATGTACTCTCCAGCATCTTCACGGGGGAGCTGGCTGACGACCTGGCGGGCTTCTACCGCAGCGAATACGTGGAAGGAGATGTCACCAAGTAGGTGTGGGGCACGGCGGGGAGGTGGCTGTGCGTGCTGGGGAGCCCGTGCCCTCATGCACCGTGGGCGCAGGGTGCTTCTGCATGCCACCCTGAGCGGGCAGGGTGTGGGGTGAGCAGGGGGACCCCGGCTCCCTGCAGGGTGCAGAGGGGGCAGAGACCCCAGGCGCTGGGGTGCTGACAGGGTTTTCTCGCAGGGTCGTGGCCACCACACAGATGCAGGCACCCGATGCGCGGAAAGCCTTCCCCTGCTTTGATGAGCCGGCCATGAAAGCCAACTTCACGGTCACACTGATCCACCCCTCCGACCACAAGGCGCTTTCCAACATGCCCGTCGCGAGTGAGTGGGGCAGGGGGAGCCCGGTGCCGGGGTGGGCAGGCAGGTGAGCTGACCCGCGTCCCTCTGCTCCTCGCAGGCACCCAGGAGGTGAAGATAGACGGCGAGAACTGGAACATCACCAGGTTCCTCACCACTCCCAAGATGTCCACCTACCTGCTGGCCTTCATCGTCAGCCAGTTTGACTCTGTGTCCAACATGTCGGAGGAGGTGCTGGTAAGCTGGGCACGGGCGCCCTGCACCCAGGGCAGAGCCCAGGCAGCGCCTGAGCCCGGCACCGTCTCTCCTCTCAGATCCGCATCTGGGGCCGCCCCCAAGCCATTAGCGAGGGCCAGGGTGACTACGCGCTCCAGGTGACTGGGCCTATCCTCAACTTCTTCGAGCAGCACTACAACACGGCCTACCCGCTGCCCAAGTCCGGTGGGTGCTGGGGCAGCCGGGGCACGGGGACCAGGCTGGCAGAGCTGCAGCGGTGTGCGGGCGGCCGGGTCCTGCTGCTGGCTGCAGGGCAGGGGACCACTGCTGCTGGAGCAGCGCGCTGACAGCACCCCTCCATCCCCCAGACCAGGTCGCCCTCCCCGACTTCAACGCGGGCGCGATGGAGAACTGGGGGCTGGTGACCTACCGGGAGAACTCGCTGCTCTTTGACACCAACTACTCCTCCATTGGCAACAAGGAGCGTGTGGTGACCGTCATCGCCCATGAACTGGCTCACCAGGTACCCGCCGGTCCCCCTGCCCGCCCCCACTGCTGGCGGTGCCCGGCCGACACGGTGCTCTGCTCCCCGGCAGTGGTTTGGGAACCTGGTGACACTGAGGTGGTGGAACGACCTGTGGCTGAACGAGGGCTTTGCCTCCTACGTGGAATACCTGGGCGCTGACTCAGCGGAGCCCAACTGGAACATTGTGAGTGCTGGGGCCGGCGGGCACGGGCATGGGACACGGGTGTGGGGCGTGGGGCTCAGGCACGGGCACCTCTTGCTGCCCGGAGCCCCAGGGGCTGCCCCGCTGCACGAAGGCCACTGGGCCTGAGCGGGGCTGATGCGGGTGCCGGCGCTCGCCCCTGCAGAAAGACCTGATGGTGCTGAACGAAGTCTACAAAGTGATGGCGACCGATGCCCTGACCACATCCCACCCGCTCTCCTTCCGCGAGGATGAGATCAACACCCCAGCCCAGATCAGCGAGGTCTTCGACACCATCGCCTACAGCAAGGTGGGAGCTCAGCGCGCACCAGCCCGGGGTGCGAGGGGCTGGGAGCGCGGGGAGCCGGGGCAGGGGCTGCGAGGAGGCACGGGGCCGTGTGCCCGGGTCTCACGCGCTGTGTCTGCAGGGAGCGTCGGTGCTGCGGATGCTCTCCGACTTCCTCACCGAGGACGTGTTCAAGGAGGGGTTGCAGGTGAGGACCTGTCGGTGCCGGCTGGACACCGGGCCCCTGTGCGGGGTGGGCGGCTTGGCAGGCAGCCTCTTGGAGGCTGGTGCCTCCCTGGGCGCCTCCACCTGGGGTCTGCCCCTGCCCACGAGTCTCCCCCGCTGCTCTCCCGCAGTCCTACCTCCATACCTACGCCTACGGAAACACCGTCTACACAGACCTGTGGGAGCACTTGCAGAAGGTATGAGGGAGGTGTGCTGCTCTCAGCTGCTGCCTCAAACTCCCCCAGCCCCTTCCCTGCCGGGGCTGGGCAGGATGGGGTGCTGGGCACTCGGCGAGGGAAGCAGCACCTGCTGAGCCCCATGCCACCAGCCCCTGTGTGCGGCCAGCCCCCGTGGCGCCAGGGACCCACAGCCAACTTTTCCCCGCAGGCTGTCGACAACAAAAACGTCACATTGCCCGGCAATATCAGCACCATCATGGACCGCTGGACTCTGCAGATGGGCTTCCCCGTGGTGACCGTCGACACGAGCACTGGCAAAATCCAGCAGAACCACTTCCTTCTGGACCCCACCTCCACGGTGGAGAGACCCTCTGATTTCAAGTGAGTGGGGCTGTGAGAAAAGTGCCGGGGGGGCACATTGGGACCGGGGGGTGCAGAGGGTGAGAAACTTCCTGCTCTCTTCCCGTTCCCTGGCACAGCTACACCTGGATTGTGCCCATCACCTGGATGACATCCCAAACGAGCGGCAGCAGGTACTGGCTGGTAGAAGTCTCAGGTACGGCGCTGGTGGGGTCTGGCGGTGGGGATCTTGCTGCCACCTCCCCTGCCCTGCTGGGTTTCGGGGCCTCCCCAGGTCACAGCGGAGAGCAGACCTCCCTCCTCTCCCCTTCCAGACACCAACTCCAGCTTCAAGGTGGACAGCCCCGACTGGCTCCTGCTGAACCTCAACGTCAGTGGCTATTTCCGCGTCAACTACAACCAGGAGAACTGGAACCAGCTCCTCCAGCAGCTCTCCAATGACCACCTGGTACGCGGCACTGGGGGTGGGCACCCGCTTCCCGCACCCCATGCCAGGGCTACCCGGTGACACCGGCTCTGTTCTGCCCCAGGTCATCCCTGTGATCAACCGGGCGCAGATCATCGACGATGCCTTTAACCTGGCCAGGTGAGCAGCGCGGCAGGGCAGGGATGAGAGGCACAGGCAGCAAAGCCAGGTGGCACGGGGTTGGGGATCTTCACGCTGCCCTGTCCCTGCTGCAGGGCCAAGTACGTCGACGTGACGCTGGCCTTGAACACCACGCTGTTCCTGAGCCAGGAGAGGGAGTACATGCCCTGGCAGGCGGCACTCAACAACCTGAAGTACTTCCAGCTGATGTTTGACCGCAGCGAGGTGTTCGGGGTGATGAGGGTGAGCTGTGCCGCCTGCCGGGGGGTTTGGGCCCCACGCTGCAGGATGGGGACTGAGGGCTGGGTCTGCACCCGGGGCTGGGGTGCGAGGTGCTGCCGGTGCTGCCCCGCACTGACCGCCCGCCTGCCCTGCAGAGTTACATCCAGAAGCAGGTGAAGCCCCTCTTCGAACACTACAAGAATGTCACCAATAACTGGACCGAGGTTCCCCTAGGCCTGATGGACCAGTGAGTGTTGCACGGCTCTGCTGCCTCGCCAGACCCCTGGCATCTCCCCAGGCGCAGCGGGGTGCTCACCACCACGTGTGCGGGGAGGAGGCGCAGGGTCCTGCCCGTGGCCTGGCACTGGCCGGCTGGTGTCTGGCTTCCACGTGCCCAGCCCCGGCCCCATGAGCTCCTCTCCTTCCAGGTACAATGAGATCATTGCCATCAGCACAGCCTGCTCCTACGGCATCCCTGAGTGCCAGGAGCTGGCCACCAGTCTCTTCCAACACTGGCAGAACACCAGCGACAACATGTGAGTCCCTGGGGTGCCCCCACGGCCGGGCTGGGCACGGCGAGGGCTCCCTGTCTGAGACGCCTCTTTCCCCTGCAGCATCCACCCGAACCTGCGCTCCGCCATCTACTGCAGCGCGGTGGCCACGGGCGGTCTGGAGGCCTGGAACTTCTTGTGGGACCGGTTCCTGGAGGCCCCCGTCGTGTCCGAGGCCGACAAGATCCGCGCGGCTCTCGCCTGCAGCACTGAGCCCTGGATCCTCCAGCGGTGGGTGCAGGGGCCAGGGCGAGGGCCGGGGCTCTGCTCGCACAGCCCCTCACCCGGTGGCTCCCCCCCCCCAGGTACCTGCAGTACACCATCGACCCCACCAAGATCCGCAAGCAGGATGCCACCTCCACCATCAACAGCATCGCCAGCAACGTCGTGGGGCAGTCCCTGGCCTGGGACTTCATCCGCAGCAACTGGAAGCTTCTTTTTAGCCAGTGAGCACCACGTGGGGGCCGGGGGAGGGCAGAGGGGCTGGGGGCATCGGTGGGCTGCCTGTGCCCCCGGGGTGGGGGCTCCGTCCCTTCCCCCTGCTTGTGCAGCCCGCAGCCCCCGGCTGAGCTCCCCTCTCTGCTCTCCCAGGTACGGGGGTGGCTCCTTCTCCTTCTCCAGTCTGATCCTATCCGTGACCCAGCGGTTCTCCACGGAGTTTGAGCTGCAGCAGGTGAGGTTGGGCCCCAGCAGGGTCTGTGTGCTTGGGCGGCTGCCCCCCAGGCTCCCCGCGGCCGGGTCCATCTCCGTCCTGCCGCACCTTGCAGCCCCGGGGAGGGGGCGGCCGCCTCTGCCCCTCATGTGGCTGGGGGTCCGGGCAGCCACTGCCTTGCCCTGAGCTGCCCGGCCCCATCGGGGGGGGAGGATGCTCGCCGCGGGGGTCCCTGCACCAGTTCCAGCCCCTCTGTTCCCCCCGCAGCTGGAGCAGTTCAAGGCAGACAACCAGGACATCGGCTTCGGGTCGGGGACTCGCGCTCTGGAGCAGGCGCTGGAGAAGACGAGGTCCAACATCAACTGGGTGAATGAGAACAAGGCGTCTGTGCTGGCCTGGTTCACGGAACACTCCTGATAACCGCGCCTGGCCCCGCACACCTTCCTGCACGGGGCAGGCGTGGGGCTCGGCACGGCACTCGGGCCCCCGCTGCTCTCGGTGGCCACACTGGACACTCGCCCGCTCCGGCCCCCTCCTGCGCCCACCCCAAAGCGCTTCTGCCTGCGCCCCCGGGGCCGGCCCGGCCGCATCCTCTGCTGCTGGTGATGGGAAGGGGCCGCTGCCCCCGGCAGTGCCCGGCACCTGAATGGTGGGCAGGGACGGGTGAGGGCCGGGGCTTGTGCCAGGCCTTAGCTCTTGTAAATAAAGGGACGCATGGGAGCTTGGGCACGGGCTGTGGCAGCGGGGCGTGTGGGGCACGGGCTGGCCCAGGGGGCTGACGGGGGGTCAGGCAGGAAACGTCCGGGACCCTGCAGAGCGCGAGGGAGCGGGGAGGCAGAGCCCTGGGCGTTAGGAGCCCGGTGCTAAGTGGCTCTGGGGGCTCTGCGACGCCAGCGCCCGGCCCCTCCGTCTGACGGCTGCGTGTGAGCTCTCCTGCTGCGCTCCCGGGGGGGCAGCACGGACACGGCAGCCTGCGAGCCTCGGCCCCAAACCCTCCCCTGGGGCTTAGGCACAGAGAAGGGACGGGACGTGGTGGGCAGGGGGGCAGCGGGGCTGGGGAAGCCCGGGGTGGGGGTCCCCTCCGTCACCGCAGCTCGGGGGGTGTTTGGGGTGGGCTGGGACTGGGCGTGACTGGGCGTGGGGAGGCGATGGCTGAACTTTGTCCCTCCACAGCCCCCCCTGGGGTGCCCCAAGCTCCTTCCCGTGCTGGGGCACAGCACATGGGATCCACACAGTCACGAGGCAGGGCAGCGTGGTGCTCAGCAGCTTTAATGAGGAGCCCTTCCCCAGCACCCCATGGCGCTCCGTGGCACTGCTGCGCCATCCTTCCCCCCCCCACCCATGCTTCCTCGCTGGCCATGGGCACGGGATCAGCTCCACCACCCCCAGCACCGTGCTGGGGCGCTGCTGGTCAGGATGGGGGCTCCAGGAGTGTCGGAGGAGAGGAGCAAGTCCGGGGCTGGGCTGCCGAGCTGTGCAGAAAGAGCTGTCAGGGGAGCTGCGTGCGACACCACTGTGCCCCATGCCCTGTGCCACGCGGCCTGGGCTGCCTCTCCAGTGGACTTCACTTCTTTCTGCCCCCCACCCCCCAAATTCAGTCACCCCATGCAGCCTCCCCAGTCATGGCACACATCATTGCTGCTGCACTTCTGCCTGCACTCTGCAAGAGCATGCCCCCGTCCCATCCCCATCCCATCCCCATCCCATCCCCGTCCCCATCCCATCCCATCCCATCCCATCCCATCCCATCCCATCCCATCCCATCCCATCCCATCCCATCCCATCCCACCCCACCCTGGGCTGTGCTGCCAGCCTGCTGTCCCCGTGTGGCGTGGTGCAGGAGCAGAGTGGGGAGGGAGTTGTGCATACCTGGGAGCCATGCGTGGGGGGGCCAGGGACCCCCGTGGCCGTTGCTCCTGCCCCGGGAGGCCGGGCAGGGGCCGAGGGTTCCAAGCAGCAGGAGGGAAATGTCCCGGGGCCTGTGGCTGCTGCACAGCTCCAGGGCGGCTCCAGCGGGGTCACTGCTCCGAGGCTGCACAGCGGTGAGGACCAGGACCCCGAGACTGAGCCAGGGGTCCCGCGCAGCACCGAGGGGGTCTCCAAGGCTGGGCCATAGGAGGGTGACCCCCAGGCCCCCGTCCCCACGTCGGGAGCCTCCTGCAGCGCCAGGGGGGGCTCCATCACGGGGGGTGACCCCCACACCCCCATGCCGGGGGGCGAAGCGTCCCGCGGGGCCGGTGCCGGGGGGGGCTGGCAGCAGCCCAGGCCCTGGGGGCAGAGGGGGCAGTGGCGGGGGGCCGCCCCCCGCCGCCGGGCCAGCGCCTCCTCGCTGAGCCCCAGCAGGGCCGAGAGGTGGGCGATGTAGCGGATGGCGAGGCGCAGGGTCTCGATCTTGGTCAGGCTCTGCCCGGCGGGCGCCAGCGCGGGCGGCAGGTAGTGCCGCAGCCGGTGCAGCGCCTGCGCCAGCCGCCTCATCCGCAGCTTCTCCCGCTCGCTGGCGCTCTGGCGAGGGCCCCCGGGACCCCCGGCACCCTTCCTGCCCACGCGGCCCCCCCACCGGCCCAGCTCGGCCCCGCCGCACGGTCTCTGGCCCCGCAGGGGGCACGGGGAGGCGCTGGGGGGCTCCGCAGGCAGGGCTGGGGAGGCAGTGGTGAGGTTGCCGAGGCGGTGCCGGAGCAGGGCTCGTCCCGCTGGGGGCTGCAGGCCCTGGGGCAGGAGTGGGGCCGGGGACCCGGCCATGGCTGGGGTCCTCTCTGCCGCCCGCGTCTGGGGGCACCCCGGCAGCCCCGGCTTTATGTGGGTCCGGGGTGCGAAGTGACACCTTGGTGGCCACCCGGAGGTGTCAAAACCTACAGAGTGCAGGCTGGGGCCGGACCGGGAGCCTGGGAAAGCCAGACCCATTTGTGGAGGTGTCAGTTCTGACTCCTCTGGCCCTTAATTGGCACTGCCCGGTGCTGGGAAGTGTGCAGGGACCAATTCACACGGTCGTGAGAGATGCTAACGTGCCGAGCAGCCCTGCCAGCGCCCGCACCGCCCGGTGCTGTGCTGCGAGGGGCAGCGGGGACTTGAACTTCTCCCGCAGGACACCCCCGGCATCCACCCCGCTGCCCCTGCCCCTCTGCACTGCTCCCAGCTCTGAGCTCTGCGTGTCCTGGGGGCGCTTCCACCCCCAATGAGTGCCGCGAGGGGCAGGAGGACGCAGGGGTGCCCAGGCAGGCCGGTGTGTCTGGCAGCCCCGTGTGCCCCCTTCCTGGTCGAGGCTCCCGACCCCTGGCCCCCAGCCCTGCCCGAGCTCCATCCCTGTGCCCTCACCACGGCTGCCCCGCAGCACTGCGCTGGGGGGGGACCCCAGCTCCCCCAGGGAGGGGTCGTGGGCGCTGCCCCACGGGGGGGCTCTGACCCCGCGCCCAGCGCTGCCGTGGCACAGCCGCGCTTCAGCACTTGTCTAAACACGGAGGGAAGTGGGAAGTGACTGCCCAGCGGGGCCGCAGAACTCATTACCCAGGAGCTCATCAGCTAATGAGAAACAGGAGGGGGTCTGGGAATGGGAGGGGAGCAGGCAGCGGGGGGAGAGCCACGCAGGGGGACGTGCAGGGAAGGGGCCGTGCCCCCGGCTGTGCCCATGGGTGCAGAGCCCTCTGCTGAGCACCCCTCTGCGCTCCTTGGGCCGGAGCCCCCCGCTCCCCCGAATGCCACAGACCTGCCCCAGCCCCAGCCCTGCGGCCAGGCTCTGGGCGGCTGAGCACGGAGAGGTGCTGTGAGCCCGTGTCGGCTGTGCCCTGGCACGCTCGGACCTTGGACGGGGCAGCAAAAGGGCATTTCCTCCAGCGAGGGCAGAGGGGTCAATGACATGAAGTCCCCCGCGTTCACCTTCTATTCCTGCAGCGTCTGCAGGGAGATAACTGCGCTTTTAGTGCCGGCGGTGCCAAGCTGGGGTGGTGCAGGCGATGGGAGGCGGTCACCTGGAGGGGCCTCGGGGTGCAGCAGGTGCCAGGGTGCCCTGTAGCAGGGTGCCCCTGAGGTGCTGGGCTGCTGGGGGTGCCCCGGGGTGCTCCGAGTGGCACCGGGGCTGGGCACGAGGTGAACTTGGTGCCGTGGGGATGGAGGGGGGGGAGCGCCTGTCCTGGCAGTGCTGGCACCGCCGAGTGCCTGGGCATGGTGGGACCTGCACAGTGTGGCTTTTATGGGGTGGAGATGTTCCTGCCCAGACCCTGCAGCTGCCTGGGGTCTGGCTCCGGGTCAGTGTGGTGAGGAGTGGGGAAACACAGGGACCAGCGGTGACCAGTCAGCAGGACTTACATTTATGTCATCGCCTCCATGCTGCTGCTTTTCCGAGGAAAATCTCATGACTTTCATGTGACCATTGGGAACCAGGAGCCTGCTGGTGACAGCGCTGCCTCACCCAGCCCCATCGCCAGCACTGCTCTGGGGAGGATCAGCCCCGTGCCCCGCTGCTGGCTCCATGCCCTGTGCCCGGCACTGTGCCCCCTGCATGGGGGCAGAGGGGCCTTGAACCCCGGTGTCTGGGGGCTGTGCACCCCCCGTGTCCGGGGCCATGCACACGGCTGCACCCCGTGCTGCTCACCCCAGTGCACGGCCAGGCTGTGCAGCCTGAGCTTCAGGGGCAGAGTGGCGAGGGGCTTGCAGCCCTCGCTGGGATGCAGCTCTCCCCCCTGTCTGCCCCGGGCTCTCTCCCTGATCTGTTTTCCTTCCCGCGGCAGTGCTGGGTTTCCCTGGAAACCTTTACACCCGCAGGGAGCGACCCCTGCACAGGGCCTGGGAACGCGGCGGGGGGCCCCCTCCCAGCCCCCGGAGCCCCCACCAGTGGCCAGGACGGGGCTGCATGTGCCGGGAAGGGCCAGGGACCCGCGGGGCTGTGCTCACTGCCACCACCCCTGGGTGCTGCTCCCGGCGGGTGGGGGGCAGCACCTGGAGACTGGGGGCTGGGACTGGGGGCTCAGAGCTGCTGCAGGGTCTGGGGGAGCAGGGAGGGGTGCGGGGAGCGGCACAGAGCCCCCACGCTGTCAGTCACAGCACCGGGGACTGCCGGGCACCAGCCCCTGGCAGGAGCTGAGCGGCTCTGCAGGCGTCAGGGCTCATTAGTGTGAGCATGTGAAATGCCATCAGCCAGGGCTGCGGGGACCTGGCCAAAGCCCGCTGCCGTGGCTGGCACTGGGGGGGGGGGAGCGGGGCCTGGCCCCCAGCCTGGCTGCTCACAGGGGAGGGGGGTGCAGGTGGGACGGTGCCTGGGGTGCTGTGCTGGGCACCGTGCTGCTCGGGGACGTGCTGGGGACATGGGGATGGGCTGGCCCTGGTGTGACTGCACCTGCACCCCCCTGGGGACCCCCCTGCAGACCCCACAGCACACGTTCTGCTGCTGCTGGCCCTGCTGCAGGGCCCACGGGGGTCCCAAGCTCACAAGGACTCCTCCAGCCGGTGCCGGTGCCAGTTCTGGGTGCGGGATGTCGGGGGGGTGGGCAGCACAGAGCAGCCTCACACCGCTGGGGTAAAATTCGTCACCCGCGTGTTCAAAGGCTGGCTGCGCTTGGCCCCCCCCCGGCCTTTGAAGTGCTGCCGACGCCGGCCATGGAGGTGCCACTTCACACCTCGGGCTCGGCATAAAGCCCAGGCACCGGGGGCCGCCGGCACTCGGCCCCGCAGCCATGGCTCGCCCCGCAGCCCCTGGCCTCCTGCTGCCCACCACAGCCTCGCTGCAGCGCTGGGGCCTCTCCGCAGCCCCGGAGCCCGAGGGCTACAGCAGCAGCTCGCCCGCTCCCTCGCCCGACTCCTGCGGCCTCTCGCCTCCCGCCGCCGCCCGGGGGCCTCGCCGCGGCTCCGCTGCCCCCCGCCCGCGGGGTGGCCCCGTGGGCAGGAAGGGTGCCGGGGGTCCCGGGGGCCCTCGCCAGAGCGCCAGCGAGCGGGAGAAGCTGCGGATGAGGCGGCTGGCGCAGGCGCTGCACCGGCTGCGGCACTACCTGCCGCCCGCGCTGGCGCCCGCCGGGCAGAGCCTGACCAAGATCGAGACCCTGCGCCTCGCCATCCGCTACATCGCCCACCTCTCGGCCCTGCTGGGGCTCAGCGAGGAGGCGCTGGCCCGGCGGCGGGGGGCGGCCCCCCGCCACTGCCCCCTCTGCCCCCAGGGCCTGGGCTGCTGCCAGCCCCCCCCGGCACCGGCCCCGCGGGACGCTTCGCCCCCCGGCATGGGGGTGTGGGGGTCACCCCCCGTGATGGAGCCCCCCCTGGCGCTGCAGGAGGCTCCCGACGTGGGGACGGGGGCCTGGGGGTCACCCTCCTATGGCCCGGCCTTGGAGACCCCCCCGGCGCTGCACGGGGTTCCTGACATGGGGACGGGGGCCTGGCCGTCACCGCCCTACAGCCCCCCTGTGGGGACCCCTCCGGAGCTGCACGGGGCTCTCGTCTCCTCCTGGCTGCCCCTCCCTCACTGCGCAGGGGCAGGGACCCCGCCGGACCCCCCCAGTGACCCCGTCCTGGACGCAGGGCTGATGCTGCCGGAGGCTGCGGATGCAGGGACAGCCACCCAGGTACGTGCACGGTCACGGGGCTGGGGTAAGCACGGATGGGCCCTGGCAGGGGGCTGGCACGGGACAGGGCACAGCCTCCCCGGTGGGCTTGGAGCACCCCTGAGGCAGTGTGGGGCTGGGGCTGGGGTCACAGCAGCGTGGTCAGGGATTGGGAACGGAGCCCTCGTCCCCTTTTCCTTGCAGTGGGTGCATGTGGGGTGCTCGGTGCCTTCCCCTGGTCCTGTCCTCCCCAGTGCCACCCTCCCCGTGTCTGTCGGAGTCCCACCAGCAGGCACAGACCTGGGGCCAGGCTCCTGCAGGTCCCTGAGCGGTGCCCTCCTGGCGGCTGGGCTCTGCCAGCCCCTGTCCCTGCTGCCCCGACATCCCAGCCCTGCCCTGCTGGTCCCCATCTCACCCACGCTCTCTCCCCGCAGGACCTCTCCGCAGATCTCCTCTCTCTCCTGGAGGCTCTGCTGCCGCCGCAGCCCCAGGACTGACCGGGGCAAACCCCAGCTCCTCGGAGCCGGAGCCACGCAGCACCCAGACGCCTGTGACCCGGGGGGCTCAGGGGACGCATGTCCCCCCTGGGACAGCTGGGAGGTGGGGGGGACGAGGCGCCTCGTGAGCCCGGATCCGTGCTGGCTGTGCCAGGCCGGCTGTGACTGTACATAAATAAACCCTTTTGCCCACCCTGTGTGTCGCCACGAGGCCGTTCCTGCAGCAGCTGCTGGGCATGGGAGGGCTGCAACCTGCCCGGGCCAAAGTGCTGAGTCTGGGGCCAGGGGAGAAGGGCTGAGGTGGTGAAACCGCTGCTCCGGGGCGAGCCTCGGGGTATGGGCAGGAGCTCCGAGCACCACCATGGGGCCAGGACCACCACACAGCTGCGGGCAGCATCTGGGAAAGCAATCGCTGGGAGGTATCAGGAGGGACACCTCCTGCTGCACGCCTGGCGGCACCACGGCTCCATCCCGGGGCTCCGTGAGGGCTGAGCATCGCTCACACCCCGCACAGGGGGCTCGTGGGGCCCCCACACCGCAGGGTTACACGGGGGGCTGGGGGCAGCAGCGAGGAAAGGGCTGGGGTGCCGCAGGGTGGGGGCTGCACGCCGGCAGGCAGGGCACCCCGCGGGTGGGGGGACCCCATGGCCATGGGGGGGTGCAGGGGGGTGCAGGGGGGCACAGGGGGGAGCAGGGGGCTCGGCCCCCTCCCAGCCCTGGCTCAGGGGTGTCTGGAGCTGGCGCTGGGGCCCTGGCCGGGACTGGCAGGCAGATGCTAACGCGCTCCGGGGTCTCTGGGGCAGGGGGTCTGCAGGGATAATGAGCCCCACTTAGCTGTGAAATGACTTGCTAATAACCCTAATTCCCTCCGCCGGGGGGGCACGAAGCCTTTGAGATGCAAAACGGCCACGTTCCCCTCCCCCAGGCTGCAGCACCCGGGGGGGCTTTGTGGCCATGGGGACACGCTGTGGCTTTGGGGACACGCTCAGCCATGGGGACAGCCAGCCGCGTCTGTGCGCGTGCACCTCCGCGGGTGTGCATCTGAGCCCCTGTGCGTGTGCACGAGGGCTGTGCACGCCCGTGCCTGTGTGGGTGGCTGGTGGTGAAGGACCCAGACGTTCCACCTGGGCTGGCTACGTCAAGGAGCAACCCGAGCTGCCAAGGGCGTCCTGCCGAGCGGCTGCGTGGGGCCGGAGCGGAGGTGGCTGCGGGCTGTGGGCTGTGGGCTCTGAGCACCACGGTGCCTGCCCTGAGCCCTTCTCCCGGCCGGCTGCGGCTGAGCCGAGCACCCATGCGGGACCCCCTGGAGCAGGGAGCCGGCGGCGTGTGAGCAGCAGCCCCGAGATGGCCGGGCAGGGGCCGGGCGCTGCGGCTGCAGGTGAGGGGCGTGGGGAGCGGGGAGCTGCACCCGGGGGTCCTGCGCTGGGCTGCCTGCGCCGGGAGGTCTCTGCCTGCGGGCAGGACAGGGAGGGATGCTGTGGGGTGGGGGGCGTGGGGTGGCAGGAGTGCCTTGGGGTGGGCAGGGGGCTGGGGCCAGCTGAGAGTGTCTGCCCCTGCCCTGCCTGCTGATGGCAGGGGTCCCAGATCTCTACAGGCTGTGGGGGGGTCTCTGGAGGCTTCCCGGAGCCCCCAGCTGCAGGGAGCAGCCGAAGGCAGGAGTGCACGGAGCTGGGGTGGGGGTCCTGGAGGGGACAGGGCCCTTCTGCCTCCTCCGGGAGCCCCCACCCCAGGCCCCGCTGCCTGTCTGCCTGTTGTGGCAGGAGGACACCAGCCAGACGCAGGCCCCGTGGTGGGAAACAGCAGCACGGAGCCCCCCGGCAGCCCGACCCTCCCGGAGCAGGGCTGCGCCTGGAGCCCCCGCCCCGAGGGTGGCGAGGAGCCCCTGCGGCTGCCCACCTTCTCGCCGGCTGCCCAGGCCCGCGTGGCCGTCACCTTCGCCCTCTTCGCCCTCTCCGCCGGCTGCAACCTGGCGGTGCTGCGGGTGGCGGGGGGCCGGGGGGGCGCGCGGCGCTCCCACATCCGCCTGCTGCTGCGGCACCTGGCCGCGGCCGACCTGCTGGTGACGGTGGCGGTGATGCCGCTGGACGCCGTCTGGAACATCACGCTGCAGTGGCGGGCGGGCGACCTGGCCTGCCGCCTCCTCATGTACCTGCGGCTGCTGGCCATGTACGCCTCCGCCTTCGTCACCGTCGTCATCAGCCTGGACCGGCAGGCGGCCATCCTGCACCCCCTGGCCATCGCCCGCGCGCGCAGGAGGAACCGTGCCATGCTGCGTGCCGCCTGGCTGCTCAGCGCCGCGCTCTCCCTGCCGCAGGTGCCCGCCACGGAGCTCTGCTCCGGCCCCGCGCACCCCCTGCTCCGCTCCTGGGGTTCCCGGGGGGGTCCTGGGGAAGGGGCCAGGGTGGTGATGCCGTGAGCCCCTGGCACGGCAGCTGGGAAGGGCCGGAGGGGTTCGGGCACAGCAGGGTCTGCCCCTGCCGCTCTGGTGCTCTGCAGCCCCGGGGCAGAATTGCCACGCGTTGCCTCGGGGAGGGGCAGGGTCTCTGTGCCCTCTGCAGCCCCCCGGGGTGGCACCAAACCGCCTCTGCTCTGCCCCCAGCTCTTCCTCTTCCGCACCGTCACCCTCCAGCCCCCGCACAACTTCACCCAGTGCACCACGCGGGGCAGCTTCCCCCAGCGCTGGCACGAGACCCTCTACAACATGCTCAGCTTCACCTGCCTCTTCCTGCTGCCGCTGCTCATCATGGTCTGCTGCTACGCCCGCATCCTCCTGGAGATCTCCCGGCGCATGGGCTCCGGCCTCTGTGAGTGGGGGCTGGCGGGGCCTGGCTGCGGGAGCTGCCAGCAGCATCCCGGAGGTGAAGCCCAGGCCAGGGCTGTGTGGGGCTCTCCAGGCTCTGCTCTGTGTGCAGGTCCCTGGCCCTGGCCAGGTGTCTGAGCCCCCCGCTCAGGGGCCCCCTGCTGCGTTTCAGTCCCCTCCAGGGACGTGCCGTTGCGGTGCTCGGGGAACAACATCCCGCGGGCGCGGCTGCGCATGCTGAAGATGAGCCTGGTCATCGTCTCGTCCTTCATCCTCTGCTGGACCCCCTACTACCTGCTGGGGCTGTGGTACTGGTTCTGCCCGCGGGCCATGCAGAAGAAGGTCTCGCCGTCCCTCACCCACATCCTCTTCATCTTCGGCCTCTTCAACGCCTGCCTGGACCCCATCACCTACGGGCTCTTCACCATCCCCTTCCGGAGGGGCTGCGGCTGCCCCTGCGGGCACAGCCCTGAGCCCGAGCCGCCCTCCCCGGCCACGGGCTCCTTCCGCTGCTCGGCCTCGTCCCTGCGGGCCCGGCGGGGAGCTGGGGGTGCGCAGGGGCAGCAGGTACCTGCCGGGCCGGGGCTGCCCGCTGGGGCTGGCTCCTGCCAGAGCAGCGCCCTGTGAGCCGGGGCTGTCCCGGCGCTGTGCAGATCCCCAGGGGGCTCTGGAGAGGGGACCCGTGATGGCACAACAGCGAGCACAAGTGATGGGGGCTCTGCAGCTCTGCTCCTGTGCCCCAAAGCACCTCTGCAAGCGGTGGGGCAGAGCTGGTCCTGTGGCTGGCTGGGCACGAGGGCACCCAGGTCTCCTCCGCCCTCCCTGTGCCCATTAAGCCTTGTGCTGGGGCAGGACGCAGCAATAAAGCTCCCCGTGGCCAACTCGTGCGCTGCCTGCATCCATCCTCAGCTCGGGCTGTGCTGGGGCTGCCAGGTCACGGGGCTGGGGGTGGGCTGTGCAGGGACCCCCGCTGCTGTCCCCGAGGGCACTCGGCCTGGAGCTGCTCCTGTCCCCACAGCAGAGCCCCTGGGGACACCCCCGCTGACGGGGGGCAGCTTCAGGGATGTCTGCGGGTGGGACGGGGCTGGTGCTGCTCCCCCTGCAGCTGCTGGGGGCTGCTCGCCCCAGGCAGAGCCCCAGCCTTGTGCCCGCTGCTGGGAACGGGAGCTGGGCTCCTGCCCAAGGGCGTTGCGAGGCACAGGAGCCCAGCAGCTCCCGGCTCTGCGGCTCAGCTCCAAGGCCAGCGCGGCCGCTGGGGCCAGGGATGGCTGGAGACGTGGCTGTGCCACCTCGCTCCCGTGGGGTGGGGGCTGCAGCTACAGCCCCCGGTGCGAGCTGTGCCTGGGGCCTCTGTGAGGGTGGGGGCTGCCGGCAGATCCCAGCACAGGGCTGGCAGGTCCCCCCCAGTCTGACACCCGGACCCGTGCTGGGAGCGCATTCACCAGGTCCTGGAGTTGTTGCTGGGCCAGCCTCTGCAGGCAGGGACGGTGGCCGTGAGCGCCAGGACGTGGGAGCAGTGCCCAGAAACAGCAGCAGGAAGCACAGTCGCATGGTTTATTATGAAGTGGCAAAGGGGAACGACAGTGGTGCTGATCTCCCGTGGGTCCGGCAGGAGCTGCTGGAGGGGCTGGGGACGGCTGGGTGCTGCAGCCAGCCCCACTGCTGCTGGGGGCTGCAGGGAGCGGGGCTGCTGGGGGCTTCCTTGGCTGGGACAAAGCAGAGCTGTGCCCACCCCTGCTGCCTCGCACGGTGCAATGAACCCACCCAACTTGCCCCCCGACAGCCTCTGCAAGGTGGCTGGGAAGGGGAGGGGGTGTGGGTCTCAGCACAAGTCCCTGGCACACACTCATGTAAGGATGCCAATGTTTCCTGTGGCGTACATCACCTGCGCGTGTGGCAGAAAAGGGCCTGAGAAATGCTGCATCGCGAGAACCGTGAAAGCAAATGAAACAACCGAGCAAAAAGCCCCTGCTGAAACCTCACCTCCCTTTTCTGAGCCAGCCAGGGTCTCCTGGGACCCTGCTCCCAGCCTCGGGCGGTGCTGCAGCGTGCTCCAGGGGAAAGCTGCCCGCTGCAGACACAGAGGGGAGCTGTGCGCACGCAGCCGCTCTGCCCGCCTCGTATGGATGCTGCAGCCCCTGGGCAGCACGGGGGGCTGGGGGAGCACCCAGGAGGGGGGTGCTGGGGGCTCTGCTGGGGGCACAGCTCCCTGCCCTGCGCTCTGCTGGGTGCCCATGGCCTTGTGCCTGCACCCTGCGGTCACACCTGGCACGGACACGGGAGCAAGGCGTTGGTGCAGAGCCCAAAGCCCTGGGAGAGCCGGGGAGCGGGGCAGGGCACGGAGGGGCAGCGGGCAGGGGGGGCGGCAGCAAAGCGGGAGGTGCTGCTGGTGGGGTTCGCGTGGGGGGGCTGGTGCTCGGGTGGCCGTTCTCCATCCGGCTCAGCAGTCACGTCACCAATCTCTGCTCCTTCCCCAGCCGCGTCCCCACGGCAGCACCCTGCGAAAAGCAGCGGTCAAGCGTGACCCAGGGGAACGCTGTCTGCCCGCTCCCTCCTGCCCCCCCCCTCCTGCAGTTTGGGCATGGGCACAGCTTCGGCATTAGGTGCCAGCTCCGCCGCCGCCTGGTCTCTTCTCGGTGAAGAAGCTTTTGAGCAGCATCACTTGCCCAATGCTGACCACAAAGAGGATGATGGTTTCCCCCACCGACCAGTAGGAGACCCGGCCGTTGAGGTCTTCGGCTCTGCTCCGGTCCTGCGCTTCCCGCAGCCGGTAGTGGGTCTGGGAGTCTATCACCGCGTTCAGAGCCTCGTGGATGGTGACGCAGGCAGACTCCATCTGGGGGGACAAGCACACGCTGTTGCTCGCGGGGCCCCACACAGCCCAGCCCAAGGACCGTGCTCGGGCAGCGGGGACAGGCAGCGGTTCCCTGCACGGCCGGGTCTCTGCCAGCCCCTGCCCCAGCGCCTGCCTGGAGCTGCAGGGCACAACAGAGAGCCCTGCCCCGTGTCTGGACTCAGGGAAGGGCCCTCAGTCTCATCCTGCTCAGCTGGTATAGCAGCTGTGCTCGTGCCAGCAGGAGGAGGATGTGGCTGGCACACCGCAGGGGCGGTTGGCGGGCGGTTGGCACTTCTGCATTTGGCGGAGGGGAAGGGGGCGAGCCCGGTCCTGCGGGGCTGTGCCGTTTAGCCGCCAGCAGGAGCTGCAGCAGCACCGTCCTCCTGCCGCCAGAAGCAGCCACGTCGCGCAACGCACCTGTGTCAAGGCGGTGACGCGGCTGCTCATGTCGGGCAGGATGGGCGGCTCGTCGCCCACCTGCAGGTTGAAGTAGACGGTTTTGTGGGAGAAGGTGGAGAACTCGTTGCTGAAGCAGAAGGTGTAGATGCCCTTGACTTCGGTGTGGTGTGGGAAACTGTCGTACTGCTTCTTGGTCTCCCTGTAGATCGTCCTGCCGTTGGGGTCCTCCACGTAGCAGTCCACATCGTAGTGCCCTCCGGTGATCACCTGCGCAAGGAGATGCTGGTGGCACCTGCCGAGCCTCCGGAGGATCCCTGCGCCCCGCACGGAGCAGCGCTGTCCTGCCACGTGCCCATAGCACGGCCATGCCCTCAGCAGCACAGGCACCATGCCCACAGCTGCACACTGCAGGTGGGGGCCCAGGCCCGGGGAGGTTCTGCCCCACGGTGCCCAGGGCTCAGGTGGGGCTCCTGGGCAGGGGGACAGCCCCTGCCACTGCTCTGGGGGCTGCTGCAGCCCGTGCAGGTCCATCCTGGCTCTGCCAAACAGCTCCAGGGCAGGCGGTGCTGGGCAGGGCTCAGGGCAGGGAATGGCCCCCAGAGCGGTGCAGGGGGAGCAGGGGCTGCACGGGAGAGGTGCGGGGGCAGCCCTGGCTGGGGCTCGGCGAGATGCGGGCAGGGGCATGGGCAGGGACAGGGGGAGACGGGTAGGGGCAGGGTAGGGGCAGGGTCCCGGAGCAGGGTGCCGGGGCAGTACCTGGTAATCCAGCGTGAACTTGAGGCCCCTCTCCATGTCCTGGTGGAAGCAGTGCTTGTCGCTGTCGGGCAGCTCGAAGGTGAGCTCGGTGCCGCTCGCCCGCAGCGCGCCCAGCAGCAGGGCCAGCGCCCAGCCCCGCATCCTGCCCGCTGCGCACCGCTCCCGGCCCCGCAGCGCCCCGCAGCACCCCGCAGCACCCCGCAGCACCCCGCAGCGCCCCGCAGCACCCCGCAGCGCTCCCGGCCCCGCTCCCGCTCCCGGCCCCGCTCCGCCCGCGGGCCGCCCAGCCCTGACGTGGCAGCGGCTCCGGCCCGGCCCCGGCCCCGGCGCTCTTCCGGACGGGAGGCGGCGGCTCCGCGGGGATCGGGGGGGGGCCGGGAGGGCTCCGGGAGGCTCCGTGGGGAGAGAAGGGGAAGGGCGAGGAGCGGCCGCGGGGCAGGGGCAGCGCTGGTGCCGAGCGAGCGGCGGCACGGCCAGCCCGAGCCCGCACCCGGAGCCAGCCCCGCACCGCGCCTCGGTGCCCTGGATGCGCCCGCGGGGCCGCCCGGCACCCGCCCGGCTGCAGCGCACGGAATGCAGGACGCTCGGAACGGCTGAGCTGCGGTTTGCAGGCACCATTGTTTCATTGTTCTCTCAGACCAGCGGCAAATGACATTGAATAGTACTTTAAAAAAAAAAAAAAACAAACCCAAACACACCACAAAACATCAGAATATTTAGAAACGAAGGCTATGGGATTTAAAATTCCACAGCCTAAAATATAAGACAAACTTCATTGATATAGGTAAAATACGCCTGGAATTCAATCTGTAAGACATTTGACAGACAGAAAGTGTAAACTTTAAGGCTGTAAAAATATAAGCCCACCTTTGCTCTAAATAGCATATTTAAATCTAAAATGCACTTTCGGGGAACATTCTTGTGCAGATAGAACCAGAACACGACGCTGCTGTGTGCAGGACCTGTGCAAAGTTTTGCAACAGCCCGGAGAAGGACCGCTAATGCCCCGGGTAAGGAACCAGCTCGTCCCGCGGGGTGGAGGTGGCGACACAATCGTGCCCCAGCCCGGCATGCGGGGCCGTGTCCCTGCATCCGCTTCACCCCAAAGGACCGTGGTGGCAGCGGGGTCGGCAGGAGGGGGGCGTCCTGGCTGCGGCTGCCTGTGGCCAGCACGAAGCCCTGGTGCTCGCCACGTGCCATCCTCGGCACCCGCGCTCCCCTGGGGGAAGCTTCCCGCAGGGACAAGCCGGGACGTCAGTGCTCGGAGTTGCTCAGTGTGGTGGGAACTGCCCCTGCGCCTTGGTGGCTCTCAAGATGCTGAGGCAAATCCGTCCTGGTGGCAGGCCCGCTGAAGACTCTGGGTTGCACCAGCAACAGATTTAGCTCAGCCTCCGGCGTTTCAAAGTGCTCGGAAATCTCTGAGGCAGGAATTGTCTCCCTTCTCCGGCACAGTGAGGGTAAAAATACATTCAATTGCTAAGGAGGGTTATTTCTGCTCTTCCAACCTCTTGCAGCATTAAGCTCCTTCCTGGTAGGCACTTCACAAATACATCAGCCCCCGGCTCCCTGGCGTGGGGCTCCCAGACCGGTTTCTGTATTAGAATGAGTGGGATGGAAGAAAAACGGATCATAAATAATCAGGAATAAATAAACTGCAGCCAGGAGCCTTTGTGTGAAGCCTGACTCTGCATCTGAGATGTTCTGGGATCGGATTTCTCAGATAGTTACTCTTGGGGGAAAGTCCAGAAATGAGTTATCAGTACATGACAGATGCTTCAGATGCTTGGGCTTGATTCCTTGCTGCCTGCGACTCCTGGCTCTCGGCAGCTCTGGGAAGCAGCACGAGACCCTCCTCGCTCAGCCCCTGGGCACGGGGCTGAACACCCAGGGCTGCCAGCACTTCCCCACGGCCGCTCTGTTCAGGAACCATCATTTATGTTTCTACAGAGAGCACATATTTAGTAAATTTTCTGGGAAATCGACCGTGACTCAGCTACTGGGCCACTATTTCCTCAAAATCAGAGAGCTGCCTCATCTGCTCCACCTGCATGGAGTGTCTCCGGAGAAGCTTCTTTTTGGTTCTCAGGTCACCCCGCTTGGGTGAGCTGGGAGCGATGGGCACCAGGGACTTCAAGCCAGCAGCAAGCAGGGAGGAAGGTTTGCTGCTGGAGCCAATGTCAGGGATGGGGGGGTTGGGGTTCACATTCAGAGGGGGCAGGTACCCCGGCCGGGTATGAGAGATGTGGTCTAGCAGCAGGGTCCCGGACCCTCGCCGCTCCAGGAGGTTGGGCGGCCGGCGCCGGGCAGCCACGGGGGACGTGCTGGCGAGGCTGTCCAGGGCCTCCCGCGAGCTGTTGAGCAGGGCCAGGTGGGACCCGTTCAGCTTCCTCCTCTCCGAGGCCACCTTCCCCACCTCCGCCAGGCCCGCACCGTCATCGCAGTCGTGGTGCTCGATGCTCAGCCTCCGCCAGTGCAGCGCCTCCATCGCCGCCGGGCCCGCGGAGCCGCCGCTCTCCGGCTGCTCGGGCACCGTGCTGCGGCGGGGCAGGCGCTGGGGGCCGGCCGGACCCTTCTCGTAGCCCACCTTCCTGGAGACCTGCCCCGAGGCCGACGGCGTCCTCAGAGCCTGCTCGTCCACCAGAGGGAAGAGAGACGCGTCTTTGCTCTTGCTGCTGTTGCTCCGGGCGAGGGGAGCCTTTTTGGAGAAGGAGAGCTCACCGATGCCCATGATGACTTCGTCGTCCGTGCGCACCCGCTGCTCCTCGTGGTGCGCGGTGGCGGCCAGCACCGAGGGCGCGACCAGCCCCCAGGGCTCGGACTGCAGCCGCTTCAGCTGGGGCAGCCGCGCTCTCTTGGCAGCGCCGCTTTTCCTCCCGGGGGAGGGCGGCTCGGGGGTGGCCTTGGCAGGGGGATTGTCCCCGGGCTGGGCTGAGTGCGGCCCGAAGGCACCGTCCTCCTTCTCAGCGGGCGGGGGGGACGGGACGGCTGCTGTCAGGCTGAGGCTGGGGGCTGCCGTGCACGCCTCGGGGGGGGCCCCGTCCTTGAACTCCAGCGAGGGGGGCACGTTCAGGTACTGCTTGGTGGCCTTGGTGCCGGTGGCGGACTTGTCCATGGTGATGATGATCACCTCCTTCCCTTTCGCCCTGCAGGCGTTCAGGAGGTGCTGCAGCACGGCCTTGTCGTCCGCGTTGATGGCGTGGACCAGCGCGGAGGCTCCGGAGTGGTCCTCCAGGCTGGGGTCGGCCCCGTTCTCCAGCAGCAGGGACACCACCTCTCCCCCGGCGCCTCGGATGCAGGCGTGCATGAGGGCCGTTTTCCCAGACTTGTCCTGGATGTTGGGGTCGGCTCTGTTGTCCAGCAGGTACTTCACCATCTTGGCCTTGCTGATGCTCTGCTGGTCAACGTGCTTGGTGATGCAGGCCACCATCAGGGCGGTCTCCCCTTTCTCGTTGCTCTCGTTGATGTAAGCCCCCCCTTCCAGCAGCAGCCTGGTCAGCCGGAGCCGGCCAAGCCACACGGCCTTCAGGAGGGAGTTCCCCCCCATCTGCAGCACCGTCACCTCGTCCATGGCACCCGCTGCTCACTGGCAGGGAACGGCAGCGTCAGCCGGTATCTGGGAATGCAACCGGGATGGAGAGGTGAGGCTGGCCCCTCCGCCACGGCCCTCACCCCAGCCCTGCCTCCCTCCCCTGGGTACCACTCTCCCAGCGCTGCTCTGCCTCCCGTGGCTGCCCCCCCCCATGCATTTTCCCAGATCAAAAGAGATTCAGATTAGATATGATAAAGGAATTTTTTCCCAAAAGAGCACTGAGGCACTGGCACAGGCTGCCCAGGGGAGCTGTGGATGCCCCATCCCTGGAGGTGTTTGGGGCCAGGCTGGATGGGGCAGGGGGCAGCCTGGGCTGGTGGGAGGTGTCCCTGCCCCTGGCTGGGGGCTGGAATTGGATGATCTTTAAGGCCCCTTCCAACCCAAACAGTGCTGTGATTCCCTGGCATTATGTGCAGCATCTCCTGCTGCCTGCTGGGGTTGCTGGGGTGCAAGGGGGACGGCAGCAGGAGGAAAAGCCTCCCCTCCTCTGGAACCTCCTGGAGAGAAAGAGCGGCTCTGTGGCAGCTGGGAGATGCATTGGCCCAGCCTTCTCACACCCCTACAAGGCTTTTACTTTATGACATCAATCCACTCTCAGTAATCTGATGTTAGGATTTACGGTATTTTTCCAAGAAGCCCCACCAGGCACAGGGTCTCCGGCCTTACTCTGCTTTAGGCATGTGCCCTCAGCACCCCAATCAGCCTCCATTGCCCTGACCAGCCTCACCTGGGACCGCACCCACGGCCTCTGCCCGGGCTGGGGGCTCTATTTAAATGCAGGCCAAGAGGCTTGGGGCTGGTTTGAGTGTGTGGGTGCTCAAGGCTGCGTCCAGCCCTGTCAGGCTGGGGTTGTTCATCGGCCTCCCCTCGTGGTCTGATTTGTTGCCTTGCCTTGGCCCGCTGCTCTGTGTTGGTGGGACCTGTCACCAGCCTGTCCCTGCTGATGCGCTCTCCCCACCTGGCTGCGCGATGGTTGCCTGCTGCTGACGGCTGGCCGCCCCTCCTGGAGCTGCTCTGCTCTTGCTGCCCCTGGCAATGCAACTCTCAGCTCATCTTGCCTCGCTCTTTTCCAGCTCTACTTCTCTCTACTCCATGCTGGCGTTTGCCTGGATGCAGCCGATTTCCTCGAGTGCCAGAGAAATCAGAACGGTCCCGATGCTGCTGTGGTTTCTGCAGTGTCTCAGAGGTCCCTCAGGCTGCAAGGCAGAGCCTGCTGGAGGCTGCGAGCATCTCCTGCGGCTTCTCGAGCTGAGGCTGTGATCTTTGCTTCCTCGCTGCTGAAGGAAATTTTAAGCAGCCGCTGTCATGCTGTCTGCAACCCTGTGCTGCTTCGTGGTGCTGTGAGCTGCTTGTGCAGGAGAGTGCTGTAGGAGAGCAGCTCCACTCGTGGCAGGACTGGCTCAAGAGGCTCAACGGGCACGGTCTCTTCTGGAAAGTGCTTCCCTGACTGCCTGGCACGGGCTGGCTCCGGGAAATTCAGCCGGGCAAGGCTCCTGCGTGCTGCCCCACTGCCACCGCCCAGGATCTGGGTGCCTCCTGGCCCTGTGCCTGCCTCCTGGAGGAGCAGCACCCGCAGCTCTGCGACCCGCTGGGCTCCGTGCACGAGGCACAAGCGGCGGCTCGGAGCTCTGCTGGAAGGGGCAGCAAACGCCCGGCCCCGCGGGAACGTCGGAGGCACGGGGACCCTGCCGCCTGCGAGCCCCCCCCCCCCCCGCTGCCCCTCCCTGGTCGCGCAGCCGGCGGCAGCTCCCAGCCCTCCCGTGCCCACCCGGTGCCCCCCAGGGGCCGCCAGCCCGCAGCTCACCGGCCGTCCCCGGAGCCTCCCCGGCGGAGGATGCGCGGCCCCGGCCCGGTAAGTGCCGCGCCCCCAGCCCCACCCGGGTGCCCGCAGCTCTCACCTCCATCCCCCTCGTCCCGGCCGCCGGCGGGACCCGTGCCGGTGCCTCGGGCCCCCCCCGCCGTCCCGGGGGCCAGCAGGACGGACCGCGGGTGCGGGGGGCTCCTTCCCCTCCCTCCCCTCGCGGCGGGGCTCCCCCGGCGCCGCTCGGTGCTGCGGGCACCGGGCAGAGCCCCCCGGGAGGGGCCGGCCCCCGCCGCCCGGTGCCCCCCGCCCGCTCCGTGCGCCCCGGGCGGCTGCGGCACCGCCGCCGTGCCCGCTGCTCCCGGCCGTGCCCGGCCGCACCGGGGCTGCGCGGGGAGGAGGCGGGGGGCGGCGCGTCCGCCCCCGGCTGGCTGCGGGGAGCGGCGGGGAGGGGGGGGGCGAGAACGGGCGGGCGTCCTGCCGGCCGCCTCCGCGCGTGGCCGTGGGCGAGGCGCGTGGCCGGGTGCCCCCGGCCGGCTGCGGAGCCCCGGGGGTCCGCGTGCGCGCACGCCGGGTGCGCCTGTCCCGGGGTGGGGGCGATGCGGGCAGCGCCGTGAGAGGGTCCCCGGGGGTGTGCGTGTGCCCCCGGTGCGGCTCTGTCCCGGCACGCGTGGGCACAGCGCCGGGGGGGCTGCGTGCGGGGTGCGCGGCTCTGCCCCGCGTGTGCCCGGCGCCACTGAGGGCAGCCCAGCAGGGAGAGGAGAGGGCTCCCCGGGGGGGGCTGTGCTGCCCCCCGCCGTGGGGGCTGGCAGGGCTCGGGGGGGCGCAGCCAGGAGCAAACTGGGCAGAGCCCACGGCTGGACCTGCCTGGGGTGGGGTTGGGCTGAGCCCCCCGAGCTCCACCTAACAAAAATGTGACCCCGGGGTCTGCGTGCGCAGGGGGCTGCCCAAGTGCTGTGTTGCAGGGGGAAGCCAGAGGCCGTGTGGTGCCTCCGAGGGCAGAGCCTCCCCTCGGGGTCCAGCCAGAAGCTGCCACAACCCTCTGCTGTCACAGGGGCAGAAGTCCCCGGTCCTTGAATCTCATCCAGGCAGAGAACCGCTTTCCTGCAGCCTCCAGCCCGTCTTGCTCAGCTGAGAAGCTTGGCTCTTCAGGAGCAGTCCCAGCAGAAACAGGTAATTGGCTACAAGGTGGGGAAAAATGGTCATAAATGCGTGATAAACACAACGTTGCACATGACTCTGTAATTTAGCAGGCTACTGCTGCCTGTAGTGGTATTTATTATAGCACTCTCCCTGAAACTAGATTAACATTAAGGGAAATTCTCTCGTGATTACTAAAATATAACCTAAAATTGTAGCCTTCTTTGGTAAAAGATGATAATAACAATAATAATCAGAGCCAGCAGAAAAATGAAGTAGGTCTTATTACGTTAGCAAGCGTTTAGGAAAACTTTATGGCAGCTTCTTTATTAAATCAAGTAAAGCAAAGACTTCTCGGTAACTTGCTAAATTGCCCATATAAGCTCTGAAAATGTAACTGTTTGTCCATTCATTTTCACAGATGCACGCACAGCAGATTATTTGTAGCAAGGCTCTACATGCAGAACAGATTTAGAATCACAGAAGTTGCCTTGGCAGGATGAGAGCTCTCCCCAGGAGTGTGGGTTTGTTCTCCCTTC
The DNA here is from genome assembly GCF_009819795.1 of Aythya fuligula. Classification (NCBI taxonomy): domain Eukaryota; kingdom Metazoa; phylum Chordata; class Aves; order Anseriformes; family Anatidae; genus Aythya; species Aythya fuligula. The sequence continues at coordinate 21,435,857 of NC_045569.1, read as the reverse complement.
TGCTCCCCATGGCAGCGCTGCAGCTCCCGGGCTGGACCAAGAGGAAAGGCGCCCACCTGCCCCGGTGATTCCAGAGCTAAGGGCAGCGAGGTACAGCCACAACGGGGGAAAGGTTCTGGGACCTCAGATGTGATGGGAGTGGGCGCCTGCATAAGGGCAGGGCGATGTGACAGACCAAGGCTGTCCCTGGGGCAAGGTGCCCCTGTGGAGGGGCCTGGGCTGGTGGCCTCATCCAGCTCCTGGCGGTGGTGTGCCCTGGGCTGGTCGCACCCCACAATGTGTCCACTGAGAGGTTTGGGGGGGGCTGCTTCAAAGGGAGGGGCTGCTGCGTTTCCAATGTGTAGCATTGGCTGCTGCACGGAAAGCTGGCCGTGCTGTACAGAGGGCTGTGAGACACGGTGAGTGGCGTGTGACATCCCCCAGGCTCTAATTATTGCTCCCAGTAGCTCTCCTCTCTGTTAGGTGTCAGCAGCAAGAGCCGAGGAGCCGGCACCCCCTGTCTGCACAGGACTCTTGCCCAGCCCTGTCCTGGTGCATGGTGACGCCGGCTCCATCTGCATGTGGGTTTCCAGCCCCGAGGAGCTGCTGGTGGGCTGCCCATGGGGCGTTTTGGGTTGGGGCTGGGTGTGGGTAGTGCTGGCAGGGCTGTGTGCATGGGCCAGACCGCTCAGATCACACCAGGGATACCCCACGGATGGGGCTCGAGTGTCCGTCGTAGCCCACTCCATTTCCACACCAAGCGTTTGCCTCCTGCTTCCTGTTTTGTTGAATAATACATAACGAGTGATTAATGGAGATGTGCCTTCCCTGTTCACACATTATCACAGGTTGCATTTTCTCAGCACTATTAGTTATTCAGAACGATTTGCTGAGTAATGCCCGAGCTCCTCGGGCCGCAGTGCCCTCCCTGGTGATGGGGTGGGGGGCGCGGGGGGCTCCCGGCTGCACCCACCTGCTCGGGGCCAGGTAAGCAGCACTGCGTGCCCAGTGCCAGGTCACCGGGCTGGGAGCGCAAGGCCCAGTTGGCTGGACATACAGACAGGTGTGCCTCCAGCAGGAGATGTGGGTTAAACGGGTGACTGGTTACACAGCAGGGTTGTGAATATTCCTGCGCCTTCCCTGGTTTAACACAAACACGAAGGGGTTTGGCTGAACCAAGGGTTTCGTAGAGATGCCTGGAAAGTGCTCTGTCATCGCAGCTTTAACCCACCCTGTCCTTCTGGGCTGAGCATTTTGAAGTCACCTCTGCTGCTGGAGCATCAGTGTGGCTCGCTCACAGCTCTCTGCTCACACAGATCAAGCAGTGCTGTCCGAGAGCCCCTGGGGGGCTGACAGAGGAGGGAGGGCAGAGCTTTGCCCGAGCTGCCAGGGCCAGCTCATCCTGCAGCTTCGTGCTGCTGGCAGCAAGCATGGGGCTGTCCAGGAACTGCTGCCAGGAGCCATCTGGGGGAGGCTGGGTCGTCCCAGAGAGGGGATTGGGGCCGGATCCTTGCTTCAGCCTCCTCCATCCAGCATCCCGGGAGGTGCCATGGCAACGGGGCCGGCAGCGATGGTTGCAGGGGGAGAAGCTGAAACTCTGGTGCAGGGGCTGGATGTGGCCCCGGGACAGGCTGCGCAGAGCAGGGGGCTCGGCTGGAAGTGCTGGGGGGAGGTCTGGGGCCTGGGCTGGGGTTGGAGAGGACAGAGCTGAGCCCAGCAGGATCCTGCCCCCAGGCACTCCAGGAGGGCCCTGAGTGCTGCCCATGAAGATGCTCTGGCGAGGGGCTAGGTGGGCACCTGTGCCCTGTGAAGCCACCGGCAGCACGGCAGGGCACGCGCTGTGCCGCAGGAGAGGACAGCAGAGCCGCTGGGTGCTTGCTGGGCTGCTCCAGCCACCTCGCTGCAGACAAGCGGGCAGCTCTGGTCAGTTTATTGCAGCTCTTGGATGCTATAATTAGAGCCTGGCCTGGGAGGAGGGACCTGCTGTCAGCTGCTTAGGGCCTGTGACGGGACATCTGGCGTGTCTGGTGCTGCTGTGGTCTCTGGCGCACTTGTTCCAGGGCTGCAGTGCTGCTCTGGGAGGCCAGAGCTGTGAGCACAGGATGGATGCGGAGTGGCAAGGGGTGGCCACAGCTCCGAGTGCTTCTGGGGCCATGCGGGGAGCTGCAGTGCACGCAGTGGGTGCCTGGTCGGAGCCCAGCCCATCTCTTGGGGTAGGGGCTCCTTCTGGCACAGCGGCTCCCCAGCCCTGCGCAGCCCACCCCGGGTGTGGGGGCTGCCGGGGGACGCGGGGACACGGTGCGCAGCCTCGCCTCTGCCGGCGGGCTTGGCTAAATGCAGACCGTCTCCCTGGGGACAGCACGGCGCTGGCTCTATTTTGGGTGCTCTTGCAGAACAGCTGGTGATCATCCCTTACACCGCGCGGAGATGGCTGCGCACGGCTATTTCTGCCAGCTCATCCACGCACGGCAGCTTTTTATAAACACGCTCGCCCTGCAGGGACGGACGCAGGTGCTGGCGGCAGCGGTCGGTGCTGGCGTCTCGCAGAGCACCACCTCTGCCCCAAATGCTGCTCCTGCCCTGCTGGGGCACGGCCGCAGTGCAGGATGTGTCCCCTGGCCCACAGGGCTCAGTGGGGCACAGAGCCCGGGGCTGCCTCGGGCACGTGGGGGTCTGGGGGCTCTGGGGAGCTGTCCTGGTGCAGGGACCGTGGGGACACTGCGTGGTCACCGCCCGGCTGGTCCTGGCTCAGGAGGGCAGCAGCTCGCCCTTACCCTGGGGCACCAGGAACGGGGGAGCAGGTAGGTGCCTGTTTGCTCCTCAAGGGCTCTTCCACATCCCATGGCATTGCCAGGGCAGGCGGAGGTGCTCGCATGGACCAGCAGCCCCCTCCTGGCTTTAGAAAATGCTGCCTGCTAATTTCTGAGTCTGAGCGCTGTGCGTGCTGCACGGCTGGACACAGGGCCAGAAGGGACAAATCCTGCTCAGATGATGTTCACCTCCAGCTCTGTGAGCTCCTGGGCCCCAGCCCTCCTGGGATGCCCTGTGCTGGACAACCTGTGCCATCTCCTTTTGTGGCTTCAAGGCAGCCCAGCTCTGAGCCTCTCCTGCCCAGGGGAAGGGAACCCCCACAGCTGCTGCTTTGGCAGGTCCATCTGCCCAGAGGGCGACTTGCTGGGGAAATCCTCCTGCTGCAGGCACAGGGAGAAGCCCGAGCCTTCTCTCCTCCCAGACCTGGTGAGGCCAGGGCTTGCTGCTGCTCGGGGATGCGCAGGAGCAAGGAGGCAGCTGAGGGGAGGACAGAGGGTGGCCGCTGCTGTCCCCTCAGGTGGCCCTGGGATGGGGAGCAGCAGCTGGAGGGCAGGGGATGGGCCCTGAAGTGCCCCCTCCATCCGTCCCCACCTCTGCTTCCGAGCTGGGCAGTCCCCCGGGGCTCATTGCCTCCTGCTGGGGGGGGGGCTCGGCCGAAGCACAAAAATAGCGGCCCCCTGCCCCGTGAGCTGTCGGAGGCAGGAGCAGCTGGTGATCCAGCGCTTCCGAAAGAGGCTGCATCATCGCAAGTGGGTCTGGGGTTTCTATGGCAACCGCGGGGTAAAAATAGTGTGGGAGCACTGGGGAGCTGCCAGGCCTGGCAGGGAGAGCTCCTGGCATGCGGCGCTCTGCGCAGCGGGGCTGGTGGCCGGGCCCTGTGCCGTGCCCCCCGGGGAGATGCTGCCCGTCCTGGAGCCCCTCTGCTCCATCCCCCTGCCCCTGGGGAGCTGCTGTCCCTGCGGGGGGATGCTGGGGTTGGGATGTCCCTCCTGCCCCTGGCTGGGAGCCCTGCAGAGCGGAGCCTGGGCTGCTCCCCGCGGTGACCCCTTTGTGTCCCCTTCGTGTCCCTGCTGCAGCGGGATGCTCGCTCCTGGGGGTCTCCATCCCGGCTCCATCCCGCCCTGAGCAGGGAGCTGCCCCGGGGCTGTGCAAAGCCCCGCTGGTCCCGTGCTGGGTGCGTGGCTGGGACCCGGTGTGGGGTGCCCTGGGGCACAGCCCGTGCTGCACTGAGCTCTTTTCCCTGCCAGGAAGCCAATCTGGGGAGCAGTGGGGAGCAGTGGTGTTCTGCTGGCATCCAAGCGGGGTTGCTTCAGGAAATGGGGAGGGCTGGGAGTGCTGCTCTCACGGGCTGGGGGTCGTGGCTCTGCCCCTTCCCGTGCTGTGTGCCCCGTGGGTGCAGCATCCATCCGTATGGGGCCTGGGTCCGAGGGACCGAGCCCCACGTGGGAGTGCCCGTGCTGCCTTTGCAGCTCTTCCCCCTGCCTGGCTTGGCCGCCAGCTCCACCCCGTTGGGCTGAGCCCCTCGCCACTCTGATCTCCCCTTGGAAATGAAGCCAGGAGAGGGGCAGCCCGTGGGGTGCAGTGGGACCTGTGGGTGACCCCATAGTGCCAGCGCTCGGCTCCGGGGAGCTCAGCAGCCAGCCCCTGACCCACGTCTGAGGCGTGAACAAAGTTTAAAACCTTCCTGTAAGCGAGTAGCGTTTGGGGATGGGTGAAATCTGGGTCATCCCCCATCGCTGGCTTGACAGTGTAGTGCGTTAATTACACTTTGACTCTAATAAGCTGTGTTAAGGCCTGAAAATAGAAATGCCACTGCGACGTGTCACCGAGCAGTGAGTGCTGCTCATTTCCTAATTACTGGGTGACATTTTGCACAAATAACCCCAGCGTGCTGCCCCCCAGGTAGCCGTGCCTTCCTGCCCTGCAGCCTCTGCCCCTTGCCTTCGCAGCATGGGGGGGTGGGTGGGTGTCCTGCACGGTGCGGGGACGCTGCGCTCGGTGCCAGCCCCTGGCACTGTCCCTGCTCGGGGGGCACGGGGCTGCCCGGGGTCCTCACCCTCACCCCTGGCCGTGCCTTCTCCTTCCTAGCACGGGTGTTTGAGAAGCTGCTGGGAAAGCGTTTGTGACCCCACCGCTGTCCCTTGGAGCTGAGCACCGGGGGGCTGCCTTTCCTCGGAGGCTTCTCTGGGCACATTGGTGTGAAAATGCCACGAGTGCCATCATTTCTTTCTCTCTCCTTCTTTCTCATTTCTTCTCCTTGGTCTCTGTCACTCCTGCAGTTGGTGGTTGCCTTGGCAACATATCTGTCTCCTTGCACTTTTTCATCCTTTTTCCTTTGTAATCTATAAATTCTTTCACCTCCACTTTTATTTTTTTTTTTAATCTCGGCTGTACTCCAGAGGATCTGTAGAGAAGCCCTCTGGATTGAAAGGCCTGGAAATACAGTCAGTGCCGGGCTGGAAAACCTTGGACCCCAGCAGGGGAGCATCTTTACAGCTGGCAGAGGAGGAGGAGCCCTTTGTTTCCCAGCCTGTGAAGCTGCACTGCTCTGTCTGAGCACGGCAGGCAGCACCATGGGTCCCTCGGGCTGAGCTGTCCCAGCTGGGGCTGTGCTGTCTGCACCAGGAGACGGGGGGTACCCGAGTCCTCCTGGGGCTGGGCACCCAGCGGGTCCCTGCCACATAATTCCTGTACGTGGCCAGCCCAGTGCAAGGGGCCGAAAGCTGGGCCTTGGAGGCAGGCTGAGCACCTCGAACAGAGCAGCTTTCCACAGGTTCTTGGAGCCTGCTGACTCCAGGAGTTAATAGGCAGGCGTAGGAGGAGCTGAATGGCAATTCAATTTGTAGCGATTATTTGCCAATTAAGATTAGCACAGGCAAATGTCTGGGATGGGCGGAAAAAGCTGCTTGGCCTGAGGGAAGGGGCTGCAAGAGAGAAGGCGAAGCTGGGGCGCAGGCGGGGGGAGCGCCGCAGCCGTGCCTGCCTGGAGCTGCCCCGGGGGGCGCAGGAGGTGTGGGGTCAGAAGCCACTGCTCCCGGGGAGCCCTATGGGGACGGTGCCAGCAGCTGTGGCCCACGGGGATCGCTGCCGTGGGGCCCTGGGGGCTGTGCTGGGGCGGTGAGGAGGTGGCAGAGCCAGCAGTGGGTGAATGTGGGTGCTGAGCATCACCTCCAGCCCCCCTGGGACGGGGGGTGCTGGGTCACGCTTGGTGCCCCAGGGATGGCACGTGCTGCACCCACGAGCACTGGTGACTGGTGTCCTGCGTGTCCGTGATGATGCCATGAGGTCCCTGCTCTGTCCCCTGCCACATGCGTGCTGGTGGCCTCTAAGGCAGGAGGGACCTGGGGAACCCCCCGGCCTCCCAGCTCCCTGCTCAGGGCCAGCACTGCTGCCTGCGGCCAGGGCATTGGGCAGGGGTTGGCACCATGGGCGAGGGTCTCTGGGGGTTTTGGTGAGCCTCTGTGGGGCGTTATCTGCCCCACTGCCTCCTGGCCAGGTGCCTTGTCCCTGATTCCTGCAGGGTGCATGCAAGCCCTGAAGCTCGGAGGTGGCTGTTAAAGTGTTTTCTTGTGTTTGCGTTGCAGTTTGATGGGGAAAGGGAGATGCAGGCAGTAGTTCCCACCCAATACTCTTCTTCTTCTTCTTTTTTTTTTTTTTTTTTTTTTTTTTAATTTAATATTATTAATCTAAGTTTTATAAATATTCATGGCAATGAAATCAATGCAAAAATATTCCATTCTCTCATTTTGGCAGTTTAATTTTAGAAACTCATTTTCTCTTGAGCTCTCTACTGAGAAGTCATTACAATGCTTTTTGGATCGCGTCTCACTCCTAACCCTGCAAGGATCCTCAGACGTAATAGCGCATGAAACAACAACAGCAAATGTCAGCACCTCGGCCTCGGGGCTGGCAGGGAGGCAGGGCTCCAGGACAGAGGCTGGGCCATTGCAGCGTGCAGGAAAATGCTTCCTAGCAAGCATTTCTAGCGGGCTGGGCTGGCTCTCCCTGGGGACACGGCCCTGTGGCACGGCAGCAGCAGCAGGACTGAGGAGAGCCCCTTCCCCCAGCCGCTCTCTGCCTTTCCCACACTGCAGATGGCACTGGTGGTGCTGGTGCAAGCTCTGCACGCGCCCTGCTTGGAGTGAAGCTCCAAGCAGGGCGCTCCATTTGGTCTGACCCGATGTCACCCTGCTCATGCTCTCCGCATTAAAGGTGACTGAGGTCAGGAGCTGGCACCCGCATTGCATCTTTCTGCGTCCCCTGCCCCGTTCCCATTCAGAGCATTTTTTGTGCCCCAGGCAGGTTAGGTAAATAGCGCCTGAGCTGCGCTGCCGCTCCTGCCTGGTGCATGCAGCGCTGAGACCAGCACAGCAAACAGGCTTTCAGCTAAAAATCATCTTGATTTAAGCTTGTTTATATAGAAAGTAATTTTATGTTGACCTCATATGAATTCTGCACGGTGAAACATTCATTTTCGTTACTGTTTGAACAAGGGAACCTGGCAGCAGCCGTGAGGACGGGGCCGAAGCCCTATTTTATTAGCGGTGCGCTGCTGCAGGAGGGCACGCAACAGGCACCCACGTGCTCCTGGCTCAAGTTTGTGACTTGTTGAGCAGGGGCCTCTGCACCTCCCCAGCCACCAAAGGAGATCAATCACATCTGTGCTGGGCTGCGGGCGTCTCGCAAGCCAGAGTTCATTATTTCACTGCTTCTGAGGCCCTTACGCAAGAGAGGTGTCAGCAGGAATTTCTCCTCCCTGCTCCCACAAGCAGCCTGCACCGATGCTGCTCGCCTCACCTGGCTGTGAGCAGGGCCCTGGTGGCTCTGCTGAGCCCTGCGTGTGCGCTGCCATCGCACTGCAGAGTCAGCTTCGGGTGGGAAGCAGCAGGGACTCGGCAAGAATGCGATAAAACAACAATTTATTCACTTAGCCGGGTGATGCAGCGGGGAGTTTTGTTAAACTGCACTCTGAGTTATGTGCTGAAAATACACGGTGTGAGGTTCATAACTCGTCCTTCGCTTGTCTGAGAGCCACCCCTAAACCCATCCAGGGGACAAACACTGAGCACGGAAAATAACGGCGCGGTTTGAGGTGCCCGTGCTGTGTCCTCTGCCAGCGCGGTGACACGCCGCGGCTCCCGGCGGTGAGGAGAGGTGCTCGGGTGGAGGAGGGAGATGATTGGAGTTTGCCTTACACAGAATGCTTGTCGGAAGAGAAGTGATCTGTATTTAACAACAGCGGTGCTGTAATAACCTGCAATTACCTCCAAGCACAGCCTGTGGGGGTGGCTCTTTGCTGGCAGAGGCTCGGGGGAGGTTGGCGCTTCCCTTCCCTTCCCTGCGCTCTGCTGCCGACAGTGCGGTGGTGGCTCGGGGGTGCTCAGGGGGTGCCCTCCCTCGCCCGGCTGCTGCTTGCAGGGGGAGGGGGCACAAAGGCACCGACACAGAGCGGTTTGCAGAGCAGCCCGACCTCCTGCCAGCCACATCACTGATCCCTGAGGCAGCAGCTCCCCACGGCCCAGGCTGACGCTGGGGCCTCGTCCTGGCACGTGCGGTGGCAGGGGGCTGCTTTGGTGCTACCGCCACGTCTGGTCCCCTGGCTCTGAGCCCCTCACCCAGAGCCGTGGCGTCCCGGCTCCCACGGCTGCCTGCCGACGTGCCGCCACGTCGGAAAGTGCGAGAGCTCAGCGTGATTAGCTGGCCCTCCTCCCCTGCCTGCGCAGCGCTGGGAAAATGCTGCAACGCCTCTCTGGCGAGAAAGCGAATTATGCAGGCTGGCTTTGCTTTGAAAAGCTTGTGATGTGTAAGCAGAGGAGGAAGACGAGGGTATCTGCGCGCTGCCAGGCTGGCTCTGGGCCAGCCACGCAAGGGAAGACACTTCTGCATGCCTCAGCACGGCGCCGTGCCGTGGAGCTGGCGCTGCGGGGGAGCTGCGGGGGCACGGCTCTCCCCCTGGCTCTGCCAGCAGCATGTTCTCTGGGGAAAAAACCCGTATACACCCCGGCATCACCCCTGCTTGCCCTGCTGTCCTGTGCCATGGCAATATGTGACATTTCTGCTTTCTTCTCTGCAGCTGTCGGCAGCCCCTGGAAAAGCCTCCTGGCCTCTTCGGCCACCGCAGTCGCGGTCTGCTCCTCCGGTACGGGGCTGGGGGGGGCAGTGATGTGCGGGGCGTGCAGGCAGGACCCTGCTGCCCCCACCACAACCCTCCTGCCAGGGCTGCAGCTGAGCCCCAGCACCTGATCCTGGCCCTGGGGGCTGTCGGTGGAGGGCTCAGAGCTGTTTTCTTCCCCCTTCCTTGTACCCACTTTGCCCCACTCCCCTCTCCGCAGGCTGCCTGTCCCCAGGGACCCCCGCTGCCAGGCCCACAGGGGACCCGAGCTGCAAGCGCGATGCGTGCACTGGCAGCCCCATTTGGCCCTCCCGCTGCCTGCTGAACCCTCTTGGTCCTGGTGGGAGCTCTGCATGCTGCAGCCTGGCTCCCTGAGCCTGGTGGTTGCCTCTTGCTGACAAAGTGCTGTCTGCGTGCTGGCCCCGTGCACGCTGCGTGTCCCCTTGTGCTGCGCCTGCAGGTGCTTTTCCATGGCTGTCTGAAGGGCTGCGGTGGTTTTAATATCTGTGCCGAGTGAAATTTCCTGATTCAGCTTTCATGTCCCTTGGGACACTTATGAAATATCCGGATTCTGTTTTTTTCCGAAGAAGTGGAATTTCCTATTTATGGATTTAATCTAAGGGCTACGTGCTCGGGGAGGGAAGGGGCTCTGCCTCCCCTGGGCACCTACGGCCCGGCGGCCCCATGGCTCTGCTGCCCTGTGCCAGTGCTGGAGCCGGGGCTGCTGCGGGGAATTCGGCTGCCTCAGTAGTTTTCCAGCTCGCGCTAAGCCCGCTTTTCATGGCTTAATCACACCGCCTGCGATGAGTGAAGGTTAAATGCACGCCGACAGTCTGCTGGCGGGCCCATCTGGGGAGGGATCAGGCGAGGTCCCGTCCCAGGGCTGAACCCCTCACACAGACACCGGCTGCGAGAGCTGCGCTCTGCCAACACCCCGTGCTGGCCCTGCACCACCAGACACGGTGCCACGGAGCAGCCAGAGCACCCCAGGTCCTGTCCCCTGACCACGGGGGAGCACAAAGGAGGAGGAACCTCCTCGCCCACCCTTGGCTTTCAGGAGTCCTGGGGAGCCACGGGGCGAGCGAGGTGCTGCAGGGCAGGGCACAGCCTGCTCACTGCCTGGGGCACCCATGGGCTGCACGTGGGGGCTCTGCTGGGGGCTGCTGGCAGCTGGGTGCTGCGTCTGGCAGACATTCAAGCAGCAATACCAAGGGCAAATTGTGGTCCTCCAAGACATGGAAGTACTGAGCATAAAGCCAGGGATGTTTTGTAGAGGAGCTGGGCTCTGTTCCTCCTGCTCCCTGCTGAGCTGGGGGGATGCCATGGGTGCTGTTGGGGCTGTCTGCCCCCTGCATACCCAGCCCCTGTTCTGCAAAGCTGAGGGCCCAACCCTTCCCCTTTTAGCCCGTGCTCAGCAGTCTGAGTCAGCAGGGCATTTGCACAGCAAGGATTTCGTCTCCTGACTCAGGCTGGCAGCGGCGCTGACGGAGCCTGCTGCAAATATTGACATTTCCCTCTCTGCTCCCAGGGGCCGCTGGAATCTCACCTGCACAGCCGGTGGTGGCAATGCCCCGTCCCCCTGTGGTGGGGGCTCTCTGTGTGAGCGTGGTGCAGGGCCGTGAGCTGCCTTGCCCACGCTGATCCTGGCCCCGATGCCCAGGGCATGGAGGATTTGGGCTCTCCTCCATCCCAGGGCAGCAGGGAGCTGCGGGTAGGAGACCTGCAGCAGATCCCTGGTGCTTGGAGCAGCTGCTTGTGAGGCAGGGGGCTGAGCGTGCCGGCACCTTGTGTCCCGTGGCAGCACACGCGGGGCCAGGGCTGGCGGCACAGGACCGGCACAGGATGGGGCTCGTGGTGCTGCTGGCATTGCCCATACAAGCAGGAACGGGCCCCAACCCCTGGTGCTGGGAAGGAGCTGGAGCACCCAGCACAGCACCCTGGCACCAGGAGACCCATTTTTGCTGAATAGTGAGACCTATTTCTGCTAGATTGTGAGCTCTGTGTTAGCAAGGCTGGTGCCAGGCGGATGGGTCGGAGCCTATTCTGTTCTCAGAAAACAGCAGGATGGCCAAACAGGACGTGGGGCACGCTCTCTGAGCCCCCACCCGCAAGGTTTCCTCCCCGGGGCTGGGCTGGGGGTCTCCCCGGGGTGTGGGGGTGCCCCCCGGGTGCCAGGCTCGGCGAGTGGCACCGGGTGCACCCAGCCGGCAGCGGGCTGCGGCCCCGCTGGGGTGCGGGCACCGGGGTGTGCAGCTGTGGGAGGCTGGCTGCAGGCACACCTTTGCATTAAGCAAATATCCCCCGTTACCTAATGCTTTCATTTTGCTTTCCTAACTGGCCGGTTTTGTTCTCATGACTCATGGGATATTTGCCTTTCTGTTACCGTCATTCCTTTCATCAGCTGCAGGCAGAGCCGCGTTGCCACCACTCACCTTTAAAATCATGTGCACATTCGAAATAAATAACTTTTAATGTAAGCAGTTCCAAACAGAAATAAAACACAGGCGTTTCACACTTATGCAAGTCTTACTTCTTACTTTTGTAATCGCTCTTTAAACTGATTCCAAAGGATCTCAATGGCACACGACACACGTCACCGACACACGAACAAACTGCAATTTGCTAAATCAGCGTTTCGCGACCCCTCGTACAAAAAGTACTTCAAGACCTCTTTAAAAAAACGCGTTTCCCTGCAGGGCACCTGTTGTCGATGCTGAAAGATAAGAAGCGGGGCGCAATACAACCTGCTGGCTCTCAGTACGGACCAAGTGTTTCTTTAAGCGCCGAGTTTGCTTTGCAGTCGGTTCCACTTAAAGCCAGCATCTGCAGCAGTCGCGGCACGGCACGCCTGCCGGCGCATCCCAGCTGCTGCCGTGCGGGGCCGGTGCTGGGCGAGGTCGCTCGTGTCACTCGCATACCCTTATCAGTTCTCCGTCCAACAGTTACAGTGGAGAAGCTGGGCTGGAAAAGTGATAAGGGGATGAGAATGGCCTCAGAAGACGCTTCCCCCCTAAAACTTCAGAATGAAAAAAAAAAAAAGAAAAAAGAAAAGAAAAGCTAAGCTGGTAACAAGTGAAATAAATCGTAAGACATCACCGGTTGCCTCCTCCCCAGCCCTCGTCTGCATCGTCTTCCAGAGGCCGGCGGTGCGGCGGGGCGATGCTGCGCGGGGAGCCCAGCAGCCCGTGGCTCCGCTGCCCCGCAGTGCCCGCGCCGCCGCTGCTCTGCTCCAGCCGCAGACACTCCCCATTCACAAATTTCATAACCTCCAGTCCCCTCCCTGCGGGTGGGATTGGACGCCCCGCTCCCCCCCCCCTCGGTGCGCTCCGCGGGGCTGAGCCGGCGCCCCGGCCCGTCGGATTAAGCTGTACAAATTGTGGGGCTGGAGACGGGCAGATTCGTCTGACGCTGCAGAAAGGTGCTGGCAGCCCTGGCCCCGCACCCCGTCCCGCTGCCGCCAACCCCCAAACTGGGGCTGGGGCTTGGGGTGCCCCCACTTGCAGAGGGTGAGGAACCCCATGGTGGCGGCTGGGAAAGGTCAATTCTGTCCGTGCCCACGCTGGCATGTCACTGCTCCTGTTTCAGCTGCAGGCCCCGGAGCCAAGCCCTGTTCCATGGTGCCAGCCCCATCCCGAGCCCCAGGGCAGCTCCTCCTGCACACCGTGTCCCTGCCCTGGTCCCCACTCCCCCATCCCATCAGTCAGCCCCTCAGCTCCCCAGGATGTGCGAGCAGACCCCAGCACGCCCCAGGGCCAGGAGGGTGAGCGCTGGGCTCCGGCTGCCTTGGCCACGTTCGTGGGCAGCCCTGGCGTGCCCCAGGCACCCTGCTCACAGCAGAGGCTGGAGCCGAGGAATCCCATCACCACTCCCCGGCTCGGGCTTGTGCTGGCTTGACACGGAGCTGCCGGGCGATGCGTGCAGGGATTGGCGAGCTGGCGGGCACGGTCCTGCGCCGCGCATTAGGTGATGCTTGGGCTGCGCTGGCAAAGCGAGCCCCAGCAACTGCTCGGGGGCCTCTGCTGGGTCAGCGCCCGGCTCTTTGCTGAGCGACCCAGGGCTCCTCTTGTCCTCAGGGCACCCGAAATGGGGGCACACTGTCCTGGTGCCTGCTCTGCACGGGTCAGGCCCTGGGAACCAGCAGCATTCAGCGGCGGTGGAGAACCGGTGAGGGTTTTCCGACAGAGTGCGAGGCCACAGCCGGTGCTGGGCTTGGTGTCGGGGACGCAGCACGGTGCTTTTTGTCTGAGCTGAGTCTGGAGCAACACCCACCGTGTCCTGTCCAGCCCCAAAGGCCCCAGGGCTGCTCTCTGGAGCCGGGCTCTCCCCCTGCAGAGCTTCAGATGCAGGAGCCCCCACGCTGTGACCACTGCGCTGTGTGCCACCACCAACAGGACCTTGGGCTTTGGGCTGGGGAGGTGACCGGGGGTGGCTTGGGGTGAGAGCGGCACACAGGGCTGGCACACGGCGAGGAAAAAGAAGGGAAAGGGTCTCATGTCTGGGTAATGTGGACATTTTACCCCTCCCCAGGTGGCCTGGCACCTCAGGATCTGTCAGGCTAACGAGGGATGCTCGTTAGCAACAAGCTAAACCCGTGCAGCACAGTCTGGGGTTAACGGTTGCCGTGCCCTGGCAGAGCACATCTGGTTGTGTGCACAGCGTTAATGCAAGCTGAATTTTAAAGCAGAGAGCAGGAAATCTCGCAGATAAGGGTGGAGTCAGTACAGCAGCCACGACACCGATGCCCTGTGCCCACCCTGTGTTTGTGTGAGAATTTTTAGGTGCAAACAGCCTTTTTTCCAAAACCTGAAACTTTCCCCCTGTTCCCCTGCTGGAGCACGCGGAGCCGTGTGAGTTTTGGCACACCCCTGCAGCGCGGCTCGCCAAGCCTCTGCGACAGCTAACGCAGGGCAGCTGCGGCTGATTCATTGTTTGCTCCATCTGGGCTTATTCACCCCCGTAACGCCTAGGTGGGGCCGCACCTTGTGGCCCCCCTTTCTCTCTGTGTGCCGTGCCGTGCCGTGCCGTCCGTCCCCAGCTCCTGCTGAGGAATGCGCCCGGTGCCTCGCTAAGCCCTGCTCCATCTGCAGCTTGCCCCAGGCTCCCGGTGTCCGTTGCAGCAGCGCCCAGCTCAGTAAACACGGCACATCCAGCTGACTCAGTAGCCTGCCGTGGCTTTATAACCTCCCCTCTGCATTTCAAGCGCAGGTCGGGAACATTTCCACCTTGGGGCTGCCAAATGCCAGCTGGGGCCCGGTGCCGCGCGGTGCCCACCGGGGAGCCCCTCAATGTACCAGGAGTGTGGTGCCGCAGGGTGCTTGGCAGGCAGCAGGGACCTTGGCTGGGGCTGCGGTACCGGGGCCGTGCTCGACCTTGGATTTGCTGGAAGGGACAAACAGCCTCATGCGAAACATCTGGGAGGAAAGGCGGAGGGACAGCAGACAGATGTTCTGCATCGCAATGAGCTGGTGCCGTGGTGCAGCACGTGGCCGCTGGAGGCACAGGGGTGGGGGTGCGCTCGCTGTGCCCCCCAGCTCTGGCTGAGCACGTGCCCGCACGGTGCCCGTGTCTGGGCTGACACAAGAGGCCCATGGGTCGTGGAAAGGCTGAGGAGCTCAGGACACAGCAGTTTAGGTGGAGGACAGGACTGGGGGCCAGGGAAGCTGGACCAAGTTAAACTGGGTCAGGAGCTCTGCAGGTGTTCCAGCACGAGGGCTTCTGAGAGCACCGACTGCTGTGGCCCCAGCTCAGCACCTCTGGGAAATCTCTGAGATACTGGGTGGATGGGTCTGTCCCCATGCCAGCCCCTCCCCAAAAATGACCGAGCCTGGCTGTGGGCTCAGGGCCGTGTGCGGCCACGTCTCTGCTTTGGGGCTGCCCCCCTGCAGAAAATCACCGGTGGACGTTTTCCCCCTAGCTGCGAGGGGTGTCACGAAGTTTTGCAATCGCCCTGGGGGCTGCTTCCCCTGCTCACAGGAGGCTCACGTCCCGCTCCAGTGGTGCCCGAGCCCTGCAGCACTGCTGGCCGCCAGGACACCGATGTCCCCCCACGTCCCCACGCCCTGGGCACGGTGTCCGGCTGCGCGCCGCTGCCAGGGAGCGGTGGGAAAGCTCCGCGGGCTCAGGACACAAAGGCTGCGTGACCGGCGCTGCCGGCCAGAGCCGGGCCTTTCATGTCTGTGAGCAGCCACTGGGCAAGGACAAAAAGAAAGAGCAGCCCCGGGTCCCGTGTTGGTTTTGGTGATTATTTCGTTGAGTAGCTTCAAGGGATGTGAACATTTGGTTCAGAGTAAACAGGGCGCTCTCCCAAAACGAGCTTCTCTGCAGAAGCTGCTCATTCATAGTGCCGACGTGGTCGCAGTGGGTTTGGTGCCCCAAATACCGGGGCACAAAGTGTCCCCCAGCGCCCAGCAGCACTGGGGAGGTGGCAGCAGGGAGCCACAGTCCCCTGCCACATCCCCAGCTGTGGTGGGGCCGAGGTGCTGGAGCTGCAGGGGCTGGGGCAGAGCTCCCAGGCAAGGCCCTGGGTGCAAGGCAGGCTCCCACCGCAGCTGCTCCACTTTGCTGATTTATTTGTTTTACTGGCCTCCTTCCCCACATACTTCTGTTATTAAAGTAGCTCTTAGAGGGAAGAAGAAAAGCGAGCTTTCTCCTGCTCCCCTCTGGAGAGGGGAGACAAAAATCCCCCTGGGTCGGGGAGGAAATTGCAAATACCTCCTGGTGCCTGCAGAGCCCGGCCGTGCCCCTTCTCCCCGCAGCTGGGTGCTCCCTGGGGGTGCCTCGCACGGGCAGCCCGCTCTGGGGACTGCTCGAGGCTCGTGCCCATGGTGATGTGTTGTCACTCAGCTCTGCCAGCAGCCTCAGTTTCCCAAGGCTCCAGTTTCGGGCTGCCTCCCAGCTGGTTTTCACTGGGCCTGACCTGGTGTGGCCGTCCCACTTGTCCCTGCATGGAAGGCACCCGCTGGCACTTGCACGTGCAGGGGATCCCAGCCCCTGTGCAAGGAGCAGGGCCCAGGAAAGCAGAGGCACAGATGGGCATCCAGCCCGGGACCCTGTGAGGCTGAGCTCACACAGGGCCCTTTACCATGTGTCCCCCCCAGCAGCAGCTGGTGGGGGGCAGCAGGGCATGGCCTGGGCTCTACCAGGGCTTTGGTGCACCTCAGCCCCTGTCCTGCCCCGTGCAGGGCTCAGGGCAAGCAGGGAGGCCCCGGGGCTGTGGGGCAGTGCAGTGATGCTGGGAGCCCGGCAGCTCCGTGCTGCGAGGCTCCTCCTGCCCCACGGCCGTGCCATCCTCCACCCCGACAGGGGCTGGTGGCAGAGGGCTGGGAGCTGTGGAGCTCTGCGAGGTGCTGGGGCTGGGGCTGTGGGGCTGCAGTGGCTGCACCGATTGCTGCACCGAGGGCTGCACCAGCAGCCCGTGGCCACTGGATGTCACCTGCAGCAGCAGCAGCTGTGGCCGGCTCCATGTGCAGCAGGATGGGGCAAGACCCTTGGCTCTGTCCTGGGGGGCACCGGCCCCAGCCCCTGTGGGATGTTGAAGGGTTTGACGGGGCTCCTGTGTGCGCCGAGGAGCCCAGCTGGCAACCCCCTTGTGCTGCCTCCACGGCTCCATGCCCACAGCTCCGGCTGCACGGCATCTCCAAGGCTCACCGTGCCTCCTGCACCACGATGAGCTGGGACAAGGCCGGGTCTTGCCTCTGGGGCAGGAGGGTGCTGGGGCCTAGAGGGTGGATGCAAATGTTGCAGCGTTTCTCCTTAAAAAAAAAAAAAAAAAAAGCCCAAGGAAACAGGTTTCCTGTCTCAGGCCCCTGCTCGGTCCCTGTGTGGGTGTCCCAGCTCTCTGGGTGCTCCTTTTGGTGTGCAAACCACCTGGAGGAATTCCCCGTCGGGGCAGACACCCGTCCTGCCCATCTGCCGTGGGGCACATGCAGCAGGGCTGGCACACACCGTGCCTGCTGCCAGGGGCTGCTGCACACCCCTCCGCAGCACCGCTGAGACCCCAGAACCCCTCCGTGGGACCCAGGCCCTGCAGGGGCTCCCCTGGGTCTGCCTCTGCTCCCCCCGCTGAATGTGCAGGGAGTCGCAATACCGTGGTGCAGGGAAGAGAAAAAAAAAAAAAATTAAAAAAGGAAAAAAAAATCAAGCAAAAGACAAGAATTTGTTCAGTTCTTACCAGTCCACAAAGCCTGCTCTGCTGTGCTGTTCCCAGGTTGCTGCCTCCTTTCAGCTGCTGTTCACACCTCCACATTCACCTTCCCGAGGTTTGGCTCTGTGTGCTGCTCCCAGATCATTGTTTCCTCTCTGCTCCTGTTGCTGCCTTTACATTCAATTTACCATTCTGGATCCCCGATCCCGTTCTGGCAGCACTCTGAGCAGGGGGCTGCGGCACCGCGGGCGCTGCGCTGGGAGGGCTCGGGGAGTTCGCTCCGAGGTGCTCCAGGAGTGCTGTTTTCATGAGAGGTTGGTAAGAACTACAAAATTACTACATCTGTAATGACATGACTGCAAGTACAATGTACTTCCATTTGGCATTTTTTTCCCCTAGAGAGCAAATTATTCATTATTAAGTTTCATTTTCACATCCACATTGTTCTGCTGTTGTGGGATACATCCTTTTAATATTTGAGATCAGTAATTGAAAGGGCTGTATGCAAAATTGTTTTCAGTGTCGCTTCTGCACGGAGGCGCTTTGGTAAAGCACCCAAAGCCAGAGGCTGGGTGCAGAGCACAGCTCATGGCTCCGCTGCTGCTGAAGGGCCGGCTCCTCTGGGCAGCTGAGTGTCCCCCCCTGCCCAGCAGCAGTGGAAGGTGCAGAGTCGCACCTGATTTTGCTCTTTGCTTTCTAAGAAGTTGTTTCCCCAGAGCACTCAGCTCACACAGCTCTTCCCTCCCGTGTCCCCCTGCTGCTGCCCACAAGGCACCTCTGGTCGGTGCAGGGCACGGGGGCTGCCGGTTCTCCCCCACCACCCACCCACCCCCACCAGCTGTGCGGCACAGCAGAGGTGCTGGTGCCATGGTGCCACCTGGGGAAACCTCCCTGGGGGCTGCAGCTTCTTCTTTCTGTAACTCCTAAACCGCGCCTGAAGCAGTGAAACTTTGCGGGCAGTTGTGCAGGGCCCAGCCAGAGCACAGCTGTGCTGCTCATTGCCTCTGCCAGAGCATGATTCAGCCCGACGTGCCCCATTGTGGGTCTGACAGGGATGGTCCCTGCTGTGCCCTGGTGCTCCTGCAGGTCACCCACACCTGTGGGTGCAGCGCAGTGGCAGCAGCACCCAGGGAGAGGACCCGCTGCGGGTGCCGGGCAGATGCTGCCAGGGCTGCTCCAGCCTCCAAATGTGCTCCTGGGGCTGCCCGGGCCCGGCAGAGACCCCTCCTGCAGTGGGGGCAGAGGAGCTGTGCCCTGCCCTGTGCTGGCCCTGCTGCGGGCACTGAGCTGCCCTGGGGCACAGCAGCGCCTCGCACGCAGCCCCCCACTGCCAGCCCGCTCCCTGGAGCAGAGAACCCCACTGCTTCTCCTTGGCTTTTACAAGTGACTGGGTTGCCCAAACCATTTCTGCCCCTCTCAGCATCAGCTCCCTGATTGCCCCCTCCTGCAGCAGGCAGCAAACCACGTCCTTCCCCTGACTGCACGTCCAGCCTCGTCCCATAAAGCCCACACTCTGCTGGCGTGCACCTGCGTAGGCATCTGTTTGGGAATTAGCCCCCTAAAAGCAATTCAACATAAATAAGCAGGAACAAAGCTGCGCTTCTGAAAGGTTTCCAGTGCGACCAAGGAAAATGCTGATTAAACGCAGCTGGGGATTTTCTGTGGCGTGGCATGAGCCTGAGGTTTCGGTGAGCTGGCAGCCCCGGTGCAGGACACACACCCCTGCCAAGCAGCCTTGCATGGGCTCTGTACAGAGAAACCCACAAAAAAAAGGTTTTCCAGTGTTATTTAAATCCCTGCTCTTGGTGCAGAGGACCAGTGCAGGAGCCTGCACATCGGCTGCGCTCAACCTCGGGGAGCGTGCGCGAGGCAGAAAACAGAGCTGGGCCGGCCCCGCGCTGCCAGGGAGCGCACTAAGCACGCGGCAAGATGCAGGTGGAGCCAGAGCCAAGTGCTGCAGCGGAAAGTGCCAGGGATTTGGGAAAACATGTTTTTTCCATCACCTCCTACTCAGCTGTTTTAGGAGGAGAGCGCGGAGCTGCAGCTCGCTGCTTCCTCCTGCTAATGACAGCGAGGAGAGGAGGGCTGCCCTCCGTCAGCGCGGGGAGGGGTGAGGGGGGACATTTCACTTCCCTTGTTATCTAGAGAGCAGCGGCTGCAGAGATGTCAGTTCCTGCAAAGTTCAGGAAAAAAAAAAAAAAAAAAAAAAGGAAATAATTGGCCCTGTGCTCCTGGAACACCTCCCTGCTCAGCCTTGTTTGTGATTTCTTACAGGCAGCCAGCACCGGCATCGTTCACAGCCCTCCTCCCCGGCTGAAAGCATCGGGGCATCCTTTTTGTCTCCGAGTTTTCCAGAGGAATGAAAATTGAATAAAAGATCAAAGTTCAGTGAACAAGAGAGCAGAGTATTTCTGGAACGCCCGCGAGCAGTGATTGCTTCCAGCCCAGCGCGCTGGGCGGCGCGGGCAGCGGGAGGGGAGCTGCCAGCCTGCGGGAAGCGGGGCCCTAACCCGACCCGCACGACGCTCACCGGGGAAGGTCTGTGCCATGTAACGGAGGAATCATCGCTGCCCCTGGGTGATCTTTCAGAAACCAAGATGCGATGAGCGAGCTGGGTATCACAATGCAGCAGAGGGAAAGTTTTCCACCAGGCGTGAGCTCCCGGCCCTGAGTTCCCGTGGCCCCAGAGATGGCTCCGGTGGCTGCACTGGCTGAGGATGCCAGTAAGGGGCTGCTGGGGTGGCTCCTGCACTCAAATGGCCCGGTGGCACCCAGGGATGTGTCCCCAGCACCGGGGCTGCACCTGGGTCTCGCCCCAGCAGCTGCAGAGCCAGGGTGCCCGTGTGCCCGTGCCCCAGGAAGCTGCGGTTTGGTTTAAAATAGCTCGCTCAGAGACATTTCTCCAGGCCTGAGCTGCTTCCCCAGAGACCACCGAGACTGAGATTGCTGAGAAAACTGGGCAAAATCCACCTCCTTAAAAGCACAGCCACCTCCCAGCAGATGCTGGGGAGCAGAGGGTGAGGCGGGAGCGGCTGTGGCACGCTCAGGACCCCTCACCGGTGCAGGCAGGGACCCACAGCTGGGAAGGGGCTCGGGGGTGAAACCAGGGCTGTGCAAGTTCCAGCACATGGGTGGCTGGTTCACAACCAGCACTCCCCAGCCATCCCGAGGCGTTGATTTGGAAATTGCTTTGCCCTGTAGCAGCAGCACAGCAGTAGCTCCTCTCTCCTTCCCTGTCCCAAGCGCATCTCCCCTGTGGTCCGCAGCTCGGTTGGCAGGCAGGACATTTTTTCCAGCGAGCACGCTGGGTCAAAGCTGCTTCTTAGCATGTTAGACAGTAATTTATTTTAAATGGGATGTAGTGGGCTGTTCGTTTTTGTCTCTTTACAAGAGAGCTCATCCTATTTATAACAAGGATAGGAAATGCATAAGATGTTCTACAGATCTATTTCTTTGCAGAACGAGACAAGAAAGCGTTCCCTGCGCTTTTCTTGTTACACGCTGTTTTAGAGCAGGGATAACATTTTATAGGGTAGAGGAATGTCTTTGCAATAGATCACAATTATGAGAGCCCAACGCAATCTTGTTGTCCCTCCGGTGACTTAGCATTTCAGGGATATACTTCTTCCTTGCCTCGCGTGTCATTTTGACTTAATTTACTAGTCAGGAGCATTCCTGCCACCCTCTGCCCTGCAGGGTAAACACGGCTGATCTCCCAGGCTGCGGCCCCTCGCTGCATGCAGCGCCGGGTGGCACCGCTGCCCACCGCCAGCTCCACGTGTGATTTCCCACGGGGGGCTCTGCCTGCCTGTGGTCTGCAGGAGCACTGGATAAACCTCGTGTGGCACGGCTCCTCGATGGAGCAAAAGCAGTGCGAGGCAACAGGGGGGCCTTGAGCAGCTCTTGCAAGTAGCGTGCTCGGGCTGGCGAGGCTGCTGCTCCTGTTGCAGCAGTGCAGCCCACCCGGGGACCCCGTGGCACCCTGTGCCCACCCCTGGCACAGTTGCAGCCAGGAGGCAGCTGGCGGCAGAGCCACGGCACACGCTCCTCTGCAGCTACGGTGGGGGACCGGCTCCTCCTCTCCCCGCGTCCCCATTTATTTTTGGCTCCCAAGTTGTCATAAATGATTTGAGCTCAACAGTTTTTAAAATTTGAGCTCCAAACAGCTATTTAAAGCCTTGACAGGATGCAAGAGTGTATTAAAAGCTTATTTTTAGGCCCATTCTTAGCGTGAGAGGCTCACTCAGAGGCAGTTCAGCCCCCCTGCTTCCTGCTGGCTGCACGAGACGGCCCTGGGGATGCGACCAGGAGCCACAGGGGCTGGGGCCCATCCAGCTCACAGCCCTGCGACCCTGCCTCACCCTTCACTTCCCCACCGTGCCCCCACACCCTGCAGCCCCACATGGAGGTGGAAGGGCTGGGCACTGCCCGCAGGAGCCCCCGGCTGGTGAGCTGTGCACGGGGGGTGAGCCGTGCAGGTGGGGAGCGACCTGCATGTGCCGGCAGCACTGCTGCACCAGACACAGGAAACGTCTGGGAAACCACCTTGGTTCTGCTCTGGCAACACACTGAAATGTTTTTTTGTTGAAAACCCAAAGTTTGAGTGTGGCTGAGGTGGGCACGGCCCCAGGCCCTGCGGCCCCACGCTGTGACGTGCCACCCCGCGGCTCCTGCCCCGCCGTCTGCACCGCAACGCCCACGGCTCGGGGGGTGGCTGCTGCAAAGCAAAACGGATTTGTTTCAAAGAGGTTTGGGATCTGCCAGTTTTCAAAGTTCTTGTGATTAATACAGAAATTAATTAGCATGTTGCAGATTTAAAAATTCTGTTAATTAGGGGTTGATGTTGCTAAGTGTCCCAACGCTTCGCAATGGAAGAAGCTTTCTGAGCACACTTCTGCTCTCCACATATTTTTCAATTAAAATCTCTTATGCATA
The DNA here is from genome assembly GCF_009819795.1 of Aythya fuligula. Lineage (NCBI taxonomy): Eukaryota > Metazoa > Chordata > Aves > Anseriformes > Anatidae > Aythya > Aythya fuligula. The sequence goes on along the minus strand of NC_045569.1, from coordinate 21,413,877 downwards.
TATTTACCTCCCGATGTCCAGGAGTTCTGCTGGCCTCAAATATTTAATTCCCCGCAGTGGGCGACTATAGTTCTGATCTGGGATATTTTTCGGCCCGCGCTTAATTAGTCATAATTCAGAGGTTTTCATAAGTCACATACTGCACATGCTTAAGTGATAATGAGGTATTTCCATGCTGAATCACCAACTAATGATTTACAACGATGATTTTGTTATTAAATCTGCAACCCCTGGCTCCAGAGAGCAGCGTTTGGGAGTAGCCTGTTTGCTAATACATGGAGACAGCGGAATGCAAGCAGAAAATATTATGAACTCGTCATTAGAGCGCTGACATATTGATGTGGCACCTGCACCTGCCTGCAGGGTTTTCCAAAAAACGCTCAGGAATGAGGCTGACAGATTGGTTATTTTCAAATTCAGGCTGCTTGTTTAATGCACCGGAGCCAAGCTCAGAAGCAGCCTGTTCAAGGAGCCAACGCCGGAGAAGCACGGCGGCACCGGGAGGGCCACGACGGGCACACGGCCCCTGCCCACCCCGGCCCTGCGGTTTCCCCATCCCACTGCCCCCCTGGGGCGGCTTCTGGGGGCCGGTTCCTGCCCTGTGCACCCCAAAGCGGTGCCACCAGACCCCTCATGCATTTTCTGCAGCTCCTGTTCCCTTCGTGGTGCGAGGCAGCGATCTGCTCCCAGGACAGGGCGGGCAGACAAAACGGTTCGTAGGCTTCAGCAAAGTGAGGCCTCGGTGAGAGGAGCCGAGTGCTCCCCACTGCAACTCACCTCGAAAAGGTGAGCGAGATGGGATTTTTAAAAAATTCAGTAGGTTGTATTCACACGTAGCAGCGGCGCAGTTTCTGTTTGTGGAAACATCTCCACGGGGAATCGGGGAAGTGATGCATTTAGAGGGTTTCGAGCAAGAAATTGCAAAAATGCTTCCCCATGGGTAAACACAAAACACGCAGTTAGTGGTTGTGTTTATTCATGAGCACAACTGGCCACAGAACAATTGTGCTTTGCAGACACCCTGGGAGCAGAGCACAGGGCTTTTCCGCCCGTTTGCCTCCACTTTGCTGGTGCTCAATCTCTCCTCTGCTCGGGAGGAAACAAGTCCCTTCCCACAAAGTCAGGAGAGATGAGAAGATTTCCTCGGCGTGCTGGAGATGTGAGGGCTGGAGCCAGCTGTAGCAGGAATCCATGCGTGGTCAGAGCCAGGTGACGAGGAGAGCACGGCCCCAGCAGTGCCAAGGCATTTTCTCACACCACGCAGGGTGTTTCTGTATGGCCCCTTTTACCTGCTGTACCTCGTCCTAAAAGCTTGGCCCCTTTGTGGTGTTTTGGGCTGATTCCCGAAGCGAAGGCAGGAGGTGCTGGTGGCAGAAGGAGTTGGGCTGATTCCCCGTGCTGCCTGCGCCCACCTCCACGGGCCCAGCACCAGCAGAGCCTCAGGCAGAGGGGTGCCCAGAGACCTACTGGGGGTGCCCAGAGACCTGCTGGGGGTGCCCAGAGACCTGCTGGGGGTGCCAGAGGGAAGGGGCAGAGCAGGGCCCCCAGCCCCAGCACTCACACCGCACGGGGACAGCTGGGCAGGCCCCATACATGCTGCTGCCCAGCACTAATGACCCAGAGCCTTCATATATCAGAGGGTGCTGGGGGGGAGGTGTTGATTAATTTGAGGGGCTGCTCCATGTTCCCAGGGCTTGAGGAGTCTCCTCTGCATGCAGCCAGGTGCCCCCTGCTTTTTGGGGGCAGAGATGAGGCGCTGCACAGCCCCCCGGTGTATGGCAGGGCTGGGAGCTGTGCCTGCCCTGAGGGCATGCTGCCTGGAGCATCCAAGCAGTCAGAGATTTGGCTTGGGCTCTCCAAATTGCTCTTCTGATCAGAGCTGTTTGTTGGGAGCCTCCAGTGCTCAGCTGCTTGGGCCCCTCCACTTTTTACTGCCCCAAGCCAGCGCTGCACGTCGGTGCCTGCCAGGTGAGCCTGTGGGTGCTGTCGGTGAAATGTGCAGCTTGGAGCGTGCGAAGTGTTGCTGGTTATTTCCTCCGGGGTGTTTTCCTGGGGATTTGTTCCCTGCTCTGGGTACACGCTGCTCTGTTACTGCCACGTGCCCCCTCTGTGCCCGTCCTGCAGGCGAGCGGCTGAGCCCTGCTGGGCTGGTGCCAAAGCGCCGGCGGCTCTCCCTTGCTGCTCTGCAGTGAAATGCGCAGCCTTGGTGAGGTGTTTGGAGGAGAAGGAGCTGGTTCTCACTCCTAAACTCTCACTCACTTTCCTGGCAGAGCTGTGCTGGATTGAGGCAGGCGTGGAAAAGTGGGTCAGGCACTCATCTCCAGTGCGAGCGGCACCGATGTGCTGCCCCGCTGCCTGCAAAGCAGCGAGCGCCGTGCTGTGCTTCCACTGCCCATCCCTCCGGAGTGCTCTGCCTGCAGGGGCTGTTGGCTGGTCCCCCTCGGCTGGGAAGGGCAGAAGCTTTCCCCGCAGTCAGAGACTGACCCACGATGTGCTGGGTGGGTGCAGCCCTCGCCTGGGGGCTCTTGTGGGCACGGCCCGGGGCAGGGCTGCTCCCTGACGGCTGCTTTGGGATGCTGTGCCTGAGCCCCCGGCCGTGTGTGCGTGCTGGTGCCTCCGTTAATTATAACTGCCTGGCCTTTAAGCTGCCGATGGGAGCCAGCTGCACAGCAAACCAAGACAGCTTCCCACCACGCAGCCAGCCAGCCTTGTGCCTCTTCAGAGGCAGCGTGGGCTTTCCTGGTGTGTGCAGAGTGTGGCGGGGGGTGTGTGTTGGGGGGGCTCAGTCCCGTGTCCGGCAGCCACTTCCCAGCCACATGTGGGCAGGAATGGCAAACAGCCTCACCGCAGCCTGAGGACCGAACTCTTCCAGGCAGGAGTGAGATGCCACCGAAGGCAGCTCCCAGCTTGAATTCCAAAGAGCAAATCCCTCCAAGAGGCTGGCTGCGGGCACTGGGGCCGGGTGCTGGAGGTGTGTGGGTGCTGCTGGGCGCTGCTGGGTCAGCGTGGGCCCCTCCTGCTCCGCCGGCTCTGCAGAGGGAGCCAGTGCCCACAGCAGCTGCCAGCTGGTGCGTGATGCTTGCTCATGAGATGCAGGCAGGAGCTGCAGTGTACCAGCCAAAATGTTCCCCAAATAGAGGAGCTATTAATAGCTGGGCGAGGAGTTTAGGGAGAGGCAAGCGGGCTCTCTGTGGCCAGATTCTGTGCTGGCAGCTCCCTGTGCTGAGCAGAGGCATCCCCCAGCTGCAGGAGGGCGCCTGTGGCTCCGAGACCACTGGTGTCCGGAGGGTGGGTGGCTCCACAGTCCCAGTGCGCTGAGCAGCTCTGTGTCGGCTACAGTGAGCAGAGCCCTGTGCTGCCTCCCCTGGCTTCACACTCACTTTCCCCTGCCTCGGGAGAATTTTTTGCTGCTGCTGAGATTTGGGGGCTGTCTCAGAGGCTGGCTGTCCTCCTGAGCTGGCTGCTCGCTGTGCATCACCTCCTGCTGCTGCAGGGAGCATCCTGGGGACACCAGGTTGTGGCTGCAGCATGGGGCAGCCTGACTGTGTTGGGGCTGGCTGCTTGGTGGGCAGAGGATGCCCATGTTTAGCTGCTCCAGTAGCATGGTTTGAGCTCCTTCATGGCTGTGAAGGGTGGGGAAGCCATGTGTGGGAGGCCAGAAGCAGCCCTATGCACGGCGTCCCATCCTAGGACATCAGCATGGTGATCACCAGCAGAACACCTTCCTTGTGTAGATCTTGATTAGAAAGAGATGGGATGGGAGGGCACACGGAGCACAGCGTGGGCAGGCTGGAGAGGGGCAGGTGGATGGAAGCTGGGGAGTTTGTGAGCCCGCCAGAAGCTGAGTTTCCAAATGCAGTTCCTTGAGCAGTGCCCAGGAAGAGCAGGGCTGCTGCCATCTGCTCCGAGCTTAAAACCTGGACGGAGGCACTCGTGCAGTACCTGGCACATCCAAGGGCTTGCACAGAGATGTCCCTCGGGAGGGTGAGCAGTGCTGAGATGTTGACCTGTTCCTAGGCAGCCACCTTAAAAACACTGCTTTAGCTTTGTCCTAGGTGCCTCTGTCACTCCCGAAATGCCTGTTAATAAAGGCTGCCCATCCCTGCTGAGGTGCCTGGTCGGATCTGGGGGTGCTGTGGCAACCAGACAAGTAACATGTTCTGCCTCTTGTGTATGTAATACGTGAGCTATGTTTTCTCCCTCTCCTTCCGAGACCCAGCTTTTTGTGGAATAACACTGCTGAGCTCGGTGAGCTTCAAAGCAGAAGCGGTGGCTGCTGACCCCTCTCCAGGTACCTGCGGGGCTGTGAGTGGCACGGCGCAGTGCTGCTGGCTGCAGGGCACTGGGACACCTGCTCAGGTGCCTGGGAGGAAGAAGTGCTTGGCGTGTTGCAGACAGAGGGGTTTACTGCAGCTGACTGCAGGCCGAGGCAGCAGCTCGGTGTCACTTTGAGATGCTGCAAATGGCCACAACGTCTGCGTCTCCTGGCAGGAGGTGTCTGCGGTAGCTGCTCCCACCAGGTAACCAGTGGTACACCCCCGAGGGGGCAGCAGGGACTTCCAGGGGCTGCATTCCCCACCTGGGGTATATCGACCGCTTCACGACAGTTGTTGGTGCCCTTAGCTCCGAGGGCTGGGCTGTCGGCTGGGTTGCGCTGGCACTGTGCGTGCTGCTACAGCAGGGCGTGCGGCAACCATACCAGGAATGCATAATGAGATTAGATTTGACAACCCATCTTCCTGGGAACATCTATGTAATCTGTAATAAAATGAGATCAGCCAGCTGGAATTGCCACTCAGCTCCCGCTGAATCAGAACGCATTTCTCACGCCGGCCGAGCCTCCCCAGCTCCCCGCGTGAACGCGCCGCGCTCTGTGCAGGGCTCCGAGCTGCCCTGTTAGACCAGGAGCCATGGGCTGCTTGCTCCCTGCTCGATGCAGGCAGCAGAGCTCTTGGGCTCTGAGCACAGTGATGTGCCATGAGTGTGTCTAAGGTTGCAGGCTGCCTTTATCCTGGTTCGTTTTTACCTGCAAAAGCAGGTTGTTGGTGCCAAAAGGCGCGGGGTCGTGCTGGCACTGCGTAAGTGTCTCACCTGGCAGAGGTGAGGCCCGGAGGCATTGCAGGGGGGCCCTGCCCGCTGGAGGGCTTTCTGCATGGTGGGGAGGGAGGTGCAGAGATGGGGCCGCCTGCAGGGAGCCAGCTTTGGGCCAGCTTTTGGCCAGCTCTGTGCGCAGGGCTGCGCTCCACAGCCACCAGCATCCTCTGGGCTCCGCTGGGGCTCCACCTGGCGCTGAGGCCTGGGCTTCATCCCAGCTGATTTGTTCATGTTCTGGCTGTAGTCAGTGGGTTTTGTGTGTGTTTTATTTTTTATTTTTTGAGGATGGGACCGTCTCAGCTGGCTAGAAAGCCAACACACAGGCTGTGAGGATGTTTTTGTTAGGACGAGTGGTCGGGGATGACCTGGACGCATTCCGTGTTTCTTGCTCTAGATCCTGTTTCCTTGAAGAGCGCTCTCCTATTTTTGTGTTCTGTGGGGTTTTTAGCCAGGTTTCCTAGGGAAAGGAGGCATGCGTAATGGCAGTCCATCTGCCCGTCTCCCTGCGGGGGACAGAAGGCGCAGCGCTGCGGGGTGCTGCGGGAAGTGGGGCCGGGCACAGGATTGCTGGAGTGGCCGCCAGCCCCCGCAGCCCAAGGAGGGTCCCGCGCTGTCCCCAGGGGCCACAGGTGCCACCGTGCCAGAGGCAGAGCTGCCTGCAGCTCAGCAGCACAGCCGTCCTCGAAGGGTTAACATTTCTGTAAGGATATTCCATTTTCTAACTACACACCCCCCGCTGTGTTCAATGAGAAATGCAATGCTTTCTGCAAATTTGCATTGCTTTATATTTTGCTGTATCTTTTAAAAACTTGATCAGAAGCCTAAAGGGTACAATTAAATTCCTGTCTGAGCCGCGGCTCCTGCAGCACAGGAAGGTGCTGGGTTGACTTTAGAGGCTGGTTTATGTCCTACTTGTTGGCGCTAATTTTGCCAGCAGAAACGGTGCCTCCTGGAAGTCCTCAAGGACATGCATGGACCCGGTGATGAGCCAGGTAAAAAGCAGCACGTAAGGCACACCTGAAACAGGCTGTGTGTGGCTGGACCCTGCTGGGGCTGCCACGAGCCCACCCGGGCAGAAAAGCCCTGGCACAGCACTGAGGGTAGCATGAGCCCCATGGCAGCTGGGTATGGCAACATCACCAGTGTGCCGAGCGAGGGGAATTGGAAATGTAGAGGTATAGACACGGAACGCTGTCAGTACGTATTTCAGTTTAATGTTGCTGCTCTTGGTGTCTCGGTCACATCCTTGTCACCAATCCCTGAGCAGGAATTTTGTGCTGGCCTCCCTGCGGGGTCCTGCAGCAGGGCCACCCCGTGCCCCTCCTGTCCCAGGGCAGACAGAAGTGCCCCCAAACTCCCCGTTTTTTAGTGCTGGTGCTCCCGTGGTGCTGGAGCAGGTCAGCCCCGGTTGTCTCCTCCGTGCTGGTTGTGGTGCTGGGGGCACAGACAGCTTCATGTCCCACTGTGGTGCCACATGGGCTGGGGACACAGCAGGGCCAGCGGTGTCCGGGTGTGAGCCTTGGGCAGGGCGCTGGGCACGGGGTGCTCCCTGCCCGCTGCTCCTCTTCCCCCACACCCAGTCGTCACCAGCAGCTCCCACCTGGGGCTCACGGCCCCAGCACCCCCCGGCCACGTGCATCATCTCCCCAGCCCCTGCTATTCCCACCTTTGTGAGATCTTCACTCCAGGACTAATTAATTTTTAATAATATGCAGCATGCTTGTTTTCAAAAAAAAAAAAAAAAAAGTAAATTAATTTGTAAACCATTTGCGCTATTTTATCTGTCACTTAAGCTTCTGGGATTTGCAATTTTAATGCATTACATCAGTTAATCAAAATTCTCTTCCAGCAACAGTTTTAATTAAACCCACTTTCACTCTTTTTTTGCTAATTCAATGCTGTAGCTGAAGGCTGCTAATTAGATCATGATTTTTTTTTTGTTTTACATTCACCACTTACATTACAAAGCTGCAGAAGGGGAAGAAAGGAGGAGCACGGGGAACAGGGGGCCAGGGCAGCGCCTCCTGTGGGGCCGGGGCTCAGGGTCAGTGCCTTGCCAGGGCTTTTCCTGAGGGCTGGGCACTGGGCTCGTGCCCCAGCTACCTGGGAGGGGGCCTGGCCCCACGTGCATGAAGATGAGGGGTGCTGCAGGGCATCCCCAGCCTGGGGACAGGGAGTGCCAGGGGCTGGGGGGCTGTGGCTAAAGAAAACCTGGGAGAATGGAATGGAAACAAACCCAAAAAGCCCCCCACGCTTTTACAGGCTTAAATGTAAAACTCCTGACAGTGAGGGCCGGGCAGTGGTGCCTCAGTGGCTTTCTCTGTTCAGCATTAGCATCGGTGACTTCTTGTCCTTGTTACTTCTTGTTCCTGTTCCCAATGTTTGGGACCCAAGTAACACTTCTTGGAATTTTGTTTTGGATGCACCCAGGTGTGTGCAGTGATGCTGCAGTGCAGGTGTGACCAGCGCTGCGTGTCGCTCTGCTCCCTGAGCATCTAGGGGTGGGCATGGATGGCCCTGTGCCCGCTCTGGTCTCAGCAGGGATTTCTGTTGGGGATTTTTCTTCTATGGCTGCAGCTGCCTCCAAACAGCAGGGGGTGCCCGGGCCCGTCCCGGCAGTGTTGGTGCCCTGGCAGGGCTGAGCCGTGCTGGGGGTTGCAGCCTGCTGGGTTCCCAGTCTGCCCAGAGCCACCAGCAGCAGGCTCGTCCCTTCTGTCCCACCAGCACGTCGTCCCTGCACGCCTCCCCCAGCGCCGGCAGTGCCAGCTCCCCCTCGCCCACGTGCCCATCTCGGCGAGGCCCTGGGAAATGTTACTGCACTGAATCACGCCTGACTGCCAGCCAAGCCCTGCGATGCTCCTCATGCAGAGTGGGGGGGGGGGTTGGATCCGTTCTGGGGCCGTGCAGGTGGGAGTGGGAGGCTGCAGACCCCCGCTGGGGAGCTCCTGGGTGTGCCGTGTGCCGGGGGGACATCGGTCCCCTTGGTCGTGCTGGTTTTGCCCAGCTCGGGCTCTGCTGCTGATGCAGCCCGTGCTGTGAGCGCTGCACCTGTGGCTCCTAAAGAAATACCCATCAGAGTGGGCCAGCAGCAAAACGAGGCATTTTGCTGAGTGTTGGAGCTTGGTTTGCTCCCTGGGGAGGGCAGAGGACCCCAGCTGCTGGCAGTGCTGGCCCCGTCCCTTGCCAGGTCCTGGGCAGCCCACACCAAGCAGGGGTTCAGGCTCTCACCCTGTGCTTTTCCAGTCGTTTCCTGACTGTGAGCAACCCCCACAGGTTTGGGAGCAACCCCCTGTCGTGGAGTAACGTTGTCCTGGTGCAGGCGCTGCACGTAACTTCTGAGGCAGCAGCTTTGTAAAATTATCTGCTGTAATTGCAAAACCTCGTGGCGTACTGACATCACAGCCTTCTTATTACAAACACAGCTCCTTCTCTTTCGGCTGAATTTCTAAATCCATCCCTAAACAAACAGCTCTGCAGCAATTGACACCTGATCTGTTATTCAGATCCAACAGCAATATCTGCTCTGACAACTTGCTAACAAGCTTCTACGACAACAGTCAACATTGAGATAAATGGCTTTGACAGGCCCTCACTAAATTAGCAAATGTAAATGCGATCCAAAACGCTGTCCTGAATCCATGGTAGTCTTTTTGTGGCAGAGACAAGCTAAATATATTATTGCCTTTGCAAGCTGCACGGCGTATTTGCACCGTTTTAGTGCTCCACAAACAACCCCGTACCTGGCCCCAGCACACGATGCTCTGCAGTCGCTCCTGTCCCTGTCTGCTCCTCTTGTGCCATCAGGGGAGCCCCTGGGTGGCCGTGCAGCCCTGCCAGCCCCTGTCCCCAGCCCTGCCACGCTCCCAGCTCCAAAGCAGCTGGGCTGAAGGCAGAGCAGACCCCGTCGGGTGACGGAGCCGTCTCCCTGCCCCATGCAGTCCCTGGGTCTCTCTGGCCGCTTCTGGGACCACAAAGAAAGCTGTGCCCTGGGGTGAGCAGGGACCCCAGCCCCGGTGCTGGTGCCTCCAGTGGGGAGGAGGAGCTGGTGGAGGTGTCCCCTGGAGGAGCTGTCCTCTCCAGGCAGGGACACGCACACCCGCTGCTGTGCCTGCAGGTTCAGGGCATTTGGGGAGCCAGAGGTCCCTGCACCCCCTGCTTGCTGGTACTGCGCTCCGATGGGCAGCAGGGCCCTCCCTGCCCCAGACCCAGTTTCTCTCTAGATATTTGCTTTGCTCAAGTCTCTGCCATTTTTTGAATGCATTTTAATTAGCCAAGGTGCAGAAATGCAGGGGTCATATTTACACCTCCCCCGGTTCTGTTCCAGTCCCGTTGTTCCTGCTAATTGTGCGTACACACAGAGATCAGTCCAACGGGTAGCATTTGGCAGCGAGAAGATTTTTAACTTGGAAAATGGAAAAAAAAAATATAAAACGATGACAAGCTTATTTATTTGTGCAGCCAATACTGCCAATTGCTGTATTTTAGAGGCATTTTTGCCATTTACTGAAGTCAGTTGGAACAGAGAGACAAAATCCAACGTTTGTGACATCTCAGACAGCTTGGAAGGGCTCTTTCGTATGCAGCAGAACTCAGCAGGCTTGACATTTGAAACTCACTTATTTCACTGCCAGGCAAAACCTTATGCCTTTATACTGTATTTTTCCTGCTGTTTCTCAGTGCAGGAATTCCTACTTTTTCTGGTTTCATACCATTATGAACAGACCAGCTTAAAAAAAAATCTATGCTGTAATAACAAAATTGGCTTTGAAATAGCGGAAATCTGGATTGTCCGTGTGGTTCCAGGCACAGAGGGAGCTCTTGGATACCCACACGCTAGCTTTGTTCCTCGCCTATAGTCATGGGCAATGGGAGTGTGTGCAGCCATTATATCACTGTTCTGAACACCTAAAACTCATGAAATGTGAAATTCTCAAAGATTGCTTGATGATTAGCTTTTTTAGAATTAATTCATGTACTAAATAATAATCTCTGGCGTGCTGCAATATGCATCCCTGTACAACATTTCCCCTGGAGCGAGGAGAAGCTGCTCTCCAAGCGCTCCTGGGCAGCTGCGCTGCTGCTCTCCAACCCCCTCGCCAGCCCTCGGTCCCTGTTGTGCTGGGAAGTTTGAAACCCTCCATGTAATGGGACTGGGCTTTATTTTCTCTTCCCTTCACACCCGAAGCTGAGCAGCCTGGGGACAAGGCTTGGCCCCAGCCCCTTTCTACCCATGGAGAAATTCCCCTTCCTTGCAGCCCCTCTCCCGGTGCCGCCAGCTGTGGTGGTGCCATGGCTAATATTTAGCTGCTGTTGGGCTCTGCACCCAGCCTTGTCCTGCAGGGAAGGGACAGTCCCAGACAGGACGTGCAGCAGTGGGGCTCTCACGGGCCCCCAGCCCCTCGTCCCCATGTTGGCAGTGGTGCTGGCACAGGGGAACGAGGCCGGTTTGGGTGCATGGCACCTGTGGCACAGATGCTCCCAGCCTGGCCATCCCCTCCCAGGGCTGGGTACAGGCAGCAAACCCTGGGGAAGGAGTGGAAGGTGCTGGGGGAGCACAGACCCCGGCTGCCCCTTCCAGCTGGGAGCCCTGCGGCCCTGCAAACGGCCCCATGGCCCCACAGCTGTGTCTGGGCACCCCGCACAGCACCGCTCCCGCTCCCAGCAGCAGCCAGGGCAGGGACAAAGCCAGCCCGGGGGCCGGGGGAGCAGAACCGCTGCTTGGGAAGCGGCAGGAGGGAGCTGAAGGCTAATTAGCCCTCATTAGCAGCTACCAGGTGCACCGAGCTACATAAATGGGAAGTGCAGGCAGCCTTGGTGTGGGTGTTTCTGGGTCATTTTCTGAAGTAAAAAAAAAAAAAGGAAAAAAAAAAAAAAAAAGGAGTGGGAGAAGTGCTGCTTGGCTTGTGCTGGGCAGGTTTTCATGGGCTCTGCGTTTGTCTGTGGGGCTGCTCGGTGACTGCAGGTGCCGAGAGCTTCCTGTGGGGACACGGGGCTGTAGCCTGGAGTTCCTCCTTACATGTAAGACAAGCAGGAAAAATAGTGGGCTTCTGTCTGAGGTGATTTCTGCTCTCTGTATCCCAATTTAGCCTCACCAGACCTGAGCAATCACGGCGTTTCTTACGTCTGCATGGGATGCTAATGGTTCATGAGGATTCTGCATTAGGGCAAGCTAAAATTTGCTACCTGCTAAAGCAACTGCGAGCGACGAATCAATACCCTGGGGGAAGTGTCTGCTTGCAGCAATCAGTACGGTTCATTTTTTTTATTTTTTTTTTTTTTTATGAGCAATTTAGAGGGAAACAAATCGCTGCTCCTGAAGCTTGCAGGTTATGTAAATGCTGGTGGGGTGATCTGGGTTGCACAATAGCTGGGCTGCTCGAACATATGTTTTGATTTGGAGGAGTATAAAGCCAGGCACCTGGAAACAAAGGAGAGCTGGCAGTGGGCTGTGCTGGGGAAAGCAGTCATTTAAGGGCTTCCCGAGGCTGCGGGGAGCAGCGAACTCTGTGGCGCTCTGCGTAAAGCTGCTGATAAGAGCTAACGCAGCCCCGCGTGTGCAGGCAGTGGTGTTATGAAAACGGCTGGAGGAGGATATGGCGTTGAGGCTATTATTGGAAAGCAGGTCTGATTCTGTGTGACTCTGCTTCAGAAATGATACCCCTGGTTGGGAAGTGGCTTGGGAAAGACCCACGAAAACCTCTTGAAGTTAGAAAACCCCGGAGCAGGGCCTCAGCCCGTGCAGACCAGCTGGGAGCTGGAGAGGCAGCGGCTGTATCCCTGCCCAGGGACAGGGCTGGGGATATGGGGTTGTTCCCTTCGTGAGCTGTCGTGCCGGAGGTGCCGTCTCCGTCCCTGCTCCTGCCACGTGGCTGTTGTGGGCAGGGGCCTCCTGTGCTCCTACTGCTAGGGGGGCATCACCCCGTGTTAAACGGTGTCTGGTGTGACCGTGGGGCAGGAGAACAGCCCCCCCAGGAGCCACTCCCAGGGGTCCCACCACAGGGCAAGGAGGTACCCCCAGGGCCAGGCCCCCCCACCCCACCGCAGAGCTTCTGCCCCGCTGCTGGGGGTTTGTGTTGTGGCTGCTGATCCTCACTCATTGCCCTGTGCCTCTGGAAGAGCCTCCTTCACACCCTCCCGTGGGGTCATAAATCAGCTTTGGGCTTCTCCTGCTGGGACTGAACAACATTTTGGCTTGGGAGAAGCCAGCTGCTCTAAATGCCAGCTCGCTTTGTGATTCAGTGGCTGCACAGGCAGACGCAGGGCAGTGAGGATGCCGTTCTTCAGGGCTTATTCTAGGAACAAAACCTCTTCCTTCCCCCTTGGTGGGTCCCCTTAACAAGAGCTCAGAGCCGTGACCTGCAGCAGGGACGTGGGGCTGGGATGTGCCCGGGCTGCCCCCACAGAGCCCGGGCAGCCGCTGGCCCTGGGGAGGTGGAGCTGGCCCCGATGGCACCAGAGCCAGCAGACCAGAGGAGACCTCGTGGCAGGGGGCCCTCTGCAGTCCCACTGGCAATGCCCCAGCTCGTGAAGCCTCTGGCATCCTTGCAGTCACTTTCTGTACCTTTGGAGCCGAGCCTTCATCTCTGTGTTTCTGCCCAGCTGCAGTGCTCTGACCCCGCTGGGATGCCCGGCACGCATCCTGCCCTGGTCCTGCATCCCTGCTCTGTGTCTTGGGGGAAAAGCATTGCTCCCTCTGCCAGCGGGGCTTGTGGCTCTGTAATGCTATCGGGAATAATAGGATTTAGTAGAAAAATCCCTCTTTCAAATGAAATTGATTTGGGTTCCCCCACAGTCCCGGTTTCAATGCACCAGCCAGCTGCTGGAAACACTTCCTTTGCGACAGAAAATCTATGGGAAAGTAGGCAGCCTGATGAGGTATTCATGGAGATTTTTATCATCAGCTTTCGCCCGCTGGAAAAAAAAAAAAAAAAAAAAAAAAAAGCACAATCCTTATTTTTAGTGAGCTATGGTTACAGCTGTAATAGAGGAAATTTTCTCTTTTCCTACCCAAACCTGCATGTGACAGACCCAGGCATTTGGTCGCTGGGGTCCCCTTGGGTACCCGTCTTTGTGCTGGGCACAGGTGGGTGAGGAGCCAGAGACCTGCAGGCAGAGGCTTGTGTCCGTTTGCCTTCCCAGAGATGGCTGGAGTCTGTCAGAGGGGAAATGCTGGCAGCAGGCACCTCTTGGGCTAAGGAGCATGGCATAGGAAGGCCTGGAAAATGAAATGTAATAAATCAGCTAGGAATTGTTTCCTGATTTACTCCGGATTCATCAGGACAACTTAACGAGGCTGTAGGAGATCCTCTGCTGGTAGTGGTGCTGGGGCTGACCCTGATGCTGCAGCCCAGCCGCTCCTGCTGGAGCTGAGCCGGGCGAGGCTTTGGGCAGCGCGGGGCTGCTCCCGTCCCCGTGAGCGCTGTTCCCTTCCAGCCCAATGATCCCCGAATCCCAGCCTGTCCTGCAGAGAAAGCATGGGAGTGAATCACATCTGATGAATTTGCCATATCCAGAAGAATCTCCCTGCATTAGCAAATGTTTTGTTTTATTTGTTTCTGCCACCAACATGAAAACATCCTACAGAGCCCGGCATCTGCACCGGCACGGGTGCCAGCGCGCCTGGAGCGCGGCAGCGTGCGGGCAAAGCCGGCCTCTGCTGCTGCGTTGCTCTCGCTTCTGACCTAAAATGATCTCAAAATGCATTCAGGAGCCAGCTGAGTTCAGCCGCTGCCTCCCCTGGTGTTTTCCTGCCGCATCCCCCCGTGGGCACTGCTGGCTGGAAAGTGCCCAGGCTGCGCCCAAGATGTGCTCTGTCAGCAGCAGATGCTTAATCTGATTAAAAATAAACCTGTCACTCTTCTGTGACTGATGGGAGCCTGTTACAGCAAATCCTATTGTAGAATAGAAGTGAGCAATGTGTGCTGAATCTCTGCATTTTCTCCCTGTTGAACTCCAGGCAAGATTTGATCTGCTTGCCGCAAGTCCCAGGAGAAGCTCCGTGGCTCATGTGTCTGCGCTCGTTAGTGCCCGTCTGTGAACACAGCTAAAATAACACCCAGCGAGGATGAGGAGAGCGGGGGCCTCTCTCTGCAGGTGTGACCTTGGGCAGCTCGCTCCTGTGCACCTTCCCTGGGCGATGTGTGCATCTGCAAAGCTGCCACAGAGAACGAGGCAGAAGTGAGCGGTGTCTGCGCTGCGCCCACGGGCGAGCAGACACAGCCCCAGCAAAGCTGCTGGGGGCCGTGAGAAGTGGGACTGGTCCCCTGCTAAACCGAGGGATGGTGGGCATTGGGCTTGGCACGAGGGGGGCGCTGGGGGCACACACGGGTGTGCAGGCACACGGCCACAGACCCTCTCCTGGGACAGGCCCGTGCTGGGTGCTGTGCGTGGGACCCCTTGGGCAGGGGACGAGAGCTGGGGACAGCAGAGCCTCGCCAGGTGCTGCAGCTCCAAAGTCGTTTTTATAACGAGAGGTGGTTAATGAGGCTGGGGCTGACACAGCACTGCCTTCCCAGGCAGGAGAATGAGGGCGCAAGGAGGTCTCTGCCCTCCCTCAGCTAATCAACCCCCTGATGATGGAGACGTGTTTGCTCTGGGGCGCTGGTTTGCTGCAGTGATGGGGTGACTTTGCCTGGCCCTGGGGCACCCCCTGGCTGCCCTGAAGGGATGAGGATGTGATCCTCACCTCGGGATCTGTCTCCTGTCACTGGCTGCTCTGCTCAGTACGTGCTGCTGCTCTCCAGGGGTGCTCAAGGCTCCTGGCAGGAATTTGGCCCTGGCTGCTGGATGTCTCCTTCTGGGGGCCGCTCAGCCCTGCACCAGCACCCTGCCTCAGCGGCCGGGTGTCCTTCAGCCAGCCTGGGCACTCAGGGTGCCGGCCAGCTCCCTGCCCTGGGCACAGCAGAGTGCTGTGCACAAGCCTCGTGCAGCACTGCTTGTGCAAGGCGATGGAGCTGTGCTTGTGGGAGTGGGGCTCTCCACTTGATAAACGACAGATGCGTGCAGACAATTGGCTTCGTCTGGGCTCTTTGGCTTTGTTTGTGGAGCACTCTGGCTGCAGCAGTGTTGGAAGGATGTGGGCATCCCTGGGTGCCCTTGGTGCAGCTAATCCCCCGCTGCGTAAGCAGCTCACGCAGAGCTGGGTGCTCAGTGATGGGGGTGCCAATGCTCCCAGTGCTGACCAGTTTAACAAACGACATTGGTGTCCTACCCACAGCTGCCTATGCTGTCTGTCCCACGGCTTTGTCTGCTGTAAGGGCTCGTTTCACCCACCCCAACCTAGTGATGTGGCTCCTGCACCTTGCACCATCGCTTCTTAGCAGATACAGAAGCGCCTCATCGTCTTGCAGATCTGCTGGAAGAGACAGGGAGAAACAATTTCTCCACAGTGATAAGTAATTAGTTGCTTCCTGAGATCCAGTTATTAAATTCTTAATTAGAGGTGGGCTACAGTGTGTAGTAACACTGGCCGCAAGCTCCCAGCTGGCAGCCCTGTCCCTGGGAGCACCTGCAGCAGCAGCAGCAGCCTGCTGTCCTTGCTTCTTGGGCTAATCCTGCTGGCCCTGGGGATTATGTGCCCAGGCACGGTGTGTCCAGCCCCGGCACAGGCTGTCCAAGGTGATCCAGAGACGCTGCCCAGCACCTTCCTGAGCCGTCACCAGCAAACGCACCTGAGCTCAGCAGCCGCTGGGCTCGGGGCCTCTCCTCGGTGCCTGGCTGCCAAAACCTCTTGTGGCACCCGGTCTTGTCAGGGGCTGACTCACCTGGTCTTAACTTTCAGATACCCGTATGAGAGCAGTTCTGCCCTGCTGAGCGTGCAGGGCTGCCTGCGAGGGGGTCGCATCGGAGGTTTTGCAGCAGCCTCGAGGAATGCCTGTCCTGGGTCCGGGTGCTGAGCATGGGGCAGGCGATGCCCCAGAGCACCCCGAGCCCTCCAGGCCAGGACTGCCTGGCGAGATCCAGGCAGAGCTTTGCTGATTTCTTTCCTCCCAGCTGCGAGAGCAGAGCTTGGTTTTCCAAAGCATCCAGGGGGATGTCAAAAATAGACTTTGCCAGATCCGCTTTTAGTATTACTGAATAAAGGTCTGGCGTGCTCTTCAGAGCATGGAAGGATTGGAGCCCTCTTTATCCTTCCGTGAAAGCAGCAAATTGGAAAAAGAAAAAAAAAAAAAAAAAGCCCTTATATATATGTATCTTATCGTGGGGATTGCTAGCCGCTGCAATGAGCCCTGATTTACTGGCTTTCTCTGAGGGCAGCTCTGGGACCTGCAGCACAGCCCCGCAGCGCAGGGGGTCCAGCACCACGGCCCCGCAGGCGCAGCAGTTTTGGCACCAAGCGCTGGGTGTCTGCACACCAGTCCCATGGGAGGAGGGGGCAGGACCCCCCGAGCAGAGCAGGGGAGCCCCCAGCAGGGTTTGGGGAGCCCCCAGCCCACCTCCTGCCCAGGGCTCGCCCCACATCCCGGGGGCTCCCCGCCCGCAGCGAGCTCCCTGCCGCAGCCAGGGCCGTGCTGCCTCGTTCAGCTCCTTCCCTGCTCCTGCAAGTGCCACATTTAACACCTCATCAAGTCTTTAATTGTTTGTTTACTCCTTTGCTAGTAAGATGCAATATTGGTTTAATTAGAGAACAGAAAGTAGCACGCTCCTCCTTGGGCGAGCGGAGTTCAGGGGAGGATTTGAGGCTGCCCTGCTCGGCCGTGCCACCGCCTTGCCCAGCCCTCTGCTGGGACCCACAGCCTGGGACCCCGTGGGTCCGAGTGCTGGTACTGGCCTGGTGTGAGGCTCAGGAAACGGGGGAGCTCGGCTCCACTTTCCATTTCAGCCTGAATTTGGTTTCCCCTCTGGCAGCAGGCTTCGCCCCGTGCGCTGTTGACTCTGAAGCCTAATGAAGGAAATCGTGGAGCTGCTCCATCCGCAGGTGTCACCGCGCCGAGCAGCGGGAGGCAGAGGGGAGGCTTTGGCCTCGGTCTGCAGGGTGGGGAGAGCTGCCGTGTGTGCTGGGGGGACGTGGGGAATCCTGCTGGAAACGGCCTCCCACGCTGCCAGCTCCGTGGCAGCCAGGCAGGCACCAAGGAGGCGTGAAGGGGCCTTGGAGGAGGACAAGCTCCGGGTTTCTGCAGGAGCTGAAACGACTTGAGTGTTAGGTGCTTGTTTGCTGGAGCTGTCTCCTCATGCAGCAAATATCCCCGTGCCTAGAACACTCCAGCGCGTTACTGACAGAGCTGAGCCACAAAAGCACGATTTTCGTGGCTCCGCTCACGGCGCGTACCCAGGACTTACTAAAGCTTCACCGGCTGCGTTGGGGATACCCACGGCTTTTCCTGCAGACTGAGACTTCCCGCAGCAGCTGAAATGGGGATTGCTGCTCGCTCCCATCCTGTCACTGCTGGGGAGCCCGGCACTGGGGCTGGCAGCCGGGGAAGATGCCGATGCCCCGCGTGCCGCTGCTGCTGCCCGTGGTGGGACGCGGTGGGGTGCTGGGGCTGCACAGCCAGGTTTGCTCCCGGAGCAGCCATCAGCAGCTCGTGCCATGGCCAGCGGGTGGTCAGTGGGGTTGTTCCCCCCCGGCCCTGCGGGCAGGGAAGTGTCAGACATGCCCAGTGGCCCCCCAGTACTGACAGTGTCTGTGCAGTGTGCAGGGAGTAAACGGACCGGGAAATCAGCAGTAAATATTATTAAGTACTTCTGCTTATTGTGCCTCTTCTCCAAACGGGGAAAATGCCCTGGTTCAGCCCACAGTTTGGGCTATTTTCCTCTCCTGCAGGTCCTCCCGGGCTCTGATGGAGCTGTAGACTCCCGCAGATGAGGCAACTCCATAAAATCCAATCCTGTGCCCATGGGAGGTTTGACAGAGGCTCAGTGCTGCCAACAGCAGCTCAGGGCGTCTGTGCCAGGATGGGCCAGGGGACGGAAAACGTCTGCCACGAGGCCTCTCCCTTGTGCCAAAATCGGGGGGGTCGTGGCTCTGCCTAGGGGCTCCCTGAGGCTTGTGGGTGCTCCCCTGGGGGTGCCCAGGGGATGGACCCCTGCGGGGCTGGGTGACCGCGGCACAGCCCGGTCCTGCTCTGCTGGCACGGTGGCTGCAGGGTGCAGGGTGCAGGGTGCCTGCCCGGTGCCGGGTCCTGAGCTCAGAAATGGGGTGAGCGGGGGTGCACCTGAGAACACCCCGTACCTGTGGGGACAGGAGATGTCTTTAAATGTCTGTAGCTGTGATTTTCAGGAAGGTTTCAGTGTCCTTGTGTCTGTCGTGTGGCAAACATTGCCACATGGCTCGGACAGGATCGCGCAAAAACACAAAATGCGTTTTAGCTGTAGTCCGTTCGGAGATGCTTGTAAAACACTGCGGTTTGTCTCAGAAATGCCTAAAAATAACATTGGGTTACCAAAGCACTGCTGGAAGTGCAGCAGCGAGCCGTGCCAGGCAGCTGGGGGAGCTCAGCAGCAGAAATGTTTGTGCCCCCGCCGGCGTGGTGCTGGCAGTGCCAGCCCTGCGCCCCCAGGGAAATGTCCCTCCCAGCGGCTGCTGCTCCCCTGGGGGCTCACAATGAATATTGATGGGTCATGCTATCTGATGGCAAACCAGGGATTTATTCCATGGGCCACGGGTGATGTGAATGTCCCTGTGCGAGGAGCAGCAGCCAGGGGCTGACACTCAGCACCTCAGAGCATCTGCCGGGCAGGCGGTGCCCGTTCCCAGCACTGCGTGCCTCGGGTGCCTGTGCCGGGCGGTGTGGGTGCTGTGCCATCATCCCAGCGGTGCAGCATGGCACGAGGACATCCACAGGGTCCACAGGGTGCAGCTCCGCAGCACTGGATGCCCCCAGGCTGTGTCCCCCAGGGAAATGACTGCCCCACGGGTCCCCAAGCTGATGGTCACGGCCGGAGCACTCAGTGCAGGGCGATGCGCTCGGAGCACAGGAGGGGCAGGGACAGGCTCAGCAGGGTGGTGGCACAGCGGGCGCTGTGCTGCCTGGCCACGCTTCGGCTGGCACTGTGCTGGGGGTTCTCAGCTATCCAAAAAAGACTGCAGCTTCCCGGGTCAGCGAAATGACCTGTGGAGACAGCAAATCCCTGCCAGAGTGCTTGAGCCAGGAGAGGAGGCAAGCAGCCCCGCGGTCTGGTTGTCGCTGCCCTCGCTGTGCCCACCGGGAGGCTGGGGGTGGTGTGGGGCTGAGCTGCCACCAGCACCCAGGACCCGAGCAGGGCTGGTGGTCGGGGGGGGGGGAGCTCTGGGCCCTGCCACCCCCGCCCTGCAGCAATTTCTAGTGCAGAGCTGTAATTCCTGGAGCTCCTGCCGGCGCTGGGAAGGCTCCTTCAGCGCAGGAAGCTGCCGTGCCTTTTCCAGGCTCTGTAATTATAATCGCTGCCTGCTTCATCTGCTTTGGTGCTGGCAGGGCCCCGCGGGGCTCGCTGGCTCCCTGCAAATGCAGGTCACCGATGCAAAAACCCCCACCGTGCCCCCTGCTGCTCGGCCCCCCGCTCCCTTGCAGCAGGGGAAGGGCCCCAAGCAGGCGTTTACTCCATGAAATACAGAAAGCAGCTCTTTTCTCCCCATATTTCAGGTGAAGGAGCTGGCATCCAAGCACTGCACAAAGAGGAGCGAGGAGCTGTGCCAACAGCCCTCTCTGCGTGCTCTGAAAGTGAGCGAGGGATGCTGGCATAAATTACCACATTGTCATCCCCGGCGCTGAGATTCCCAGAGAATAGCTTAGCAGTTCAAAGGGCTGCCGAAATAATTTTGCACAGCATAATAACAGTTCTTAAGCTTTCCATTTAAAAAACGTCAACAAATATGATTTCCGCAGCGTGGCTGCCTCCCTGGCCCCCGTGGGTCACGTGCAGCCGGCCCCCTTTTGACACCCGGTGCAGCTGGGTCAGTTCTAAGTGACAAATTAGCCTAATGAACTCGCAGCATCCTCGTGCGGGGAGCAGCCCTGATTTATCCATCCCTCTCCCCCTCAGCACTTCTCACAAATGTCTCTCCGCCGGCTGCTGGCGGTGGGTGCCGGGGGGGCAGGACCCGAGCCCCCGCGCTGCGGGACCAGGAGGCGGCGTGTCGGGGCGGCCGGAGGGCAGGCAGCCCACCCCAGCCCCGGGCTGCACCAACAATTTCTATTTTAGCCACTAGATGGGAGAGCACTTGGTGATGAAACCGCTCCAGCCTGGGTGCCGTGGCGCCTCTTGGAGCATCTCGCGTTTCCTCCTCTGCCGAGTTATTTCAGACTCCTCGCTGCCGAGAGCCGCTCGCTCAGAGCCATGTGCACACCCAGCCTTGTGCTGTGCGTGTCGCCGAGCTGTTTCCAAGACAATGATGCCACCCAAGGCACCGGCTGCACGCAGGTCCTTGGCACCGGGAACGATCTGGTGTGTGGGCAGAGGGAAGTCTGCGGATCGCGGGGACGTGGGAGCAGCGGGCGTGCGGTGGGGAAGGGCAGGGACTGCTCTGCGCTCACGCTGCTGCTGCTGGGGGGTGTGCGGGTGCCTCGTCCCCCCGGAGCCCTGCACGCTGCCAGGGTGACAGCAGAGTCCCCAAGGCACGCACAGCCCCGGGTGCTGGGCAGGCCCCAGGCTGTGCTGTCCTTTGGTGGGAGAGGCTGGTGGGGGGCAGGATTTGGCCAGGGAGGCTGCAGCTCTGCTGGCTGAGCTCAAGGTATGGGCAGAAATGAGAAAGGCAAAACCTGGGAGGATGAGGAAGAGGTGCCGATGAAGGTGTGGGATGATGGCTCTCTGGCACAGATTGCCCTCCTCTCCCCACTCCCCCAGGCAACTGGGACCACTGGGGTGCAGCTGGGGAGCACCAGCCCTGTGCTTGACCCAGGGCTATCCCCAGCTCCAGGCTCTGTGCTGCTGCCCCAGCAGCTTTCTGTCCCCATCCCTCAGCACACACAGAGCACCAACACAAGCTCCAGCACCATACCCAAGCTCACGCCCCTCCTGTGCCCCAGGAGGACACTGGCTTCCCAACACCTCCTGGCGTTCTTCAGCCAAGGAGTCCATGGGCATCTCTAACCCACGTCTCAGATTTGCAAACCCTTTAAATGCTCACAAATAGCGAGTGAAATTGCCAAGGTTCGTCTTGATTGCCCTCCTGGCAAAACGCTTGTTAACACAGCGCAGCACAGACAGGGCGTAAAGGGCCCTTTACGGCCACTGAACACACATTGCAGTGTAAATGCTTGTAAACCAAACCGTTTGTATCCGTGATTCACACGTCCAGAAGCTACGGGTTATTCCTCACTGGAGCTCTGTTCTGGGCACTTATGGCTCTACAGCTTTGCGTGGACATTATTTGCATTTTTACATAATATTATGAGCTGCCTTGCAGGAAAGGTAGGAGGTTGATTCCAGCTCCATTGTGCTTGTGGAGAACCTCTCCCCACAGCGCTTGTTCTCTGGTTTCACCGGCCATCCAGAACAGATGAAGTGCCTGGTAGGCTTCCAGAAGCCTTTGCTTGTGAACCCAGTTGCTGCTGAGGGATTTATAACGGGGAGGAGAAGATGCTTTTCCCACGTAAATCACTCAGCAGATCTGTGCTCCTCCTGTTTATGTCCAGGCGTGGGGTGTGTTACAGACTGAGAGTTGATGTTTCTCAGTGACTGGAGGTGCCCTGTCCGGTAACCTGCCCAGAGGAGCGAACTGGAGGAAGGTGCAGCAGGTTACTGCAAGCACAGTGGCAAAGCAGGAGGAAAACGTACCCAACGAGGAGGGGTGGCTTACAGAGCTGCAGCACACGTGAAGCCGCTCTTTGGCATTTCCACAAGTATCTGCTTCCAGCTCCTTGGCGAGGAGGCTGCCTGTGCCTGCAGATCAGTGCTGCTGGGGAGCAACGGCTTCGTCTGCAGCCTGGGGGAGCTGCATGGAGACCCCCCCCCCAGTGTCCCCAGGAGCCAGGTTTTATCTCCGCCCTGGGGCCACCTGGGGCAAGGTTAAATGCACGGTGCCAGCGACCTGCACCCGCTCTGCCAGAAGGAAACGCTGGATGGGGCCACCTAGCAGAGAGCTGGTGCAGGAACGTGCTGGGGTGGGTGGATTGGAGAGGGCACTGCGTACCGGCCCGCAGCACTGGCACTCCTGGTGAACACAGCAGATACCCACCGGCGCTCTGAAACTCTCTTCTCTCTCCTGCCATTGCCCTGGCAATATTTTTAAGAACACAAAGGACAGAGCATTCGAGCACTGCTGGGGAATCGGATAAAAATCAAGGGCACACTTGAGAGGAGCTGTAGCTGAGGGTGCGTTTCAAATCAGGTTGCTTTGTCCTGTCCCCAGATGCTCCGGTACACCGTCAGCCCTACCAGGGTGCCTTGGAAGTCAGTGCGAGGTTACTATTCCTATCCTTCAAAGTTTTCTGCTGAGCTAAGAACAGCAAAGCCCTGCTTGCCTTGACACTACCAGCTGCTGTGCTGTGTCTCCCTGCTACCAAAGCGCCGTGCCCTTGCTCCCGCAGATCAGCTCCCCGAGCCCAGCCCCGCAGGAGCAGCTCAGACCTCCCCGACCTGCACACGAGCACTTTGAATGCCAGCATCCCTGCTGCACGCCTGGTGCAGCTAACTCACACTCGTACAGCTCAGGCACCCAGCCTCCAGATTGTTTAGGTGCAGATCCAACTTGCCCAACAGAATATGGGACTTTCAGGCTTGCTTATAAGATTTGGGAGCCCGAGCCAATGGACTTGATTTTGAACACAGCTTGGGCTGATTTCTTTTGGAAAGCCCAGCCTGGGCAGAGGCCAACACGCTTGGAGTCCTCTCTAGCAAGCACAAGCTCTCTGTGCACATGCTGCAGGTAGAAGAGGAGCTCTGGGGGCACAAAGTGAGCACCCACTCCCAGCACTGAACGTGAATGTGTGCCTCAGAGCAGTGCTGTGTCCTGGGGATATGTTTTAATGACACAAATGTCAACACCTGCCCTGTTTCCTCAGCCCCCTCTGCAGCCTGAGCTTGATGCCTCTGAGCCTGTCTGTATAGAAAAATGCCCATTTTCCTTTCCCTGGGGGCTCCTCCGGGGCATCTCACCCATCTTACCCCCCTGCCAGGTGAGGCAGCTGCCAGAGCCAGCCCTGCAGTGAGTGCATTCACACCGAGGTGTTAACGAGCGAGTGGGCAGCGAGCCCCCAGCACCCGTCCTGCCTACCCCGCTACAGCTGGGTGCACAGATTAACAGGTTATTTCCTACATTCAAGCTTGAAAGAGGGAGGAGACTGCGAGGGAACTGAATTGATCAGGAGGATGCTGGCATGTAAGAGTGCCTGCCATCAGCTGAGTCAACGTGAGCCCAGCTAATGCAAAAGGTGGAAGCAGGCGCTAAAACCACCAGGAGCCACCTTTTACACAGCTGATTATTTTGGCGTGGAAATAAGAGAAGGTGTGCTTCACTGGCACCAGCACCCAGCAGCAGGCATCGAAGGACAAGCAAGCCCCTGCTGCAGTGCTGCTGCCTCCCTGCGCAGGCAGCCTGTGCAGAGCCCTGTGCTGCATGCACCGGTGGTGCCGTGCTCGGCCGGTGGCTGCAGCACCTCTGCTGTCACCCCACGTGCTCCACCTGCTCTGTCGGATTCTCCCCTAGAGCCCGTTACAGCGTGCTTGGAGCTGCTGGAGCACAATGTCCCTGCTGCTGCTTTCCCATTCCTGAGAGCGCGGGATAACAACGGGATGGGTGCCCTGTTCCCGTGCTGGCTGCACGGGGCTGTGCCTGCTTGGGGCACGGCGAGCGGGCCCACGGTGCTGCTGCAGTGACTGCTGCTGCTGCACGCAGCTATACTCGGGCTCAAGCCTGGGCGTTGTGAAGGATGCCCATAGGAACTGCTTTGATGTTTATTAAACACTTAAATGGAGAGAGAAGAAGCTGCTGCAATTAAAATGCTTGGAAATGACGAGAAATCTTAACTCTGGCAAAACTGCTTGTCTCTCCATGGCCACCAGCAGCGGGCCTGACCCTTTGTATGCAGCACAGCTCGTGGGAGAAGTGGTGAGTACTTCACCTCTGCTTTCCCAGAGCACAGGGGTCACACTGCAAATGCCTTAGAATCGATCAAAGCACGCGTCACGCTCAAAAAATAAACCTCCTTTTGTTTTGGGAAATCACAGTTTCCATATCTGCGCCAGCCTTGGAAACTATCCGCTGTTTTTTCCATTACCCTCCCTATCACCTGAGGGGAGTCCGGGTTAAATTGCCGTGTGGCTGGGACACGGGGCGGCTGCCATCCCTGCCGTGGGCTCCACCACAGCCCAACGCTGCTCGTGCTTGGTGCTGGGAGCTCTGCTGTCCCCCAGCAGCCTGCTCGGGCTGGAGGGGCGTTGGGCAGGGGGCAGGGGACACGGCACATCCCCAGCCCCATCCCTGGGGCCAGCCGCTCCCAGCCCATGGGACATCTTTTCCTCTCCTGTTCCACTCTGCCTCTCGGCTCCCCTGGCGTGGGGCTTGGCTGCACGGGGACAGAGCAAAGCCCACAGCACGTTCCCTGCTGAGCAGGCACAAAAGCAGCTCCACTGCCCGGGGCTGGGTCCCTGTGACAAGGAGCTGTGCGAGACCCCAACCCCGCAGCCAGGGCCCTCGCTGCCCTGCCCCACGGCGGTGGCTGCCTGCTCGGCCCCGTGACGACCCACAGGGAGGCAGGACGGATGGGGGCTGCCTCAGTTCCTGCTCTGGGGCTCGCTGATCAGTGCTCGGTTGGCAGGATGGGCCGGCTGTGGGGAAATGCCTTTAGCTGCATGCTCGGACACATTTTTATCACAAGCAGAGAGGTCAGGTGGTGAAGTGGGATGCAGGAGCTGTGTGACCAGGCTGGAAGGGAAGGAGGGGAGAGCCCTGGGCCACGAGGAGAGTTGGATGTGCAGGTAAGTGCTGGAGTTTGCTGGACTCTACCCACCTGCAATTGGGGTAATGCCGGGAGAACTCAGCCAGGAGGACAGAGCCCTGCCCGTCAGCTGGAGGGGCAGCCGGGCACGGGGTGCTGAGGTGCTGAGGGTGCCCTGCTCCCGGCCACTCTGCCCCTCCTGGGCCTGACCCGGCACCCAGCGGGCACCCGCACCCTGTCCCATGGCGAGCGGCTCTGGGTGCCTGGAAATGGCAGCACCCTTCCCAATTCCAGCCCGTTCCCTCCTGTTGCCATGGCAGCCTGTGACCTCACTGAATTCCTTGGAGAAGTGCCAACATTTTCGGAGGAAACAAAGCTAATTAACGCGGTTTTCCTGATGCCCTCCCTGTCTGCAGGGGCTTGGTCACACCAGGCTGGGGTGCGACCCTCTGGCGGTGAGGGCAGGTGGGCTCACGCACCGCCCCGCAGCCACCCCAGCTCTGTGTGTGCCCATCACCGTGGGGTCTGACCCACCCAGTGCCCATCACCGTGGGTTTGGCCGACCCAGTGCTCCCAGCAGCAGGCAGCCCCCAGGATGCGGGGAGCACCGGGGCCCTGCCTGCCCCACACAGGCTGCGGCTCTCAGCAGCGCCCAGTTTTGCTGTGCTGTGCGTGGCACACCAGGCCCGCGTGGCAAGGAGGGATTACAGGAAGAAGAGCAGAAACAAACGGAGACCTCGGCTCCTCTTCTCCCACCTGTGACCCCTGGCAGTGGCTGTGCCGGCGGCAGGAGCAGGGCTGGGAGGGGGAAGGCTGCTGGAGGGTGCTGCTGCCTCGCTGTGCCATGCGCCCACCGCAGCCTCAGGGACCGCAGGGGCTGGCCGGGCAGCAGCCGCTGGGCACGGGTCCGGGCCACAGCCACGGGTGGGGGACGGGAGCGGGGACATCCCGCGGTCAGCAAGGAGCCCTGGGCCAGGTTTGGGGGTGCTTTCCCGAGGGGCCCGAGGTTGTAGCACCCAGCTGAGCATCCCCGGAGCCCAGCCGGTGGGCTCTGAGGTCGCAGCTGCCCCGGGGGCCCGGCTGCCCCGGGGGTCCCACCTAACCGGTGCCCGGTGCACTGGGGCTGGGGGCTCCCCACGGGCTGCGGGGGCGCTCTGCGGGCGGGCTCCCTTTACCCGGGGCTCCCTCCCGGCGCCCCGCGGAGCCGCTCCCGGTCCCGGTCCCCGGTTGCCCGCCGGGGCGGTCCCGGGGGAGCGGCGGGTGTGTGGGGGCTACCGGCCCTGCGCCCCGCGGCGGGGAGGCGAGCGGAGGGGAGCGGAGGGCGGCTCGGGGGAGCTCGGCGCGGCCGCCCCCGCGGCTGGCGGCGGGGCAGGGCCGTCCCCGGCGCGGGGCGCTCCCGGTGCCGCCGTCCGCGGCGGCGGCGCTGGCACCGGCGGGGCGGCATCACGTGACGCGCCGCCCGCGGGGGACGCGGCTCCGGGACGCGGCGCTCCCCCGGCACTGCCGCCGCGGGCGCCGCGGGAGGCGAGCGCTGCGCGGGCACGGCACGGCTCGGTACAGCTCGGTACAGCTCGGTACGGCTCGGTACGGTACGGCACGGCTCGGTGCGGCTCGGCACGGCACGGCTCGGCCCGGCATGAGCCGGCGCGGCGGCCGGCGGCTCTCCGGGGGCAGCGGGCGCCGCTGATGCGGGCGCGGGGGCTGCGGCTGCTCGGCAGGTACCCGCCCGCCCGCTGCCCGGCGGGGACCATGTGAGGAGCCGGCGGCGCCGCCACGATGCAGAAGGGGATGCGGCTGAATGACGGGCACGTCACCTACCTGGGGCTGCTGGCGAAGAAGGACGGCGCCAGGAAGGGCTATCTGAGCAAGCGGAGCTCCGACAACACAAAATGGCACACCAAGTGGTTCGCGCTGCTGCAGAACATGCTCTTCTACTTCGAGACCGACTCCAGCTCCCGGCCCTCGGGGCTCTACCTGCTCGAGGGCTGCGTCTGCGACCGGGCGCCCTCCCCCAAGCCCTCCCTCACGGCCAAGGACTCCCTGGAGAAGCAGGTGGGTGCCCGGGGCCCGGCCGAGCCGAAGGGGGATGCCCGGCGGGCCCCGCACCGGCACCGGCACCGGCACCGGCACCGCGGGGCACGGCCCCGGTCCCCCCCCCCCGGGCTCCGCCGACGGGCACCGCGCCCCCCGGCAGCGCCTTGCCCCGCAGCGGAGCCGCCGCCGCCCGGGACCTGCCCACGCGTGACCGCGGCCGGGGATGGAGCGGGGGTGTCGGGGGAGTGGGTACCGGGGGGGCCGCCCGGAGCGGGCACCGCCGGGCCGCGTTGGCGGCGCGCCCCGGGGCAGCGGGTGGGAGTTCGTCGGGGGGGGGGGCCGGGTGCTGCCCGGAGCCCCCCGTGCCGCCCCGTCACGGCTAATTAGCTGCCGTTAATTGGCGGCGGGGCTGCGGCGCGATGCGCCCCCCGGCGGCCGCGGCCCGCGCTTTGCGCAGCGAGGCTCCACGCGTGTCCGCGGCACGGAGCCGCCTCGCCCCCGCGCTGCCGCTGGGCACCCGGCCCCGGCACAGCCCCGGGTCCCCGCGGGGCCGCTCCATCCTCACCGGGGCTCGGCCGTTCGGCTGCAAAATTCGCCAGCCCGCGGCAACCCGGGGTGTGCGAGTGCACCCACGGGTGTGGGGCGTCCTCTGCCACGGCCGGCCGCGGGTGCAAGGCTCGGCCCCGGCGCTTGTGAAGGTCCCGGCGAGGGAACCCACGGCCCGGCACCGCTCGGAGCGGGCAGCTTGGAAATGGGAGCGCAGTGCTCAGCGTGGGGGTGGCACGGGGCCCACTTTCACGGGGATTTCAGCCCGTGCCTGCTCCTTGCCCACGCCACGCTGTGCCTCTGCCACCAGCCTGCCAGCGAGCGCAGCACAGCCACCTCCCGGGGACACAGCAGAAGCCGGGGGCTCCACATGCCACACGCAGGGCTGTTACTTGTCTGCAGTGCTCATCGCCAGATGCTAATGTCTGCAGGTGGAAATGGCACTGAAGGAGCACAGCCGCTGCCAGGCCCCACAAGGATCGGGGTCCCCGGGCTCCCCGGCAGCCCGCAGGGCAGGCTGAGCCCCCGGGTCAGCGGGGTGGTCGGTAGCAGCACTGCAGGATGTGCTGGAGACCTCTGGCTCGGTTGTGTGGGGCCCTTTGCTGGAGGTTGATCCATCCAAGCACTCGGGCAGTGCAGGGCTTGGTGTCAAGTGGGAAGGGGGTTTCTAACCCAGGGACACAAATCTGCATCCATCACTGCCACTGCTTCCAAAATTACCCCCAGTCTTGGGGAGGCAGACAGGAGCTGGCTCGCTGTGGATGAATTCAGCCCCCAAATGTGATGTGTTGCACCAAGCCAAGTGCCCCCGTATAGAGGGCGCAGAGAAGCCCCTCAGCAGGAGCTGGCACCTTTCCCGGCGTGCAAAGCCCAGGCTGCTTGCTCACAGGAGGCAACGCACATCTCGGGTCCAGCTCTGCAGGTCTTGCATAATTTTGGCTAAGCAGGCTCACGGTGAAACGGTGGCGAGCATGCCTGCAGGGCTGCGGGACGGACCCCGCAGCGACCCGGCTGGGCCAAGGGACAGGCTAGAAGGAAACAAGCCACCGAATCGCCTCTGGCTGAGCACGGCGTGCTCAGCACTCCAGAAACCCTGCCACGGCAGCGAGGCAGTGCAGCACCAGCAGGCCTGGCACGTCTTGGCACTCCCAGCAGGATCACTGGAATATCTCACTGCTGTGACCGAAATACCATTGCGTTTTTTTTCTCTCACAGTCCTGCCTCTTGCGTTCGAGTGGCCCCCTGCGTGCTGCGTGGTCTGCTTCCAGCAGCAGCGAGGGGCGTGTGTCCGCAGGGGGGTCACGCCGCTGTCCTGGTCTGTCAGCTGCGCCCCCGTGGCAGCGTAATAGATGCTGTTGCTCGTCCCTGGTTTGGCTCAAATCAAGCTTGCTAGCCAGGTTTTGGCTCTTTGTGTTTGTACAGGAGGGATTTTCCGTCAGGTAAACGCTAAGGGGAGGCCGTCACCATCCCTTTCATTTTCAGAACACACCTGGAAGATTTACCTCTGGTGTAAAGGGGCTGCAGCCACGCGGTGCAGTGAGCTCCTGCCACACCAAGTACTGCAAGGCCCTGACCCGGGCTGCTTTACCCAGGGCTAGCGCCTGGCTCGTGATTTTGTAGAATTCACCGGGACAATTTTAAATGAAAGCGCTCAAACACTTGAATACCCACTGCTTTGCAACGAATTAATCTGATACCAGATGAGATAAGCAGCAGAATATTCATGGTGCAGGTCTGCAGCCTGGGCTGTGCAGGACGCTGAAGGAAGGCAAACGGCAAGGAAAGCCGGCAGGTGTCTGAGGAAGGTGTCAGTCCTGCAGAACAGATGTGATGTTTTCCTCCAGCTCACCTGGTACCGAGCCTTGTTCAGCGTTGGTGGCTCTTCGGAAGGAAGGTGCTGAGGAAATTTCTAGCATTGCCCATCATCGCTGTTAATTGTTTTCTGAGGGAATTCATCCATCCAGGCAGCTGTGGGTCAGGCCGGGGGGACAGGGTTCCCTTCACGGAGGAGGTTCACATTTAGAGTCCTTCGTAACTGGGGTAAAACCTGGAAGGTTTCAGATTCTCCAGAAAAGAGAATTTTTTAAAAAGTTGGTCTTCCAAAACCCTCTCTGTTTTAATGTTCATGTATTTTGCTTTGGTGTGGATTTTTTTTTCTCTGTGAATGCAGTGTATTTTTAGCATGCAGCACATGGGAGAATAAAGGAGCAAAGTTATTTGAAAAACAGAGGCACTGAACGGGGATTTGGGCACCTCTGGAAACTCCTCTCTTTTAGCCTGTGTTTCTGCAGATGAAATTTTCTTCAAATCTCTTTGCTTTTGCGAAATATTTCGTGTCTGGGTGGGGTGCCAGGCTCTGGCCCCGGGGACAGCCCACTGCTCGGCTGCCAGGGGGTGCTGGGGGGGCTTTGGGGTGCAGATCTGACAGGGCAATGGGCAGGTGCCTGGCCCTGCGGGGTGACCCCCCCCCCTTTTTGTCCCCCATCGGTGCCTGGGCCAGGTGCTCCCCTGGCACCTGCTGTCCCCATCCCTGCAGCCAGCGAGGACGAGGCTATGGGAATTTTGGCGTTGCCACATCACAGCTTTGGGAGGCACAGGGGGCAGAGGAGGAGGGAGGGGGACACGGTTCGAGGCGGGTTTGCAGGCCTGCACTGGTGCCATGAGTGCTCCACCAGCAGCCCTCTGTGGCTCAGACGAGAGCCAAGATGATGCTGAGTCAAGTGGCAGCGCTGTGCGAAAACCCTTGACTTGAAACTCGGGAGCACTCTGAAGCGAGGAGGCTTTTTTCCCACAAAGGCGAGGCTGCTCTTGTGCGCACACGGCGTATAACTCTGGATTTTCTTCCCCCATCTCTTAAGCTTTTGCCAGTGATAGGCATAACATTTATTGTCTGTGCTACTGGGGAGGCAGTGGGGACCGGAGGAAGCATCTTGTGGGATGCGAGGCTGGAGGGGAGCTGGGCAGCTGCCCGGTGGGGCGGTGAGGGTCGCTGGCAGTGGCTCCCTCCAGCCCTTCAGGGTGGGTTTCTGCTCCCCTCCATCCCACCCTGCTCATTTATTTCCCTGCACAGCTGAGGAGGGTGTGAGAAAACCACGTCTCTCCGCAGCACCAGCAGCACAAGGAGCTGTGGGTGCCAACCAGAGGTACCGTGGGCACCGGGGCACCCCGTGGCACCAGGGCTGGAGGGGAGGGTGCTGGGGCACCTCCAGCCCCCCGAGCTGCCCTCCCATGGGTGCTGTCCTCGTGTGCTCCTCACCCCACGTCCTCCAGCAGGGTCCCAGCCGGTGCCCATGGAGCACGTGCTGCGCTGCCAGGAGGAAGCGACCCCGGCCAGGCTGGGAGCCGCGGCTGAGCCCTCGCTCCTGCCGCTGGTGGATGGGGAGCACGGGGAGCTCCCCAAGGGTGCACATGGCAGAGCTCACGGGTACAGAGCCCACAGAAAGGGGTGATAGTGGATGAACTGGAGGAAAGCTGCAAGTACAGCTGGTGGGAATGGACAAGCACCCGTCTCAGGGATCTGTGCCATGTCCCAGCTGGTGGGGACCATGTGGACCATGGGCAGTGGGAGTGGGAGCAGTGGCAGGGGAGCCACAAGCGGCTTTGAACGTGGCCCCAAAATGAGCAGCAGGAAAGGGAGAGCGGCGCTGGGCCTGTGGGCAGGGCACATGGCTCCCCGCGGGGACCAGCAGCTTGTGCAGGGAGGTGTTCGGGGGGCAGGCGTGGGGTGAGGGCGCTCCCGCGGGCCGGCTGCCAGCCACAGCAAAACAAAACCAGTGGGTGCCGGGCCATGCGGCAGGGCTGCGTGGAGACAGCACTCGGCGAGCCGCATGGAGATGCTGTCATCGGCCCTGAATCCGGCAGCAGCTGAGTTTCTGTACCAAGCGCGCTTTGCACGGGGAGGGACTGCGCTCGCCGTGTTCTAGAAAAGTCTGATTTTTCTTGGGGGTATCCGTCTGAGCCTGCTGCTGTCTGATTGCAGTCTCTCTGATTATTCACATTATGCTTATTCAAAGGACAGGATAATATAATGTGATCTGTGTGACTGATCGCGATGAAGCCATGTAGCTGTGAGCGAGCACAGGACACCTTGCCTCTGCGGTGACTGGCTTTGTCATAGGATAAAAAGCCGTTCCCCAGATTTCTCATAGAAATCCCAGTAAGGAATTTGGGGGACAAAAATTCTTCTTACAGATGTTCTGCAAACAAAGGAGCTAAAGTCATTGAATAAATTATCCCCCCAGCAGTAAGCACAACATGAGCTGGTCAGGACAAAGCTCGCTGCGAGCTGGCAGTGGGGCTGCGCTGCTGGGGCTGCCGGCACCCCCCTGAAGCCCAGACCCTGCTGGTAGCGGGGGCCACGAGCATCTGCAGTGCCTGTGGCCAGGCTGAGCAGGGTGCACACATTAAGCAGTCATCTGCCCATGGTGTTCGGGGCTGTGCTTGTCTACACGTTTATAAATGTTTTTTTTTTAAAAGTCTCCGATCCACCTAAATCCACAGGTCCCAGAACATCAGGAGAGCAAATGACGTGCTGTGTCACGGCTTCCTTTGGTGTGGGTATTCCAAGCTGGTGTTTTTTGGTGGTGTTCCAGGTATATTTGGTTACTGCATGGTCAGTAGTAAGTCCCCAGCTGTCCCAGCCATGGAGGGGTGCAGGCACTAAACGCCTCCCCAGGGTTTGGCAGATCCAGTCCCAAAAGCTCAGCACTGGCGGCTCAGATCCCCGCTGCCCCGGGAGCTGCCAGGTTGCTGGGTTGTTGAAAAAAGTGGTTTGGTGCATCAAAACCCCCAGCCGAAGTCATAAAATGGTCATCAGGGTGTTTTCATCACCAAAGACTGGAAGTCAGTACTACACCGTGGTTTCTGATAAAGGAAAAAGGCCGAGAGCATTTTCACATCTGAAACAAAACCAGAAGATCTGAAAAGCAAAACACTATTCAAAACTTTAAAGGATTTTTTTTTCCAGTGTGATTTTTTTGGGGGGAGATGTATGGGCTGCTTCAGAGCAGGAGACCTCCTGGCCCACAGAGCGCTGCTTGGCTTCCCCCGTCAGCCTCCTTCCCGTGGCTCGCTGGCTCTCTGCCCGTTGTCCAGCTGGGTGTTTATGAACTTGGAGTTAGAACAGTTTTCTAGAACCATGTGCTTCCAGCCAGGCTTTCTGCCGTGAGATGAAGGTGGCAGTAACTCTGCCTTCATACCCAGGGCATTAGGAACCTGAGCGTATTTACTTGAAATCTGAAGTTTTGAACATGAAGTACGGTTTGTGAACTGTAAACCCGAACTACTCACCAATCTGCAGGTGGTCCTGGTGGCTTTGTGTTTTAAGCCTGATACCAGTCCTTCCCTGTCTTTCACACGTTCTCGCCCAGGAGATTTGTGAAATCTGCCAGAGGGGCAGGGGAAAGGAGGGAGGAACCTTCCCCAGCCTGGTCCCTCGGCTCAGCAGCTGGAGCTGCGTGTTCTCGGCAGCACAGACACAGCGTACACATTTTGCACAAACACGCGGGCACAGAGGCATTGCAGCGATGGCAATGCTCGTACATGGAGCTGGGCAGAGGTTTGCATCTCTGCTGTGCCCCGGCTCAGGGGTTTGGGGTGCTGCTGTGCCCCTCGTGCCCCCTCCAAGGCCAAGGTGATGGCTGCGCTCCCTGGCTGCATGGGAGCACAGCTTCAGAGCCTGCCCGAAGTGCCCGTGTGTGAGCCCCTTACAGCACGTCCTGCGGCACAGGAGAGAGCCTGCTGCCTCTGTTTTATTTTGTGATAGCTGCCTGTAAGCCAGCGAGCTGCCCGGCCGCCCCTCTCCGTCTGAGTCACGGGTCCCGTCTCCCCAGCGCCCACGGTATGTAGGTCAGTGAAGCTAAAAGCTGCCGGTGCTGGCTGTGGATTTTTAGACTCATCCATCCAAAGCAGGCCGTTTCTCCTCCCTTGCCCTTTATGTCAGCTGCAATAACCGTCAGCGGCATGAGCAGGCGTCCGCGTACCTGTGTGCCACGGGCGACGAGGGGATGTGTGTCCCCATGCAGGGGGCAGCACCCCACTGTGGGACGTGGGGCAGCGCCTGCCACGAGTGGGGAGCCCCACGGGACGGCCGGGCTGGGCAGAGCCGCTCCACACAGCAAATTGCTGGCACCCACTGGAGCTGGGAGGTGGCACTGGGCACAGAGCTGCAGCCTCAAGTCACGGCTGGTAATTAAACCTGCCCTCGCACCTGAGGCATCGGAGGGCTCAGGGGTCCTGAGACCCACTCCTGAGCACCAGGGCTCGGTGCTGAGCCAGCAGCAGCACCCAGAGGCGTTCAGCACCAGGTCTGGAATAGTTCAATCTCCTATTTTTGAAACAATGCATGATTTTAAACCTTTGGCTTTTAATTTATTTTTAATGTGCTTGCTTAGTAAAAGGTAAGAAACAAAACCATTGAGGAGCATGGTTGGGCCAACAGCAGTGCTTCTGCTTACGGCAGGTCTGCCCCTGCTGTTCCCTTCTCCTTTATTCTGAACGCTGCAGACCGGGCTGTTTTGTCCCCAGTACCTGCAGTGCCGGTGCTGTCCCCAGGTCCCGGGGTGAGGACGGAGCCCCTTGCTCAGCCTGCCCGGTCTCAGCGGTCGGACCCCATGCACCAGTTCCCTGTTAATCCCCCGCCCCAGCGCAGCCCCTGCGAGCAGTGTGTGCCCACCCAGGCCTTGCCTCTATGGCACGCTGTTTGGCAGAGGGCAGAGCCACCGGCTGCGCCAGCAGCGCCAGCCCCGGGGACATCAGACATGAGGGAGGACGTTTCTGTGGAGCTAGGCCCTGCACATTAATCACT
This sequence comes from Aythya fuligula, assembly GCF_009819795.1. Classification (NCBI taxonomy): domain Eukaryota; kingdom Metazoa; phylum Chordata; class Aves; order Anseriformes; family Anatidae; genus Aythya; species Aythya fuligula. The sequence continues at coordinate 21,379,602 of NC_045569.1, read as the reverse complement.
CGGGTAGTCTCCTTCATTAATTCAAAGTCGTTTGTTGAGATTCTGGAAGCAGAAATAGCTCCCGAGCAGCATTTTGCTATTGTGCTCTTGTCTCAGTAAAAATAGCCACGCTGGCGCTGGGGACCTTGCTGAAGTGGCAGCGGGAGCGCACTTCTGGAGAGGGGCTCGGGGTGCCGGGGCTGCGGCAGGTCCCTCCGGGCTGGGTCCCTGCTCCGTGCCACCACAGGGCCGTGGGGACACCTCTGGTGGTGGGGGGCAAGCGGGGTCCCGCAGGTCCCCGCAGGAGCAGCGGTTGTGCAGTGGAGACGTGGTCCTGGCTGCTCCCACGCTCAGCACCCCGCAGCAGCGCTCAGCATCCAGGTGCTGGCTTTGCCAGGCTGCGGGAGCTGAGGTTTTTCATGCCGGTGTCTGCCTCGGGCTGCGTTATCTCGGTGTGTTTGAGTGAAGTGTTTCAGGGGCTGAGGCGAAAGCAGAGTGCCTTGTTTGCCTGTGTTGAGGAATGCCTGCAGCCGGCTTCCTGTGATGCCTGGGTGGCTCAGGGCTCTGGAAAAAGGGTCTGGCTCCTGCAGAGCCCTGCCAGGGACGCGGTGCTGAGCCTGGCTCAGGCTGCAGGGAGCCTGCCCCGTCCCCAGGGCTGCTCGGCGGGCAGAGAGCGGTGCCCACGGGGGTCCCTGGGCAGCACCCACCGAGGGGCTCTGCACGTTGGGGCTTTCGGTGCCTGCAGAGGGCAGGTGACGGCCGCAGGGCTGCCTCTGTCCCGCTGCGGGCTCAGGGCTGGTGGCTTTCTTGCTCTTTCTTGCGATGTTTTGCTTTGTGACCTGAAATGCCCCCGTGTCGCCCTGCAGGCAGACTTGCTGCCCCCCCCCCCCAAAGGATAAAACCTCTGCAGTGCTGGGGAGGGGGGGGCGTGCATCCTGCAGCTGGCACCCAGAGCCCGCAGGCTGCAGAAGGCACCGCAGGGACGGGGAGGCTGCAAAATGCCCCATAATGAGGGACTTGAGGAGCTGCGTCTGTCTCCTTTCTCAGAAAGCAGAGTGAGTGGTGGTTTGATTAAAGGTGATTTGGTTCCTAAGTACCTCCACAGCTGTGAGCTAATGAGGTCGGCAAATGAGCAGAAAAGGGACTGAGAAGGAGCAAATGTGAGCGGTGGTGGTGTGGGGACGGTCTGGCTGCCTGCACTGGCCCTGCGGGGAGCTGGGCTGGGAGGTCTGGCTACGGGGAGGGGACGGTGCCGTGGGGAGGGGACGGTGCTGTGGGGAGGGGATGGTGCTGGGGGGGGGGACGATGCTGCTCTGGTGCCCTCCCAGCTCCTGCCCCCTGCCCCAGCCCTGTCTCGGGCTCCAGGCGCCGCTGGAGATGTTCCCGGGCTGTCGAGTGTGATGTGTCGCTGTGATAACAGAGAAGGCTCATAATTCAGGAGGAGATAACAGGTGGTGGGAGTTTTATTATTCAAATATAAAATAACTTCCTCCTTCCGAGCACGCTGCACTTCCTGGGTATTGTCTGTGGGTAACGGAGTGACAGCGCGAGCTGCGCCCTGCTCGCGGCTCCCAGGACCTGGCACTGGAGCACGAGGGGTGGCCGGGGGGCAGCAGCCCCTTGGTGTGCAGGGGGCTCGGTGCTGCTTGCCACACACACACCACTGATTTTTGGGGCCATTTGTGCAGTGAGCCTTGCCTGGCACCGACCTCACGTCCTGCTGCAGTGGGAGCCCCGGGGACGTGGGGGCTGAGCTGGGTTTGCCCCCCAAGCACGTCCTCGCGGGCAGGTGGCAGGGCCAGGAGCGCTGTGGCCGTGTCCTTGTGGGGCTGGGGATGCTCCTGGGGCCCGTGCTCCAGGGGAGGGTTTCTGGGCTTGTGGACTGGACAAGCTGCTTAGTTAGCCCTGTTTGCAGGGGAAGGGGTATAAGAGAGCTGGGCATGCGCCAGGGAGGCCCAACAACCTGCACGGCTCGAGAAGCCAACAGCTCCAGCAGCATTTGGGCTCCCTGGACAGAAGTGCAGGAGCTCGTGCTCGCTGCCCGCCGTCCTCAGAGCTGCGGCTGCATCAACCCTGTCCTTGTTGCGTGTTGTTTTTTGCCCCGTTAATTCAGGACCCGTGTTAAGCTGAGCGGCTGAGGAGCTGGTGCCAGGAGGAGCTGCTCCCAGTGGGTTTCGCCTTGGTCCAGCCGCCGGCGGTGGGATCTGGCGCTGCCGCGTTACCGGTCTCCAAGGAGACAGCAGCAAGCGCTCCAACGGCACAAACCGCGAGCCAGCGCGGGCTGCCACCGCCAGCACAATTAACACAAATACTGTAAATGTCAAGGGAGGCTAAATATAGCTGCCGTGCCGCGTCCTGCTATGCTGCCGGCCCCGAGAGCCGCCCGGTGCTGGCGCTGCCACACGTGGGGCCGCGGCTTCGCCCTGGCACCAGGGGCCGCGGTGGGTCCGGCACCGAGTCCTGCTCAGCCCCTTCCCCATGGCGAGGCTCTGTCCAGGGCTTCAGCCTCCTGGCCGTGGTTCTTTTATGTGGCTGAAAACAGCATTTGCCCAGCAGCCGTCACCTCCCAGCATTTTGTGTCTCCGTCAGTGCCCGCGGTGGGGCTGAGCCTCTTGGCCAGCCGGCAGCATCTTCCCCCCCTCCCCCATGGCCCTATGTCCCCGCGTGCTCCCAAGGCAGGACTTCCAAGGGCTTTATTTAAAACCAAGCAGCGTGCGGTTGACCGTAAGGGGCCTTCCTGACGGCCCCATGAGTGAGCAGTGACCCCCCCCTTGCCCCCACAGCATTACTTTACCGTGAACTTCACCCACGAGAACCAGAAGACCCTGGAGCTGCGCACCGAGGACGCCAAGGACTGCGACGAGTGGGTGGCGGCGATCGCTCACGCCAGGTGAGGGCTGCGGGCCCCGCGTGTCGCCCTGCAGCGAGAGGTTTGGTGGTGATTTTTGTTTCATTTTATTGCCCTGCCGTTCCCTTAAAATCTGCATTATCTTCACTGTCTGCAACCCTCCCGCGGAACCCAAATCCTCTCCTCCTTGACCAGTCCCAAACCAAAGTGGTAGCAGCGAGCGATGGAAGCACCGCAGCAGCAAACCTTGGCCGTGCCCTCCTACCTGTGCATCCCCCCAAGCGCGTAGCAAACCTGCGCTGGAAGGGGGGCAGGATGCGACCCCAGCCAGCCCAAGCAGCTCGTGGTGGGGTCCCCGGGGAGGCGTGGGGGCCGTGGTGGGGAGCAGGGAGCCAGGAGCCGTGCTAACGGCCGCGTCTGCCTGCAGCTACAGGAACCTGGCCACGGAGCACGAGGCTTTGATGCAGAAGTACCTCCATTTACTTCAGATTGTGGAAACTGAGAAAACTGTTGCCAAGCAACTTCGACAACAGATTGAAGATGGGGAAATCGAGATCGAGCGCCTGAAGGCAGAGGTACGGAGCCTGGCTTCGCTGCGCTGGGCTCGGACCGTGGTCCTGTGGGCACCTCAGTCATGTTTTTACACTTGTTTAGTGAACCCCAGCCTGATCCTCATGCAGAGAGGGGTGAGGGTGTCACAGGCATGGAGCAGTTTCCAGAATTTGGGGTTCCTGTTACATGAGTGGCTGTGACTGCCGGGGCAGGGGAACGTTTGCTCCATCAGAGAGGGCTGGGGAAGGGGCTGGCGAGTCCTGGTATGAGGTAGTGGGGAGAGATGGGGCCTCCTTGCTGTAACGTTTTGCCCTCTGTAATTTTCATCATGCACACCATGGTTGGACACCTCTGTGCGGGCTGTGCCTGGTGTTTTCGGGCACTGCAGAGCTGCAGGAGTAACGGGAACGGGAACGGGGAGGCTGGATTGCCTTGGGGAGGGACGCTGCCTTTGCCAGCTGCAAGCTGCAGCCGTTCTGGTAACCTAAATACATCAGGGAATTAACATAAACCACGCTGTAAATAAACCAGTTCACTTGGAAGGGGCTCCCTTTCCAACAGGAGCTGCTCCCGAGGCCAGCAGCTCGGCCGTGGGCAGGCTGAGTGGCTGGGGTGAGGGCAGGCGAGGCTCCGAGACACCGCCGTGACTCAGCAGCCAGCTCCGAGGGCTGAGTGCGTCCCCTGCCACCCACCTGCCCCCCAGCAGGGCTGCAGCCCCCGGCATCCCCTCGCTGCACAGCACGGGTGCCGCCAGGGTGCTGTGGCTGCTGCCTGGAGCTGTCGGCTTCTCGCCCCTGGGGGTGCCCCAGCAGCAGCCGTGGCACCGCTGAGTTTGTGCTCTCCAGCGCAGCAGGAGCGGTGCCCAAGCCCTCCACCTGCTTGGTGCGTCATTACGTGACGTCCCTGTCCCCCTCTGGCCCCACCATGGGCCAAGTTCCCATCACATTTCCCACCAGGATTAAGGCTTCGCTGCTGCCCGTCGGTGTTTTTGCCTGGGGAGGTGTGGGTGTTGCAGTGCCCAGCCCCAGCCCGGGGCTGTGGGTTAAAACCACGGGGCAGGGGCTGGAGGGAGCCGCAGCTCCGCAGCGCTTCCCCGGGCACGGGTACTTGGGCTTTTACCTTGCACTGTTTTTTTTCACTCATCTGCAGGCTTTGAAGTAGAGATCAAATGATCAGCTTCTACTTTAATGTGCAAATTTTGCTTACTCAATTAAACAAAACAACAACCACCAAAAAGCACGAGACCCCCCAACCCCCAGTCCTTTTCCCATGCTGTGTGTGTTCATCAGCCAAACAGCTTAAACTTCACTTCCAGCCCTGGGAAGGATTATTTCCAGCCATTAATTGATAGGGAATCCAAAATAACCCCACTTCATTTTTTAGGAAGCTGTGTTTGATCAGCCCTAATCACAAGTCAGCTGCCAGCCAGGGTGCGGATCATGGGGTGGTGCTGGCAGGCACTGAGATTCGAGGTGCAGGTGCTGCTTGGAGAGTTGAGGCTCCCTGTGAGAGCAGAGGGGAGAGGAGCTGCTGGAGGCCTCTCAGCCACCTCTTCCCAAAAGCAGTTCTAGGGACGGGAACAGGGGAAGCCTGCAGTGACCCCATGGCCACGCGGGGTCCCGAAGGGCTCCGGGGGTTCCCCTGGTCATGGCTCGATCCGGAGCATCCACCAGCACTGCTGAGCTTCGTTCACAGACAGTGATCAGAGGGACACAAAGCATTTTCTACCTAATGATTGCATGAAAAATGTGGCATTTTGTTAAAGTTTGGAAGAGGCAATTCATTTAAAACGCTCAGAAATTTGTAGAAATAACTTCCTTTTCCTGGGCTGCGACCGTGCGGCAGAAGCAGCTCTGCCTCTGCCCGCCCGCAGGACAGCCGTGCTCTCACGGACCTTTCCTTCCTGCCAGCCCAGCTCTCCAAAGACCAGCACACGCTTGGCTCGTGTGACCCTTTTTATTTTCTGGGTAGCACTTTTTGTTTTCTCTTACCCTTCCCTGTAGCTTTAGGAATAGTTGCAGCGCTGGGGATAGGGCGATGGGTACGGCAGCAAGAAGCTAAAAATTCAAATGCGTAAAGCTAAAAATAGATTCAGCCAAATTTGTGCTGTAAAGCTGTGACTGAATCGAAGTTTGTCCCTCTCTGCAAGCTTCAGGGACTTTAGATCTTTCTGCCCCTTTCTCTCCAACTCACTTCTCCAGCATGGCACGTGGAGGTGCCCCCAGGCAGCAGTGGTGCAGCCGGTGTTTGGCACCTGGCGAGGTCCCCAGTTGTGCCATGTGGCTGGTGATGCAGGGAGGCTTCTAGCACCTGATGGGTGTGGGACACGTCCCCTTTTGGCTCTTCGCTGATGTCCCACTGAGGACAGAATGAGCCCGATGCTCACATCCTCAGGGCATCCCGAGTGCGTGCCGGCTGCTGGCACGGTGCAGGGGCACTGGGGTGGTCGCAGCGAGCCCCGCTCACGCTGTCCCTGTGCCCGCAGATCGCCTCCCTGCTCAAGGACCACGAGCGCATCCAGTCCGTGCAGAGCAGCGCTCCGAGTGATGACGACAGCGACATCAAGAAAATCAAAAAGGTTTGACCCAGCTGGGGGACCCGCGGGGACAGGCTGAGGGCTGGAAGCGCGATCCTTGCTCTCCTGGAGCAGGCTGTGGGGGAGCTGCTCGAGCAGATATCAGGGATCATTGCTGCTCATCGAGGCTGTGAGGAGGTGAACGTGCCCTGTAAATCTGGGCGTCCTTCTGCTGGCTCTTTGCTCCGTCAGGTGCTCTCTGCTCTCCCCTGGTGACTGAGCAGCCGTGGCCAGCTCACACACAAATCGCACCTTCTTACGTGCCACTTCTCCAGGGGCTGTGGTTAACCCTTGTGTTTTTAAGAAGAAAAACCACTGCCCAAGCAGAATTCTCTGCAGGAAGCAACAGCTCCTGCAGTGAAACCTGCTGCAAATTGGCTGCCCTTGGCGAGAGCACGCTGTGCTGCACAGCAGGCGCCACTCACTGCACGCCCTGCTCCAGCTCCACGCCGTGCCCAGCGGCACAGGGCGAGCACATCAAGGCATGGGTGCTGCCCTGGAGCCTCCCCAGGCACCTGCAGGGCATAGGCCATGAATCCTGCATTTAGGTTGGGTTCGGGGTCCGTGGTCCTGCTGTGGGAAGGTGCCGGGCATGGTGTCTGTGCAGCAGGGGTGCAGGAGTTAACGCAACAGCCTCTCTTTCCATAGGGGTTTTAAATTCCCCTATGAATGAAAGCCCCCACTCGCTCGGCAGGTGCAGAGCTTCCTGCGGGGCTGGCTGTGCCGCAGAAAGTGGAAGACCATCATCCAGGACTACATCAGGTCCCCCCACGCCGACAGCATGCGCAAGAGGAACCAGGTGGTGTTCAGCATGCTGGAGGCCGAGGCCGAGTACGTGCAGCAGCTGCACATCCTCGTCAACAACTTCCTGCGGCCCCTGCGGATGGCAGCCAGCTCCAAGAAGCCCCCCATCACGCACGACGATGTCAGCAGCATCTTCCTCAACAGGTGGGTGCCAGCCTGGGGGGCTTCGTCAGAGGGAACGGGGCAGGGGGCGCTTGGGGAGGCTCGGGGCTCCCAGGGATGGGTGCTGGGGTGCTCCCCGGAGCCTGCAGCAGGGCTTTGGGCCATGCAGGGCCCGAGTGGGGGTGTGCTGGGGAGGTGTCTGTGGTGACAGTGCTGGGAGGGGGTGGAAAGGTCCCGCAGGGCACAGGGGATGGAGGCAGCGTGGCTGCATGTGGCAGGGAGCTGGCACGGCGCGGTGCAGCAACCGGAGCCACCGGGCAGGGCTGGGGGATGAGGTGCATCGGGCAGGGATGCAGGCAGGGCTGCCTGGCGGGGAGAGCACCAAGGTGATTTATCAGCCGCTGGAAATTAGACAAATCCAGCAAACAGAGATGAGACAGCAGCAGAAGGCATCAATTTCCCAAAGGGAGCAGAAGTGAGAGCAAAGGGGAATCCCAATCAGCTCCCAGCCTGAGCCGGGGGGACTGGGATTTGCAGAGCGACGTGTGGGGCTGTGCAGAGAAATTAATGGTGTTCGTGGGGCTGTGCACAGAGAACCTGATGTGTTTGTGGGGCTGGGCTGGGAGGAGCAGGGGGCTCGTCCCCACACAGCGGGGGTCTGAGGGCAGCTTCCAGGCGGCTCCTCTGTCCTCGCCCACCATCCCCTACCTGCCCCAGGGGACCTCCCTTGTAGGGCCATGTCCCTGGGCTACCTGGGGGCTCCGCTGTGCCCCAGCTGGGTCAGTGGTTTGGTCTAATCATTCATTATCTGCTTCTCGTTCATCTACCTTTCACCTCTGGGTTTATCTTCCAGCGAAACGATCATGTTTTTGCACCAAATCTTTTACCAAGGCCTGAAAGCGAGAATATCCAGCTGGCCAACGCTCGTGCTGGGTGAGTGCCCCTCACCCCACCCCTGCTGCGGGTCGTGCCCCACCCTCTGGTTTGCACTGCTCGTCCTAACGAGGCTGGGCAGACTTTCTGCTAATTGGTGGCACGTTGCTGCCAGCCCCTGGGCCTTGGTAACGTCGGGCATGGAGGCAAGGGCTTGAGCAAAAAAAAACACAACAAAAACCACCAAAACCCAACCAGTTCCTGTGATCCCAGTTCTGTGATGTGAGTGTGCTGATCAGTCCCCCAGCTAGCAGCTGACAGGGGCTCTTCATGGGGTGCGTGCACTCATCCCAGCCATGCTCAGGTCCCCATGTCCCGGGTGTCCCAGTGTGGGGGCCCCTGCAGCCCCCAGCCCTGCAGCCCCCAGCCCTGCAGCCCCAGCCCCGTGCTCAGCCGGGGGCAGTGGCAGGCAGAGCCCAGGCCAGGCGGGGCAGGGGCATCGCGCCCACCTCCCTGCTGCGCCTCTCTGCTCGCAGCCGACCTGTTCGACATCCTGCTGCCCATGCTGAACATCTACCAGGAGTTCGTCAGGAACCACCAGTACAGCCTGCAGATCCTGGCGCACTGCAAGCAGAACCGCGACTTCGACAAGCTGCTGAAGCACTACGAGGCCAAGCCGGACTGCGAGGAGAGGACCCTGGAGACCTTCCTGACCTACCCCATGTTCCAGGTGACCGCGGGCTCCAGAGGCACAACGTGGTGCTGCGAAGCCCCACGGCAAGCATCTGGTGGTGGGGAAGGATCAGCAGGGGCTGGAGCCCGTGCGGAGCCTCAGCTGCTCGAGCAGTGCTGGGCTGGGGGCGTGGGGGTGACCCCACGCTGCCAGGACAGAGATGGGGCACAGCAGGGTCCTGGGCAGACCCAGAGCCTTCCCTCCCGTTGCTGAGTTTTAGCACAAGGAGTCTGGGAGCTTTCACAACCTCCCAGATCAGGGGGTTGGAGGCAGCAGCAGGTGGGGACCGAGAGCCCTCTGTGCGCCCCCAGCCCACCCGCATCCCCCCACGGCCACGGCTGATGCCCTGCTGTGGTTTGCTGTGCTGCAGATCCCCCGGTACATCCTGACGCTGCACGAGCTGCTGGCTCACACCCCGCACGAGCACGTGGAGAGGAACAGCCTGGATTATGCCAAGTCCAAGCTGGAAGAGCTGTCCAGGTCAGCGCTGCTGGGGGGCCCTGGGCCGGGGGCTCTGGGGCTGGGCAGGGGGAGGCAATGGGGCAGGGGCTCCATGTCCTGGAGGCACCCGGGACTCGGTGTCTGGTGCTTTCAGCAGGCTGAGAAATGAAGCAGTGGCAGGTATTTTCTGTGCCGAACCCACTGGTCCTCAGTCCTGAGCCCGCTCATGTTGAGTTTCCATCCCTTTTCTGCTCCTCAAGGAGCGGGGACGTTGGAGGTGGTTTCATGATGAGGGGGAATTTGTCTGCCCTGAGCCACAATTTCGTGATTTCCCAGCAAGGACAGGAGCACAAGAAGCACTTCAATCTTTAGAAATCTAGAGGTGTAATCTGGACCAATATCTAGGTTATCTCCTGAGCTCCAGAGCCTGTCTGTATAAATACAGATGAGGGCTATAATTCTCTTGATATCTCTTCATTTGTAATCCTACCTAGTGCAGCCCTCCAGGGTGTCGGAAGGGATCCACTGGGTGAGCTCGGGCACATTGCACTCCAACTCCGCATTTCTCTTCTCCCTCCTTCAGGATAATGCACGACGAAGTGAGCGAGACCGAAAATATTCGGAAAAATCTGGCGATAGAGAGGATGATTATTGAGGGCTGTGAGATTCTGCTGGATACCAGCCAGACTTTTGTCAGACAAGGTACCGTGTTCGTGCTGACCTTCCTCCCCTCCTCGCTTAACGCAACGCCCCCCGGCCCCCGCCCCGGGCAGGCGCAGTCTGGTGAGCTGTGAAATCCAAAATCTCGCCCCTTTTCCACTTCTCCCTGCCCCAAAGCACCTCGCTGTCAGGCAGCCTCAGCATCGTGGTGTAGCACAGCACGGAGGCACAGCGTGCGTCGCTGTTACTGGGCTCCCACCCCAGACTGGTGGCGGGCACGGGGGAGACCGGGGGCTGCAGCCGGTGCCCTCTCGGTCTCTGGGGCCACAATAACCTCTTGCTCGTCCCGTCCCAGCACTGTGCTCGCAGTCACCCTGCCCGGCCCCAGGACCGTGCCCTGTTCCCATCCCCATCCCCGCCGATGCGCGGTGGTGGCGGAGCCAGGGACGGTGCCTCTGTCTCGCAGGGTCCCTCATCCAAGTGCCGATGTCGGAGAAGGGGAAAATCACGCGGGGGCGCCTGGGGTCCCTCTCGCTGAGGAAGGAGGGCGAGCGGCAGTGCTTCCTCTTCTCCAAGCACCTGATCATCTGCACCCGGGGCTCGGGAGGAAAGCTGCACCTCACCAAGGTGGGCGCCAGGCACCGGGGGCAGACGGGGGGGCCTCGGGCTCCAGCACACCCTCGAGTGCCTGCAGCCCCCTGCGGGCACCGGGCGATCACATTCCTTCCACGTGGCCGGGTGGCTGTCGGCGGTGTGTGAGCTGAGTCATGTGCAAAGACGAGAGACTGCCAGCTCTCGGCAAAGGAAGGTGCCTTGCAGCAGAAGCCCTGACAATCTATTCAGTGAGAAACTTAAATTACAGCCTAGGCTTCTGCACAGCACTCGCAGTCTTCTCCGGTCCCTTCCCAAGACTCAGGCTTTTGTTGGGGGAAGTTTTGCAGTTAATTGAGCAAGAATCGTAGAGAAATTGCTCGTTACTGGCATTAAATTATCAGTTTGAAAAATTACAGTCCGTGGCGAAGAGCTGATAATTACGACAACAGACTTTTGGGAAATTTAATTTAAAGCTCATATTAAATAATTTATAAACAAACAGTTGATCGGTTGTACAAGGAAAACTGACGCCCCAGCAGTCAGAAACTGCTTTTTTCCACTCAAATCTCTCTCTGTGCTGGTGGGGACACCAGGAGCCCCACGGCACCTCCCGGCCCCGGGCTGGGGAGTGGGGCTGCGAGCGGGGAGCTGGGGCAGGGACCCCCTCCTGCCCCGGGAGGGCTGGGGTTTGCTGTCCCACCTCTGACCTCCTACCCCTGCTCTGCAGAACGGCGTCATCTCCCTCATCGACTGCACCCTGATAGAGGAGCAGGAGAGCACCGACGAGGACGGTAGGTGCCCTCTGCGCCCCCACGGCCCTGGGGGCAGTCGCAGCGTGCGCGGTGCTGCCGGTGTCCTCTGTAACTGGTGTGGAAATTCCCCCCTGGAAGCTCCTACAGTCCCTCCGTGCGGGGTAAAACTGGCTGCACAGAGCTCCTGGAGCAGGTTCAGGTCCTGAATAGAGTCAAGGAAGTCATAATCTCCTGGCTGAATGTAATTAAGTAAATTAGTTACCGTGTACCAGACAGATGCACACGTATGCAAATAATCCTTCCCAGGCAGGCAGCGAGCACCACACAGCTCAGTCCAAAAAGGGAAATATGCTGGACACTCAGCCATGCCTGCTTAATTACAGATCAGTTGCAGAAGAGCACAGGTCCCTTTCTCCTGTCCTCATTACAGGTTTTCTAACCCTCAGCTGGAGCCAGACTCTCCCCTGGCACACAGCACTGGGCCCGAACACGAGGCCACACTGTGCTGGTAGCGTGCAGACTTGATCTGGCAAACACAGAGCCTTTCTCAGGAACCCATCGTGTCCTCACCCCAGACAACCCTCCAAATGCAACGAGCTCCTTACAGCCTTAATACAGCGTATCCTGGGGAGAAGGGGGTGGAGAAACCTTCCTGAAAGCGCTGAGTTTGTTTTTTCCTATTCCAAAGCAAAAGCGTCGGGGCAAGACATCGACCACCTCGACTTCAAAATTGTGGTGGAGCCAAAAGATGCCTCATCTTTCACAGTCATCCTCGTGGCATCGTCCAGGCAGGAGAAGGCTGCTTGGACCAGTGACATCAGCCAGGTAGGACCGAGCTGCCAAGCCCCTGAGTAAGGGGGTGCTTGAAAAGGAGGAGGTGGGGCGGGAGGGGGCCGAGGGCTGCAGCAGGTCGGTGGGGGCTGCGCCGTGCCCCGCTGTGCGCCCTGCAGTGGGTTTCTGCTCTGAGTCCTGCCCGTGGTAACACTTTGCGCCTGCTCTGCGCTTCCTTTGGACAAATGCCTTCAAAGACACTTTTTTTCCCAGGTGGGAGGATGAGGAAAAGTTATCCAACAGGGGCTGCCTCACAGCCACCGTGTCCTTGCCTGCGTCCCCTTGCAGAGCAGCAGTGCCCGAGGCCCGCCGTGGGCCGGTTCCTGGTGCCCACCCGCGGCAGGGAGCTGACGGCTCCTGGCTGCTGTCACCCCGCAGCACCCGGTCCCCTGCCCCGCAGCGGGGCTGTCCCCATGCCGTGCGATGGCTCAGTCCCTGTCCTGCCCACACCACGGTCCCCAGCAGTGCTGGGAGGGAGCAGTGAGGTGCCACGGGGTCCCTGCCCAGCGCCCTGCAGCAGTGCGGGTGTGGAGGAGCTCAGTGGGGGCGGTGAGGGGGGAGCACGGGTTTCTGGGGTCTGCTGCGGTGCCCAGTGCCTGGCAGCACGCTGTGCCAGCCGGGGCCTCGCAGAGCTCGGGGGGATGCCAAGTGGGGGCTGTCCTCACTGCCGCTGCCCTCTCCCACGTCCCACCCGTGTCACTTGCAGTGCGTGGACAACATCCGCTGCAACGGGCTGATGATGAACGCCTTCGAGGAGAACTCCAAGGTCACCGTTCCCCAGATGATCAAGTGAGTGCTGCCAGAGCCGGGCACGGCCGGGTGCTGCAGGGCCGCTGCCCTGCCCTGCTCCAGCACAGCTCCCCCCGCGGCTGAGCGCCCCGGTACTGCCCAAATCACCCCGCGGTGGGTGGGAGAGGTGTGCGGCCCTGCTGCTGCCCCCAGTCTGCGTTGCTGCAAGGACTGGTGCTGGGCGAGGCTCAGGAGGCATTATTATGGCCTGGCAGATACCGACCCTTTCCATCTGCCTGCTGAGCACTGTGCAGTATTTCCGCCCACTTTGGGGGCTGAATTCCCGTTTTTCCCCGGGAGCGTTCCCATGGCACCTCCACGTGCGCGAGGCTCCTGCCCACCGAGGAGCCCCCACCCCTTTTCCGTGGCCCCACACGTCTCAGGTGCAGCTGCTCTCGCTCAGCAGCCCTTGGTTTCGTCCCAGGCTGGAACCACAGATATCTTGTTTCTCTGCAGGTCTGATGCCAGCTTGTATTGTGATGATGTTGACATTAGGTTCAGTAAAACGATGAATTCCTGCAAGGTCCTCCAGATCCGCTATGCGAGCGTGGAACGGCTCCTGGAGAGGCTGACGGACCTGCGCTTCCTGAGCATTGACTTTCTGAACACATTCCTGCATTCCTACCGCGTCTTCACCACCGCCCTGGTCGTCCTCGACAAGCTCATCACGATCTACAAGAAGCCGATCAGCGCCATCCCTGCCCGGTGAGGCCCCGTGGCGGGATGGTTTCTGCCCCTTAAGGGCCTGCAGGGTGCACGGTGGGGGGGAGGCTGCGCCCCCCGTGGTGCCTTTCTTTGTCCCCAGTCCATCCTCTGGTTTTCTGGGCCCTGGGGCTGCCCTGTGGTCATCCCACCCCGTTGGTAAACCCTGCCCGTGCCCTGCCTTGGAGCAGGAGTGGACAGCAGGGGCTCACCCTGCGGGGGCCGTGCCCTGGGGCTGCCCCCACTGCGGCTTGGAGCCCCCCCAGAGCCACCACTGCTGAGTGGCCCTGGAGCCACCACCAACACCGCAGAGCGGGTGCCAGCTCGCCCTTCTCCCCCTCCCTCTGCCCAGGTCCCTGGAGCTCCTGTTTGCCAACAGCCAGAACAACAAGCTGCTCTACGGCGAGCCCCCCAAGTCCCCCAGGGCCAACCGCAAGTTCTCCTCGCCGCCCCCCCTCTCCATCACCAAGTCCTCGTCCCCCAGCCGGCGCAGGAAGCTCTCCCTCAACATCCCCATCATCACGGGGGGGAAGGCGCTGGACCTGGCTGCGCTCAGCTGCTCCTCCAACGGCTATGCAAGCATGTACTCGTCCATGGCTCCGTTCAGCAAGACCACTCTGGACATAAACAAACTGTACGTGTCCAGTAACTATCCCAACAAAATCCCCGACGAAGGAGAAGCAGCCTCAGAAAAGCAGGAGGAGTCGCTGCCGAGCAAGCAGAGTGAGTCCCCGTGGGCTGGCACGGGCAGGGGTGGGGGCGCACGGCTGTGGCACTGTGAGCAGTGCCCCCATCCTGTACGAGATGCCCCCCATCCTTAACGGGAACGGGAAAAGGCTGCAGCCCCCCGGCTGCAATGTCTGTGCCTCGACATTGTCCTGTCCTGGGCTGGTGGCCAAGCGCCCTCCATGTCCCTCTGGAAGGAGCAGCCGGGTCTGTGGGGAAAGCCTGGAAGATTTGGGGCTGCACCACGTGCGTTTCCAGCAGTGCTCATGCGTGTGCCCCCTGCTTCTCCCAGGTTCAGACGTGTCTGTCAGGGAGGAGTCCGACACTGACCCCAACCAGAGCGACGAGGCAGAGGCTGAAACTTCCCCCACAAAGTCTCCGACTACTCCTAAGTCCATCAAGTGCAAAAACTCATCAGGTAACGCGGGAGCTGTGCGCATCCAACTCATGGGCCGTTGGCAGCTGCCCTCTGCCTTCGAGCCTGCCGTCCAGACCTGCTGAAAGATGCAGGCATAAACCTAAGGCAGATGTGGAAAGGAGTAGGGCTCTGCCCTTTAGTTTGCTGCAAGGGAACTGGGAAATGCCAAAGTCCCTGGCCCAGATCACAGAGCTGGTCTGCGTCTGCGCTCCTTACTGGGTCTCCTGTTCCCTCTCCCCCAGCTCTGTGCTGATCGGGCGTTTTAGGAGTGAGCCACACTGCAAAAACGTGAGCCCGACCTGGCACCAAGCACTGATCTTATAGGTTCTCCCCTGTAGCTACCTGAATGTTACCTACAGCACTCTGCGGGCTTAACCTCTGTTAGAGCTGTGCTGGATGAAACCTCAGTGCCCAGAGCCGCTCACCCCCTGGGCAAGACGTGGGCTGGTGAGGGCGGGGGGCTTGGCACGGGGACGGGGTGCTGCGGGGAGGGGACTGCCTGGGGCTGCTGCCCTGGCTGAGTGCTGCTGTGTCCCCCCAGACTTCTCCTTGTTTTCCTACAACAACGGCGTGGTGATGACGTCCTGCCGGGAGCTCGACAGCACCCGCAGCGCCCTGTCCGCCGCCTCCGCCTTCGCCATAGCCACGGCGGGGGCCAACGAGGGGACGCCCACCAAGGAGAAGTACCGCAGGATGTCCCTCGCCAGTGCAGGTACAGCACAGGCCCTGGGCTGCCCCACTGCAGGGACAAGCCCTGTGGGTGCCCATCTCCGTGGTGTCTGGCCGTTTTCCTCCAGGAGCACCCTGGCTCTGGGGTCAGCACAGAGCTTCTGCACCCACAGCTGGCTGCACGCACGGCCCCAGGCACCCCCTGCCCTGAGCCTTGCTGGCTCCTGCATCCTCACGGTGCTGGGAGAGCTGGGGCTTTGCCTCCTCGCCGTCCTGCAGATAGCCCTGAGCAATGCCAGGCGGAGCTGTGGCTGTGCTAAATGACGGGCTGTCCTTGCAGGCTTCCCGACCGACCAGCGGAACGGGGACAAGGAGTTTGTGATCCGGAGAGCGGCCACCAACAGGGTCCTCAACGTGCTGCGGCACTGGGTCTCCAAACACTCACAGGTGTGCTCGGGGGGGCTGGGATGGGCACTGGGGGGTCCCAGGCTCGGTGGGCTCCCACACGGCGCAGGGGCTGGGCAGCTCAGGAGCCTTGGAGTGCTCTTTGGGGTCGCTCAGCGCTGGCACGGGTTCGTCTGCATTCCTGTGGGCTCAGCCAGGCTCCAGCTGGAAAGGCAATTTGCCCTTTTTTTTTTTTAATTAAGCAAATGAGTGGACATGGGGAGGAGATGAAAGCTGCCAAGCAGGGGAGCTGGAGCTTCTCGTGCATGGCACAAAGGACGAGGTGGTTTGATTGCAGCGTTTGCATATTTGGTGTGCACACGAGGAGGGGTGGGACCTGCTGGTATCCTCCTGCTGGGTACCACAGCACGGTGCTGCTGGAAATGGGTTAGCTGGGTTTGATTCCTGCACAGAGGCTGCAGGATGAGATCAGGGTCAGAGCCTGGGGCTTCCCCTGCTGTCCCTTGTCCCCCTCTGCTGCCGGTTTCTCCGGGCTGGGGCACAGCTGGCCGGGGAGGGGCGCTGGGCGCAGGCACCCCCCAGTTGTTACTGGGAAGGGCCATGGGTTTCTCCCAGTCCAGGAGATGCCAATGCAAATTACAGAATGAGCCCAGAGCATTTCCTGCTGGTTTTCCCCAGGGTGTTGGCCAAGGCGCCGTGGGGTGGGAGCAGCCGGCCCCGTTGTGCCCCCTCCGTGGGTAGCGCGGGGATTAAAGCCAGGCTTTAGGCAGGCACCGAGGAGAGCTACAATGGGAGTACAATTGATTCAAGTTGTAACTGTGCCTGTTTCGGCAGGACTTTGAAACCAACGAGGAGCTGAAGTTCAGAGTGATTAGCTTTCTGGAGGAAGTTATTCACGATCCCGAGCTCCTGACCCAGGAGAGGAAAGCGGCGGCCAACATTATAAGGTAAAGGGCCCTTGGTGCCGTTTGCTTTTCCTGGACGCTCTCGGCGGCTGCTTTCAGCTCTCACCCAGGATAAAAGCAGGCATGAAACCCTAGCACGGGGTCTGGCAGCAGGTTCAGGAGGTGCCTGCAAAGAGGAAAGGCTCTCTGCGT
Organism: Aythya fuligula; assembly: GCF_009819795.1. Classification (NCBI taxonomy): domain Eukaryota; kingdom Metazoa; phylum Chordata; class Aves; order Anseriformes; family Anatidae; genus Aythya; species Aythya fuligula. Next base: position 21,363,052 of record NC_045569.1, on the reverse strand, counting down.
CCCTGCGCATCCGAGCAGCAATGGGAGCGCGGGGGCCACAAGCAGGGCATGCCACCTCCGCCCCTTGTGCCTCTCACTGGTTTTTAACACCAAGTACCTGTGAAAGCCCATGAGCATGAGGGCACGCCGTGGCCCCACCGCTTCCCCAGCTGAGGCAGCGCTGCCTTTTTGTGCTGCAGGACTCTGACGCAGGAGGATCCCGGAGACAACCAGATAACCCTGGAGGAGGTGGTGCAGATGGTGAGTGCCTCTCCCCTCCTCACTCCCTCTGGGTGCTTGACAAGGTGCTGGGCAGGCACAGCAGCCCTGATGAGGTCCTGTTGCTGCGGCTGGACAGACAGCTGGACAGACAGAGGCTGCACGGGGCCCTGCGGGGCTCCTCCTGCCCCCCGGGACCTGTGCACACCCGGCCTGGCAGGGAGCAGCTCTCCAGGGCCGCTATCAGGGTGTCACAGCTCAGGGACAGGTTTAAGGACAGGGCCAGCAGTGAGCACAGCTGGGTCTGCTGCTGGTGCTGGCAGCTCTGATCCTGCCCCAGCCACGTCTGTCTGTCTGCACCCCACAGCAGCACCGATGCAGAGACACATGGACGTGTCCGCCCGAGGGGCGCAGGAGAACTCCGTGGCTCCCGGTGTCCCCGTGTCCTCGTCCTGTGCCAGCGCTGCTGTGTGTGGGCTCAAAGCAATGAGTGTTAGCACAGCTGGCTCCAGCACAGAGCTGTGCCTGTGAGCAGAGCCCAGGGAGCGTGCAGTGAACTTACACACCTCAGGGTGGCTGCAGCACGGGTGCCACTTCTCTGTGTTTAGCGAAAACAAAGCCGGTTCCCAGGCAAAAACCAAGAGCCACTTCAAATCGGCCTGGTGCACCTGAAATAACAGTGCCTCCAGCCTTCGGATCTGCCTCCTGGTTTCTGGAGTTTTTGAGTCCCTGCAGGGCTTTTTAGGCTTTTGTCTGCAGTCACTGGTGCTGCAAACTGCCTTTGAAGGGGAGAACACAAACAAAGCCAGGTTTTCAGGCTGCCCCTCCTCCCGAGGAGCCCAGCTTTAAGGAAAACACCCAGGAAAGGCAGCGACCTGCAGGCAGGGCAGGGATTTGAGGTGTTAGTGCCAAAGCACAGCCAAGTCCCTGCGTGAGGGCCCTGTGCAGGGTCTGGGGGCAGAAGTTGTGGCTGTGCCCCAGTTCCCCCGGTTTGGGTGGTGGCTGTGGGCACCTGGGCAGCTGCAGCCGGGGGACCGGGACGTCCCTGTTCGTGCTGCTTTTATGGAGGTCCCCTGAAAAGCCATCCCGAGCAGCTCCAGGTCCTCACTCTGCTGACCCCACAGATGTTTGTGGAGTGGTGCTGCTCCAGCTGGGACTCCCTGGTGCTTTATTAATTAAACAGACGTGGAGCAGAAAGGCAGCGGTTACAGAAATCAGCGTGCCGGGGCCTGTTCCGGAGCTGACACCTAATTACTGCAGTCAAGATGAGTTAATTTGGTGTTCGCACATGTGCACGGGTGGTAACGGGGTTAAAGCTCCCCGGGCTGCACGAAGCCGGCAGATCCCAGTGCTGGTGGGACGTGGGGACCCTGCCCCGTGAGCTCCCTCCTGGCTTCTTGGTGCATTTCTTGGTACCGGAGATGCCTTTGGCCTTATTTCATGTCTGTGAGTTGTGAGAAGTCCTAACGAATTAGCCCTAATTGTCACCTTTCCTGTTTAGGCCGAGGGGGTCAAAGCAGAGCCTTTCGAAAATCACTCGGCTCTGGAAATAGCGGAGCAGCTGACGCTGCTCGATCACCTCGTCTTCAAGAAGATCCCGTACGAGTAAGTGTCCCAGGTGGTCCCTGGTCAGCACCCACCCACCCGCAGGGTCCACCTGGAGCCCAGACGGGGGGTCCCGGCCACCCCTAGGGCTGGTAGGGCCTGGGTGCTGCGGGCCGGTGGGGAAGGAGCCTTGCTGTGCACGTTGTCCTTCGCAGGGAGTTCTTTGGGCAAGGCTGGATGAAGCTGGAGAAGAACGAGAGGACTCCTTACATCATGAAAAACACAAAACACTTCAACGACGTAAGTGCGGGCAGGGACAGGGCGCAGGAGCAGCAGCACAGCCACACCTGGCCCAGTGTTGGCCAGGGCTGGGGTCTGCAGGTTTTGTCTGCCTCTGTCTGTGCTCGATGGGTGCTCGGTGCTCTGGGGAACCACTGCAGGTGGGGTGCCTCGTGGCACAGGCGTGCTGGCTCCTCTGCACCCATTGATGCTGCAGCGAAGGGAAATCTTGTAAAAAAGGGAAATCTTGTAAAAAAAAAAAAGCTGGAGAGCTTGTGACTGAGGGGGGGCAGGCTGCTGCCCTTGTGACTCCGGGCTGGGGCTGTTGTCCTCCTGAAGGTCAGTAACTTGATAGCGTCTGAGATCCTGCGCAACGAGGAGATCAACGCGCGAGTGAGCTCCATCGAGAAGTGGGTGGCCGTGGCGGACATCTGCCGCTGCCTGCACAACTACAACGCCGTGCTGGAGATCACCTCCTCCCTCAACCGCAGTGCCATCTTCCGCCTGAAGAAAACCTGGCTCAAGGTCTCCAAGCAGGTACGGCGCGGGGCTGAGCTGTGCCCCGAGCAGCCCGGCCCTGCCTGGCCGTCAGGTCGGGCTGGATGTGCCTGCAGCTCCAGGAGCCTTTTCTGAAGCGTGGTTGTTGCAGTGCACACGTGTGTGTGCGCTTCTTTAAGCTGTTTTTTGGGCTCCTCGTACCAATTATGGACGAGCAAAATTAATTCACGTGTTGGTTTAGTTGGTACAGAAATAGCTTGTATCGAGTCTGACTGCGCCCAGGGGCTGCCGGAGCCGCTGTGTGGGCTCCTCTCGGAATCTGAAGCATCGTGGGTTGTTTTTTTTTTTCCTGCAAAAAGCCAAACCTGTAAATTTAGACAGGCACTGGAGAAGGAGCAGGTGGGAGGTAGGGGAGGGGAGCTGTGCACAGCCAATCCCTGGTACATGCTGGAGGTTTTTGCTTTCCAGTGCTCGCTCAGCTCCTCCGGAGGCCTCCAGGAGCTGCAGGCAGCACCCCGGGCAGCGGCTGCAGCAGGGCGGGCGGCGTGGGGCTTCCCCGGGGACGGGGTCTCTTCCCACCCTGCCCCAAACCCTTGGGTCTCTTGCAGACGAAGGCTCTGATCGACAAGCTGCAGAAGCTGGTGTCGTCGGAGGGCAGGTTCAAGAACCTGAGGGAGGCGCTGAAGAAGTAAGTGTGGGCGGCGATGCCCCGCGGCTGGCACAGGCCCCGGCCGAGCGCTGCGCCCCGTCGGGGAGGCTCTCGCTTTGTGCAGGCACCACGGGTCCAGACCTCGCTCACGAGCTCATTTCAGAGCCCATGCTGACGGGAAGTCCCGTCCAGCAGGCACGGGGCAGCAGCTTGTGGAGCGATCCCAAATAATGTGCTGCTCCTTCGGGCAGCAGTGTGGGAAGACGTGAACAAAAGGGCCTCCCGGGTGGGTTTCATTAATGGTGTCAGCCTGCAGGGAGGCAGCAGGGATGAGCTCTGGAGTCCCTGTGCGTTAGAGAACCCTTCAAACCCTGACCTCTGTGGGGCCCGACCCTTCTCCCTCCCCTGCAGAGCCCAGGCAAGCCCCGAGTAAGGAAGTTTTCTCTCTCGTTCGTTTCCCATTCGCTCCTGAAGCTGCGACCCTCCTTGTGTCCCCTACCTGGGGATGTACCTGACCGACCTGGCCTTCATAGAGGAGGGGACCCCCAACTACACCGAGGACGGGCTGGTGAACTTCTCCAAAATGAGGATGGTGAGTGCTGTGGCCCCGCGGTGCCAGGCTGTGGGACCGGTGGCTCTGGGTCCTGGACAGGTACAAAGGGGACCAGGCGGCCCCGCTATGTGCTGGGGTGGGAGGATGCGGGCAGGGTGGTGGCTCGCTGCCCCGCTGGTGCCGGGACGTGGTGGCAGTGCTGGTGGCAGAGCCGTTAACAGCAGCTTTGTCCTCTCCCTGGACAGATTTCCCACATCATAAGAGAGATCCGCCAGTTCCAGCAAACCTCCTACAAGATCGAGCACCAGCCTAAGGTACGAGGGCCGCACGCTCCCTCCTCTCCTCGTGCCCAACCTGAGCTGCAGCGCCCGAGCCTTGGATCTGTGGCAGCTCCTTTGGGGAAGATGTGGGACTTCTGTGCCCCCCGTGCTTGGAGTGGCCTGGGAGCAGCAGAGCCATGCACAGCGAGGGGGTGAGGGGGTCCCTGGTGGGGGGGGGTTCCCCTGTGCAGGAGAGCGGCTCCCAGGCAGGCACTTGGCCAGAGCTCGTGTTTTACCTGGGGCTGAAAGGAGGAATGAGTAACAAGTGGCAGTGGGACCGCGTCTGGTGCTCCCTTGGTGTTTGCTGCTGCAGCAGAAATGTGGCTGGTGCCTCCCTGCTGCTGCTGTGCTGTGCTGCAGGGGCTCAGCAGGGCTGCAGGGACCGAGGGCAGCCGCAGCAGCTCCCCTGGGTGCTGCAGGCGAGGCGTTGCTTCAGACAGCCGCCACGCCTGGATGCAACAGGCCCAGCACGGGCTGAGCATTGGCCTTTCTCCCAATGTGGTTCCTGCCATTGTGGGCGTTCGGCAGAGCTGGGGTCGTGTCCAGGCTGTGCTCGCTCAGCGCCCCGTGCACCCACAGCGTGTGGCTAACAGCACGGGACCTGCGATGTGTGCACCAAGGGCTGCCTTGGCCAGCTGTGTGTGGGGCGGGCAGGGTGGGTGGTTAGCAGCCAGCACCCTGGGGTGCTCCTGGGGCTGCTTGGAGTGATGATAAAGCACATGCACTGCTTGCTTGCAGGGACCACAGTGCAATGCAGCACAGCGGCTGTGCCCTCCCTTGGTGCTGCCACTTCCCTGCAGCAGCTTTGCACAGAGCAGAGCCACTCTGTGTCCTCCCCCGGCCCCCAAAAGTTGTGCCAAGCAGCCAGCTTGCAGCTGGGCTGTCCCAGCCTGGCGCTGGTGGCCTCTGCCACGCGGTGCCCCCCACATGTGTGAGGAGATGGCAAGTTGTGGCCACCCTCGTGCTTCCTCTGCTGCTGCACAGGGGAACCACCCAGGAAACATCGTCGTGGTGCGGGGTTTCCGCTGCCTGCAGGGCTCTTGCTCTCCAGAAGCAGCAGGGCCCATCCTGGAGCAGTGCCCTGCAGCCATCCGCTGAGCCTGTGCCATGCCCCAGCCGTGGCACCAAACCCCCCTGCCGGTGCTGGGGGCTCCTGGGGTGGTGGCAGGAGCCGCTCATGTTCCTCTGGACCATGACCACCAGCTGGGATCCAGGCTCTGATTTTCACTTCTGCAGCGCTGGGTACCCACAGCCTGGTACCCGCGAGGGGCCAGGCTGGTGCAGCTGGGTCTCACCGGGACGCACCAGATGAATCCCTGCCTCCTCTTGGCCTCTGGTGCTTGGGGAAAGGAGAAGTGTCTGTGAAAGCTCCCCAGGCCTGAGAAACCCACTGAAAACTGCCCCCCCCCCCGAGTGCAACTGCTGCTGGTGCTTTGCTGCCAGCTGACCACAACCCCCCCCACCCCATGGCCCCCAAGCAGCACCAGCTGCACCAGGACCCAAAATGGCACTGGGGAAAAACTCTCCCAGGAACTGCTAGCAGGTTTTCTGCTAACGCCAGAGCAAATGTCCTGCCCTGTCAGCAGCATTCCCACAGCAAGAGCCTGCGTTCCCTGTGCTAAGGTTAGAGGGCCTTCCTTATCAGGATTTGGTGTTCTCAGCCTAAGAGAGCTGTGTGGCTGATAAAACAGCCCTGCAGAGGATGGGTAGGCAAGAAAAGCAGAAGAGCAAGTGGGGACTGGATGACTTTGCAATCCTGGGGTGGGATAAGCACTTGCAGTGCCTGTGTCTGTTGGCAGGAACTGCGGGCCCTTCTCGGCCTCTCCCCGTTCCTCATTTCAGGGGTGGAGGTGAGCACAGCGCTAACGCTCTGCCCCGTCCCCAGGTGACGCAGTACCTGCTGGACCAGACGTTCGTGATGGATGAGGAAACCCTCTACGAAGCGTCCCTGCGAATAGAGCCCAAGCTGCCTTCCTGAAGCCGGAGAGCGGCCGGCGGCTGCTCGTGTACACACGCTATAGCATACTGTACATAGCTCCTTGTTCATGTCGGGCGCCCTGCAGTGACTCCCACCTCTGTGCTTCTCCGAGCAAACCCAGCCCCTCAGTGTTAGGCCGCAGTAGCCCTCGCGTAGGATTCCCCGCGTTGTTTGAGGTTTCACGCGTTGACACTTTGCTGGAGTCCCGGTTTCTTTTCCACGATGTTAATTTTTGTCATTTGCTCTTCTCGAGGGGGCCGGGGACAGCAGGGCAGGGGGGGGGGACGTACAGGAGCCGCGCGGGCACTCGCCTCCCCTGCCCAGCCTGGGGAGCGGCTGCGTGGCACCGGGCTGCAGGGCAGGGGGACGCGGCCGTGGCCCAGGCTCTGCAGGGCAATGAAACAGCACCCACCCGTCCGAGCCACCCCAGCGGACCAAGCTGCCCTCCCTGTGTGCCACCACCCCCTGCCAGGGGGCTCCTGCGCGGAACCGAGCCCGCTGCGAGCGGGGAGAGGAAACGGACCTCGTGCCCTTAGCTGCATTCTGCTCCCGCAAGCTCCTGTTGATATGCTACAGCTCCGTATTCCTTGTGACAACTGAGTAACATGATGTAGAATTAGACAAAATGACCGAGTGTTTTTATTACATATACTGTAATCCTGTCTAACCACCTTCTAGCAGGAATATAGTAATGTAGTGCTTATTCTGTGAATATTACCATGTATTTTTTACATTGTACAGTATATAAACACAGTTTAACTTTAAAGTGGCAGGCATGCTCCACTATAACAGACAGAAAACTTTTGCTGTAAGCAATACCTCGTGGTATGAGAATTCTATTTCAAGCCCTAAAATATTTCAACTTACAGCTTGTTTGGAAAAATATTTCCATTTTTGTAAAAATATATGTTTCCTGATTACCTCTTGCTAATAAATCTATTCTATCTCAGGGTGAACGAGGACTGCTGCCGTTTTTATCAGCCTGACCCGGGGCCGAACGCCGGCCCCGCACGGCTCCGGGGGAGGGTCGGGGGGAGCCTTACCGGGGGGGGCCCGGTGGCGGCGGGTCCGGCCCGCCCCGGGGAGGGACCGGGTGCCCCGCTCCGCCCCGCGGAGGCTCAGCACGGCTCGGCTCGTCTCGGCACGGCACGGCTCGGCGATGGGCTACCCCGTGCTGCTGGCTTTGGCCGCGCTCCTGGCGCCCGCCGCCGCCTCGGCGGTCACAGCCCAAGGTACCGGGAGGGGATGGGGTGGCACGGCTCGGGTCGGCACGGCACGGCTCGGGTCGGCACGGCACGGCTCGGGTCGGCACGGCTCGCTGCGCCGCTCCGGGTGCTCGCCGGGCCCGATCTGCTCGGCCGGGGACGGGCTGGGGCGAGCTGGGCTGAGCCGAGCCGAGCCGTGCCGTGCCGGGCTGGGGCGAGCCGAGCCGGGCGAGCCGCCGCCATGCCGCTGTCCTCTCTCCCGCAGAGGAGCAGCTCTTCAAGGCCTGGATGCTGCAGGTAAAGCTCCGCTGCCGCCGGGGACCGAGCCGAGCCGAGCCGGGCCGGGAGCGGCTCCCCGGGGGCGCGGGGCCGGGGCGGCTCCGTGCGGGCCGGGGGCGGCTCGGGGGGCGCCCGGGGGCGGCTCCGGCTCGGGGGGCGCTGCCACTTGTGCGCCTCGTGGCAGAACGGGAGGCGCTACGGGCCGGCCGAGTACGGGCACCGGCTGCGGGTCTTCGTGGGCAACAAGCGGCGCATCGACGAGCACAACGCCGGCAACCACAGCTTCGAAAGTAGGAGCTGCCCCTGCCCCCGGCCTCGCCCCCCACCCCCCAGCGCCCTTCGTTGGTTAATAAAGCATTCCTCCTCCCTCCTTTTTTCATATAAGTGGGCCTCAACCAGTTCTCCGATCTGACCTTCACGGAGTTCAAAAAGATGTACCTGTGGAGAGAGCCCCAGGTGGGTTCATAGGGAGCCCGTGCCATGGGGGGCTCCGTGCCGCGGGGGGCTCCGCGCCCACCCGAGGGCCAGCACCCCGTGGCTGTGTGACCCCGCAGCCCTCCTGCCTTGCTCGTAGAACTGCTCGGCCACGAAGGGGAACTTCCTGCGCAGCTCGGGGCCGTATCCAGACTCCATTGACTGGAGGAAAAAAGGAAACTACGTGACACCCGTGAAAAACCAGGTGAGGAGCGGGAGCGATGGGCAGCACAGCAGGAGTGGGCCCACAGGGGAGAGCACCTCTGTGGGCTTTTTTACCAAGGGAGCCCCTCGGGACTGGGGTGGGAGGATGCTGCAGCCTCCCGGGCAAAGGCTGAGCCCCCGCTGTGCCTCCTGCCCTGGCTGGTGACCCCGCTGAGCATTGCAGACCAGTTCCTCTCTGGTTCCTAATGCAGGGCCCCTGCGGGAGCTGCTGGACCTTTTCTACCACGGGGTGCCTGGAGTCGGCGATTGCAATTGCCACAGGAAAGCTGCTCTCCCTGGTAAGAGGGGTCCCTGCAGCGGGCAGAGCCCTGCAGCTGCATGAAACCAAGAGCTCTGTGTCCCTGGGGATGTGCCCATCGCTGTCCCTGCTCATGGTCTGAGTGCCCCGTTGCTCCCAGCCTTGGGCAGAGCCTTTTTCGGAGCAGGATGAGGCCACGGGGGCTGAGCGTTGAGAGCAGCGTGGGGGGACACTCCTGAGCTCCTGGAGCCTTTCTGTTCTGAAGGGCCGGAAAGGCAGCAGCCGCTCAAGTGACATACCCGAGGGCTGGGTATTAGTGTTAAAAACAAACTTGACCTTTGGACAAGATCTCAGCCAGTGCCTGCGGGCCAGGCGGTGTCAGCAGGCCGGAGAAGGAAGGCGCCTTCCCCAGGGAGCTGCCTTCTCCTCCTCTTCCTCCTCCTGCTGCCTCGGGCAGCGCTGGCCCTGTCCAGAGGGGTGACTCCAGATCGCACCGGGGCTGCCTCCATAGGAGCAGCACCCAGACGTTGCCCATTGTGTGCAGTGTGTGCGGTCTCCCTGGCTCTGAATGCAGTTTTTTTGTACGTACACTGACACAAAAACCTTGTCTGCAGGCGGAGCAGCAGTTAGTTGATTGCGCTCAGGCTTTTAACAACCATGGCTGCAGCGGGTAAGTAAGCTGAAGTAGTGAAGAATAAACATGAGCATCTTGTGGTCCGTGCTTGACAGCCTTCCTCAGGTGTTAGGATCCTTCCAGACCTTGGAATGTTTCTTTCTTAGAATCTTTGAAATGTTGTTTCCCCTGAGCTGAAATGTATCAGGGATAATGGTTTGGGGTTTTGTTTTGTTTCATTTTCTTGTTTTAATTTCACCCTCTCTGAAGGTTAGAATGTTTCACAAAGTCTCCAACACTTCCTAACTTCTGTTGTTCCTCCTCTTTATTAGTTTTTCTTCTGATACTTGTTTTTTTTTTTTCTTTTTTTTTTTTTTTAACAGATACTAGTCACGAGTGCTGTGTAGCTAGGCTCTAACGTGCTTAGGGAAAGCAAGGGAAGTTTTATCTATTGCATTGCTCATGGGTCACGCATATCTCATGGTGCTGTAAGGACCCACAGAAACCTCTGCTTCCCCTTTGGTAAATTCCTACTGGTGCTGCTAGAAGCAGAAAAAAGGGCTTTCTGAAATCTTTTTTTTTCCTGTAAGATAAGTGGTCCCTGAGGAGTGCTCAGAGAGCTGAGAAAACCACTTTTGTGCATTTTCTCTTTTACGTGACTCGTTGTTGCAAGCACACCCTGGTCATGCTCCCCTTTCCTTCCATCCCCACGTGTGCCCCCCCGGCAGGGGGGCTCAGGGGGCTCCTGCCTGCCCCAGGCTGTGTCCTGGGGCCCTGGGAGCTGCGGGTCCTGGCTGCAGGCTGGGCACAGGTCACAGAAAACCTCCTCACAGGAGGAGAGGCCAAAGTCCCCCTGTGGTGGAGCTCGGTTAGCGGGGTTAGCAGTACGGCCTTGGCACAGTGGCCTTGTGTCTTGGGGCTCCTGTGTTGGCGTTGTCCCCAGGGAGCCCTGAGAAGGAGGTGTTGGATGTCTGTGCAGGCCCACGTGTAGGACTGTGCCCAGCAGTGGGACAGACTGGTTTGGAGCTCCCAGGTGGGGAGATGCTGTGGGAACAGACCAGAATCTGCACCTCAGAGGGTGCGGGATGCACACTGCCCTTCCCTCGCTCCCTCTCCATATCTGTAGGGAGGTGCAGGAAGGTTTCTGGTGTGCTCTGCAGAAGCTGCCGCGTTGCCGTCCTAATTAATCTGCATGCTGGCTGTGTTGTTTTGCAGGGGCCTGCCAAGCCAAGCTTTCGAATACATAATGTATAACAAAGGGCTGATGGGGGAGGACGCCTACCCGTACCGGGCTGAGGTACTGCCGGGCAGCTGGGGCGCGTGTCTGCAGCAGGGGGTGCAGAGGGGGCTCTGGCACTGACCGCTTTCCGTCTGCACAGAACGGCACGTGCAAGTTCCAGCCAGACAAGGCTATTGCGTTCGTCAAAGATGTTATCAACATCACGCAGGTAAGTCCCTGAGGGAGACGTTTCCAAACTTCAGGGTGTTCATTCACGCTGTGCCAGGCCTGACCTGGAAAGCGCTCGGCTGCCCCGAGGCATGCTGCTCCCTGCAGGGTGTATGGGGCCTGGCTGACCCCATACAGGGCTGGCTCACCTCATCCCCAGCTCACGGGGTGTCTGCACCCACCTTCCCTCAGCAGGGCACGCACCCGCCAGGCTGCAGTGATCTCAGGCACCTATAAAGCACGCGACCAGCTCCAGTGCCTGCAGGGAGGCTTCTGAACAGGGCTGGGCAGCGTGGCAGTGATGGCTGCCTCTGAAAGCTGCTCTCCATGGGCTTGTATTGCTTGGCAGGAAGACTTTGCATCCTGACTGCACCTGTGTGGGCTACTAAAAGTCCTCTAAAAGTCCTGCTGCTCCCTTTTCTGAAGGTGGCACCAGTGGAGTGCTGCAGTCACGTACAGGTGCTAGGGCGTTTGCCTTGTTTCCACGGTGGGTGTGCCTCCAGAAAATAATAAATTCTTGGTTCTTGTGTTTTGGTGCCCATGAGAGGCACATTTCTGCCCATGAGCAGAAAGCCAGGAATGGCCACTGTGCTCTGACTGCTGGTCCAGGGCATTGTGACTGGTCCCAGTTTAACCAGGAGATAAATGACCCTGGGATCTTCTTCTTGCAGTACGATGAGGCTGGCATGGTGGAAGCGGTGGGGAAGTACAACCCGGTGAGCTTTGCGTTTGAGGTGACGAGTAACTTCATGCACTACAGAAAAGGAGTCTATTCAAAGTGAGTGTTTCTGAGCCTGGAGGGTGAGAGGGAAGAGGGGCTGGAATTGCTCACATCGCCATTTCTCCTTCTCTGTGGCACTGGACACAGGGAGTGGACTGTATTCTTGCATTTCCTTTTAAACAGAAAATTGGAAATATAAGCAAATTGAGCCTTAAAATGCTGATTTCCCAGGGGAAGCAGCATGAGGAAGAGGGAACAGCGTGCTTGCAGACAGTTCAGTGCTGGGAGCCCATCCAGCCTCAAGGCCAGGCTGTGTTTGAAACACAGGTCTATAGCAAAGGCAAAAAGCTACTGAAAGGGCTGGTTAGTACACTTCAGAAAGACTTTGGAAGCTGATGGTGACAGGGTAGATTTCTGTTAGGCAAGAAATGGGAAAAGTGCATGTTTGGAGAGAACTAGAAAAATGCTTTAGGGTAATGAATCCCCAGTCACGTAGAACTGCAGGGAAAATTAAACGAAGAGTCTAAGCGTGAGCGATCTGCCCCAGGGAGCTGCAAGGGAAAGAGTAGGCAGTGTCGTGAATCCAAGTGGCTTTGCTGTTGCAATAAACGCAGTAAGTGTTTACTTTAAAAGGTTGACTGGGAGCAACAGGCAGACCTAGGGTGTGAAAGCAGGGAGACAGTCAAGATACTTTGTAATAGGACTCCAGTTTAAGGAACCCATCAAGTAAAGTTATCATGTCTCAGGGAGATTTAAAGTCAAAGTGTATAGAATAATTGGTGTCCCAGGGGTTTCAGCCTATGCTCCACAGACCAACTGTTAACAGATTCAAAAAGAGTAAATCTTTAGTGGTGGTTATTGATTTTTTAGTGATCTGCAATTTGAAATTGCGTAAAAACAGCATTTGTGGAGATGGGAGCATGTAGCTTGTGATGTCTTGATAGCAAGTCAGCAACTTTTATTGAGTGCAATTTAAAAACAGGAAGTGCAAAGGAAATACAAGAAAATGTGTAGTGAGATTGAGGAGCTCACTGTTGCTTGTGCAGTGTGTGAAATGCACTAAGAACTTCTGTTTTTCGTTGGAAAAATCCTTTTGCTTTTTTTTTTTTTTTTTTTTGTGTGTGTGTGTGTGTTGTTCTTCTGTAACAATGTTGATGTTAATTCAGAACAAAAGGCCAGACCAGGTGCTAGGATCAAAGGTCCATATAGTCTAACAGCCTGGCCTCTCATACAGCCGGTAATAATTTCTGAGTGAGAAAACAGAGCTGTATCTCCTTTTCTTGTCATTCCTCCCTAATCGTCACAGCTGGAAGTTCAGAGTATCCATTAGTTCTTTTTGTAGTTTCAGTGCTGTCAAAAATGCTGGCTAACCCATGATTAACTACATGCTATTGTTTTATGTAAAAAAATCTGCATGATTTTTCTTTTGCAGCCCACGATGTGAGCACACTCCCGACAAGGTGAACCATGCTGTCCTAGCTGTTGGGTATGGAGAAGAAAATGGGACTCCTTACTGGATCGTTAAGAACTCTTGGGGCCCTCTGTGGGGCATGGATGGGTAAGGAGGTCCCAGTATCTGGTAAAAGAATGTCACGTGCATGGGATTCCAGCTGCCCACGTGAGCTGCCAGGTCACCCTGATGCTCTCAGGCTGAAATTTCGCATCTGTTTCATAATCAGTGAAAAGGCAGGTAAATCATCCGAGCCTTGGGAGTGAAGGAGAGCTGGTTCTAAAAACTGGTCTGGGGTGACTGGTTAGGCCAGGCCCTCAGATCAGCTTCTGGGAGTGCCGCTGTGCAGTTGATGCACCTGGCTGCTGCGGGAGCTGCGTGGTGGTGCAGTGCCTCTTCTGTGCTCACACAGCCAAAGAGGAACAGGTCGTGCTGCAAGTTCACTCCAGCTCCACAGTATCTTGTGTATTTCCAGGTGCAAGTGAAACTTTATAGTTGGGTGCTAGCTCGCAGTACGGGGGGACAGGGAATGGAGTGGCATCTCCTGGTGACCTACTGGAGATAACAGCTCTGTGACACGTATCTGCTCTTTGCATTGGCGTGAGAAAGGAACTCACACGACAGCAGTCACCGTTTGTCAGTGTCAGGCATGCTGACTGCTGGAGGAGCAGGGAATACTCACTCATACCTGCTTGTTTCTCTTTCCAGGTATTTCCTTATTGAACGTGGCAAGAATATGTGTGGTCTTGCTGCTTGTGCATCTTACCCTATTCCCCAGGTGTAAGAAGAGAGCACAGGCTGCGGAAAGTGGATACAGAGAAAGGAATAATTGATCACGTGTGAATTTCTAAATGGTAGAATCAAGAAAGCAAGAAGAAGAAAGAAGTCTGCTGATATTTGTTAGGTGCAGGTGGATTCCTCTGCTTGCACAAAGCTTCTTGTGGTAGGCAGATCCGTGCCCACTGTCCCTAGCCCAAACCAAGCGTGTTCCTGCCCTCACAGCCAGAACCCCCGGCTGCTGGTGGCGTGTGCTGGGCTCCCTGCGCTAAGGGGGGACAGATCCAGGAGCACACGAGGCACAAATGCCAGGCAGCCCCCGATGTCAGGGTGCTGTACCACAACCCCAGCCCTTCCCCGAGCCACTCGTTTCTGTCAGCAGATGCAACTTTTTTAGGGACTTTTCTTTTTTTCTCTGAAGGCGATTTTTCCTTTCTCTAGAGAAAGACGAGTGCTGTGATTTTTAAGTTTTATACGTGTTCATTTAACGGTTTTAGTATTTCTGTAAAAGATGAACAAATGAGGCTATTTTAAGGAAAGCAGTGAAGGAAGGGATGATTTTCTTTTATCAATCAATCAATCAATGAAGTAAAAACTTTATTGCCGTTTGACAACGCTCTTGTGAGAAGCCCTTTCACCAGCAGAGGGCACTTGTGCGTTGTGTCGTGCTGCCGCTGCCCCCGCTCCTGCCTGCTACCGGGACGAATAAAAACCACCTCCACTTCCCCCTCGTTAACAGCTGTGTTAATTAATGAGCACGGTCACGTGCATCACGAGATGCTGCGCTAACAGCGGAAGCGTTGCTTTCTGATCACGAACACGGATTGAACGTGGTTGAACAACAAACAAACGAACACAAAAAGGCCCCGTCAGGCCGACGGGCTCCGCGCGGCGCTCCCAAAACCCGGGGGACCTCCCTCCCCCCCTCTTCCATCACCCCGCGCCGCCATTTTGTGGAGGAGGCGGGCGGCGGGCGGGGCGAGTCCCGTCGCCATGGAGACGGCCCCGCCGCGTCGTCACTTCCGGCGCAGCGCTGCCGTCCAATGGGCAGGCGGGCGGCGGCTGCGCGCCCAACGCGAAGGGCGCGCGCGGCGTGGCGGGAGCGGGCGGCGGGGGCGGCTCCCGCTGAGGCGAGGTGAGGGGCGGCGGCAGGGCCCTGAGGGGCTGTGAGGGGCCGCCCGGTGCCGCCATGGCGGCCGTGCCGCACAACAACCTGTGGGAGCAGCTGCAGCTGCACTCGGCCCGCGGCGCCCTCAGCAAGCAGCCGCCGCCAGCGCGGAGCCGGTCTGGGTGAGTACCGGGGGGGGGTGACGGGGGGCGGCCGCCGGGCTGACTGACCGGGCCGACTGACCGCCTCACCGCCTCTCTTCCAGGGGCTTCACGTTCAAGCGGACCGCCCCGTGCGGCCGGGAGCGCAGCGGGAGCTCGGCGCTGCGGGACAAGGACGTGAACGCGGCGCCGGCCGGCGGGCAGCGCAGGAAGCCCGGGGAGCCCCTCACGGTCGGGGGCTGCGGCCCGGCCCCCGCCGCGCTCTGCCCCGGTCCCTGCCCGGTGCCCCGGCGCCCTGCCGAGGGGGTGATCGCGGCTGTCAGGAGGCCGCTGGCAGCTCCCGGCCGGGCTGGGGGTCCCGCTCCGCTTGGGGCCCCCCCCGTGGCGGTGGACGATGAGTGGGACGACATGGATGACTTCGACTTGTCGGGCATCGAGAAGCGGTTCTCCAAGCCAGCCCTTCTGTCCCCCAAAGGCCTGAGGGCCGCCCCCAAGGCTCCCCAGAGACTGAGCTCCTGTGCTGATAAGCTGCCCGGCACCGTGAATGGCGACACAGCGTCCCCAAAACCTGGGGCATGGGAGCCCAAAGGAACGCCTCCCGCCGAGGAAGAGCAGCCCTCATCCCAGGGCTCTGTCGTCTGTCTTGGGGACTTGGTCCACTGTGACAGCGACAAGATTGTGGGCGAGGATCTTCAGGAGAATTTAGCTGCTGGCACGACTTTGGATGATGAGAGGGAAGAGGCTCACACAGGTAGTAGGCTATTTTAAAGCATCAATGAACTAGAATGAAACGTGTTTGTATTTGCACACCTCAAGGCTTCATTTTTCAGAAATGTAGAATTTGTGAGCTCTCGGTGAAATCAGAGGGAGCTGCATGCTCCTATCTGACAGTGGTCTTAGGCACGTGGGTTTCATGTTGGTAACTGTGCTTCGTAAATGTGCGGTGTTGCAGATAGAGCAGAACTGTCTCAGCAGCAGCAGGTAGCACGCTACCAGTGGAGGTGCAAGACTTTCCAGATGCCATTCCAGAAATAAGTACCAGTAACCTGCAGAGATGTTACAGAGAAAAAAATATATAAATAAATCTATAATTCAAACAAAAGAGATCTAATTTCAACTGATGCCTAAATGAAACAATGAGAAATATCAAACCAGGAGACGAGATCTAGCTTGATTTTTAAAAACAAGCAAACAAATGGGGGGGAAAAAAAAAACAAACACATCAATTATGACCAAAAAGTTCATGGCCATCAGTCAGTATGCATCTGTGGCGGTTCTCTGCTTCACTTAGTTTTTCTGTTTTAAGTTTCTTAGTTGTTATTGTTTGAAATTTTTGGTCCTTATTTTTGAAATTAATGTCTTTATGCAACTGATTAACACTGAATGGTGTTTTCTGACTATTTATTTGTTTGCTGTTTAAAAAGTCAGAAACTATATTAATCTATTGTTTTGAAATATGGCTAATAGTTTTTTCCTCTATTCCATTGTGTTTCAGTTTATACCAGAAAGAGTTTTCAGTGTTACCCAACAATATCAATACACTTCTCTTTCAGCTACTAATGATAAAAGTGGTGGAAGCCAGAAGCTAAACAACAGTGAGAAAAACAGCCAACCAGAGGTGGATGAGATCAGCAACGAGCTGTTAGCAAACATTGAGCTTGAAGAGGATGATTACTTAGATGTAGTTCCGCCTTCCCCTGAAGAAGAGCTGCCTTCCTTCTCACCATCTGTAAAAAGCATTAGGTAAAACAAACCTAACGGACAAAGCTGACTATTGTTAGGATGATTTTTTTAAAACTAACAAAAAAATATGAAACTAGTGCTTGTTAAAAAGTTACCATTTGAGTTGGTTTTCACTACTTCTTGCTTGGCAGGTTAGCAGTTGACAGCTGCTATTAATGTCTTCTGAAACACCTTAAACATTGGTCGTAACAAATGTGACTTTTGCTTCAGAAAAAGCAGTGATTTTTCCTGTCATAGTGAGAGAAAGAAAAATATTGAAATGAGTCTGTACAAATTGGCACGTAACAGTTAGATGTTAGCTTACTGATGGTACTTAGATGAGAAATTTTTCTTTTATACTCAAATGCTGCTAGTCCAAAAAATAAAGTTCTTTTATGGATTTTTGTAAGGTGTCTGTAAATCCAATGCATTTCTATATTTTAATGACTTTTTGTTTTAATGTTAGTAATATTTTCAAAGAATCTCCTACTGGTGGAAGATCAACAGCTAATGGCATTGAGTCTAAGCCTGAGAAGATTACAGCAAAACAGCCTGTTGCTGAAAGTGATCCTAGGGCAGAGGACGCAGGTACGTGAAATAATTTAAAATCTTATGCATTAGGTTTTGGCGATGGTTTGCAACTTCTTGTTCTCTGATGTCTCCCATGTAATCTGAGAGCCAAAAAAAATAGTGTTACTCTTTGCTGAAGTATGCTCTGACTTTGCAGATGAAGGCCTGCATTTGGAACAGGAACTCTACAGTGTCATGGATGATATTTGTAAGCTGGTAGATGCCATTCCTATTCATGAGCTGAAGTCTCTGTCATGTGCAAAAGAACTACTTCAGCAAAGGGATCTCCGGTACGTTTCAATAAATGGTATTTCTTATTGCCATGTTCTGTATGAAACCATATCACGCCTGTAGGTGTCTCCATCACACTGAAAACAGTACAGAAAGTTTTTTTTTGTTTTTTTAATAAAAAGCCTTAAATAACTGACCAAATAAAGTTTTAGAAAAAATCCGAAGACTTCCTGGCAGAATCCTGGAATTGTTAATGGTTTCAGAAGAAAGAATCCGATTCCATGTTCAAGCTGAGGCACAGGTAGTGCTGTATCTTTTCTCTGGAAGGTAACTCTCACCAGGTGCTTCTGAAGAAGCAGGGTGATGCGATATAATCTGTTAAGTGTCATCCTGATTTCTTGTAACCTGAGGCATTAATTTAATATTCTCTCTGTGAGACTCACCATCCCTGACAGTAGTGATTTGTGACTTCTACTAGTATCTGTATATCTGTCATCTCTCAATTTGAGCGGTGCTACTACAGGCTGCCTCCTCCTGTATGATTTGGTGACACAATGCATAGACAAAATACTGAGATCTGGCAGTTTGGTTTGTGTTTTTATTGGGTTGGAACAGTGCTTTTTTCTAAACATTCTTGGTAAAACTATTTTTTTCTATTATTACTGTAGTCAGTGATAATCTTCAGAAAGTACAGAAAAACATGATTTGTTTCAAGCATATTTTTTACTTCTTTAACTTTGGGGTTGTGCCTTTAAGAACTTTATGCTCTGTGTTGCCTGAATCAGTTCTTCACTATTAAGAATTCCTTTAATACCTGTGGTGAACGCGTATTTATTTTGTAATTATTGTGTTCAACTGAATTCTGGTATTATTCTCTCTTCCCTAGATTTGTTTGAAGTATTTTGAAAATATAGAATCATAATATCCTGAGTTGGACAAAAAAACAATGTAACCAACATATGTTAATATTTTAAATAGGAAGGAAGAGACAAAAATATTTAATGTATGTTGTATAAAGGGATATATCAATGCTTGTGACTTAAATATTCATTTTCATTCTTCCTTCCTTTGCCATCTCTTTCAGGAGAAAACTGTTAGCTAGTTCTGTCACTTTGAACACAAGTAGCACAAAAACCACTTTTCCTAGAAACTGGAAGGCGTGTGTGCAACAAGACTCTTCTGCGCGTTCTGGCACTGCTTTGTGTTCTGGCCCTAACAGGAGTTCTGTCAAAAACTCACCCAAATCTACAAATCTTTCATCTACGCTTTCCGGGACTGTTAATTCAAGCAATTTTTCTACAGAAAATAATCAAACACTTGATGACTTGGCTACCTCTTATGCTTCAAAGCAAACTGCTCAGGAGATCATCTGCCTAGAAACTGCAGAACTTTCTTCTTCCAAGCTGAACAGCAAAGACAGAACTTCTCTCAGCCATCCCTCAGAGATGTCTTTCAACAACAGCTGGTGTGAAAAAACAGTGGTGAGAAACAGTGAACACTGGCATCTTCCAGAGAGGCCCATTACGAGCACTGCTCTGAAAGGTCCGAGCAAAGCCCCTGCTGGCACTCCTGCATCAGAGCGTTTAGATGCGAATGATCCAGACTTTGATCTCGATAACTTTGATATTGATGATTTTGATGAGGGCTGGGAGGAGAATTCAGTGACTGTTTCGGCACCTGAAACACCATCTACGCCATTGTATCAGCCACTCAGGGAAGGGCCACCTGCCAAATCCTTGCTCTCAAAGATCATCTCCACAGCCAAAGGATCTTCTCTTGCATCAAATCCTGTTGCTCCAAAGTCAAGCTTCTTGACGGCAACAAAGAACCAAACAGGTAAATTTATGCGAATGAGGATTACTGTTTTTTCTTTTTAATTTGTGTGTATTTATGCTAAGTCTAAGACCAAGTAACTTACTGTAAATGACATCAGTGCCTTTGTGTTCATGTTGAAATTTGTTTTTATTTCTCTTTGTAAAGATGACATTGCAGAATCTTTCTCCTCTCTTTTTCTCCTCAGAGTGTTGCCAGATTTGAATATTTATTTGCCATGTAGGTTGCAGACTGCTGGGGAGATGAAGCTGCTAAAATTGGAAACTGGAATGCTTCTGTGGTTTAATTAAATGACTTTGCAGTTGCTAATTTAAAGCTGTACAATAGTCTTAGCTGCTTATAGAAAACATTTAAATTTGGGTACTTGGTGAAGTAAACCTAACCCCTCTGGTGCACAAGTGTAGGTCAGTATTTCCAATTCTTGTAGGAACGGGGAGGTAAATGCAGAGGTGTATTCAGGCATGCAGGTTCACTGTCTGAATAGGCACACTTCTCTGCTGCTGATGCAGCTGGCCTCTAACTAATACTAGTTAAATACAGGGAGAATATTAATAGTTTGTCATGGTAGAGATGAAGTTTTACAGCATAAGACTATGCATTTTATACAGTTGTGGCCAAGTTTGTTTAAAAAAAAAATAAATAAATGAGATTAGTGTATAATCAAAATTCATACTTTAGCCAGTCTTAAATTCTAGTTGTATGCATTTTCATTTACTTATATTAATTTACAATTTTAATTTAGAAGGTTTAAAGGGTTGAAGTGTTGGCTAAGCAGTCTGTTACACTGAGGGAGTTTTGTGTCGAAAGAGATAAAAGTACAATTTGGTATTGGAACTTATTTTAAGAATATTTTCTCTGTCTACTAGAGCCACTGGTTAATAACCCCGCACTAGAACGTTTCAGGGGTATGAGATTTTCCCACTCTGAAGAAATGATGACTATATTTCACAGAAAGTTTGGTTTGCACACTTTCCGGACGAATCAGCTGGAGGCCATCAATGCTGCTCTTCTGGGAGAAGATTGTTTCATCCTAATGCCCACTGGTATGTATCTACAAACATCGCACGGCTGCGGGCTTTTGAGGTCTGACATGCATTAGAGAAATAAAGAGCTGTCATTCCTTTTGCAAGGCTCATGACAAACTATTCTTTCTCTGTGCCTTTATGGAGGTTTTGCTAAATTGTGCTGTTTGAATTCTGTAGAAACAGGATTTCTGGAATTCTGAATGCACTCGGGTATTTTGAATAAGGTGATTAAATTTCACTCTTCCAAAATGTATCACGTGACAACTCTTCCTTCACCTACAGGTAGCATCTTAAGGACTCATTGGTAAAAGTTTGTTTCTTAAAGCACTGTTAAATGCAAAGTAAGAAACAGTGCTATTTTCTTCTGCTCTTTCTCTGCCCTGTCTCCCTTTCCTCTTGATACCTAATACTTGTTGCATACTGTTTAATTCTTACAGGTGGTGGTAAAAGTTTGTGCTACCAATTACCTGCCTGTGTCTCTGCTGGAGTCACTATTGTTATTTCTCCGCTGAGATCGCTGATAATAGATCAAGTTCAGAAGCTGAATACTTTAGATGTAAGTTCAAACAAGTTATTTAATTAAACTGCAGATAAGTGGACTAGAAATCTGAAATGTTTCAATAAATCTTGTATGTCTCAGATATAAACTACAAAAAATAATTAATGTAAGCTGTGAAGGCACACCTGTTAAAGTTGTCTAGGAAGATCTACATTAGATGAACGAGAACATATGTGCAGTCTACCTCATCAATTTGTTGATGTTCATGTATTTGTTGTTGAAGCTTAGTTTTCAAAAAGATGTACCTGATTCTCAGATTCTAAGTGTAGTGTTTAGACAAGTAAATAGAAGTAGGCTGGGACTGTAGAAGAAGCAAGCACTAATAATTCCTGAGGTACGAGGGTTCTGAGGATGCTAATCGTTTCTGGATAGAATAGAATTTGGTTTATAATCTTTTGGCTTTATCATCAGAAAGATTATGCAATGGCTCCTGTACAGCAGGGATTCAAATGCGGTCTGTAAAAACACTTTCAATGCTTTCTTGTGTAATGTTCCCTAAGGGTAGTAAATGGATAGACTTTTTACCTGCTTTATAACCAGTTATAGGACTAGCATTTGAGGATACTTTCATTTTGCACATATTAAAACCTAATATTTATTTTTTACAGATTGCTGCAACATACTTGACTGGTGATAGAACAGATACTGATGCTTCGAACATATATATGCAATTGTCAAAAAAAGATCCTGTAATAAAACTTCTGTATGTCACCCCTGAGAAGGTTTGTACTCAATCCGAATTGTAAAGTCCTGGAGGCAACAAGAGGAGGATTGCTGTAAGAATAAAAGGGAAACATAGAACTTAGAGTAGGCTTCTTGGAAAAAAAAAAAAAGTATGAAATATTTTTAATAGAATTTAGTAAGTCTCTACATGGATGCAACTAAGTTCAGTCAGTAATTAACCAAGAATGAAAACTGAGTGTAACGTCTGCAAAATTTAAACTCTTAAAGCAAAAACACTGTGTGTAGCATCTTCAATATATCATAGCACGTACTAGTGGCTGTCGGAATCTAGGCTACTCTGAACGTGATACTACAGGGTAGAAACGTGTAACTACCAAGCTGGCAGGTGACCATCAAAAGCCCGTCTTGTAGTTAACTGTATGCTGCCTTTAGAAATGGTGTTCCACAAGAGCATTGCCAGAGGGAACTACTTAGTGTGCTTAATGTTTCTTCCTACAGCTTTGCCTTTCCCTGTCTTCTATGACATAAGTCATTTAAATTCAATCAGATTATTGGACCTCTGGGTAGCTGATCCTAGAGCTTTATGGCAATCCCACATCAGCTGCTTCATTGTCAATTAAAATAAAGGTGATTGCCATCACCTTTATGCCTTCAGGCTTTACCTGTGCGGTCCAGATGAACTTTGCAGTACAGAACAATTGTTTCTGCAGTCTTAGCTAGGGTGACACTTGGTTTTGTTTCCTTTCTAATGCCTCTGGTGGGTGTTTACCTAGGTCTGTGCAAGCAACCGACTGATGGCAGCCCTGGAAAATCTTTACAACCGGAAACTCCTAGCACGTTTTGTCATTGATGAGGCCCACTGTGTCAGCCAGGTGAAAACCTTGATTTGTTTTTCACAATGGCAAAATCTTAGTTGGAGCATCATACTCAGTTATTTTTCAATTTTGTTTTTTTAACTAGTGGGGTCACGATTTTCGGAAAGACTACAAACGCCTGAACATGCTCCGCAAGAAGTTTCGCTCTGTTCCTATGATGGCTCTGACTGCCACTGCTAACCCAAGAGTACAAAAGGATATCCAGAATCAGCTTGAGATGCTAAGACCACAAGTGTAAGTTGTCCAGCAGCTTATTGAAACAATTTGAGCTGCAGAACATTTGAATGGAAAACTTAGGAAAGCAAGAAATGCGTTAGAGGTCCATCTGGAACACTTATGTAGATGTATCAGATTAAATTCCGTGCACATGTTCTCATTTAATCAGACTTAAATGCAGATTATTTTAATAATAATAAATCTTGCCAAACTCTTCCTTGCTTGATTAAGGAAGCTGTAAGTGTGCAAGTTACATGTTAGAGTGCATTTCATGGGAGTGGTGGAAAAAACAGAAGCAGGAAGTGCTTTTTAGTTAACATTGACAGTAACTTAGATTATGAGTTACTATTGGGTCTGGATCACATTTTAACATTTTCAGTGTACCTGATAGAAAAGTAAAGCACTCTGATTTATTATTATTATTTTTTTAATTTTAGAAATACTGTTTTGTTGACTTTAAAAAAAAAAAAAAAAAAATTAGAAATCTGTATGAATGTTAGAATGACAAGCATTTCTTCCATGCTGACTTCCACAGTGCAATGTAGCTTTCTTTATTTTCCAGCCATGGAAATTTTAACAAAACAGAAATTTTAGACCCAAAGTGTGAGTGATATGAGGATAGTGGAACAGTAATTCCTGTGCAGGTAACACAGGACTAGTAGTAGTTACTTGAATTTGAGACATTCCAGTCAATTCCTAGCTTGTTGAATGGACTACTGCACTCATACAACTGGTGAGTACCAATAAGATGTCTTGTTTTTAGGTTTACAATGAGCTTCAACAGGCATAACTTGAAATATGATGTATTGCCCAAGAAGCCAAAGAGGGTGGCAATGGATTGCTTGGAATGGATTAAAAAATATCATCCGCGTGAGTACTGAGCAATGTAGTGTGCTCCTATGCATTTTTATGAACTACTTTATAAAAGCTTTTCCTGCCTTTACAATAAAACATATATAGTAAAAAAAAAAAAAAAAAAAAAAAAAGAGAGCCTTGTGCCTTTTTCAGGCTACTCATACATTTACAGAAACAACAAGTAGGAGGAAAAATATTGCTGATAATGACAATCAGATTTACAGACATCCTAAACTTGAGAGTTCAAGATAAGACGAAAAAGAAAATTATGGTAGTGCTCTGAGTAATATATCTGGAGGTTGCCAGACCTTTTAGTGTCATCTAATACCCATACAGTTTTAATAGTTTAATTCTGTTTGTCTGTGCTTATCTGTGGTTCCCCTTAATCATATCTTTTGTGAGCCATATCTGTCTCTGCTCTCATTTTGGAGTCCTGCTTCTCCTGCTGTTGGAAGCTGACTACATGAAGCTCCCTTCATAGCTTCTCTAGTGATGTAACCTAGTAAACAAGTGAGGAACTGAATGAGGAGAAACTAACTAAACCATCTGATATTAACAAACTTTGCTTTTTTGAGCAGTTACCCATTTTTCCCCTATTGGAATCAATGTAAGTGTAATGCGCTATTTTCTCTGACACAGGTATGACTGTTACAGCTTTGTTCCCTATCACCTGCTTTATTCTAGCACATCTCTTATATTCGCAGATGACTCTGGAATAATTTACTGCCTTTCCCGTCACGAGTGTGACACAACTGCAGCCATTCTGCAGAAGGAAGGTCTTTCTGCACTTGCCTATCATGCTGGCCTCACTGACTCCAACAGAGATCTTGTGCAAAAGAAATGGATTAATCAGGATGGATGCCAGGTAAAAGAAAAGCAGCTGGGGAAGGCGGAGGGGAAGGAAGTATTTAGAGGAAAGTATTTAGCGGAAGGAAGAATTTAGAACACTTGTATTGCTCTTGGCCTGGTAAAGGAAAACAAAGTTGTGTAACATTATTGCAAAATCAGATGCAGGGTTAAATAACTGATCATAAGAGAGCAGTCCAAACATGTCAGTCGTCTTTTCATTGTGACTTTTACAAATCAAAGACCGCGGTACTGCACCAAGGTATGATACTCTGGGAATAAGGAACTGAGCTGTGCAAGGCTTCTGAAACAGTCCTAGGTACACTTGCTGAATTGTATTTTGAGATTCTCAAATTTGGAGTTTTCCCTCTATGGCAAAAGGGTCTTCTAAAAGAAGAAGAGAGAGACTTCTTCTGTTCTGTACTTGTCTTGCAGGGTTCCAATTGAAATTCTCTGTTCTGCATAATTTCATAAGCCTGATAACATGCCTATTTTTGGTGCAGAGTACTGCACGAGTGATTTTCGTAACTCTGCATAACAAAGTGTGATTTCTTCTAGGTTATATGTGCAACAATTGCCTTTGGAATGGGCATAGATAAACCTGATGTACGCTATGTTATCCATGCTTCCCTTCCTAAATCTGTAGAAGGTTACTATCAGGAGTCTGGCAGGGCTGGACGAGATGGTGAAATGTCTCACTGTCTGCTCTTCTACAGCTACAGTGATGTAACCAGACTTAGAAGACTAATACTAAGTAAGTGATTTTTTTTTTTGTATTTGGAGCTTAATTGAGACAATAGTAAAGAAGTCACTTAGTTGCTGGTTTCTGTTTCAGTTAGGCTGAGTTATTTTCTCACTTAAAAGTGAGATGGTGTATGGCATTGCAAAGATGGGAGAACTGTGCACCTTTGTTTTATTATTTACCTGAATGATTTTCTGTAGTGAAAGATTTTTATTACTTACGCTTAGTTCTAGTCAAAGCCATTTTTCTTTATACGTATTTATCTCTTGATTTTTATAATTATAAATTTTTCTCCATTCTTTAAAGCTTGAGAGGTAAAATTTGGTTTAGGTTAGTTCTGTACTAAACTACTTGTCCTTTTTTAAGCAACAGAATATTATGTTTGGTCTTTTTGTCTATCTGATAATACATAAAAAGACAGAAGTGAAGATAAAATAAATATGATTGAACTTACTGCATTTCAGTGGAGAAAGACGGAAACAGTCACACGAGAGAAACCCACTTTAACAACCTGTACAGTATGGTTCATTACTGTGAGAATGTAGTTGATTGCCGGAGAATTCAGCTTTTGGCCTACTTCGGGGAAACTAATTTTAACCCAAACTTTTGTAAAGATCACCCAGAAGTAATTTGTGATAACTGCAGTAGAAAGAAGGTAAAAATCTGTTCTTATTTACAGTGCTGTTAAACTGATCTTGTATTTTGCTGCATTTGAATAACGGTAGCATTACACTTGGGAAGGTAAATAGAGAAAATGAGTAAGATTTCTTGTGGTTTTGTGATGCTGAGTGCTATGAATTATTTTCAGGGTTTAAATGAGAGTATAATTACAAAACTATCTGCGCGCTTATGCTATGTATGTTTCAGCCTGGGTTGACTAGCGAGGTATAAAGATGTCCCTTAGTGTTGCTTTTTGGCCACTGTGCTTATTGGAGACAGGAACTAATATAACATCAGCTGGAATGGCTCTGATGTTGGCTATCAGTGGCTATGATGGCTATACCTGATGATGTTGCTTCTCAAGCCAATGTTTGTAGCATTACCCTATACATAGAATCATAGAAAACAATGTCTGTGATTGTACCAAAAATTGACTAGAATAATGCCTATTTTGTCCAGCCTTCTCATTTTAATGTGTGTAGGAAGCATAAGCTCTAGTGCATGGCAGCAAAAAATTACAGGAATGCTTTGCAAACAATTTACCTTGATCATTGGTACTGACTCAGCAATCTTGCAGCTCCTTGTATAGAGTTAACACACTAAAGGCTACATACAGTCAGCTGGTATGTCTCTTGTCTTGCATTTTTCAGAGCTATATCTAACCTATGCCTATACTCCATCACTGTAGCTGTACTAACTAGCAAATCACTATTTCTGTGTTTGGGACAAAATGAATTCATGACTAGAAAAAGCTCAATAGTGACAACAAGATTGTCAGTGACACAATCTGCATGAGGATAGAACCACATCTGGTTGTTTCCTAATCAAGTCTATTTTAATAGGATTACAAATCAAGAAATGTAACCGAGGAAGTGAAAAGCATTATAAGATTTGTACAGCAACATTGCGGACAAATGAGAGGAATGAATGCAAAGAGAAATGCAGGTTCTGGAAGATACACACTGAATATGATGGTAGACATTTTCTTAGGTAAGTATTGTTTTCCCAGAAACAAGACCTAAATACACACAGTGCATAAACTCCTGATGATCACGAGGTCTTTGTAATACCAGCAGTGGTTTAAAATAATATATATTTGGCAAAATTATTCTTCCCAGGAACCTCTTGATGGTTAAATGATTGAAAATAAACGAGACTAAAGCTTTAATCTCTTTCAGGTTGCTATAGCGATAATATTAGTTTTCTGCTGGTGCTTGGACTTTCTGGTCCTTGCATGCTGTGTGTGTGCGTACGTGCTCAAACCACGGAATACTCTTGGGAGTCTTCAATGAGTTTATAAGCACATGCCTGTGAAGGCGCTCTAATTGCAGGCTAATCCTCTGCCTTCTGTTGCACAGGTACAAAGAGTGCGAAGATTCAGTCTGGAATATTCGGGAACGGGGCTGCGTACTCAAGGCATAATGTGGAAAGACTATTTAGAAAACTGGTATTGGACAAGATTCTGGATGAAGACTTGTATATTACAGCTAATGACCAAGCTGTAGCTTATGTAATTCTAGGAGAGCGAGCACAGGCTGTGCTAAACGGATCACTGCAGGTGAGCAACATTCTTTTTCCCTTGAACATACTGTTTTAAGGAATATGCTGCAGTTTTTGTGCAGCATATACCTTGTGATTTTTTTTAACATAGTTTGAGTACCCACTGAAGTACAGTTACTGATCTTTAGTAAATTCATGGAGCAGAATCTGACAATCATGACTTGCAGTCCAGTGTTCTAATTGTAATGTCATGAAGCAAAAGGTGAGTTTGAGAGTACTGGAGAGGGTTAAATCTTCCTGTTCATTCTCATTCTGCTTGATTCCATCATGACAAGAATGCAAGATTCTGGGACTGTTCAGCCTGGAGAAGAGGAGGCTCAGAAGGGATCATATTAATGTCTATACCAGAAGGGAGGGTGCAAAAAGGACAGAGCCAGGCTCTTCTCAGTAGGGCCCAGTGCCAGGAGGAGGCAGTAGGTACAAACAGAAACACGAGAGGTTCCGTCTAATCATCAGGAAGAACTTCCTTACTGGGCAGGTGACTGAGTAGGGGAATGGGTTGCCCAGAAAGCTTGTGAAGTCTCCTTGTTGAAGACCTACAGAAGTCAGGGGGATGTGGTCCAGGGCAAGCTGCTCCTGTTGGCCCTCTTTGAGCTTGAGGACTGGCCCAGGTGACCTCCAGAGGTCCCTTCCAACCTCTGCCATTCTGTGATTCTGACCAACACAGGAAGTGCTAGCAAAGGAGAAAAAAAAAAAAAAAAAAAAGGAACAGCACTACTTTATTCTGCATTTTATGCTCTATTTTTTTCCAGCCATTGATGCTCTCTGAAAGAAAATGCACTCCTCCAAGAAGGTCATGAAACCAGTCTCAGAATTGCTTGAGGCAGTGCCTCCTCTGCATTAGTGCTGTGTTTGGAGAAGAGGAGAGCCCTCAGCAATAGACCTAGTGACCTCTGTTTAAAGCTAGCTGTGTACTGCTTTCACAGGGCTTTTTCCTGTGTTGTGTAGACTTGCTTTGCTTGTTCTTTGTAGAAGAAACTTACAGGTGGTTGAGAATGGGTGCTTTATCAACTGGCCTGTAAAAAAGATCACTTTAAAAATGTGTACTGGGTAAACAGCTTTTTTTGGTCCATCAGAGAATACTTTTGGTTTCTTTCACTCTTCTTCTGTGTCATCAATCTATGCTCTAATTACTGCTCTGCAGCAGCTCCCCTGACAGAAGGTATTGATTGGCTTATCTTAACAGGTGGAATTTCATGAAACGGAAAGTGCCAGTGCCATTAGAAAACAAAGGGCTTCTGTGACAAAAATGTCACAGCGGGAAGAGATGGTTAAAAAGTGCCTCAGCGAACTTACAGATACATGCAAAACTCTTGGGAAAGTCTTTGATGTGCATTACTTCAATATTTTCAGTACTTCAACTCTAAAGAAAATAGCAGGTAATGTCAACTGGTTATTAACCCCCTGTAGGCAGTAGGCTGCATGTGCAACTGCAGCCTCTTCTGAGGGAAAATCTAGTTTCCTAAAGTTTGGAGAGAGACAGTTTGCCTATACGCAGCTGAGTGAATCCCATGCAAGTAGCATATGCAGCATAGATTCCCCTGGGGTGTACTAACCAGCTAGAAGTAAATATTTGTAGAAAAAAAGGCTTGCTTCCCTGGGGAATTAGTGGGCACCGTGGCACGAAAAGGAATGGATTTTCTCCAGAATGTTCTACTGCGATCTGCATTAAAAAGTTACTTTGCTGTGTCTAACTGGTGCTTTGTTACGTTACAGAAACCTTGTCTTCTGATGTGGAGGTTTTGCTGCAGATAGATGGTGTCACTGAAGATAAACTGGAAAAATACGGCGCAGAAATAATTAAAGTGATGGATAAGTACTCTGAATGGACTGTACCAGGTTTGGTATTCTTTGCACTAAATGTGTGTGCTCCTATATATTCCTTTTCCCTCCTTCTCTGTATAAAAGTTCCCCTGAAAAGTCACCTGGTTTTAAACACAATCACTGTTTCTTCGAGTTCAGTGAAAAGGAAGCAATTTCACGTTCTCAGAACATGCAAAGATCTTCTCACTGGTTAAATTCAGCATAGTTCTGAAAGTCTTTCCCTTTTTCAGTCTAAGCATACTGCTGCACTCCTTCCCTGTTAGTTATTGGGGTTTATGTAATATACTTAGACAGAGACTTCAGGGCATTCAGGTTAAAAATCTTGCCCCCCCCCCCCCCCCCCCCCCCCCCCCCCCGCATATTTTTCCATCTGAATCTACAATGTACTGGGTAGTGCTGTAGCCTGGCAGACCATCAGTAACAACTGCCTTTTAGTTTTCACAGTAACTGAGATCAGCAAGTCCAAGTCTGCACTTGCTAGCTCCTGCTGAAATGTGAAGAACTTTCAAAACTAGATGGAGGGGGCAAAAAATAAAAATAAAAATAATAAAGCTAGCAAGTCAGTATGCCAGTATTTTACAGACCCTTTTACAGCTCTTAACCTTATGCACAGAGTTCAGCTCAGTGGAGAACTAAGCCATGAGACTGGTAAATGTGGCAGTGTCATGTGAGCATAGCGTAGCCTCTGTTGTAATTAGAATATTTTATATATCTTGGCCATCAGTTTAAAAGTGATCCTTAGTTATGTTTAAGGAGGCTGTGTTTTCATATGCTGCAATGTGAATAAATTCATGTCTACAAACCTCACTTAAGTGTTTCATTTGACTGCCTGTGCAAAGAATCATGTCCTTCTTGCTTACAACTGATTGAGGAGGAACTCTCAGCTGTCTGAGCCTTTCAGTGTCTCCTGGTGCTGTTTTAAAAACAAGTGCTGTATTTGAGTGTATTATTTATGGTATATTCCCTGTGTCAGCTGGAAAGAATTATGGAAGAGAGTGTAAAGGCAGAAAGCTCAGTGCTACCAAAATAGTTTAGAAAAAAAGCCAAGCTTTTTTTTTTTTTTTTTTTTTTTAATCATGATGAAGTAAACCAAAACTTCCTTCTGTCTGTCTGTGCTTTACAACAACCTAAGAAATGCCTCTAGCTGAGCCTGGAGCATCACCAGGAGGACTGTGGTGCAAGGAGTATTTGAATGGCAAGGACAGAAGTTTGGCGCAAATAGCGTGCTCTAGCTGACAGTTCTGGCTGCCCCAGGCAATGTTTTGATTTCATTAGTTTTAATTCATCGTCTGTCTGCAGAAGATGCTGCCTGCCAAAGTGTGGACACAGCTGCGGGGAGTACTGGCACACCTGAGAGTGAGGAAGAAGCAGGAGATGTAGTTACAACCTCAAGCTATTTTTGCAATAATGCAAACCAAAGAAGGAAAAGGAAAAGGCCGCCAAACTTCAGAGAATCCAAGAAGAAAAAGACAAGCAGTGCTGGTAGCCAGCAGTTTCGTCCCAAAGGGTATGTTGCTTGTGGTCAGTTTAACTTTTTTTTTCCTGAGATGATGATGATCCCAGAACTGCACTGTTGTCCTAGTGCATTTTCTTAAGTAATTGTATGGGTTTATGTATGTTAGTCAATCAAATACTAGACTTTAAAAATTAATTCAATATCAGTTTCAGGCTTCTCAGCAGGGGGTGTACCACTACACTGCTTCCACTACTGCCAACGTGCTCTTGCTTACCTTTGCCATTTCTGTGGTGGGGTATTGGTATTCCTCAAACTAACGTGTCAAGCTTATAGCAGGAGCAGAATTTGCTGCAAAAATAAGCCATAATTTTATGATGTCCCTTTCCACTGTCTGAAATCTCAGTATGCAGGGCAAAGTAGAGGTACGTTCTCAATGTACCTTCATACTAACATTCACCTGTAATTAGACTATGTGACTGCACTGGAACCAAACTTCAGCTTTATTTTTTTCTTAATTGGCTTGACCATTTTCTCCATGCAGTACAAGCTCTGAAAGCGTGGAGCTTTCTTGCCTTATCCTGCTGGGCTGGTTGTGAAGTGAAAATATAGCCTTGCTTCTGTTATTCTTAAATCTATGCAAATTCACAGTGGTAACATAGTTTATGGTATGCACAAAAGGAAGCATAGTTGGCAACTTAACGGAGTCTATATGAAGAACACCTGTTTAAAACTTTATTTTACACTTCTGTTACAAAGAAGTGTTTTAAGGTATTTCACAGCTTGTCAGCAAAGAATTTACGTTGCTTGCTTTCCAGAATAAGCTAAAATATAATGGTAGTTCTTTCAAAACTCCTAGAGCAGTGTCAGTGGTAAAATGGACATGTTAAGTGTTGGAAAATTGGCTTGCAGTCCTTTGTTAATTCAGAATTTAGCACTGAATGTCACATGTTTGAGTCCAGGATCCTGGTTGGTCTTGAGCTTCTAAGGCAGCTCAGCTTTTCCTTGCTTTTTTCTGTCTTGTTTTTTTTTTTTTTTTTTTTTTTTTTTTAGGAAATAGCAGTTCCAGCTCAGTATGTTTTATTCCTTTGCTTTCCATCTTCCCATCTACCTAAAATATTAGTAATTAAATGCTGACCCTGAAGTGTCATTTAATGTTGATACTCTAATTAGATTAATAGGAGTTAGGTCGGTTTAGCATTCTGTGTTCATATTTCAGGCTGCTTCTTGCCCTTAGGCAGATGTCAGAGCAACAGCTACACTAAATTTACATTTCAAAGGTATTCTTGCAGCCATGTGTATTTAAAAAAAGGTTCAAAAAAATGTAGTTGTCTAGAATATCTTACATGGTGTGCAACTGTATAAATACACCACGGGTAGGGAATGTGGCAAGTAAATCAAATGTTTGACACACAATGTTGTAATTTCTCTCTAAATCTTGCAGCGGTTACAGCAAGTACCGAAGGACCAAAAAGCCATCCAACTCTAAGACTCCACCTTCATCTGGCTACAGCTCAGCGTCGTACAGCGTTAGTGCCACACAGGGAACTGTTGGAAAACTGGGGATTATGGCACCACCGAAGCCGAAAAACAGGCAATTCCTTCAGCCTTCATATTCACTATTGTAACTAGGAAAGTGTAAATACTGTATAAAAGCATGCCATGAAGCTGTAATCATTGTTTATAAATCTTTATTTGATTTGCTGAACTTTCTTAGATTTGTACACCTGTGAAGTCCAAAATTTCATGTTAAATAAATATTTTTAAACTCATAAATTTTTCAGACCTTTTTTCTACTACAAATATGAGTTCTGACTCGTTCTAGATGCCCTACTGTTTCAGGGAAAATAATCCCTGTAAGCCTGCATTAAAGCTACCTCCAGGATACACTTGAGATCACGAATCAAAAGCAGTTACTGGAACTGTGAATCCCAGAGTTGTGGTTGCCTCTGTTCTTCTCCCTTGCTAGACGTCTAAGTAATTTAGAGCTACATAGCAGAGGAGTTCTGAGAATTTAAGTCTTGGGATGTTAACCTGACATATAAAATATGATTAACAGTTGTAAACTTCCTTTTTTTTTCCCCAGATACTGGGGCTGGAGTGTCTGCTGAAGCGCCGAGTGCTGTCCTAGGTGTGCTCTTTTAGATATCCTGTTTGTTTGTTTTTACAGTGTGGAGCTGTGTTATCATCATGGCTGTGATAAGGGCATTTGATGTGCCTTTCTTTCACCTTCCTGCCTTGCACAAGGCAGCTGTGCTAAGTTCAGGTGGGGTTTAGATATGCATCTGTTCCTACATGTGCATTTCAATGAAATGTCTGACACAGCAGGCGCTGAACCAACCCCACTGTTGGTTTGCTTGACTGGAGCAGAGGATTCCTTCAGCTGTTGCTGTGCAAGGAGTCTGATAGTAAGTACTTTATATAACCCGTCCTGTGAGTGAAGTGTGCTCAAGGCTGTTTCAATTAACCTCACTGTTTTAAAAAAAAAGTACACTTTTTCTATCCTGAACATGCCAAGCTGCAGCATAAAGCTGTAGAGTACAATTAATCACTTCTCTTGCCTGTCTAGCAAAGATTTTGATCTCGTGCTTGTGTGGAATACAAGCATTGAATAGCTCAGGTTGGAAGGGACCTTAAACCTCATCTCATTGCAATGCCACTGCCAGGTGTGGACAGGGCCACCACTGAATACATCAGGTCACCAGCGTGGCCTTGAACCCTTCAGGGATGGGGCATCCACAACCTCTCTGGGCAACCTGAGGGCAATTCTTCACCACCCTCTGAGTGAAGCATTACCTCCTAACCCCTCATCTAAATCTCTCTTTTCAACCCATCCCCTTGTCCTATCATTTTATGACTAAAAAGTCGTTCTCCGTTTTTAGTTTTTTTATTTCTAAAGCCACTTTTAGGCACTGTAAGGCTTCCACAAGCTCTCCTCTTCCCCAAACCCCCGACCCTCCTTCTAGTCACCGGGGCCGCCCCTCACGGAGCGGGAGGCGGGAGGCGGGAAGCGGCGGCCTCCGCCGCCGCTTCCCGCCTCCCGCCTCCCGCTCCGTGAGGGGCGGCCCCCGCCTCAGCCCGGCCCCGCCATGGCGCTGTCGGAGCCCAGCGAGGCCGTTCCCGAGGAGCTGTCGCCTCTCAGCCAGCAGCGGGAGCAGGTCCGTGGCCGTGGGGTGCCTTTGGGGGTGGTGGTGGTGATGGAGGATGGGTCCCCGCTCACCGCTCGCCGTTCGTCCCCTCAGGAGCGCACCCCGAGCGGCGGCGCGGAGCTGAGGCGAGGCCCGGAGCAGGGCGAGCGCCGAGCGGGGCCGGGCCGGCAGCTGCGGGTGCTGCTCACGCCGCTGTCCGTGGCGGGCCGCAGGATGCCTCAGAAGCGGCTGCTGGGCGCCTACGACGACGGTGGGGGGGAGGCGGCGGGCAAGAGGCTCCGCGCCGAGCCCCCCGGGACGCCCCCCGGCAGCCCGCCCGGCCCGGCCGCCGCCGCCTCCCCTCATGGCAGCGGCTCGGACGGCGGCTGGGACGCGGAGAGCGACGGCAGCGACGGCGGGGGAGCGGCGCAGGTGAGCGGAGGGGGGCCGGGAAGGCGAGGCTGGGGGGCGTTTGGCCTCCTTGGGCCTCGGCAGAGCGCGTTTTACCCCTTGGGAACGGCTGAGGGGCCGCAGAGCTGAACGAGCCGCTGCCAGAACCACCAGCGCCTTCCCGCGGGCCATAACCAGCTCCCGGGGAACGCGGTGCAGAGATGAGATACGACAGTTTTGTCAGTGCTCATTCGTGTTAAAATCACCATTTCAACTTGTCCTGGCCACCTTTTTCTCTCAAAGGTGGAAACAAACAAAGCTGTGTTCTGTTTAGGTGCCACATTTTCCATATTGCCTACCTGTAAGTTGCTATTTGTTTTGCACCAGCTTTGGTTCAGCTGTAGCATGATTCTGATGAGCTGGTCCCTCTCGCAGGACCGATGCTAGCAGTCAGTGCTGTAACGCGTGCTAGTACCTCTATAGACCAGCACTGGTAGGGAATCACCCTGGTTTGCCCGCCTTTTGTTTGTTTAAACGTGCATCAAACCAGCTCTGGACAATCCAATCGCTTTAGAGACTCACGGCCCAGAAACCTGGGCCAGCTCTGGCATGCTGTGTAACTGTGCCGAGGTCTGTCTCGCTTTTCTTTTTGTAGGATGGATACCCACAGCTATCAGCTTATGAAAGGAAAAGACTAAAGAACATTACAGAAAATGCGAAATTCTTCGCTGCCTTAAAGCTGCACGAGGTTTGTATAGATCCTACCCAGTGTCAGCCACTGTGCTCCCTCCCATAAGGGCACTCGTGCCCCAGGAAGCAGCCTGCTGCCCATCGTTGGGAAACCCTGCCCGGATAGTGACAGGGACATCAGGAGAGGGCATCAGCACTGCCCTGACTGGATTAAACATTTGCACTTCATGTTGCTAGTTAGCTCCCTCCAAGGAGGGGAGGCCGTTAGGTGACCCCATGGAAAGCTGGGTGAGCAAAATCCCAGCAGGGCCAGCTGAGCACTGGCCCAGGGGCAGCCGAGCACACAGCTGCGGCTGGGCCTGTCTGGGAGGCAGCGAGGCTCCTTCCTTACCACCAAGACTGCAGCTTGAGTAAAAATGACTCTTCCCAGTTACCCTCAGAGAGGTCAGCAAAGGCACGTCTGCCTGCAGCCACAGCGCTGCCGGCAGGGCAAAGGCCAGAGCCATCAGCTAGGGTGAAACGGGGGAATTCTTGTGGGTACGTAGAAGACCAGTGCAAAGCAGAAAAAACACAGTCTGATATTTAAAAGTCCCTTTTTGTTGTTGTTGTAAGCAATTACAATATAGTTTACTGCAGCCTTTATACAGGTTGGCCTTTTATGCTTGTTAGATATATTTTTAATCTTTTATTTTTTCTTTTTAAGTCAGCTGCAAGACTTCACAAAATTGCAACTAGACGACAATCTAATGTCACTAAAAGGTAAAACAACTGTGTATGAGACTCATACCAATATTCCTTCATTGAGTTTTAACTGTTTTAGCGCTACCACATGCACATAGCAGATACCAGCAAGAGGGAGAGCTAACGATGAGTCACTCTCCAAAGCTGAATCTGCATAACTGATTATCCTGAGCTGTATGAATTTGTAAATAGGTAGCTCCAAGGTAGTGGCTCTCCTCTGCCATCCTATGGAAAGAAAATGCTAGTATGAATGCCCTTTTCATCAAATTACAGAACGTGCTATTTTTGTGATATTTGTATTAAGGTAATTTTTTTTTTCTACTTGTGATTTTTCTGCATGATGGCTAAAGAAAGAAATGTTAAATGATGAGAACAAATAATAGGAAAGGGCATGGGAAGGAAAGGGTTTGGGGGGAGAAACAAATGGAAGGGATAGGCTAAGCAATTGTTAAAGAAAAGACATTTGGCAGTGCCAAAGCAATGTTAGGCAAAGCCAAAAAATGAGCTGAAATACAAAATAGAGAGTAAGATAAGCAAGGAAAGGAGAGAAAAAGGTGGCTAGATAACAAGTGGAAGGATGAATTATAAATGAGGATGGGGAAGAAAAGCAGCAGTGGCAGGATGTATTACAAGGGAAACATGTCATCAGTATATATGCATTACTAACTGCTCTTTTTGTTGTTGCAATCACTGAAAGAGAAAGTAATCGCAGTGCTCCTAAAGTCGATCAGAACATTGAGGTGTCAGAGCTGCAGATAAGAACCTATTCTGTAGTGTTTTACTTAAATGCTGAGGGCTCACGTTATCTAACTGTGTAATTTTTGAAATGTTTTACTTGCTGTAGACCTAAGCCTAAGAAGGCAGAAGAGGAAACAGTGCGACGAAGGTCTATGCGCCTGCAAAGAGTAGAGCCCTCAGTGCTGGAGGTGCCTACCCAGCCAGAGGCAGAGGAGGAATATGTAAGATGGGGACGGGTTACAGAAGCCTGTGCATATGCTTAGAAGTGTTACAAAAACGGTGCTAGTGAAGTTAATTCATAACGCTTGCCTTTGCTAAGCTTATTGCAAAAACCTTCAGACATTCGGGAAGGTGCGTTAGTGTCAATGACGAGGTAAATCCTCGAGGTAAAATCTTTTTTTTAATGTTTGTTTCTTGTGTTAGAGTGGATGTGTTCTCAGAATATCTGGTGTGCAGAAAACAAAAAATCACTTTATTCATAGTTTTAGTTGATCTGAGTTACGAAAATTGCTAATGTCATTCCACAGCCTCAGGTTCCAGCCGGACCTCTGCCAATGGTTCCAGAAAATCTGGTGAAGAACAGCAAATTGACAGAGGAATTACTGGCTACATGGATGAAAATAAGCGAGGTATTACTAGCTATAATTAATGATATTTAGATTACATAAATTAACTTGAGTTTGAAGTAGTCTAATTCTGTTATTATAATTTCTTTTCCTTTCAATTTGCAGATGAAACCCAATGATACCGAAAAGCACATGTGTGACATGAAGAGGTAATCTGAAGGGAGCAGCTAAAAACTAGATCATGTCTAGTTTGTTCTTCTCTTTCATAACTCATATTGTAATGATATTCTCTAGATATCAAAACAGCCTAAACAGTATGGTCCTCAGTGAAGATAATGTCAGGAAGGTTGTGCAAAACCGAATATGTTCTGTGGCCATCCATCCTTCTGAAAGCCTCATCTTTGTGGCAGCTGGGGACAAGTACGGGCATATCGGCCTCTGGAACGTCGTAAGTCCTCTGCGTGCTCCTCGCCTGGCAGAAGTGTTTGTGGCAGGATGGGCGCGGGTGGGGCACAGGCTGGAGTGTCCTTTTCTTGGCTTGCAAAGGTGTTTTGTACTCATTTTTTGCAGATAACACCAGGGTGTCTGTT
Organism: Aythya fuligula; assembly: GCF_009819795.1. Classification (NCBI taxonomy): domain Eukaryota; kingdom Metazoa; phylum Chordata; class Aves; order Anseriformes; family Anatidae; genus Aythya; species Aythya fuligula. The sequence continues at coordinate 21,325,836 of NC_045569.1, read as the reverse complement.
AATCTCAGGCTCACTAGAGTTGCTCAAAAGGTCTGGTCCTTCGCAAGCCCTGGTTTAATGGGAAGAAACTGGTAATTTTAGGGAGGAGAGAGAGGAAGAAAATGGATCACCAGCTGAAACCCAGTGAGGGTTAAAATTACAATTCACAGTTGAAAGATTTGGGATCTAGTTACAGTACCCTGTTAGCAATACCATAAATAGGTTTTGGAGAGCGGGGGTAGATGGATGTTCAAGTATTTGGGTTTTTATATAAATTTTGGGTAGATGCAGAGAGTTGCTGTGTTTCCAGTTAGCAGAAACAAAAGTGGCTCTACCAGTATATGCTGACACATATTTATGTACATTGCCTGTGAAAAATAGCTTAGCATTTGGGAATTTGAAAACTGCTGAGGGCTTTGCAGATAGCCTCATTATGGATTTTGAATTGCCTTAATTACTCCTGCAGCAAGAATCTTTGTGCCTGTGACTTACACCTTTCTAGCCTCCCTCCCACCCTCTTCTCTGATCCCACATCATCTAAACCAGCTGCTTGACGTTTGCACACATACAGATTTTCTTTGCGTTGTTTGCAATGCTATTAACCTTTTCTGTGGAGTTTCTCTTGAGTCATTTCAACTTTGACAGCTTCAGGAAATTGATTGACTAGCTTCAGCTTTGAGACTCGACTCAATTGTAAAGACGTTTAAAGTGCAGCATAGAAAGCTGAGACTGCAGAGCTGCTGCTGCTTCCTATTGAGAAGCATGATCTGGTTGAGGTTTCTGAATGCCACAGGCGTTCTTCGTGGCCTTGCAAAGACATTTCATGTGGAAGCCTAGAAGTGTTAAAATTGCTGTCTTACTGTCTTCCCTCTTGATTTCCTTTTTTTTTTTTTTTTTTTCCCTTCATGAAGGGAGTTGGACTTTACCAAGCTGGGAGTAATCTTTGTGGAATGACTTGTTCCAAAATGAGCGCTTGGTTTCTTTTAAATTATCAGAGCTGGAAGGATACCAAGGTTTGAAGAGAAGATACAGGAGATGATGCTTTACATTCAATTTGGGTGAATGTAATTTAGCCTGAGCTGTAAGCAACCCAGTGTGTCTGTGTTCTGCTGTTAAAAGCATATGCATGTATCAGCATACTCAGCAAGGGGTTCAGTGGTAACTTGGCGCTCTTTTGAGTTAAATCACTTGTATAGTGGTGAAAATGGTACTGGAGGGAGGCCCAAGCTTGTCAGCAGTGTGCTGAAAGTGCACGTGAAGACAGTTTCTTATTCCTTGCTAAGCTGAAACTCCCTCGGTCCCAGTGAGACGTTAGCCTGGGCAAGCTGTGCCCCAGAGCAGCCTGGCTGCCTTGCTGCCTGCACTGTGCCTCCCCTCACCAAGCTCCTGCTGCCTCCTCCATGTAGCTATTCAGGGAAGACAGCGTTTGAAAAAGAGACTTTACTCTGAAAGTTGTAATTAACAGAAAGAATGAATGAATGGAAATAACGATCTGTATGTGTCCATCGACTCACTTGTGTTTTTCAGGACTGTAAGGGTGAAGAAGGAGCACATGTCTTCGCTCCTCACAACTACTCAGTCAACTGCATGCACTTTTCTCCATCCAACCCTGCTCATTTGCTGTCCCTAAGCCACGACGTTCTACGATGTGGTGACGTTACTAGGGCGATCTTTGATGAGGTGAGCACTCCTTCGCTTGTCTCCGACTCATCTCCCAAATTACAGGAAGCCTAATTCACACGTCTGCACATGATGAAAAGGTTTCTGCAGCACTGGAGAAAGGAGCGCACTCATTAGTCCTCGCTCAGGATAACGGTTGTTGGATTACAGGAACACAGAGGCGATAGGGTC